>NC_092708.1:65090882-65691025 GCF_047496885.1 Scyliorhinus torazame | reverse complement strand
CATCCCCTGATGCTCCGCCCCCAACCAGCCGAGTTCCCGACAGCGTCGGTCGCGTGTGGTCTCATCCGTCGGAAACTCGGCGTGGCGGCTGCGGAGCGCAGGGGGAACTTTATCAGGGGCTGGGGGCACTGTTGTGGGGTGGTCCGGGGCTCGCGAACCGGCCAAAGGGGGGCATTATTTCGCAGGCTGCGTCCGCGATCTGCCGGTGCCATGTTGTACGGTGCAGCCGCTGAAGGCTTCCACCGTGCGCATGCGCAGCCATGGACCCGCCAATTCTCCTAGCCGTATCGGCAGCTCGAGCCGGGTGCTCTACATTGCTGGCTCCCAGCTACAGGGAGGATCGGTGGCCGTTTTGTGCCGGATTTTCGGGCGTAAACCGCCAGCGTTCCCACACCGGCATGAGGACATAGCCTAACAATTGGAGAATCCAGTCCACTACTTGCATGACTTAGCACGCCAGGAAAGCTCGTCGAATACACAAGTTGCTTGAATCACAGAACCCTCTACCAGTAATTAGACCAGTCGAA
Source organism: Scyliorhinus torazame (assembly GCF_047496885.1). Lineage (NCBI taxonomy): Eukaryota > Metazoa > Chordata > Chondrichthyes > Carcharhiniformes > Scyliorhinidae > Scyliorhinus > Scyliorhinus torazame. Next base: position 65,690,498 of record NC_092708.1, on the reverse strand, counting down.
ATCATGGCGGAATATAAGTAGTATGCAGCTGTTCACACTCACTTTGCTCGTGACAAACATGTGCATAAAGGGAACAGCATAGAGTTGGTGGCGGCGGCGTGAGGGAAAGATGACAGGCAGAGGGATGATTGGGGTTGGGGGAGCTGGAGGCCGACATGGATGGAGTGAATGCAGACATGGCAGGGAAATGGGTGGGCTTCATTTAGCACTCGTGGGAGGGGATTTACTCAGACTCCAGATTGGGGGACGGTTAGCCCTGTACAAGAGGGAAAGGTTATTTGCACATTCATGACAGAGGGAGGGGTTAAGGCTTGCTTAAAAGGGAAGGGTTGGGCAGGCTTATGGAGGAGAGGAAGGAAATGTTGTTGTGGTCAGTCCTAACGGACAGACAGTCATAGTCCCGGGACTGGGTTGTGAGACTAAAGGCTGTCCTGGGGCTATGTGGATCTCACAGTCAGGTTCAGAGACTAAAGCTGGTCTGGGGCTCTATGGGCCTCCTAGTTGGGTTGAGAGATTAAAGACAGTATGGAGTTTAAATTAGATAAATGTGAGGTGATGCATTTTGGTAGCTCGAATCCGGGCAGGATTAATGGTAGGGAGTTGGGGAGAGTGATAGAACAGAGATCTGGGAGTCCAGGTTCATAACTTCTTGAAAGTGGAGTCACAGGTGGACAGGGTGACGAAGAAGGCATTCAGCATGCTTGGCTTCATTGGTCAGAACATTGAATGCATGGGTCGGCATGTGGCTCAGTGGTTGGATTGGATTGGATTGGATTTGTTTATTGTCACGTGTACCGAGGTACAGTGAAAAGTATTTTTCTGTGAGCAGCTCAAACAGATCATTAAGTACATGAGAAGAAAAGGAAATAAAAGAAAATACATAATAGGGCAACCCAGCATATACAATGTAACTGCATAAGCACTGGCAACGGATGAAGCATACAGGGTGTAGTGTTAATGAGGTCAGTCCATAAGAGGGTCATTTAGGAGTCTGGTGACAGTGGGGAAGAAGCTGTTTTTGAGTCTGTTCGTGCGTGTTCTCAGACTTCTGTATCTCCTGCCCGATGGAAGAAGTTGGAAGAGTGAGTAAGCCGGGTGGGAGGGATTTTTGATTATGCTGCTCGCTTTCCCCAGGCAGCGGGAGGTGTAGATGGAGTCAGTGGATGGGAGGCAGGTTCGTGTGATGGACTGGGCGGTGTTCACGACTCTCTGAAGTTTCTTGCGGTCCTGGGCCGAGCAGTTGCCATACCAGGCTGTGATGCAGCCTGATAGGATGCTTTCTGTGGTGCATCTGGAAAAGTCGGTAAGGGTTAATGTGGACATGCCGAATTTCCTTAGTTTCCTGAGGAAGTACAGGCGCTGTTGTGCTTTCTTGGTGGTAGCGTCGACGTGGGTGGACCAGGACAGATTTTTGGAGATGTGCAACCCTAGGAATTTGAAACTGCTAACCATCTCCACCTCGGCCCCGTTGATGTTGACAGGGGTGTGTACAGTACTTTGCTTCCTGAAGTCAATTACCAGCTCTTTAGTTTTGCTGGCATTGAGGGAGAGATTGTTGTCGCTACACCACTCCACTAGATTCTCTATCTCCCTCCTGTATTCGGACTCGTCGTTATTCGAGATCCGGCCCACTATGGTCGTCAGCAAACTTGTAGATTCCAAGGTCATTGCAGGAAGCTGGAGATGACCAGCGGTTAACCTGGACATTGTGGGATTCCCGAGTGATCGGATGGACATTCATAAGTTCATAAGATATAGGAAATCATGAAAAAGATAATGCCAGAAATCCCCGATGTAGAAACATACCGACTCATCTTGGGAGCAGACTTTAACTGTGTACAGGACGCACGGATTGACAGAGTAAACCCCAAACCGGGGAAATTATCGGGAAAACAATCAAACATGGCGAAGAATCTGGAAGTATTCATGAGTGCACTGGACCCATGAAGGTTCACATGCCCAGGGAGAAGGAGTTCTCCTTCTTCTCCAAGGTATATAAGATTGACACTAGCATTGAAAGCGGTGGGGAAAGCGGTGCTTCGAGGGGTAGTAGGAGCGGAATACTCCACAATCTTAATCTCTGACGATGCTCGACACTACATTGATATGAGGTTGGAGCCGAAGCAGGCCCAACACCCCTTATGGAGGCTGGACACGGCCTCCTTGCCGATATGGCATTCTACGAACGGATATCAAAAGCCATAGATGAATACATTACCGACAACTAGAATGGGGAGGTCTCACCTTTCACGTTCTGGGAAGCACTGAAGGCAAGGGTGGGGGAGAAATGATTGCGTACAAGATGCGCAGAGATATGAAAGAGAAGGCACCTAGCAGCAACTGGTCAATTCCATACTGGAGGTAGCCCGGCGGTACTCCATGGCCACGACCGCAGAACTACTGGTGAAGAGGAATAAGCTACAAATGGACTCCACAAGGAAAGCAGTGCACCAGCTCCACCAGGCCCGGGGCAACTTTTACGAACATGGAGCCGCCTGTTGACTCACCAGCTGAGAAAGCAGGCTGCCACGAGGGAAATAGCACAGGTTAGGGACAGTAACAGGAGGCTGGTCATTGGGCTGGTAAAGGCCAGAAAGGCCTTTGAGACCCTCTACCGGGGCCAGCACACCACCGAGCCCCCCGAGGGGAACTCGGGGATGAAGCAGTTCCTCAACGGATTGGACACGCTGGTAATGAGATTGGAGATTGGGCCTGGAAGCACCAATAGAACTCTGAGAGGGACAGCACGGTGGCGCAGTGGTTAGCACTGCAGTCTCACGGCACTGAGGTCCCAGGTTCGATCCCGGCTCTGGGTCACTGTCTGTGTGGAGTTTGCACATTCTCCCCGTATTTGCGTGGGTTTCGCCCCCACAACACAAAGATGTGCAGGGTCGGTGGATTGGTCACACTAAACTGCCCCTTAATTGGAAAAAATGAATTGGGTACTCTAATTTTTTTTTTTTAAATTTAAACTATGAGGTCGTGGAGAGTATCAACTCCATACAAGTGGGAAAGGCACCGGGGCCAGATGGATTCCCCGCGAACTTCCACAAAAGATTTGTGACAGCACTGGCCCCACACTTGTGAGAGATGTTCGCAGACTCGCTGGCTCGGGGCTCACTGCCATCAACACTAGCACAAACTCAATATCACTGATACCCAAAAAGGACAAAGACCCGACTGAATGCGGGTCCTACAGGCTCATCCCGCAACTCAATGTAGATGCAAAATTCCTGGCCAAAACCCTGGCTATGCAGCTGGAGAGTTGTGTGCCAGAGGTAGTCGCTGAGGAACAGACGGGCTTTGTCCAGGGCAGACAGCTAACATTGAACATCAGGCACCTGCTGAATGTTATAATGACCCCCATCTGGGGAGTGAACACCAGAAGTGATCATCTCCTGGACCCAGAGGAGGCCTCGGACAAAGTCGAGTGGTAGTACCTCATAGAGGTGCTGGAGTGGTTTGGGCTTGGATCAGTATTCACCTCCTTGGAGAAACTACTGTACAGCACTCCCATGGCGAGCACATAGACTAACACTACTATCTCTAAATACTTCCAGCTACACAGAGACACGAGGCAGGGCTGCCCGCTGTCCTCGCTGCTGTTCACTCTGACAATAAAGCCAGTCACGATCACCCTCAGAATGGCGAAGGGCTAGAGAAGTATTCAGAGGAGGGAACAGAGAGTCTTGTTCAATGCAGATGACCTGCTCCTCTACATATAGAACCCCCAATCCAGCATGGACAGGATTATGAAGCTCCTAAAGGAGCTTCCTCCTTCTGGGCTACAAACTCAACCTGAGCGAAAGTGAAATCTTCCTGGTGAGCCGGCAAGAAAGCGGGACAGAGCTGGATGGACTTCCATTCAAACAAGCCCAAACCAAATTCCGCTATCTGGGGATCCAAATAGCCTATGACTGGACACAGATCCACAAATGGAACCTGACAAGTCTGGTGGAGGAAGTCACAAGGGACCTGCAGAGGTGGGCCCCACTTCTACTCTCACTGGCAGGGGAGTGCAGACGATCAAAATGAACGTCCTGCCCACCTTCCTCTTCCTGTTCAAATTCCTGCTGATCTACATCCCCAAGGCTTCCTGCAACACGGTAGACAAACTAATCATAGTATTTATGGTGGGTGAGGAGACCCGAGGATCCAAAAAAGGTTCCTACAAAGGAGAAGAATCATGGGATGCCTGGTCCTCCCAAACTCCCAAACCTACAGTTCTACCATTGGTGACCACAGCAGAAAGAGTGGGGAAAGGTGAAGGAACCGGGAACAGAATGAGTGAGGAAGGACTGGCATTCCTGCATAGGGATATCTTTCTGAGCCCTAGTCACAACCACATCCAATCCGCTCCGACCACCTACTCAAGAAGCGCAGTAGTGGTAACTATACTGCAAATGTGGTATCAAATGATACGGCACTTTGACCTAACTGAAATGTGCACCACAGGTTTATGCCCACAAGAATGGATGCCACCTTCAAGAGGTGGAGACAGGACAGTGGGACACTGACGGTTAAGGACATGTCCATAGACGACAGAATGGCGACCCTGGAAGAACTCTTGGAGAGGTTTCAACTACCAAAAGGAATCAAACTGAGACACATACAGGTCAAAAATGTCCTCCACTGTGAAACCCAGTCTCCCAGATACCTGGGCATTCGCTGGTTGAGGAACTGTTGGACAAGGGTGGCCTAGGGAGGGGGAGCAGTGGGGACCTGCATGGGCGACTGTTGAAAGAGGTAAGCTCCCCCCTGGACGAGACAAGGGAAAATGGGAGGAAGAACTAGGCATAGAAGTAGGGGGGAGACTCTGAATCGAAGCACTACACAGGGCAAATTCCATTTCCACAAGCACAGGGATGAGCCTAATGCAGCTAAAGATGGTGTACAAAAGCATCTAACCAGGACCCGAAGGAGCAAGTTCTTCCCGGAGGTGAAGGACAAATGCGATCTGTGCCATGGAGGTTTGGCCAACCACACCCACATGTTCTTGGCCTGCCCCAGACTTTGCGGGTTCTGGAATAACTTCTTTGAGGCACTGCCCAAGCTTCTGAGAGTGAGGGTGGAGCCAGGTCCAAAAGTGGCGGTCTTCGGGCAGCCACAACTCTTTATGCGGAGGGGGGCAGGTGCCCTAGCCTTTGCCTCCCTAATCGCCCACCGAGGAATCCTGCTCAGCTGGCCACCCAAAGCTGCAGACTGGCTGTCCGACCTGGCGGAATTCCTCCAGGCGGAGAAGATAACCTTTGCCATCCAGGGGTCAGAAGAGAGCTTCCTCAAGATGTGGAAGCATTCACCAACTTGCCCCAAGACCTGTCCGTACCCAGCAACCAGTAGAATGGGGGAGAATGGAGGGAGACACGGACGAGCCATGGAACATAAAGGAAAAGAAAAGGGGGTAGGGGAGAAGGGAACGGGGTGGGGGAAAGAAGGGGAGGGGGACGAAGGCCTACAAAAAAGAACACAAGGGAAAAGAGACAATGCCACAGGGACAGGCCAGCGGGCACGCGGAAAACCAAAGTGAACAACAAGAACACACTGGGTAATACAAGCTTGGGCCACATTGGGGAGCACAGCAGAGACAGATCGGCCAAGGGGGGACCACGGCCACAGTGGGAGGGGAGATATGTAAATATAGATAATGATCTTTGTTTCTGTTTTCTTTTTCTCTCATTGGTTTTCCTATTTTGTAATTTTAATTTTTCCTGAGTTGTTTTTGGCTATGTATTATGCGCGGTTATGCAACTTGGAAATTCACTTACGAACTGAGATGTGAAACATAAACTGTGAAAACCAATAAAAACATTTTTAAAAAGAAGTGATCTGATTGAGCAATTACATTTCAGGGATGTGCGAATGGAAGAGGCATTTAAGCTGTTCAGAGAATACAGCTGCTGGATACCTGCAAAATGCTCCATCAAACCCTGTGAACTAGATTGTCCAATTGTCTTGGGTTAATGGCCAAAAGACATCCAGACCTTCCAAAAGTGCAAGGCAGAATTGATATGTCATTCAAATCTGGCATCGTATGCCTGACTTTAGTGAGGGTGAACACAGCATGGCCAGTCCTCGAGCATTTTCCATCCTCTGTGGGCTTGGGAGATCAGGGGGGCTTCTTAGGCACCTATAATCTGTATGGGGTGCCTCAGTCAAGGCCGCAATAGGGAAAGGCAAATTAAGCAGACCCCATAATACAAGGGCATGACAGTGACTTTCTGGCTGAGAGTAGGAGTTCTACTTCAAAGAACAACAAAGAACAAAGAAATGTACAGCACAGGAACAGGCCCTTTGGCCCTCCAAGCCCGTGCCGACCATACTGCCCGACTAAACTACAATCTTCTACACTTCCTGGGTCCGTATCCTTCTATTCCCATCCTATTCATATATTTGTCAAGATGCCCCTTAAATGTCCCTATCGTCCCTGCTTCCACTACCTCCTCCGGTAGCGAGTTCCAGGCACCCACTACCCTCTGCGTAAAAAACTTGCCTCGTACATCTACTCTAAACCTTGCCCCTCTCACCTTAAACCTATGCCCCCTAGTAATTGACCCCTCTACCCTGGGGAAAAGCCTCTGACTATCCACTCTGTCTATGCCCCTCATAATTTTGTATACCTCTATCAGGTCGCCCCTCAACCTCCTTCGTTCCAGTGAGAACAAACCGAGTTTATTCAATCGCTCCTCATAGCTTATGCCCTCCATACCAGGCAACATTCTGGTAAATCTCTTCTGCACCCTCTCTAAAGCCTCCACATCCTTCTGGTAGTGTGGCGACCAGAATTGAACACTATACTCCAAGTGTGGCCTAACTAAGGTTCTATACAGCTGCAACATGACTTGCCAATTCTTATACTCAATGCCCCGGCCAATGAAGGCAAGCATGCCGTATGCCTTCTTGACTACCTTCTCCACCTGTGTTGCCCCTTTCAATGACCTGTGGACCTGTACTCCTAGATCTCTTTGACTTTCAATACTCTTGAGGGTTCTACCATTCACTGTATATTCCCTACCTGCATTAGCCCTTCCAAAATGCATTACCTCACATTTGTCTGGATTAAACTCCATCTGCCATCTCTCCGCCCAAGTCTCCAGACAATCTAAATCCTGCTGTATCCTCAGACAGTCCTCATCGCTATCCGCAATTCCACCAATTTTTGTGTCGTCTGCAAACTTACTAATCAGACCAGTTACATTTTCCTCCAAATCATTTATATATACTACAAACAGCAAAGGTCCCAACACTGATCCCTGTGGAACACCACTGGTCACAGCCCTCCAATTAGAAAAGCATCCCTCCATTGCTACCCTCTGCCTTCTATGGCCTAGCCAGTTCTGTATCCACCTTGCCAGTTCACCCCTGATCCCGTGTGACTTCACCTTTTGTACTAGTCTACCATGAGGGACCTTGTCAAAGGCCTTACTGAAGTTCATATAGACAACATCTACTGCCCTACCTGCATCAATCATCTTAGTGACCTCCTCGAAAAACTCTATCAAGTTAGTGAGACACGACCTCCCCTTCACAAAACCGTGCTGCCTCTCACTAATACGTCCATTTGCTTCCAAATGGGAGTAGATCCTGTCTCGAAGAATTCTCTCCAGTAATTCCCCTACCACTGAAGTAAGGCTCACCGGCCTGTAGTTCCCGGGATTATCCTTGCTACCCTTCTTAAACAGAGGAACAACATTGACTATTCTCCAGTCCTCCGGGACATCCCCTGAAGACAGCGAGGATCCAAAGATTTCTGTCAAGGCCTCAGCAATTTCCTCTCCAGCCTCCTTCAGTATTCTGGGGTAGATCCCATCAGGCCCTGGGGACTTATCTACCTTAATATTTTTTAAGACACCCAACACCTCGTCTTTTTGGATCACAATGTGACCCAGGCTATCTACACCCCCTTCTCCAGACTCAACATCTACCAATTCCTTCTCTTTGGTGAATACTGATGCAAAGTATTCATTTAGTACCTCGCCCATTTCCTCTGGCTCCGCACATAGATTCCCTTGCCTATCCTTCAGTGGGCCAACCCTTTCCCTGGCTACCCTCTTGCTTTTTATGTACGTGTAAAAAGCCTTGGGATTTTCCTTAACCCTATTTGCCAATGACTTTTCATGACCCCTTCTAGCCCTCCTGACTCCTTGCTTAAGTTCCTTCCTACTTTCCTTATATGCCACACAGGCTTCGTCTGTTCCCAGCCTTTTAGCCCTGACAAATGCCTCCTTTTTCTTTTTGACGAGGCCTACAATATCACTCGTCATCCAAGGTTCCCGAAAATTGCCGTATTTATCTTTCTTCCTCACAGGAACATGCCTGTCCTGCATTCCTTTCAACTGACACTTGAAAGCCTCCCACATGTCAGATGTTGATTTGCCCTCAAACATCCGCCCCCAATCTATGTTCTTCAGTTCTCGCCTAATATTGTTATAATTAGCCTTCCCCCAATTTAGCACATTCATCCTCGGACCACTCTTATCCTTGTCCACCAGTACTTTAAAACTTACTGAATTGTGGTCACTGTTACCAAAATGCTCCCCTACTGAAACATCTACCACCTGGCCGGGCTCATTCCCCAATACCAGGTCCAGTACCGCCCCTTCCCTAGTTGGACTGTTTACATATTGTTTTAAGAAGCCCTCCTGGATGCTCCTTACAAACTCCGCCCCGTCTAAGCCCCTGGCACTAAGTGAGTCCCAGTCAATATTGGGGAAGTTGAAGTCTCCCATCACCACAACCCTGTTGTTTTTACTCTTTTCCAAAATCTGTCTACCTATCTGCTCCTCTATCTCCCGCTGGCTGTTGGGAGGCCTGTAGTATACCCCCAACATTGTGACTGCACCCTTCTTATTCCTGATCTCTACCCATATAGCCTCACTGCCCTCTGAGGTGTCCTCTCGCAGTATAGCTGTGATATTCTCCCGAACAAGTAGCGCAACTCCGCCTCCCCTTTTACATCCCCCTCTATCCCGCCTGAAACATCTAAATCCTGGAACGTTTAGCTGCCAATTCTGCCCTTCCCTCAACCAGGTCTCTGTAATGGCAACAACATCATAGTTCCAAGTAGTAATCCAAGCTCTAAGTTCATCTGCCTTACCCGTAATGCTCCTTGCATTAAAACATATGCACTTCAGGCCACCAGACCCGCTGTGTTCAGCAACTTCTCCCCGTCTGCTCTGCCTCAGAGCCACACTGTCCCTATTCCCTAGTTCTCCCTCAATGCTCTCACCTTCTGACCTATTGCTCCCGTGCCCACCCCCCTGCCATACTAGTTTAAACCCTCCCGTGTGACACTAGCAAACCTCGCGGCCAGGATATTTATGCCTCTCCGGTTTAGATGCAACCCGTCCATCTTATACAGGTCACACCTGCCCCGGAAGAGCTCCCAGTGGTCCAGATAACGGAAACCCTCCCTCCTACACCAGCTGTTTAGCCACGTGTTTGTGTGCTCTATCTTCCTATTTCTAGCCTCACTGGCACAGGGAGTAATCCCGAGATTACAACCCTCGAGGTCCTGTCTTTTAACTTTCTGCCTAGCTCCCTGAACTCCTGCTGCAGGACCTCATGCCCCTTCCTGCCTATGTCATTAGTACCAACATGTACAACGACCTCTGCCTGTTTGCCCTCCCCCTTCAGGATTCCCTCTACCCGTTCGGAGACATCCTGGACCCTGGCACCAGGGAGGCAACATACCATTCAGTTGGTCAATCCAAATTCATCAATTGCATCTATCTGCCCACAGGAAGAAGGAGGATTTCAGATTGGAGACAGCAATTAATACTGCCTAATCAACGGCAGTGTTCAGATTGCAGAAGAGAGGAAGGTCCCGGCGCAGTCCAGCAGAGCTTGGAGAGGAGTCCCAGCTTTAGTGCTTGGTCCAGGGGAGCCCCTGCATCTGAAGAGCTGTAACCTACAAGGCTATGGACCATATGCTGGAAAGAGGGATTAAAATGAGCGGCTAGTACCTTTTTTCTCTTTTTTGACCGGCGGAGATGCACAGGGCTGAATGGCTTCTATCTGCACCTTAACGTTTCCATGGTTTGATGGCTGGGGGATGTTTAGTGTTGGAATCATTTAAATTCAACAAAGTGCCGGAGAACAGAGGCATGCCTTCCTCCCAATCAGCCTCCGCATCCAGGGAGCAGTGGGCATGACTTCAAACCCAGCCCGTCACTCCATAATACACATCAGGACTGTGGGCCACCATTTTTAAAGGTTGGGTTCACAGTGCCGGGAATCGCCCCACCTCTGCGCACCCAACCCGGGAGTGAACAACTGGGTCCTTGTGGATTTAGAAATGTAACAGTTTGAAATGATGTTTGGGTATTTTTTTCTCTTAGCACAGGCAACGATGAGGGAAATAACAATATGATATTTGAATAAAAGCAATCGCAAATCACCATACGACTATGTCACTGTAACATAGCAACTGTGGGGGCAGTGCATTGCATTTTAACAGTGTCTAAGCAATCACAAGTGGGATCAAATTCATTAATCCTTAAGAAGAGAAAGCAAAGCAACAATCAGTGTGTGTGAGAAGCCTCTGCAATTCATAGAATCATAGAATCATAGAAGTTTACAGCATGGAAACAGGCCCTTCGGCCCAACCAGTCCATGCCGCCCAGTTTTTTACCATTAAGCTAGTCCCAATTGCCCGCACTTGGCCCATAACCCTCTATACCCATCTTACCCATGTAACCATCTAAATGCTTTTTAAAAGACACAATTGTACCCGCTTCTACTACTACCTCTGGCAGCCCATTCCAGACACTCACTACCCTCTGAGTGAAGAAATTGCCCCTCTGGGCCCTTCTGAATCTCTCCCCTCTCACCTTAAACCTATGCCCTCTAGTTTTAGACTCCCCTACCTTTGGGAAAAGATGTTGACTATCTACCTTATCTATGCCCCTCATTATTTTATAGACCTCTATAAGATCACCCCTAAGCCTCCTACGCTCCAGGGAAAAAAGTCCCAGTCTATCCAGCCTCTCCTTATAACTCAAACCATCAAGTCCCGGCAACATCCTAGTAAATCTTTTCTGCACTCTTGCTAGTTTAATAATATCCTTTCTATAATAGGGTGACCAGAACTGCACACAGTATTCCAAGTGTGGCCGTACCAATGTCTTGTACAACTTCAACAAGACGTCCCAACTCCTATATTCAATGTTCTGACCAATGAAACCAAGCATGCCGAATGCCTTCTTCACCACCCTGTCCACCTGCGACTCCACCTTCAAGGAGCTATGAACCTGTACTCCTAGATCTCTTTGTTCTATAACTCTCCCCAACGCCATACCATTAACTGAGTAGGTCCTGGCCTGATTCGATCTGCCAAAATGCATCACCTCACATTTATCTAAATTAAACTCCATCTGCCATTCGTCGGCCCACTGGCCTAATTGATCAAGATCCTGTTGCAATCCTAGATAACCTTCTTCACTATCCACTATGCCACCAATCTTGGTGTCATCTGCAAACTTACTAACCATGCCTCCTAAATTCTCATCCAAATCATTAATATAAATCACAAATAACAGTGGACCCAGCACCGATCCCTGAGGCACACCACTGGTCACAGGCCTCCAGTTTGAAAAACAACCCTCTACCACCACCCTCTGCCTTCTGTCGTCCAGCCAATTTTGAATCCAATTGGCAACCTCACCCTGGATCCCGTGAGCTTTAACCTTCTGCAACAACCTACCATGCGGTACCTTGTCAAAGGCTTTGCTAAAGTCCATGTAGACAACGTCTACTGCACTACCCTCATCTACCTTCTTGGTCACTCCCTCAAAAAACTCAATCAAATTTGTGAGACATGATTTTCCACGCACAAAGCCATGCTGACTGCCCCGAATCAGTCCTTGCCTCTCTAAATGCTTGTAGATCCTGTCTCTCAGAATACCTTCTAGCAACTTACCTACTACAGACGTTAGGCTCACCGGTCTGTAGTTCCCAGGCTTTTCCCTGCTGCCCTTCTTAAACAAGGGCACAACATTCGCCACTCTCCAATCTTCAGGCACCTCACCTGTGGCTGCAGATGATTCAAATATCTCGGTTAGGGGACCCGCAATTTCCTCCCTAGCCTCCCACAACATCCTGGGATACATTTCATCAGGTCCCGGGGATTTATCTACCTTGATGCACTTTAAGACTTCCAGCACCTCCTCCTCTGTAATATGCACACTTCTCAAGACATCACTATTTATTTCCCTTAGTTTCCTAACATCCATGCCTTTCTCCACCGTGAATACCGATGAGAAATATTCATTCAGGATCTCACCCAACTCTTGTGGCTCTGCACATAGATGCCCTTGTTGATCCTTAAGAGGCCCTACTCTGTCCCTAGTTACTCTTTTCCCCTTTATGTATCTGTAGAATCTCTTTGGATTCTCCCTTGCATTATTTGCCAAAGCAATTTCATGTCCCCTTTTTGCCCTCCTGATTTCCCTCTTAACTCTATTTCGACAATCTCTATACTCTTCAAGGGATCTACTTGATCCCAGTTGCTTATGTACGTCATATGCCTCCTTCTTCTTTTTGACCAGAGTCTCAATATCTCGAGTCATCCAGGGTTCCCTACTTCTACCAGCCTTGCCCTTCACTCTAAAGGGAATGTGCTTACCCTGCACCCTGGTTAACACATTTTTAAAAGCCTCCCATTTACCAGCCGTCCCTTTGTCTGCCAATAGTCTCCCCCAATCTACCTCTGCAAGTTCCTGTCTGATACCATCAAAATTGGCCTTGCCCCAATTAAGAATTTTAACTCTTGGGCCAGACCTATCATTCTCCATAGCTATCTTAAAACTAATGGAATTATGGTCACTTGTCCCAAAGTGATCCCTCACTAGCACTTCTATCACTTGCCCTTCCTTATTTCCCAAGACGAGGTCAAGTTTTGCCCCCTCTCTAGTCGGTCCATCCACATACTGAATGAGAAATTCCTCCTGAATACACTCAACAAATTTCCCTCCATCCAAGCCCCTAATGCTATGGCTGTCCCAGTCAATGTTGGGAAAGTTAAAGTCCCCTACTACTACCACCCTATTATTCTTGCAGCTATCTGTAATCTCCTTACATATTTGCTCCTCAATTTCGCGCTGACTATTTGGGGGCCTGTAGTACAGTCCTACCAAGGTGATCTCTCCCTTCTTATTTTTCAGTTCCACCCATATAGACTCAGTGGGCGAACCCTCGGATATATCCCCTCTAAGTACTGCCGTGATGTTCTCCCTAATCAAAAACGCCACTCCCCCTCCTCTCTTACCTCCTGTTCTATCCTTTCTATAGCATCTGTAGCCCGGAACATTGAGCTGCCAGTCCTGCCCCTCCCTTAGCCATGTTTCAGTCATAGCTATAATATCCCAGTCCCATGTGCCCGTCCATGCCCTGAGTTCATCCGCTTTGCCCGTCAGGCCCCTTGCATTGAAATAAATGCAGTTTAATGTAGCCCTTCCTTGCTCTCTGCCCTGCTTTCTCTGGTCATGCTTTACACACTCTCCCTTCCTGCCTTTTGTTTCTGTCCCCACTGACTTCCTACATCGGTTCCCATCCCCCTGGCACATTAGTTTAAACCCTCCCCAACTGCACTAGCAAACACCCCCCCGAGAACATTGGTTCCGGTCCCACCCAGATGCAGACCGTCCGATTTGTACAGGTCCCACCTCCCCCAGAATCGGTCCCAATGTCCCAGGAATTTGAAACCCTCCCTCTTGCACCATCTCTCAAGCCACGTATTCATCCTAGCTATCCTGTCATTCCTACTCTGACTATCACGTGGCACTGGTAGCAATCCTGAGATTACTACCTTTGAGGTCCTACTTTTTAGTTTAACTCCTAACTCCCTAAATTCAGCTTGTAGGACCTCATCCCGTTTTTTACCTATATCGTTGGTGCCTATATGCACCACGACAGCTGGCTGTTCACCCTCCCCCTCCAGAATGCCCTCTGGCATTCATGCACTCTGATTTGCCATCATGATATCCTTTCTACCTTTGATAAGGTGCCATTAAAGGTTATTACATGGATGCAGGATAGTTGGTCAACAGGAAACAGAGAGCGGGGATAAATGGGTGTTTTGAGGTTTGGCAAGCTGAAACTATTGTAATGCCACACAGATCAGCCTCAGTTATTTACAATACACATCAATGATTTAGATGAAGGGACAAATTGCAGCTAAATTTGCCAATGACTAGAAGGTAGGTAGGAAAGTAAGTTATCAAGAGGAAGCAAGGAGTCTTCTTAGGGTTGCAGACAGGTTAAGTGAGGGGTAAAAATTTGGTAGATGGCGTATAATGTGGAAAAATGTGAACTTGTCCACTTTGGCAAGAAGAATGGAAAAGCAGCATATTAATGGAGTGACAATGCAGAACTCTAAGGTACAGGGGGATCTGGGCAGCCTGGTACATGAATATGCATGTACATCAAGGGATGAGGGAAGCAGATGGAATATTAGCATTTATACAAGGGGAATGGAATAAAAAAGTAGGGAAGCTTTATTGCAGCTGTATTGGTGAAAAGACACCTGGAATGCTGTGTGCGGTTTTGGCGTACTAATGTGAAAACACATATAATTAGAACCAGTTTAGAGGATGTTCACTTGATTCATTGCTGGGATCAAATTCTTATCCTATGAAGAAAGGTTGAACATGTTAGGCCCATACAGATTGGAGTTTAGAAGATTGAGGTGTTCTTGTTGAAACACAAGATCCCAAGGGGATCCTCACTCATGGGAGACTAGAACTAGGGGGCATGGTTTAAGAATAAGAGGTCTTCCTTTTAAGGCAGAGATGAGGAGAAATGTTATCTCTCACAGGATCATTAGTATGTGGAATTATTTTCCCCAGAGAGTAATCAAGGTTGGGCCATTGAACCTTTCAAGGCAGGGTTAGACAGATTTTTGGTAGACAAGGGAATCAAGGATTATGGGAGACAGGCAGGAAGGTGGAGTTGAGACCAATCACGGAATTGTTGCAGTGACGAAATAGGCCATTTGTATCCACCGGCTCTCTGAATGAGCAACTCACCTAGTGCCATTCTGTCTCCTTCTCCCCATTACCTTGCACATTCTTTATTTTCTGACAATAGTCTAATTTCATCTTTAATGCTTCCATTGAACCTGCCTCCATCACACTTTCAGGCAAAGCATCCCATACCCTAACTGCTCACTGCATAAAAATGGTTTTCATCATACGAGGACTGAGAGTGGGGCCAAATGGATAAGCGTGTGCAAGAAAGAGCGAGACTGAGAGCAAAGTGCCAGTTTGGATCTCCTGAAGCAATGTAGGGCAAGTGGAAGCAGCTGATTGGGTGAGTATGGTCGGGTAAGTATTTACAACTTTTATTGCTTATTGGTTTTTGAGGTCTTATTTTGTGGTTCATCATTTGTAAGGGCTTTCTGTAACTACAAGGAGCAGAGGAAAGGCGCCCTAGAGTAATTGATATTATTTGATATAACGTATTTTCCAAAAGGTTTAATTTAATTTTAAGGGGTAATTCATGACAGGAGATCTCAAAACTATGGTGTTCTTCCTGCTCTATGTGGGAAGCTGAGAACATTTCCAGTGCCCAGGGCCAGCATGTATTCAGGAAGTGTCCAGCTGTAGCTCCTGGAAACCTGAGTTTTGGAGCTGGAGTGGCGGCTAGGAAACTGTGGAGCATCTATGAGGTGGAAAGTATCGTGTACAGCACATTTGGAGAGATGGTCACATAGCAGGCTAAGAGTCCACAGGCAAGAAGGGAGTGGGTGATCACCACGCAGAACAAGAGGACTAGGCAGGCATTGCAGGAATCTCTTGTGACAAAGCACTGCAAAAGAGATATACTACTTTGGAAACTGTTGAGGGGAATAGCGTCTCAGTCAAATTTGTTGCACCACAGTTGGATATGCTGCACAGGGGAGGAGTAAAAAGTGTGGGGATGCAATAGTCATAGGGGATTTAATTGTAAGGGGAATAGATAGGATTTTCTGTGGTCACAAACCAGCCTCCAAGGTGGTATGTTGCCAACCTGGTGCATCAGGTCAAGGATGTCTTAGAGTGACTAAATGACATTCTGAAGGGTGAGGGTGAACAGCCAGTTATCTTGGTACACATTGGTACAACTGACATAGGTAAGAAAAAGGGATGAGGTCCCAAAAGCAGAATATAGGGCGTTTGGAAGTAAGTTGAAAAGTAGGGCCTCAAAGGTAGTGATCTCAAGATTGCTATCAATGCCACGTGCTAATCAGAGCAGGAATAGCAGGATACATTATATGAATACATGGCTGAAGAGTTGGTGTGAGGGGGAGTGTTTCAGATTCCTGGGACTTTGAGATGGTTTGGGGGGGAGGTGAGAACAGTAGAAACTGGATGGGTTACATTTGGGTAGGATCTGGACTGATATCCTCAGGGGAGTATTTGCTGAGTGGTTGGGGAGGATTGAAATTTAAATTTCAAGGGGAATGGAAGCCTATGCAAAGGGGTCAGAGGAGCAGGAATCAAGGACAACAACAAAAGACAGAATGGAGAATAAGCAAAGTGATAGTAGGTAGAGAAATCAAGAGCAAGAATCAAACAAGCCTCATTGAAAAAAAGTGGGAACGGGTCAAGTAATGTTAAAAAGAAAAAACTTAAAGCTTTGTGCCTTAACACATGGAACGTTCACAATAAAGAAACAACCTAAATTCCCTCCCTGACTCACGGATATAATGCCCTCCGACCCTCAGACACAACCCAAACCCACTCCTCGACCTACGGACCCGATCCCCCAGACAAACAGACACAACCCAAACCCACTCCCGACCCGTGGACCCAATCCTCCAACCCGCAAACTCAATCCAACCCACTCCCCAACCTGCTGACCAAATCCCCCGACGCGCAGAGACAGCCCAAAGCCCGACCCGTGGACCATTCTTAACCCGCCCCCCTCATCAATCCACAAACCTGACCTGAATTGCAGCCCCCCCCCCCCCCCCCCGCCCCACCCCCCGCCTGACCTGTGGACCCAACAGCCAACTCCCCCCAAACCCACAGATTTTTTTAAATCATAGAATTTACAGTGCAGAAGGAGACCATTCGGCCCGTCGAGTCTGCACCGGCTCTTGGAAAGAGCACCCTACCCAAGGTCAACACTTCCGCCTTTCCCCATAACCCAGCAACCCCACCCAACACTAAGGGCAATTTTGGACAATAAGGGCAATTTATCATGGCCAATCCACCTAACCTGCACATCTTTGGACTGTGGGAGGAAACCAGAGCACCCGGAGGAAACCCACGCACACACGGGGAGGATGTGCAGACTCCGCACAGACAGTGACCCAAGCCGGAATCGAACCTGGGACCCTGGAGCTGTGAAGCAATTGTGCTATCCACAATGCTACCGTGCTGCCCGTGCTGGTGATCTAGACCGAACACCATCCCTGACCCTAGGACCCATCCTGAACATCCCCCCCAACCAATCCACAAACCTGATCCGAACCCCCACCCTTCCCAACCTTCAATCCATCCGAAACACCCAACCTGCCCCGCTCCTTCATCCTCCCCCCACCCATGGCATTCTCCTACCCACCCCCAAACTCTCCCTGCCCTAAACATCTGGCTCCCCATCCCATCCTACGGCTTTTGACCCCCACCTCTACCTCCGAACCCTCCCCTTATCTCCTATTTCTGACCCCGTCCCAACCTCTGAACCCACTGCATAAGTTAAACTGACTGGCCTGTAGTTGCTGGACTTACTCTTACCCCCATTTTGAACAAGAGTGTAACATTTGCAATTCTCTGGTCCTCTGGCACCACCCCTGTGCCTGAGGAAGACAGCTAATCTCTTTTCTTACTCCCTCTTTGCTTCTCATATTTGCTTCTTTACCTCCTACCTGAACCTCCTATGTTCAACTTGGTTTCGGAGTTTGGAGTCTCCTCCAAACTCTCACCCTGAGCCTTCTCCAAACTCGAGCCCTGCTTTACCACTGAACTCTCAACCCATGTTTCCTTCAAACTCTCACCTGGAATCTCCTCTGAACTTGCAGCCTGAGTCTCTCCTAAACTCTCACCTCCCAAGTCCCCTCTGAACTCCCGCTGCTAGTCTCCTCTGATCGCGCACCATGAACCTCCTCTGAATGTTTAACCGAGTCATACCAAGACCACAGCCAAATCAGCCATGATCTTATTGAGTGACAGAGCAGGTTCAAATCACAGAATCCCCCTACAGTGCAGAAGGAGATCATTTGGCCTATCGGGTCTGCACTGACCCTCTGAAAGAGCACCCTACCTTGACCCATTCCCCCATCCTATTGCCGTAGCCCCCCTAACCTTTGGGCACTTGGGGCAATTTAGCATTGCCAATCCACCTAACATGCACATCTATCAACTGTGGGTGGAAACTGGAGCACCCGGAAGAAGCCCACGCAGACAAAGAACAAAGAAATGTACCGCACAGGAACAGGTACTTTGGCCCTCCACGCCTGCGTCAATCATGCTGACCGTCTAACCTAAATCCTTCTACACGTCTGGGGTCTGTATCTCTCTATTCCCATCCTATTCATGTACTTGTTAAGACGCACTTTAAACATCACGATCGTTCCTCTCCACCACCTTCTGCGGCAGCGAGTTCCAGGCACCCACTACCGTCTGTGTAAAAAGCTTCTCTCGTACATCCTCTTTAAACTTTGCCCCTCGCACCTTAAACCTTTGTACCCTAGTAATTGACTCTTCCACACTGGGAAAAAGCTTCTGTCTATCCACTTTCTCCATGATCCTCATGATTTTGTAGACGTCTATCAGGCCACTCCTCAACCTCCATAATTCCAGTGAGAACATACCGAGTGTATCCAATCTCTCCTCATAGCTAGTGCCCTCCATATCAGGCAGCACCTGGTAAAGCTCTTCTGTGCCCTCTCCAAAGCTTCCACATCCTTCCAGTAATGTGGCGACCAGAATTGAACACTATATTCCAAGTGTGGCCTAACTAAGGTTCGATACAGCTGCAGTATGACTTGCCAATTTTTATACTTAATGTCCCAGCTGATAAAGGCAAGCATGCCGTATGCCTGTGGACCTGTACACCCAGATCCCTCTGCCTGTCAATATTCTTAAGGGTTCTGCCATTTGCTGTATATTTCCCACCTGGATTAGACCTTACAAAATACATTACCTCACATTGGGGCAGCACGGTAACATAGGGGCAGCACCGTAGCACAGGGGTGGCATTGTAGCACTGTGGTTAGCACAGTTGTTTCACAGCTCCAGGGTCCCAAGTTCGATACCCAGGTTGGGTCACTGTCTGTGCGGAGTCTGTACGTTCTCCCCGTGTCTGCGTGGGTTTCCTCCGGGTGCTTCCGTTTCCTCCCACAGTCCAAAGATGTACAGGTTTGGTGGATTAGCCATGCTAAATTGCCCTTGGTGTTCAAAAAGGTTAGGTGGGGTTACTGAGTTACGGGGATAGGATGAGGTGTGGACTTGGGTGGGGTGCTCTTTCCAAGGGCCACTGCAGACTCGATGGGTCAAATGGCCTCCTTCTGCACTGTAAATTCTATAATTCTATAATTTGTTCGGATTAAACTTCATCTGCCATCTCTCCGCCCAAGTCTCCAACCGATCTATATTCTGCTGCATCCTCTGACATACCTCATCGCTATCCACAATTCCACCATCCTTTGTGTCACCTGCAAACTTACTAATCATGGGCAGAATGCACAAACTCCACACAGACAATCACACAAGGCCAGAATCAAACCCAGGCCCCTCGTGCTGTGAGGTAGCAGTGCTAACCTACTCATTCTCGGAAGCCCTTTATTTCGGTGTCCTATGTTTCTGTGTTCTATGCATACTTATATGTTTTGTACAAGACAAAAAAGATGGCGCCTTTAAGTCACACAATATCTCAGCAGTTTAGTTTTAAATATTCTATCAGAATAAAGAAAAGTGCATAAATAAATTATAACATTTATGTATTCGAAAGTGACATCAAATTAATTTTAATCAGATGTAACAGTTATTTAAAATATAGCACCCTGATAAGCTATCAAAATGGTGTCTTGAATTTAGAATTTTCATCCTATTTTATTGACAATGAAAACTTCTCTTTTAAAAGTAAAATTGCCAAGAACTCATATACGACAGAGTTTAATTCCAGGACAAAAATCTAATAAGGTTCTCAGTTAAAGCGTGTATCTCCACACTTCTGAAAACCAGTCATTTGCAAATACATATTTTTTTGCCTTGACGAGGTTTTGTTCCGTTTTGACCATTATGGCTGGTAATTTGAAATTCTTCACTGGTACCTAGGATATAGGAAGGTGGCTGTGATTATTGGAGGCCTCACCCCAGGACATCGCAGCAGGAGTTCCTCAGGTAGTAATCAAGGCCCAACCATCTTCAGCTGCTTCATCACTGACTCTCCCTCCATTCTAACATTAGAAGTAAGAATGTTTGCTGATGATTGCACTGTGGTCATTTCTGTTTGCTTTCCTTACATGATGAAGCAGTTATTGCTTGCATGCTACAAAGCCTGGACAACATTCACCCCAAGGGTGAAGTGTACGGGCAATTGAATGCATTCAATGGACCTGCGTTCTACACTCAAGGGGGAACATAATGCTGCTCTTCATCATCCCTGGAACAGGTTGACTAACGAGTGACTTCACCATAACGCCAGTGGGGGTATGAACCTGATTTCTGTAAATGTTAATAAATTTTAACATAATTCAAGGCTTTACCCTGTAGTGTCATGAAATATCCTCCCCCCACCTCCTGATGTCACCAGTTGTGATAACCACGCTGAAGGCGCAGAAGTGCCTGGGTGCCTCGGGGGTTGGGGGACAAGGCTGAGCATTGCCCACTGGCAGTTCTGGGAAGTGCCAAGATGGCAGCATCTAGTGGGCAGTACCAACTGGACACAATAAAGGGACAGTGGCAAGAGGGCTCTGGCAAGAGCTTCATCCTCCTCTGCGCTGGGGTGATTGCCCCTTATTGGGTGGTGGGGGGGAAGAGCTCCGATGACAGCATGGGGAGGGGCAGGAGAGCAAAGTGCCCCAATGGCAGTGCGCAAAGGCAGTGTGGTGGGGGATGGT
The DNA here is from genome assembly GCF_047496885.1 of Scyliorhinus torazame. Lineage (NCBI taxonomy): Eukaryota > Metazoa > Chordata > Chondrichthyes > Carcharhiniformes > Scyliorhinidae > Scyliorhinus > Scyliorhinus torazame. Next base: position 65,669,455 of record NC_092708.1, on the reverse strand, counting down.
GGAGAGGGGAGGGAAAGCCCTGATGGCAGCACCGGCGGGGAGGGAAGGGGTCCTTATATGTAACTTTGGGATCGGGACACTCTTCAAAAGGGTGCCCCAATCTCAGATCCCTGTGGGCTGGTTTAGCCACCCTCCTCTCCCCAGCTGGTCATGAGATCCTCGCCAACATTTTTGAAATTGCACAAGAGTGCTGTTTAATCAGATGGGAAAAGGCAATTGTGATGACCGAGTTTCACATAGCTTTTCTCGCCTGATCCAGCACTCAAAAGAACAAAGAACAAGAAAATTACAGCACAGGAACAGGCCCTTCGGCCCTCCAGGCCTGCGCCGATCCAGATCCTTTATCTAAACCTGTCGCCTATTTTCCAAAGATCTACTTCCCTCTGTTCCCCACCTGTTCATATATCTGTCTAGATGCATCTTGAATGATGCTATCGTGCCTGCCTCTACCACCTCCGCTGGCAAAACGTTCCAGGCACCCACCACCCTCTGCGTAAAAAACTTTCCACGCACATCTCCCTTAAACTTTCCCCCTCTCACCTTGAAATCATGACCCCTTGTAATTCACATCCACTCTTGGAAAAAGCTTGTTGCTATCCACCCTGTCCATACCTCTCATAATTTTGTAGACCTCAATCAGGTCCCCCCACAACCTCCGTCTTTCCAACGAAAACAATCCTAATCTACTCAACCTTTCTTCATAGCTAGCACCCTTCATACCAGGCAACATCCTGGTGAACCTCCTCTGCACCCTCTCTAAAGCATCCACATCCTTCTGGTAATGTGGCGACCAGAACTGCACACAGTATTCCAAATGTGGCCTAACCAAAGTCCTATACAACTGTAACATGACCTGCCGACTCTTGTACTCAATACCCCGTCCAATGAAGGCAAGCATGCTTTATGTCTTCTTGACCACTCTATCGACCTGCGTTGCCACCTTCAGGGTACAATGGACCTGAACTCCCAGATCTCTCTGTACATCAATTTTCCCCAGGACTTTTCCATTGATCGCATAGTCCGCTCTTGAATTAAATCTTCCAAAATGCATCACCTCGCATTTGCCTGGATTGAACTCCATCTGCCATTTCTCTGCCGGACTCTCCAATCTATCTATATTTAGCTGTATTCTCTGACAGTCCCCCTCGCTATCTGCAACTCCACCAATCTTAGTATCATCTGCAAACTTGCTAATCAGACCACCTATACCTTCGTCCAGATCATTTATGTATATCACAAACAACAATAGTCCGAGCACGGATCCCTGTGGAACACCACTAATCACCTTTCTCCATTTTAAGACACTCCCTTCCACCACTACTCTCTGTCTCCTGTTGCCAAAAGCTCCAAAATCTATGTACTTACATTGTATATGGTGTGTTGCCCTTATGTATTATCTTTTATTCCCTTTTCTTCCCATGTATTTAATGATCTGTTGAGCTGCTCGCAGAAAAATACTTTTCACTGTACCTCGGTACACGTGACAATAAACAAATCCAATCCAATCCAATCCAATCCCAGCCAGTTCTTTATCCATCTAGCTAGTACACCCTGAACCCATACGACTTCACTTTTTCCATCAACCTGCCATGGGAAACTTTATCAAACTCCTTACTGAAGTCCATGTATATGACATCGACAGCCCTTCCCTCATCAATTAACTTTGTCACTTCCTCAAAGAATTCTATTAGGTTTGTAAGACATGACCTTCCCTGCACAAAACCATGCTGCCTATCACTGATAAGTCTATTTTCTTCCAAATGTGAATAGATCCTATCCCTCAGTATCTTCTCCAACAGTTTGCCTACCACTGACGTCAAGCTCACAGGCCTGTAACTCCCTGGATTATCCCTGCTACCCTTCTTAAACAAAAGTACATTAGCAATTCTCCTGTCCTCCGGGACCTCACCCGTGCTCAAGGATGCTGCAAAGATATCTGTTAAGGCCCCAGCTATTTCGTCCCTCGCTTCCCTCAGTAACCTGGGATAGATCCCATCCGGAACTGGGGACTTGTCCACCTTAATGCCTTTTAGAATACCCAAAACTTCCCCCTTCCTTATGCCAACTTGACCAAGAGTATTTAAACATCCATCCCTAGCCTTAACATCCGTCATGTCCCTCTCCTTGGTGAATACCGATGCAAAGTATTCATTAAGAATCTCACCCTTTTCCTCTGACTGCACGCATACATTCCCTCTTTTGTCTTTGAATGGGCCAATCCTTTCTCTAGTTACCCTCTTGCTCCTTATATAAGAATAAAAGGCTTTGGGATTTTCCTTAACCCAAAGGGATTTTCCTTAACCCACTCTGCCCAATTTGGGGCAAATTCCACCCCAAAAAACCTTTTTGGGGGAAATTTCTGCCCCCCAAAACTTTTTTTTCAGAGACTTTCAGAATCTCAGAATGTCCCAAATCTCCTTTCTAGCCAATGAATGAGTTTTGAAAGTCACTCACTGTTATAGTATAGGAAAACATAGCAGCCTTGCACACAGCTAAGTCCTTCAAATAGCAGGGTGAGAAATGCTCAAGTAATCTGTTTTAATGATATTTGTTGACAGACTAATGTTTACCAGAACATCAGGGAACTCCCCTGCACTCATCAAATCGTGCATGGCTTCTTTTAGTGTCACCTGAAAGAGCAGATGGTACCTTGGCTTTAGACAATAGGACAGCGCGCCTTCAGTGTTATACTGTTGCATGAGCGAGATTATATGTGTTCCAATCTCTGGAGTTGCAGTTAAACCCATGAACCTCAAACTAAAGGGAATTATCACTGAAGCAAGGCTGATACATCAGTCATAACCATTTGTAAGTAATATTGTGATGTCCCAGTTGATGTACTATATAGTTAATTGAATTAGCCTCTCCCCTTCAATGACTCTTATTAGGTATTGGATTGCGAACACTGCTTGTACATAGAACATAGAACATAGAACAATACAGCGCAGTACAGGCCCTTCGGCCCACGATGTTGCACCGAAACAAAAGCCATCTAACCTACACTATACCATTATCATCCATGTGTTTATCCAATAAACTTTTAAATGCCCTCAATGTTGGCGAGTTCACTACTGTAGCAGGTAGGGCATTCCACGGCCTCACTACTCTTTGCGTAAAGAACCTACCTCTGACCTCTGTCCTATATCTATTACCCCTCAGTTTAAAGTTATGTCCCCTCGTGCCAGCCATTTCCATCCGCGGGAGAAGGCTCTCACTGTCCACCCTATCCAACCCCCTAATCATTTTGTATGCCTCTATTAAGTCTCCTCTTAACCTTCTTCTCTCCAACGAAAACAACCTCGAGTCCATCAGCCTTTCCTCATAAGATTTTCCCTCCATACCAGGCAACATCCTGGTAAATCTCCTCTGCACCCGCTCCAAAGCCTCCACGTCCTTCCTATAATGCGGTGACCAGAACTGTACGCAATACTCCAAATGCGGCCGTACCAGAGTTCTGTACAGCTGCAACATGACCTCCTGACTCCGGAACTCAATCCCTCTACCAATAAAGGCCAACACTCCATAGGCCGTCTTCACCACCCTATCAACCTGGGTGGCAACTTTCAGGGATCTATGTACATGGACACCTAGATCCCTCTGCTCATCCACACTTTCAAGAACTTTTCCATTAGTCAAATATTCCACATTCCTGTTATTCCTTCCAAAGTGAATCACCTCACGCTTCTCTACATTAAACTCCATTTGCCACCTCTCAGCCCAGCTCTGCAGCTTATCTATATCCCTCTGTAACCTGCTACTTCCTTCCACACTATCGACAACACCACCGACTTTAGTATCGTCTGCAAATTTACTCACCCACCCTTCTGCGCCTTCCTCTAGGTCATTGATAAAAATGACAAACAGCAACGGCCCCAGAACAGATCCTTGTGGTACTCCACTTGTAACTGAACTCCATTCTGAACATTTCCCATCAACCACCACCCTCTGTCTTCTTTCAGCTAGCCAATTTCTGATCCACATCTCTAAATCACCCTCAATCCCCAGCCTCCGTATTTTCTGCAATAGCCTACCGTGGGGAACCTTATCAAACGCTTTGCTGAAATCCATAAACACCACATCAACTGCTCTACCCTCATCTACCTGTTCAGTCACCTTCTCAAAGAACTCGATAAGGTTTGTGAGGCATGACCTACCCTTCACAAAGCCTTGCTGACTATCCCTGATCATATTATTCCTATCTAGATGATTATAAATCTTGTCTCTTATAATCCCCTCCAAGACTTTACCCACTACAGACGTGAGGCTCACCGGTCTATAGTTGCCGGGGTTGTCTCTGCTCCCCTTTTTGAACAAAGGGACCACATTTGCTATCCTCCAGTCCTCTGGCACTATTCCTGTAGCCAATGATGACATAAAAATCAAAGCCAATGGTACTTGAGGAAATTTTAAAATATGACATTTCCGCAAGTTTGTCACGCAGTTGCACATATTACTGAATTTATTTACAAAAGTTGTATTTCTTGTAGTTGAGTGTTTAGGTTGAGAAGTTAATTTTTGGAAAAGATGCAAGAATACAAGATAGAAGAATGTGTACAAGCAGACAACAAACATTGCAAAAGATAGGAGTGTTACAACAACAAAAATTAGCACAGGTGAGACTCAGGAGGCACACCAACGCTTTTCGAGCTTGCTCTTTTGGAAAAGAAAATGGAAGGTGCATCAATCGGAGGGCGGGGGCTCCTCAACCCCCATGGTGGGATTACCACCGCGGGGGGATGCCCTTATCGAGACTCGAAGATCCAAAAGGCGGGAAGGGCCAGAAGATCCCGCCATGAGTCACTTTTCTAAATTTTGAAGCTATGTACTGGATTTCATGGCAGATCATTTCACAAAACAATGCTCAGCAGTATCTCCGTTACGTTTTGGTTCTGTTTTAAATGTCTTGATAATTGAATGCTTTTTGAAATAGACATGCATTGCGTTGACTGAATTTTATTTCTAATGGTGTTTGTTCAACTCAATAAATATCTGCTGAAATATCCTCGGTTTATCAAGTGGCAAACAACAGATTGGCATATTGCCGTGATTATGTTTTTTAATATTCTATTTGTACAACAAATCTTTGTTAAGAAATGCAGTTTTAAATTAATTCAGATTTTAAATCATTGGTTAATTTGTGCCTTAATGTATTTTGTTAATCCAATTATGGGCAGCACTGTAGCATAGTGGTTAGCACAGTTGCTTCACAGCTCCAGGGTCCCAGGTTCAATTCCCAGCTTGGGTCACTGTCTGTGTGGTGTCTGCACGTTCTCCCAGTGTGTGCGTGGGTTTCCTCCGGGTGCTCCGGTTTCCTCCCACAGTCCAAAGATGTGCAGGTTAGGTGGATTGGCCATGCTAAATTGCCCTTAGTGTCCAAAAGGTGGGGTGGGGCTACTGGGTTACGGGAATAGGGTGGAGGTGCGGGCTTCGGTAGGGTGCTCTTTCCAAGGGCCAGTGAAGACCCGATGGGCCAAATGGCCATCTTCTGCACTGTAAATTCTATCTATGGATCTCGGCTTTTCCTCTGGTTTTGAATGTGGCAGCCCAAATTCCATTTGTGGCGACTCCAAGACAACGGATAGCTGACAATCGCAGTTGGCAAAGCCTTTTGGGTTGTAATCTCTGGAATTCTTTCCCCAAGCTTCCTTTTCCAGTCACCTTTAACAGTAAACTCACTCAAAACCCTTCACTATGGATCTGATCATAAGTTTCAATTATTGTGTTCTCCTTGAAACTCTTTGGAATGCTTTGTCATGTTGAAGGCACACATGTAAGTTGTTATTGCTGCTATTCAAATTTTAAAATGGGATAAATAGTGAAGCAATGGCCGGAATTTTACGGCCGTCTGTGCCGTCGGGGCCTTCCTGTCCCACCAACGGCGCCGCGGGTTCCCTGGTGGCGAAGGGCGCAACCAACAGGAAAACCTGTTGACAGCGGCAAGACCGGAAGATCCCGCCGCCGGCCAATGACTGACTGCCTCCGTCGCTACAAAACATGCCGTGTGTATGTGGGGGAGCGGGGCACGGGAAATCCCACCCAATCTTTTTTAGTGAGCTGTCTCTGTAAATCATTTATTCAAAAATGTCATATTTAACAAACTGCAAAACAAATATGAAAATTATTCAAAGATGGTACATTTGTTAATGACTTAATACATCAGAAATATAGAAAAACACACAACAAAGGTTACAACCAAAACCACCCCCGTATCCCCCGAACCCCACCAATAAATCCTGCCTCCCCCCCTAACAGCTGATGGTAATTAACTCTTTAAAGTAAGAGATAAATGGCTGCCACCTCAGGTAGAATCCGTCCACCTGACGGTGTACTTGACCTTTTCCAGGTATGCAAAATCCACAAAGTCATCCAATCAAGCCGAGACTCTAAGCTGAGCGAATTCTCTCCATCCCAGCAGAACTAACCTTTGGGCTATCAGTGAGGCATCCGCCTTCACCCACGTCCGGAGCCCCAGCAAGTCCGACACCCAAAAATGGTCCCCAACGTATAAGGCTCCAGATCAGTGTTAAGAACCATTGACATGGTGTAGCCAGTTAAAATGGCTAACTCCCGATTTAGGATGGCCAACCCCGATTTAAAATGGCGAACGGAAAAGGCTGATGGGAAAATCAGCCAACAGGACTAAAAACAAGCAGCTGCAGGTAAAACTGTGTATTCGCCTCTGGGGAGGCCAGACAGAATCGATACCTGCAGCCATCAGCATCACAACACACCAGCCATCTGAATATTAATTAGCAATCCCCGGGAACAATGTGCAACAAATTAGACACACAAAGCCAACCCAGACTTTTCAGCGCCAGCAGGAGCCTACACTAAGAGAGGTGAACGACCGCCCCAAGACCGCCCATCGATCAAGGAATCGCTCCAGCATTGGAGAATATCGAACCAAGTGATTGGGACGAAGTCCAATCACTTGGAACCAGGTACAAGGTCCACCCCAAAAGGTGGGAAGCCCCTGGGGACTATAAGAATAGAGTCCAAGTTCAAATCGGCACTTCTTCTCCTCTCTCCATCCTTCCGCACCCTTCAAGACCCTTCTGCTGACCTTCTGCAACAGCCGCTCAAATCGTAAGTCTTACTTCAACGCTCGCTACGAGATAGGTACTCCTGGCTATTGACCTGTACCAGCTTTGAATCCCGCAGGCTCAGAACCCATACGAAAGGCCATTCGTTTCCCTGACCTGGTGGGCCATTCCCAAAGTTAAGTATTGGCCTGTTAGTTGTAGGAAGTAGCTTAGAAGTAGAATTAATGTATAAGTATTGATTACTGTATATAATAAATGTGCGTTGATTTAACTCTTACTAAGCGGTGTGTTGGATTATTGATCATTACTCGGACTTGAACCACGTGGCGGTATCAGGAAGATACCTGGCGACTCAAGAGCAAAGGTGATAAAACAAGAGCAATTAAACTAAGGCTAAAACGAGCAACAATGGTGTTAAAGAAGGAAACCCAAAAGCTTGCCAACTTTAGGCAAGACCAGAACATGTGGCTATGGTTGGCGGGTGCACAAGACCACCGCTCAAACTACCTTCCACTCCATCAAAGAATCCGCTCATCCTACTTTTGGTTTAATGAGTTCTGTGAACCACCTTGAGTTGAGTGAGGCTGAGCCATGTGCAGGATGAGGTGGAATTTACCCTACAGAGGGCCTCATCCCACACAGCCTCATCTAAGTTGAGTCTTAACTCCTACTCCCATTTCACCTTCACCCGATCAAGCGACAAATATTCCAATGAGATGGTCGCATAGATATTCGAGATCTTCTCCCCTCCAGTTCTTGCCAACCGTAAGATTTCCTCCAATAGGGAAAGCTGTGGCACCAAGGAGAACGCAGGGAAAATATCGGAATAGGTGTGTCCCTGCTAGTTGGAATTTTACCGAGAACTGCTCCCAACTAGCGAGGTGTCCATCTATAAACAGGTCTCTGAAGCATTCTAGCTCCTTCCCTTCCCATGCCTTTAAAGTTGAATCCAACCTCGATGGCACAAACAAATGGTTATTGATTGATTTATTGTTCTATGTACTGAAGTACAGTGAAAAGTATTTTTCTGCGGCCAAGGGAACGTACACAGTACGTACACAGTAAACAAAAAGAATAATCGACGAAGTACATCGACAAATAGTGATTGGTTACAGTGCGGAACAAGGGCCAAACAAAGCAAATACATGAGCAAGAGTAGTATAGGGTGTCGTGAATAGTGTTCTTACAGGGAACAGATCAGTCCGAGGGAGAGTCGTTGAGGATTTGTGGGAGCCAGTAATGACACGGCACTCGACTTTTAATGTTGTCTGAGCTACCTCCATATCTTCAAAGTGGAAATTACCACTGGGTTTGAGGTATATTTCGTTGGAGAGAGTGGGAGTCATGGAGTTGCTAGGGCACTTTTACACAAACTTGCCTCCACCCGCTCCCATATGTTGTACGATTCTCGGTACCACCCCAATACCTTTTCCACGTTGGCAGCCCAGTAATACATGAGGAAATTGGGTAGTGCCAAGCCCCCTCCGTCTGCTGGGCCCTTTGGAGGTACACCCTGTGAACTTTCGGCGGCCTACCCGCCCATATAAAGGAATTCACTAACTAGTTCACCCTGGCAAAAAATTATTGAGCAAGAAAGATAGGAAGGCATTGGAACAAAAATAGAAAGCTCAGCACAATGTACATCTTAATGGTTTGAACTCTCCGCGCCATAGATAATGGGAGGCTCTGCAAATCAAATCTCACCTTATCTAACAAACTTATTAAGTTTAACTTATGAAGCTTATGCCAATCATCTGTCACTAGATGCCATGATTATGGAAACTATCTTTTGCCTGGAGAAAGGGTGATACCCCCCAGATTGGCTCCCCTCTTTGGGGTATTAACTGGAAAGTACTCTCTTTTCCCCAGATTTAACTTATAGCCCGAGAAGGAGCCAAAGCTCCTTAGCAGTCTCATAATCTCGCCTGTGGAGGAGACCCGGATCTGTAACATATAGTGCATGTATAATTTACAGTGCAGAAGGAGGTCATTTGGCCCATCGAGTCGGCCCCGGCCCTTGGAAAGAGCACCCTGCTTAACCCCACACCCCCACCTATCCCCGTAACCCAGTAACCCCACCTAACCTTTTTGGACACTAAGGACAATTTAGCATGACCAATCCACCTAACCTGCACATCTTTCGACTGTGGGAGGAAACCGGAGCACCCGGAGGAAATCTACACAGACGCGGGGAGAATGTGCAGACTCCGCACAGACAGTGACCCAAGCCAGGAATCGAACCTGGGTCCCTGAAGCTGTGAAGCAACAGTGCTAATCACTGTGTCACCGTGCCGCCCATATAGGAGCAGGTCATCAGCAGAAAGCAACGCCCTGTGTTCTCTTCCCCCCGAACTGTCCCCTTCTATCCGCCAGAAGCCCTTGGTGCCATTGCCAGAGGTTCTATCACCAGAGCATAAAGGAGAAGTGACAATGGGCACCCCTGCCTTGGTTCATTCGGTCGAGGCGCCTTCCTGAGTGTTCGATGGGCCCTGTCAAGTACCCAGAAGGAGCCGGAGGTTGTGGAAGAGAGACCACTGTCATCTGCCACCTTCCAGATCTTCCGTAATAAATACTCGGTGGGGTTTGGGCCTTCCATTCCCTCTGGCATTCCCACAACTTGGATGTTCTGCTTCTGTGAATGATTTTCCAGGTTGTCAACCTTCGCCTTCAACTTTTTATTTTCATTAGCCCCCACTGCAATCTTGGATCCGAGCAATGCAAGCGGGTCCTCATGTCTTATAAGCGCCTCCTCGACACCCTTCAGTGTCTCGTCATGTTTGTTTTACCATTGCAATGGCTTTGTCGAGCGCGGACCGTTCCCAGCGTCTCCTCTATTGACTTATATATTTTGTCAGAGATCAGCTTCCACCACTTCTCAAAGTGTAAGTTGAATTGTTGATTGAGTTCTTTAGCCAAGAGGTCTGAAACCCTGCCTAGCATGATTGGATCATGCTGACTACAGCTCTGCAGTCTCCATATTAGGTGCTGAGGCATTCCTCGAGGCTTCCGAGTCCATCAAGACCAGGCCAGTTTCAGGTTTCATGGTTTCTTTTCGTTTGAGCATGGGATCGGCACAGGGGGAACCTATCCTGTCAGTCTCTTGTGTTTTCTAGTGAGTATCACCTGAAAAGAACAGACAAAATAAAGAGCAGATCCTGATCGCGTCTCCCAGAAGCGCGACCCTCCCTCCTGCATATTGCATCGGCGGTCTGTCCATAAATCTAATGTAATATTCCAAAGCTACTTTGTCTCAGAAAAGGGAAATATAGTTATATAGAAATTCATCAATTCAAGGTCTTGCAGTGCAGCAAGCTTCTGAGAATGTTCCCCATTCACCTTGCGTACTACTTTACATGGTGACAAGGCTTCACACCAGTTTCCATCTGATTAGCTGACAGCAGCAAAATTATACGCTATGTACCAAATAGTGCCTCTAATGTCTTATTCACAGCGTTCTCAATAAAAAGTGGAAGATGTGACATTTTATCCTTCACTGGCTATTATAGAATTATAGAATACCCGCAGTGCACAAGGCCCATCGAGAATGCACCAACTCTCTGAAAGACCACCTACGCAGGCCCACTCCCCGTGACCACACCTAACCTTAGGTGCAACTTAGCATGGCTAATCCACCTAACCTGCACAACTTTGGACTGTGGGAAGAAACTGGAGCACCTGGAGGAAACCAACGCAGACACAGAGAGAATGGACAGACTCATACAGACAGTCACCCAAGGTCAGAATCTAACCCAGTTTCCTGGCGCTGTGAGGCAGCAGTGCTAGCCACTGTGTCACCGTACCACCAGTTCTAGTGTTTTTGACATGAGAATTCGGAGAAATAATGAAACAACACTCAAAACTGAAATCAAACACGAATGGCCTTACTAGATTTTAACAGTGCCATACATATACTAACAATGCACCCATTACCAATAAACGTGTTAGTCACAAATATATTATAGTACTTACAATCACCCAGAGATCACCTCCCTGCCGATCATATCCAACATTGAATCATTCCTTGCAATGATTTTATACCCTCCTTTCCAAGGTGAGTGGGATGTTTCATTGACAATATTGCAGTGAACTGTCAAAATCCACCTTATCCAAGGAACCATCTGATTCTCTGTTCAAATTGAGCACCTTGATATTGAGCATCTGTTCAAATTCCTTTGGTAATTTCATCACTGGTGGATGTTGCAGATGCTTTCAAAATCTTTCTCAGTAAATATGACAACAATGTCCTTCCTTGGCCGCACGCACACATTTCAAAACCAAGAGATAATTAAATGACACCAGTCCATTCTGACTTCTTACAAATTGTTGATTGGACAATTAATGACAGACTCTGGGCGAAATTCTCCGACCCCCCGCCGGGTTGGAGAATCGCCGGAGGCTGGCGTGAATCCCGCCCCCGCCGGTTGCCGAAGTCTCTGGCACCGGATATTCGGCGGGGGCGGGAATCGCGCCGCGCCGGTTGGCGGGCCCCCCCGCTCGATCCTCCGGCCCGGAGGGGCCGAAGTCCCGCCGCTAAAATGCCTGACCCGCCGGCGTAAATTAAACCACCTACCTTACCGGCGGGACAAGGCGGCGCGGGCGGGCTCCGGGGTCCTGGGGGGGGCGGGGGGGCGATCTGGCCCCGGGGAGTACTCCCACGGTGGCCTGGCCCACGATCAGGGCCCACCGATCCGCGGGCTGGCCTGCGCCGTGGGGGCACTCTTTCCCTTCCGCCTCCGCCACGGTCTCCACCATGGCGGAGGCGGAAGAGACTCCCTCCACTGCGCATGCGCGGGAATGCTGTCAGCGGCCGCTGACGCTCCCGCGCATGCGCCGCCCGGAGATGTCATTTCCGCGCCAGCTGGCGGGGCACCAAAGGCCTTTTCCGTCAGCTGGCGGGGCGGAAATCCGTCCGGCGCCGACCTAGCCCCTCAATGTTGGGGCTCGGCCCCCAAAGATGCGGAGCATTCCGCACCTTTGGGGCGGCGCGATGCCCGTCTGATTTGCGCCGTTTTGGGCGCCAGTCGGCGGACATCGCGGAATTTCGCCCTCTATCTGATTAAGCATAATAACAAAACCTGTATACTGGCGGAGGTAGATTCTTTGGGGGCGATTCTCCGATATGGAGGCCAAGTGTTCGCGCCGTCGTGAACGCCGTCGCCTTTCACAACGGCGCAAACAGGGCCCGGGCATGACCTATTCTGGCTCCCGTCGTAGCGGCCGCTTGGCCCATCCAGGCTGGAGAATCGCTGCTCGCCGGTTCTCCGAGCGGCCCGGTGTGAATCGCGCGCCGCTGGTTTCCGGGAGGTTGGAGAATCGCGTATGGGGGTCGGGGCGGCATGGTGCGATTTGCGCGGCACCCCGGCAATTCTCCCACCCGGCGTGGGGGGGGGAGAATAGCGCCCTTAATATTTCAAAGGAAGATAAACTTTGACACATATTGGCAATAAATGTCAGTTTGTGTAAACTCCTTGCAGCTTTTAAAACATTTATGTTAGCCAAGAGACGACGGCAGCACGGTGGCGCAGTGGTTAGCACTGCTGCCTCACAGCACCGAGATCCCTGGTTTGATCCCAGCTCTGGGTCACTGTCTGTGTGGAGTTTGCACATTCTCTCTATATTTGTGTGGGTTTCGCCCCCACAACTCAAAGATGTGCAGGGTAGGTGGATTGGCCACGCTAACTTGCCCCTTAATTGGGAAAAATTGAATTGGGTACTCTAAATTTATTTTTTAAAAGTTAGCTAAGAGACATTCTCCAAAGTTCTAACCTGATATCAAAACATAACCTAACTTTGAAGTATGCCTATTGATTGGTTTTGACCTGATTTTAGTTCAATATTCCATAGCCTCAAATTAATTTCCCAGTGATTCTATTTACCTGTGATGAAAATAGCTTTCAGATGTTAACCAACTTTAGTTCGAAAATACTTTTGGCCTCCATAATGTATGCTGGTCAGATTCTGTACATTGTCTGCAGCCAACATCATTCTGTATGTAATTTAAACCATTGATGCTCCAACTGGGATAAATAGCTTTAGCAGATCTCAACCACAAATTTCACTTAAAAGTACGATCAAGTCAGTATTCCAGCTTCTTACAAATGTAACGTTGCTCTTTTTTGTTTCTTTAAGTTGGCAACAGTACATCAAGATTTGCACGAAGGTTAATTGGAAAAATTATCTCATCAGAACAAAACATAAATCGGTTCTGCAGAGTTTTCTGCATTCCAATACTCTAATCTACACCAGTCCTATTTCAGGTACACCTGTGATCCATCAAAGTCATTTCCCTGACTGTCCCCATGGGCGCTCAGCGGCTCAGCCAAGCATGGCAGCTCTGACAGTGTGCCGGCTGCACAAAAGAAATTGGATGATTTAAATGGCTTGTGGAATTTTAACCTCCAGTATGTTTGGTGGAGAATTGTTTTCTTTGTCGCTTTTCTGGGGTGTGTGAATGAGTGGAAACTGTGAGGTTAACAGCTGGTGTACCCGCGAGCAATTTGACAAACCATGGGTCAAATGTGGCCAATGTCGTTCAGGAAAATGGACCCCATTTCTTGTCTTTTAATGGCAAGAACTAATGTCATGTCAGGTACAGACTTATTTTTCTTTGCGTGAATATTAATGATGGTGTCACAAAACCAGTTACCTGTGGACAGAAGAAAGATTTTTTGTAACAAAAACCCCTTCAACATAAACAGTTGATAACAGCTATAATTACATTTTTAAATTGAAGCCAAATGTAAAAATTCTTAATTTTGTTCTTACATTTTGCTGAACCATTAAACTAATTTTGTTTGTGTAATATCCATTTTCTTTCTAACATTGTTCAAATAACAGTTCAAACTATGGACTGAATACCCACCTCCTCCCAAATTGGTGAATAGAATTTATTGCGACATTTCCAACTGTGACAAAGCTTTAGTTATGGATTTTTAAATCACATCATTACAAAATGAGGGGCGGCACGGTGGCGCAGTGGTTAGCACTGATGCCTCACGGCAGCCAGGACCTGGGTTCAATCTCGGCTCCGGGTCACTGTCCGTGTGGCGTTTGCACATTCTCCCCGTGTCTGCGTGGGTCTCACCCCCACAACCCAAAGATGTGCAGGTTAGGCCGATTGGCCATGCTAACTTGCGCTTAATTGGAAACATTTTTAAAAAATCATTGCAAAATGTGCTTTCCAAGTTCAAACTAAATCATGGATAAAACTTTCTTTCTCTCACTCACTCTATGGGTGTCTTGCTCTCTCTCTCTCTGAACTGCAAGGCATGACCTCTGTCACAAAATACAATAAAGCTGAACCACCAATCAGTGTCAGTTGAATTAGAAAAAATATGCCCCGAACTGAATCAGTCAGCAGCCTATCTTACCTTTCTGATAAGCCGTAGGATTGATATTAATTTTCTACAACACAGAAACATTTCAGCTCCAAATTTCAGCTTTAAAATATTTCAATCTAATTTGACAATTTATTAATTGTACCCATTCTTTCCCCAGTCCTCCCAATCTTTTGGAACATATCAATGACTTGCTAGCATCGATAATAATTTTCTTCTGTTCCAAAAGCAATAAAAATAATACAAATTATTTTGTCATCACAACCTGCAACAAAGTTCTCGAACACCGGGCATTTGAAATATAATTCCTATATGTGTGACATCAATCATAGCAGTCAAATCTAGCAGCCAATCACCATTCATCTTTAACATGACCCATGAAGCTGATGGACCATTAATTCATGCCCTAAAGTTGCAAAATCCAGCTGTGAATGGCTCAATGAAAATGTCGGAGAATTACAAGCGGAAAGAAATTAGATAAGACCCAATAAGGGATGCACAATTAGCTCACGCCCATTGGCTGTGATGCAGACGGCATACAAGATTTGACTCCCTGCTCATTATAATGATTATATTGTGCAGTCAGTGCTGAACGCACTGTTAAAGCATCTGAGTAGGGAGGTACATCACTTTTTTTAAAATATGTTTGTTGAGAATTTTTCAAAATAAACAAAATGACACAAAACAATGAATTAAAGTTACACAATAAAGAATGAGACCAACATGCAAAAGCACACATTCACTTAACCCCCCAAAACTAAACTAAACCCTTTAACAGTTGGCGGTGGCTAGCTCCCTAAAAATGAAAATGAGTGGCTGCCATCTTAAGTAGAGGTGAGGTAAAGTCGTCATAGTCCCAGGTGACCATCGGCTGCTTTCCCCTTTGAGGGGCAGAGCTGACTGGTGGAGATTTAACCTGAGGATCACCACACCTCAGGCAAGAGGCAAGGTTGAGAAGGCAGGGCCTTCATGAATAACCTCAGCTGGTATGGGTAGAACCCTTCTACCGACCTTCTAAAGTAAGAAAGACATGAGATCACCCAACAAGACCAAGGCACTGGGTGGAGTAGGAGATCTCCCCCCAAAGCAGAACTTGTCTCCAGGCTATTAATGAGGCAAAGGCGAGAACGTCCACCTTCACCCCCGTCCGAAGCACCAGCGAGTCTGATACGCCAAAAATGGCCACCAGCGGACATGGATCCAAGTCAACATTGAGTATTGCCGACATGGTGCTGAAGAAAGAGGCCCTAAAGTTTACTAACTTGGGACGTATCAGTGTGGTTAGCTGGCCCTTGATATCAAAGCTCACACCTGTCCTTCACCTCAGAGAAAAATCCACTCGTCCTCACTTTAGTCAGATGCGCCCTATGCACCACTTTAAATTGGATCAGACTTAGCTGAGCACATGAAGATGTGAAATTGGCCCTCTGAAGGGCCTCACTCCGTACCTCATCATCCAGAATGGGACACAACTCACCCTCCCATTTCGACCTCACCTCACTCAATGGAGTTGACTCTGCTGAGAGGATATGGCCGCATAGGCCCAACCACCAGACCCGGCCAAAGACAAAATCCTCCTCAACGGTCACTAACAGAAATGAAGGTAGGTGCAGCCTCGGTGGGTCCCGTTTAATAAGGTGGGTCGTTCTCGGTGCTGCAAGCCAAGAACCGGCCAATATATGTCACCTGCTAAACATTGTCCTTTTCCCCTCCTTGGTGAGTCAAATCAGAGGCGATTGTTTCTCGAGGTGCCGATAAAGACATTTGATAGAGTGGAGTGGGAATATTTGTTTGAGGTCCTTAGGGAGGCTTGGATTTTTTTAAAACTTCATTCACCGCCCTAATACAGCAGAGGCTGGCATACTGAAAGATGGGATGAAATTCTCCGTAATCGTCGCGATGTCTGCCGACCGGCGCCAAAAACGGCGCAAATCAGTCCAGCATTGCGCCGCCTCAAAGGTGCGGAATCCTCCGCAACTTGACCGGCCGAGCACTAACCTTGAGGGGCTAGGCCCGCGCCGGACTGATTTCCGCCCCGCCAGCTGGCGGGAAAGGCCTTTGCTGCCCCGCCAGCTGGCGCGGAAATGACATTGCCGGGCGGCGCATGCGCGGGAGCGTCAGCGGCTGCTCACGGCATACCTGCGCATTGGCAGTGGAGGGAGTCTCTTCCGCCTCCGCCATGGTGGCTACCGTGGCGAAGGCGGAAGGAAAAGAGTGCCCCCACGGCACAGGCCCGCCCGCGGATCGCTGGGCCCTGATCGCAGGCCAGGCCACCGTGGGGGCACCCCCCGGGGCCAGATCGCCCCGCGCCCACCCCAGGACCCCGGAGCCCGCCCGCGCCGCCTTGTCCCGCCGGTAAGAGAGGTGGTTTAATCCACGCCGGCAGGACAGGCATTCTAGCAGGGGGACTTTGGCCCATCCGGGCCGGAGAATCGCCAGGGGGGGCCCGCCAACCGGCGTGGCGCGATTCTCGCCCCGCCGACTCTCCGGTGCCGGAGAATTCGGCAACCGGCGGGGGCGGGATTCACGCCAGCCCCCGGCGATTCTCCGGCCCGGCGGGGGGTCGGAGTATCTCGCCCCATATAATCATAGAATCATAGAATCTCTGAGTGCAGAAGGAGGCCAATGGTCCATTGAGTGTGCACCGATGCTCTGAAAGAGCACACTACCTAGGCCCATGCCCTCACCCTCTGCCCGTAACCCAGTAACCCCACCTAACATTTTTGGACACTAAGGACAATTTAACATGACAAATCCACCTAACCTGCACAACTTTGGATTTTGAGAGGAAACCGGCGCACCCGGAAGAAACCCACGCAGACGTGGGGAGAAAGTGCAGACTCCGCACAGACAGTGACCCAAGCTGGGAACCAAACCTGGACCCTGGAGCTGTGAAGCAACAGTGCTGACCACTGTGCTCCCGTGCCACTTTCAGTGAGCATATCCTTCACAAAATGGGGGTATGGTGCACATCATGAGGATTGAGATAAGACATCCCTGGATGTATCAGGCCTTCTGCAGAGATCCCTTCTCCCCTACCCCTCCTCCTTCTGTATTGCCTCTGTTCAGCCTCACTGACATCCTGCAGGCAAACAGGGATGGGAACTACAACACCAATGATGAGGAGCAAGTGGTCTGAGCTGAAACCCTTGAAGTTCATAAGGTTATAAGACCTAAAATGGAGGAGCAAAGGCACTCATCCCAAGTCAGCTGCGACATTCAATCAAATCATGGTTGATCTGATATAATCCTCAACTCCACCTTCTCGCCTTATCCCCAAAACTTTGATTCCCTTGCCGATTAAAAATCTGTCTCTCTCAGCCTTGAACATATTTAATGACCCAGTCTCTACAGCCCTTTGCGATAAGCAATCGCACAGATTCACTATCCTCTGTTTTAAATGGCTGATCTATTACTCTTTTATGATGTCCTTTGGTCCCAGACTCTCTCACAAGAGGAAACATCCTCTCAGCATCTAACCCCCGCCCCTGACAATCTTTATGTCTCAATAAAGTCTCCGCTCAGTCGCCTAAACTCCAATGAGTACAGGCTCAATCTAATCAACTTCTCCTGGCAGCACGGTAGCATAGTGGTTAGTACTATGGCATCACAGTTCCAGGGTCCTAGGTTCGATTCCCGGCTTGTATGGTTTTTGCAGGACTTCCCGATTTTTATACTCCATTGCCTTTGAAATAAAGGCGAACATTTCATTTGCCTTCCCAATTACCTGCTGAACTTGCATGTTAGCTTTCTGAGATTTATGCATAAGGAACCCCCCCCCCCAAATCCCTCTGTCCTGCAGTTTTCTGCATCTTCACCATTTAAATAGTATTCAGCTCCTTTATTCTTCCTACTAAAGTACATAACTTCATATTATCCTACATTATATTCCATCTGCCAAGCTTTTGCCCACTCACCTAATCTGTATGAATCCCCCTCTATACTTTTGCCTAGGATTCTTCATTCTCCTTCACTGGAGATTGGGTGGAGAATGGAGCATTCCCCTAAAAACAGGTTTGGCACCGATTGTCATTCCACACAGCCTCGGAGTGGCGTACGACCCACCCTGCCCCGGCGGGAAACATGGAAATCAATGTTAAAGCATGCAAATACATACAATTAACAGGCTTGAAGCCTAAGTATTCCCTACCCCTCCAACCATGATGCTCCAATCCCCACATCAAGAATTGCACCAGGAAGGCATTGGTGCGAGTTTGACCAAGCCTGTCACGGTGGAACCCGAGGGGGTCAAAGGGGTCACGGCTCAGATAAACTGCCCTTCAGCTGCCAAGCTACAGTTAGGGGGTCCACTACGGGTCCTGAAAGTTGGGTTCCACCCAGTCCCCCCATCAGCCACCTCTATCAGCCCTTCCATCAGACACCCCATCAGTCACCCCCAATCAGACACTTTTCCTCTTGCCTCACAACAGAAAGCACTTGGCTGCTTTTGATGTGGTGAGGAGCTATCAATAATTGTAAGAGAGTTTATGAAAATTGTAGTTGGCATCAAAGCAGGGTACTTGACACGCATTAAAGCATGAAAGGAATCCAGTGAGCTCCCCGCCATGCATAATTTTTTATAGTAAGAAGTTTTACAACACCAGGTTAAAGTCCAACAGGTTTGTTTGGAATCACTAGCTTTCGGAGCGTAGTTCCTTCATCAGGTGAGTGAAGAGGTAGGTTACACAAATACATATATAGGCATAGCCAATGATATAAGATGATACTTTGAATGCGAGAGGGTCATAGTATTCTACCCACCCGGGAGGGACGCGGCGACTTCGGGCATTCCTGATTATGGGAAGAAGTGTCCAAAGGCCACGATCGACTTTTAATAATGCCGGCTGGGACCTGCTTTCAGAATCTGGTCATCCCAGGCATGCATGCCCCCTGATCAGTGCGCATGCCCAGAGCCCAGCGAGGCAGATCGCCTCCTCCTGACATCAGTTGCTGTTCCAGGAGCAGATTCTTTTTAAACACTGATGGAGTCTTCTCTCCAGAAGGGGTGGCAGAGAACAGATTGTGCGTCCTTTACACTGATGTCACATGCTCTGGGCACGAGAGAGATTCCTCCATTTTGTAGCTGCCAGCAGTGCTGGTGTGAGCTCGAGGGCTTCTGGTGAAGAAGAAGTTGAAATCAAGAACAAAGCAGCATAAAGATAATTTCTTGAGGTATGGGCTTATCAATTGTGCCACTACAAATCAGGATTCAAAGTTCATGGGCGGGATTCTCCACTCCCGCGCCGAAGTGCCCACGCCGTCATGAACGCCGTCGAGGTTCACGACGGCGCGGAACGGCCCCGATCCCGACCAATTCAGGCCCCGACAATGGGCTAGGATCGGGGCCGCGTCATCTACGCGCACCAGGCTTTGTCGCCGCGTAAAGGCGGCGCTGCATAGATGGCGCGGCCGGCGCCAACCCGCGCATGCGTGGTTGCCGTCCTCTCTGAGTCCGCCCCGCAAGAAGATGGCGGACGGATCTTGCGGGGCCGCGGAAGGAAGGAGGTCCTCCTTCAGAGAGGACGGCCCGACAATCGGTGGGCACCAATCGCGGGCCATGCCACATTTGAGGCACCCCCCGGTGCAGGATCCCCCCCCCCCCCGCAGGCCGCCCCCCCAGCATTCCCACGCTGTTCCCGACGGCAGCGACCAGGTGTGGACGGCACCGGGGGGAACCCGCCGTTTTGGCCTGGCTGCTCGGCCATCCGGGCCTGAGAATAGCGGGGGTGCCACAGAATCGCCATTTTGGGTGTCTCCGGCGATTCTCCGGCCTGCCGCCCGCGGAACTCGACGGGGCCGCGGGAGGGCGTGGGAGAATCACGGGAGGGCGTCGGACCGTCATCCCAGGAAATGTTGGCAGCCCAGGCGATTCTCCCAACCGGCGCGGAAGTGGAGAATCTCGCCCCAGATGTGTTATATGCAAGGAAGTACTGATGAATGACAGATTAAAACCCCCAAACCTTCAAAGGCATTTGAAGACGAAGCATGGTGAGTTTGAGGACAAACCTCTTGATTTGTTTCAACAGATGCAGCTGAAGTCCTGAGCAGAAATGTAACATTGAATGGCAAAGCAAATGAGATCGTGAGGATCAAGCAGGCTCACCTGTCACATTCAGGGTAAGGGGAAAGGGTGGGTCATAAAATCCGGGCGGCACAGGTCATGAATGTCGGCCGGGGTCGTGAAGGCAGCTGGCGTATATTGTGAAGGTTGGCCAGCGTGGGTCAGGAAGGATGGCCAGTTGGTACAAATGGTTCCCAGGAAAAATAGTTTGAAAAACACTGAGCTAGTACATTGAGGTTGCTATGGTAGCACTGGTATCAAAACAGCATTACCCACTGATTGACGTCACAATATGCCTATTCTACATACTTTTGGCACATGCTCCTAAGAGCACACCAAAATGACGACCAGTGCCTTCTGTGCTAGAGATTTGCAGCATCGATGCCATTTTTGTCCAAAAACGCTAAGTGTAGCCCCCAAAATACAGGCTCTATGCGTCAGATTTTGCGGCCTTGATCTTTATTGTTCTAAGTTCCAAGAGAGGTTTGAAGAATTCTCCATTGTACATCAGGAACTAACTTTCTTCCTGTTGGCAGTCAGTCTGAGGTCTTTAAGGTATGCAGCTATTCAGAAGCTCCTTGGCAAAATTTAACTGAAGCAATTATATGTCAAGGATCAATTTTCGATTAAGGGTAAGCACAGGATAAGCACATTTATTGCTTTGACATTTCAAGGAGAATATTAAAGGCTATAATTACTTTAAATATTCCGCTTGTATTCAATATTCTTGACTTATTTGCTTAATGTAAAATAAATTTGTATATTGACATATAGCTTGGGGCTGAAAGAATATATATTCTATTTTGCAAAGCTGAGGAGAACAAGTGACATATTGTTCCAGGAAGATGAACTGTGACTAACGCCTGTTATGTTTTACCATGTTATTGGCCAGGTTAGTATGAGCTCTGAGCGACAGGGGATACTAAGGCAACATCAGAGAGTGATCAATGTTGCTCAATCCTAGGAAATATATTTTAAAAAGTCCCACAAATGCAATTCTGCTCTCCTTGACTTCCAAGCTCCACTACACAAAACATATCTGAATTTTGCAATTCATCTTCAATGGTTTTCTAACCCTCCGGGTGCCAAGTCCAAGGACAGAGCATGTCACTGAGTGAGGCGATAATTGAGTAAAGAGGGAATGGCAGGAGGTGGGAAACAGGTGAAAATAATATTTCCATAATGGCTAAATGAGAATTCAGAGCAAACATGGAAGATAGTTTAACCAGCTAAAGTATGTAATAATAAAAGTAATAGTAGGAAACAAAGAAATGGCAGGAGAATTGAATAGTTACTTTGCATCAGCCTTCACAGTGGAAAACACCAGTGGGATGTCAGAGCTCCAGGAGAACCAGGGGGCAGAGGTAAGTGTAGTGACCATTACTAAGGAGAAGGTGTGATAGTACCAGATATTGCGGTACCTAAGAGGTGGATGACCATTGGTTAGACCCAGGAGTCTACCATTGGCTGTTGTACATAGCTCCGCCCTGAGAGGCGGAGTATAAGAACCGGTGCCATCCCAGCAGCCTTCACTTTCTGTATCGAAGCTGCTGGGGAAGAGTTCTAGCAGATTAAAGTATTCAGTTATGAATCACTTCGTCTTGAGAGTAATTGATTGCGCATCAGAAGGTTCTGGGGAAACTGAAAGGTCTGAAGGTGGATAAGTCACCTGAACCAGATGGACTACACCCCAGGGTCCTAAAAGAGATAGCTGAGGAAATTGAGGAGGCATCGGTGATGATCTTTCAGGAATCACTGGAGGCAGGAAGGGTCCCAGAGGACTGGAAAGTGGCTAATGTAACACCACTGTTTAAGAAGCGAGGGAGGCAGAAGATGGGAAATTATAGGTCGGTTAGCCTGACTTCGGTCATTGGTAAGATTTTAGAGTCTGTTATTAAAGATGAGATCGCGATGTACTTGGAAGTGCATGGTAAAATAGGACTGAGTCAGCACGGCTTTGTCAAAGGGAGGTCATGTCTGACAAATCTGTTAGACCTCTTTGAGGAGGTAACAAGGAAATTAGACAAAGGGGAGTCAGTGGACATGATTTATTTAGATTTACTGAATGCCTTTGACAAGGTGCCACATAGGAGACTGTTAAATAAGTTAAAAGCCCATGGTGTTAAGGGTAAGATCCTGGCATGGATAGAGGATTGGCTGACTGGCAGAAGGCAGCGAGTGGAGATAAAGGAGTCTTTCTCAAGATGGCAGCCGGTGGCTAGTGGTGTGCCTCAGGGGTCTGTGCTGAGACCACAACGTTACACAATATACATTAATGATCTGGAATAAGGAACTGAAGGCACTGTTGCTAAGTTTGCAGATGATACAAAGATCTGTAGAGGGACAGGTAGTATTGAGGAAGCAAGGGGGCTGCAGAAGGATTTGGACAAGCTTGGAGAGTGGGCAATGAAGTGGCAAATGAAATACAATGCGGAAAAGTGTGAGGCTATGCACTTTGGAAGGAGGAACTTAGGCATAATGGTGTACCATCAATGACGACAGACGAGAGTCGAAAGAGTAAACTGTGGCTTTAATCAGCTAAAAGACACCTGCTGGCAGACGGTCCCAGAATGAGGGCAGGGCTGGAGGTTAGCTATCTTTATACTTGAGCCCGAGGCGCGGAGCCAGCAGGGAGAAACCCAGACATGTAACAAACAGTAAGAACAGTAAGTACCATAAGTAAGAACAGTATGTACAATATAATACAGTGGTTCACCACATTCATCCCCTGTTAAAAAAAGAGTCCGGCGGGGGTGAAGTGGACGGGTTGAATTAGAGATCGAGTCTGTCGGGGGCTCTGGCCTTCCGCTGTGATCGCCTCAGTCCCGGCTGTGGTGAGGACACTGGTGTCGGATGAAGTGTTGAGGCCTGCGTATCTAGGAGCATGTCGTCTTCCGGATAAGTAACAACTGAGGGAGACGGTGTAGAGTCGTGAGTAGCAACAGAGGGAGACAGTGTAGAGTCGGGGGTAGTGGTGATGGTCGCTGGGGAACCTGCAGGTGCCAAGTCCCGAAGGAAGACTGTGTCCTCCCGCCCATCATGGTGTGCCACATAGGCATATTGGGGGTTAGCATGGAGGAGAAGGACCCGTTCGACCAGGGGATCCGACTTGTGACTCCTCGCATCCTTCTGGAGGAGGACGGGTCCTGGAACCGTCAGCCAGGATGGGAGCGAGACCCCTGAGGTGGACTTCCTGGGGAAGACAAACATCCTCTCATGAGGGGTCACATTGGTGGTGGTACACAGGAGCGACGGGATGGAGTGGAGCGCATCGGGAAGGACCTCCTGCCAGCAGGAGACAGGGAGACATCTAGACCGTAGGGCAAGAAGGACGCCGCATTGTAGCTGCCGAAGGGGTTGTAGCTGGTAGTCCTGCTTGAGGCGATGCCCTTGCTAAGCAGGAACTGACGCAGCTCATCACTCATGAAGTAGGAACCCCGATCGTTATGGATGTAAGTGGGGAAACCGAACAAGGTGAAGAGGCCGTTCAGGGCCTTGATGACTGTGGCAGAGGTCGTGTCAGGGCATGGGATGGCGAAAGGGAAGTGGGAGTACTCATCAACGATGTTGAGAAAGTACACATTACGGTCAGTGGAGAGGAGGGGCCCTTTGAAATCCTTGCTGAGACGCTCAAATGGGCGAGAGGCCTTTACCAGGTGCGCTCTGTCTAGCCGATAGAAGTGCGGTTTGCACTCCGCGCAGACCTGGCAGTCCCTGATCATGGTCCTGACCTCCTCGATGGAGTAAGGCAGGTTGCGGGCCTTGATAAAATGGAAAAAACAGGTGACCCCCGGCTGACAGAGGTCTTTGTGGAGGGCCCGAAGTCGGTCTACTTGTGCGCTGGCACATGTACCGCGGGATAGGGCATCTGGGGGCTCATTGAGCTTCCCAGGTCAATACAAGATATCATAATTAGAGATGGAGAGTTCGATCCTCCACCTTTGGATCTTGTCATTCTTGATCTTGCCCCGCTGCGATTGTTAAACATGAAGGCAACCGACCGTTGGTCAGTGAGGAGAGTGAATCGCCTGCTGGCCAGGTAATGCCTCCAATGTCGCACAGCTTCCACAACGGCCTGGGCTTCCTTTTCGACGGAGGAGTACGGGAGCAGAAAGCCACGGGCCTGCCTGCCTGGTTGAGGGTAGCGGCCAAAGCAAAGTCAGACGCATCGCTCTCCACTTGGAACGGGACGGACTCATTTACTGCGTGCATCGTGGCTTTGGCAATGTCTGCTTTGATGCGGTTGAAGGCCAGGCAGGCCTCAGCCGTCAGGGGAAAAATGGTGGATTTAATGAGTGGGCGGGCCTTGTCCGCATAATTGGGGATCCACTGAGCATAATAGGAAAAGAACCCCAGGCATCTCTTCAGAGCCTTTGGACAGTGGGGGAGGGGAAGTTCCAGGAAGGGGCGCATGCTGTCGGGATCGGGCCCTAAGACACCGTTTTCCACAACGTAGCCAAGGATGGCTAGGCGGGTTGTGCGGAAAACACATTTCTCCTTATTGTATGTTAGGTTAAGGAGCTTGGCGGTGTGGAGGTTAGCGTCATGGTCCTGCTGGTCGCAGATGGTGACATTATCCAGATACGGGAACGTGGCCTGCAGCCCGTACTGGTCAACCATTCGGTCCATCTCCCGTTGGAAGACCGAGACTCCATTGGTGATGCCAAAGGGGACCCTAAGGAAGTGGTAGAGGCGGCCATCTGCCTCGAAGGCAGTGTATTGGCGGTACTCCGGGCGGATAGGCAGCTGGTGGTATGCGGACTTCAAGTCGACGGTGGAGTAGACTTGGTACTGCGCAATCTGATTGACCATGTCAGATATGCGGTGGAGACGGTGCGCATCGAGCTGCGTGTATCGGTTGATGGTCTGACTGTAGTCGATGACCATCCGGTGCTTCTCCCCAGTTTTGACGACCACCACTTGGGATCTCCAGGGGCTAGTACTGGCCTTTATGATCCCTTCCCACAGGAGTCGCTGGATCTCCGACCTGATAAAGGCCTTGTCCCGAGCACTGTGTCGTCTGTTACTAGTGGTGACGGACTTACAATCCGGGGTGAGGTTAGCAAAGAGCAGGGCTGGGGCAACCTTAATGGTCGAGAGGCTACAGACGGTGAGAGGGGGCAGGGGTCCATCAAACGCCAAGGTAAGACTTTTGAGGTGGCATTGGAAATCTAGACCTAGTAGTAGGGCAGCGCAGAGTTGGGGGAGGACGTAGAGCTTGAAATTTTTGTACTCGACGCCCCGTACTTTAAGGATTGCGACACAGTACCCACGGACTTCCACGGAAGCCAGGGAGATTTTCTGGGTCGCGGGTAAAATTGGGAAGGAGCAGCGCCGTACCGTATCTGGGTGAATGAAACTCTCTGTGCTCCCAGAGTCGAAGAGGCAGGCCGTCATGGATTTAGTGAGGTGATGAGGTCGAGATTGGTCGAGGGTGATGGAGGCGAGCTTCGGAAGGTGGGTGGGCTGATCGAGGGTAGCAGAGGCCAGCGTACGATCTGGTGAGCAGGGATTCTGGGAGACGGCGGGGTGATTTTAAGATGGCAGCCCCCAAGGGTCGCATGTGGTGGGTGGCGTTGAAGATGGCGGCCCTCACGGGTCGCACGTGGCAGGTGGCGGCCAAGATGGCAGCCAAGATGGCGGTCTGCACAGGTCGCACGTGGCGGGTGGTGTCGAAGATGGCGGCCCCCACGGGTCGCACGTGGCGGATGATGTGGAAGATGGGAGCAGTCCCGCGGGTTACACGCAGCGCTGCTGGGTTTAGAAACAGGTCGGGCCTGGCAGACTTCTTTCTGCACCCGTTGCAGATCGCGCACATTGCTCGACAGCGTTGTTTGGGGTACTTACCCTGGCCACAGAAGTAACATTTCGGGCCTTCCGAGTTGGCGGGTTGCTGTGCGGCACAGGCTTGCGGTGCCCCTGGGTCAGGTGATGGCGACGCCCACGACGTCCACGAGGATGCCGCATGGTCGGAGGTGTAGGCATCCATGTTATGGAAGGCCACTTCCAACGAGTCCGAAAGTTGTACTGTGTCTTGGAGGGCGAGTGTACCCCCTTCTAGTAGGGCGCTGGCGCATGTAATTCGATTTTATGCCTGCGACATAGGCGTCCCGGATCAGCAATTCGGTGCGCTTGACAGCCGATACCGCCTTACAACTGCAGTTCCGGCCGAGTACCCGCAATGCGCGCAGAAATTCAGCTTGCGATTCTCCAGGGCGCTGTCACCTCGTGGCAAGGAGATGCCTAGCGTACACCTCGTTGACTTCCTTAACATACTGCCCCTTCAGCAGCATTATTGCATCCTCGAACGAGGTAGCATCTCTGATAAGAAGGAAAACTTGCGGGCTCACCCGGGAATTGAGGACTTGCAGCTTGTGGGTCTCAGCGACGGCGGCGGCGGAGGAATCAATGTAAGATTCGAAGCAGCGTAGCCAGTGTTCAAACGTGGCAGTGGCGTCGGCTGCTTGGGGGTCCAGCTCCAGGTGATCAGGCTTGAGTGATGGATCCACTTAAAATTTTAGCTGATTAACTTGATGTACCATCAATGACGACAGACGAGAGTCGGAAGAGTAAACTGTGACTTTAATCAGCTAAAAGACACCTGCTGGCAGCTGGTCCCAGAATGAGGGTAGGGCTGGAGGTTAGCTACCTTTATACTTGAGCCCGAGGCGCCGAGTCAGCAGGGACAAACCCAGACATGTAACAAACAGTAAGAACAGTAAGTACCATAAGTAAGAACTTCATTCCAGGGATCATTCTTGTGAACCTCCTCGGGACCCTTTCCAACTGTATTATACAGTTGTTCACCACACATAGACTATTTTCTAAATGGGGAAATGCTCAGGAAATCAGAAGCACAAAGGGACTTGGGAGTCCTTGTGCACGATTCTCTTAAGGTTAACATGCAGGTTCACTCAGCAGTTAAGATGGCAAATGCAATGTTAGCATTCATGTCAAGAGGGCTGGAATACAAGACTAGGGAGGTACTTCTGAGGCTGTATAAAGCTCTGGTCAGACTCCATTTGGAGTGCTGTGAGCAGTTTTGGGCCCCGTATCTAAGGAAGGATGTGCTGGCCTTGGAAAGGGTCCAGAGGAGGTTCACAAGGATAATCCCTGGAATGAAGAACTTGTCGTATGAGGAACGGTTGAGGACTCTGGGTCTGTACTCGTTGGAGTTCAGAAGGATGAGGGGGGATCTTATTGAAACTTACAGGATACTCCGAGGCCTGGATAGAGTGGACGTGGAGAGGATGTTTCCACTTGTAGGAGAAACTAGAACCAGAGGACACCATCTCAGACTAAAGGGATGATCATTTAAAACAGAGATGAGGAGGAATTTCTTCAGCCAGAGGGTGGTGAATCTGAGGAACCCTTTGCTGCAGAAGACTGTGGAGGCCAATTCACTGAGTGTCTTTAAGACAGAGATGGATAGGTTCTTGATTAATAAGGATATCAGGGGTTATGGGGAGAAGGCAGGAGAATGGGGATGAGACAAATATCAGCCATGATTGAATGGCGGAGCAGACTCGATGGGCCGAGTGGCCTAATTCTGCTCCGATGTCTTATGATCGTATGTGAATTTAACTATAATTTACCTAACATTTCATGGTAAGCTTAGCAGCACAATTATCACTTGGGTTTTGAGTAGCAGATATTAACTCAGCCAAACACACCTGCAGGAATGTCACAACTGGAAGTCAGTTGAGGCAACATCTCAGGACTTCAAGCAGAGTTGGAGGGAGAGGTTGGAGAGCAGCTGAAGGCTGGGCTGAGACAAAAGTAAAGAAAGAATTTCAGGGGATAATTATTGTTAATGTGATGTACCGTCAATTCATCGAGAGACTGAGAGTGGTGAACATTAGGCTTTATTAATCATAAACTTGCCTAGCCAGAGTCGGTTGTACAGATGAATGCCGCCCACAGGTGGCCAGTCTATATATGGCCCCGGTGAGGGCGGAGCCAGAGGCAGAGCCCACCGGGGTTACAGTACAGGACCTGGAAGTAGCTCGTATCACCACTTCCAGGTCATAGGTTACAGCATCATACAGACAGCTCATGCATTAGGTGAATACATTCACCACATTCACCCCCTGTTAAAAAAATCAAATCCAGGGGGGGGGGGTGATGTGGGGTCATTACATATTCAGTCTATCTGGAGGCCAGATCGTTCTCTTAGACCTCCTCAGCTCTGGTGGTGCGGCAGGCACGGTTGTTGCAGGTGGTGACTCCAGGGGCACTGTGTCTGGAGCTTGAGCCTCGGTCCAGCGGTTGGGGGGTGGAGGGAGGCACGGGGGTGGTGGGTGGCGGCAGTGCCGGCGTGGGGAAATACAGGAGACCTAGGGGGGCGTACGGGGCACTGGGACTGGCGGTGGGCAGCAGAGAGGGGGGCGCGTTGGCAGGGGAACCAGCTGGCAGCAGGTCTCGTAGGGAGATCGTATCTTGCCGTCCGTCCTGGTGCGCGACGTAAGTGTACTGGGGTTTGGCGTGCAGCAGCTGGACCCTCTCGACCAGGGGGTCGGTCTTATGGCTTCTCACCTGTCTCCGGAGAAGGACAGGTCCCGGAGTCATCAGCCAAGATGGAAGCGAGACCCCGGAGATGGACTTCCTGGGTAAGACAAACAAACGGTTGTGAGGGGTCTTGTTCATGGCTGTGCAGAGGAGCGATCTAATGGAGTGGAGGACATTGGGGAGGACCTCCTGCCGGCGGGGGGGTCGGTAGACTTCTAGACCTGAGGGCCAGAAGAATGGCCTTCCATACTGTCGCGTTCTCCATCTCCACCTGCCCGGTTTCCTGCGGGTTATAGCTCGTAGTCCTGCTCGAGGCGATGCCTTTGCTGAGCAGATACTGACGTAGCTCATCTCTCATGAACGATGTGCCCCGGTCGCTGTGGACGTAGGAAGGGAAACCGAACAGTGTGAAGATGCTGTGCAGTGCCTTTATTACAGTGGCCGAGGTCATGTCGGGGCAGGGGATGGCGAAGGGGAAGCGGGAGTACTTATTGATGACAGTGAGACAGTATATATTACGGTTGGTGGAGGGGAGGGGCCCTCTGAAGTCAATGCTTAAGCGCTCAAAGGGCCGGGAGGGCTTTACCAGGCGGGCCTTGTCTAGCCGGTAGAAGTGCGGTTTGCATTCCGCGCCGACTTGGCAGACCCTGGTCATTGCCTTGACCTCCTCGGTGGAGAAGGGCAGATTGCGGGCCTTAATAAAGTGGGTAAGCCCGAAGTCGGTCATCTTGCGCGCTGGCGCATGTGCGGCGGGACAGGGCATCTGGAGGCTCGTTGAGCTTCCCAGGACGATACTTGATATCGTAATTGTAGGTGGAGCATTCAATCCTCCACCTCAAGATTTTGTCATTTTTATTTTGCCCTGTTGTGTGTTGTCAAACATGAAGGCGACCGACCGCTGGTCGGTGACAAGGGTGAACCTCCTACCGGCTAAGTAGTGCTTCCAGTGCCGCACGGCTTCCACTATGGCTTGTGCTTCCTTCTCGACCGAGGAGTGTCGAATTTCGGAAACGTGGAGGGTCCTAGAGAAGAATGCTACTGGCCTGCCTGCCTGGTTGAGTGTGGCGGCCAGTGCGACACCTGACGCATCGCTCTCCACCTGAAAGGGGATGGACACGTCCACCACGTGCATTGCGGCCTTGGTGATGTCGGCCTTGATGCGGCTGAAGGCCGAGCGGGCCTCATCCATCAGGGGAAAACTGGTGGTTTGAATAAGTGGTTGGGCTTTGTCCGTATAGTTGGTGACCCACTGGGCGTAGTAGGAGAACAGCCCCAGGCAACGTTTTAGGGCCTTGAGGCTGTGGGGAGGGGGGAGTTCTGTGAGGGGGCGCATACAGTCGGGGTCGGGCCCTAGGACGCCGTTCTCCATGACGTAGCCGAGGATGGCCAGTCGTGTAGTGCGGAAGACTCACTTTTCCTTGTTGTATGTGAAGTTGAGAGATTAGGCGGCCTGGAGGTTGGCGTCATGGTCCTGCTGATCATGGCCGCAGATGGTCACATTGCCCAAGTACGGGTAGGTAGCCCGCAACCTGTACTGATCCACCATTCGGTCCATCGTTCTCTGAAAGACCGATACCCCGTTCGTGACGCCGAAGGGGACTCTGAAGAAGTGGAAGAGTCGGCCGGCTGCTTCAAAGACAGTGTAGTGGCGCTCTTCTGGGCGGATTGGGAGCTGGTGGTAGGCCGACTTCAGATCGACCGTTGAGAACACACGGTACTGCGTGATCTGGTTGACCATCTCCGCTATGCGGGTGAGGGGGTGTAGCGCACAAAGACTCCGAGAGACGAATAGAGTGAAGTCGATGAGGCTTTATTAAGCGTAACTGTTCCCCCGCAGTTCGGTAGCAGACTGGCCTGCGGGGGAGGACTCCTGGTTCTTATACACCGCCTTCAGGGCGGAGCTAGAGGTCAACGGCCAACCAGGACCCGGGATCTGTCAGCCAATGACATCACGGCTTCACAGTCCCACATGACCCCTAATGCATACTACCACATTCACCCCCTGTTAGAAATGAACCCGGCGGGGTGATGCTTCGCATGGTGGTAAGGGTTTACAAGGCTGGTCCTGGGAGGAAAAACTTTTGCATGTCATTACAGTATGTACAAGGTTTTTTTTTTCTTTTCGAAGTATTTACAGTCATCGTCAGGAGAAAAAGACAAAATGTTCTCGTTAAAAGTCCACATATTGTACTGTTAGATCGACGCCACGAGTCGGTTGGGCGGTCTGGTCGTCCGTGTCGATCGCCTCGGCCCCGGTGGTGGTGGTGGTGCTTGTTCCAGTGTTGTCGTCTCCGGGAGCCTTACGGTTTCAGCTTCGGCTTCCTTACTGGTCGGGCCTGGGAGGAGGACCGATCCTCCAGGGAAGGGGGCGGTCGCGGGGTGCGCCGGTGGCAGGGAGGGGGTGATTGGTGTTGGGGGGGTGTGTGTGTTGCCGGCGGGCGCCAGATCTCGCAGGGAGACCGTGTCCTGTCAGCCGTCGGGGTACTCCACGTAAGCGTACTGCGGGTTCGCGTGGAGGAGGTGAACCCTTTCGACCAACGGGTCCGACTTGTGCGCCCGCACATGCTTTCGGAGCAAGATGGGTCCTGGGGCCGCCAGCCAGGTCGGCAGCGACGTTCCAGAGGAGGACTTCCTGGGGAAGACAAGGAGGCGCTCATGAGGCGTTTGGTTAGTGCTAGTACACAGTAGTGACCGGATGGAGTGGAGAGCGTCCGGGAGGACCTCCTGCCACCGTGAAACTGGGAGGTCCCTGGACCGTAGGGCCAGTAGGATGGTCTTCCAGACCGTGCCATTCTCCCTCTCTACTTGCCCGTTCCCCCGGGGGTTGTAGCTGGTCGTCCTGCTCGAGGCTATACCGTTGCTGAGCAGGAACTGGCGCAGCTCGTCACTCATGAAGGAGGACCCCCTGTCGCTGTGGACGTATGCGGGGGAACCGAACAGTGTGAAGATGGTGTTCAGGGCTCTAATGACTGTGGCCGCTGTCATGTCAGGGCAGGGGATGGCGAAGGGGAAACGGGAGTACTCGTCCACCACATTCAGGAAGTATGTGTTGCGGTCGGTGGAGGGGAGGGGCCCTTTGAAATCCAGACTAAGGCGTTCAAAGGGACGGGAAGCCTTGATCAGGTGCGCACCATCCGGCCTGAAAAAGTGCGGTTTGCACTCTGCACAGATGTGGCAGTTCCTTGTGACTGTACGGACCTCCTCCAAAGAGTAGGGGAGGTTGCGGGACTTTATAAAGTGGTAGAACCGAGTGACCCCCGGGTGGCAGAGGTCCTCGTGGAGGGTTTGGAGGCGGTTAATTTGTGCGTTGGTACATGTGCCGCGGGATAGGGCATCGGACGGCTCGTTCAGCTTTCCGGGACGGTACAGGATCTCATCGTTGAAGGTGGAGAGCTCGATCCTCCACCTTAAGATCTTGTCGTTTTTGATTTTGCCCCGCTGTGCATTATCGAACATGAAGGCGACCGACCGTTGGTCAGTGAGGAGAGTGAATCTCCTGCCGGCCAGGTAATGCCTCCAATGTCGCACAGCTTCCACTATGGCTTGGGCTTCCTTTTCCACTGAGGAGTGGCGGATTACTGAAGCGTGGAGGGTTCGGGAGAAAAAGGCCACGGGTCTGCCCGCTTGGTTAAGGGTGGCCGCTAGAGCTACGTCGGAGGCGTCGCTCTCGACCTGGAAGGGGAGGGACTCGTCGATGGCGCGCATCGTGGCCTTTGCGATATCCCTTTGATATGGCTGAAGGCCTGGCAAGCCTCTGTCGACAGAGGGAAGGTCGTGGTCTGTATTAGGGGGCGGGCCTTGTCTGCATACTGGGGGACCCACTGGGCGTAGTATGAAAAGAACCCCAGGCAGCGTTTTAGGGCTTTTGAGCAGTGCGGGAGGGGAAATTCCATGAGGGGGCGCATACGTTCGGGGCCTATTATCCCATCGCGCACTACGTAGCCCAAGATGGCTAGCCGGTTTGTGCTAAAAACGCACTTGTCCTCGTTGTACGTGAGGTTCAAGGCTTTAGCGGTCTGGAGGAATTTTTGGAGGTTGGCGTCGTGGTCCTACTGATCGTGGCCGCAGATGGTTACGTTGTCGAGATACGGGAACGTGGCCCGCAACCCGTGTTGATCAACCATTCGGTCCATCTCTCGTTGGAAGACCGAGACCCCGTTTGTGACGCCAAATGGGACCCTTAGGAAGTGGTATAATCGCCCGTCTGCCTCGAAGGCTGTGTACTTGGGGTCACTTGGGCGGATGGGGAGCTGATGGTAGGCGGACCTGAGGTCCACGGTGGAGAAGACCTTATATTGGGCAATCCGATTGACCATGTCGGATATGCGGGGGAGAGGGTACGCATCTATTTGCGTGTACCTGTTGATGGTCTGGCTATAGTCTATGACCATCCTTTGCTTCTCCCCTGTCTTTACTACTACCACCTGTGCTCTCCAGGGACTATTGCTGGCCTGGATTATGCCTTCCTTCAGTAGCCGCTGGACTTCGGACCGAATGAAGGTCCGGTCCTGGGCGCTGTACCGTCTGCTCCTAGTGGCGACGGGTTTGCAATCCGGGGTGAGGTTTGCAAACAAGGATGGGGGCTCAACCTTGAGGGTTGCGAGGCCGCAGATAGTGAGTGGGGGTATTGGGCCGCCGAATTTGAAGGTTAGGCTCTGCAGATTGCACTGGAAGTCTAATCCCAGTAATGTGGGGGCGCAGAGTTGGGGAAGGACGTAGAGTCTGTAGTTTTTGAACTCCCTCCCTTGCACCGTTAGGGTAACTATGCAGAAGCCTTTAATCTGTACGGAGTGGGATCCTGCAGCTAGGGAAATCTTTTGTGCGCTTGGACGGATGGTCAAAGAACAGCGTCTTACCGTGTCGGGGTGGATAAAGCTTTCCGTGCTCCCGGAGTCGACCAGGCATGGTGTCTCGTGCCTGTTTATCAGCGCCGTTGTTGTCGTCGTCTGGAGCGTCCGGGGCCGAGCTTGGTCCAGCGTCATTGAGGCCAGACGTGATCGTAATGCTTGAGAGTCTTCTGCGAGCCCCGTGGAGCTGTCGACACTGGGGTCCGTTGTTGCCGTCCAAGATGGCGGCGGGGGTGAACAAGATGGCTGCCCCCATGCATCGCACATGGCTGGGGGGTCACACGATGGCTGCGGGGGCGGACAAAATGGCCGCCCCATGCGTCGCATAGGTCTGGGGTGGCCCAAGATGGCGGCACCCCTCCTCCCCTCGTGGTTGCCGGGACCCAAAATGGCGGCGCCTGCGGGTCGCACATGGGGCGCTGGGGGGGTTGGGGAGCGTTAGGAACGCGCAGGACTCCCTCTTCTCCGGGGACAGCGGTGGCCGGGACCCAAAGTGGTTGCGCCTGCGGGTCGTACATGGGGCGCGGGGGGGGGTTGGGGAGCGTTAGAGACGCGCAGAACTCCCTCTTCTCCGGGGACAGCGGTGGCCGGGACCCAAAATGATTGCGCCTGCGGGTCGTACATGGGGCGCTGGGGGGGTTGGGGAGCGTAAGAAGCTCGCAGGGCTCCTTGTTCTCCTGGGACAGCGGCGACCTCCCGGGATCGGCACACAGCCGCGAAATGGCCCTTTTTCCCGCAGCTCTTACAAATCGCTGCGGGGGCCGGGCAGCGCTGCCGGGGGTGTTTCGCCTGGCCGCAGAAATAGCAGCGGGCTCCCCCGGTACGACTCGGCGTCTGAACCGCGCAAGCCTGTGGGGTGGTCGGGGGGGGGGGGGGTTGTCGCGACGGGTGCGTACGGAGCCCAATGGCCAGCCGCGCGGTCGGGGCCGTAGGCGCGGGCGTTTCGCGTGGCCACGTCCAGGGAGGCTGCTAGGGCCCGTGCCTCTG
This sequence comes from Scyliorhinus torazame, assembly GCF_047496885.1. NCBI lineage: Eukaryota > Metazoa > Chordata > Chondrichthyes > Carcharhiniformes > Scyliorhinidae > Scyliorhinus > Scyliorhinus torazame. The sequence goes on along the minus strand of NC_092708.1, from coordinate 65,634,672 downwards.
AGAGTCCTAGCGACTCTTTTTCTAAAAGTCTTTGGCGGATTTGGGAGGAGTTCATACCTGCCACAAAAGCATCGCGCATTCACATGTCCGTGTGTTCAATCGCGTTCACCGGCGGGCAGCTGCAGGCCCTTCCCAAAATTAGTAGCGCGGCGTAGAATTCATCTATCGATTCTCCGGGACTTTGCCGTCTCGTTGCGAGTTGATAGCGAGCGTAGATCTGGTTTACTGGGTGAACATACATGCTTTTTAGTGCTGCGAACGCCGTCTGGAAATCCTCTGCGTCTTCGATGAGAGAGAAAATCTCCGTGCTTAACCTCGAGTGCAGGACCTGTAGTTTTTGGTCTTCTGTGACCCGGCCGGGGGCCGTTCTGAGGTAGGCCTCGAAACAAGTCTGCCAGTGCTTGAAAACTGCTGCTGAGTTCACTGCATGGGGGCTGATCTTCAGGCATTCCGGGATGATCCTGAGCTCCATAGTCCTTTAGGCACGCTTAATAAATTGTAGCGCACAAAGACTCCGAGAGGCGAATAGAGTGAAGTCGATGAGGCTTTATTAAGGGTGACTGTTCCCCCGCAGTTCGGTAGCAGACTGGCCTGCGGGGGAGGACTCCTGGTTCTTATACTCCGCCTTCAGGGCGGAGCTAGAGGTCAACGGCCAACAAGGACCCGGGATCTGTCAGCCAATGACATCACGGCTTTACAGTCCCACATGACCCCTAATGCATACTACCACAGGGGGTACGCATCCAGTTGCGTGAACCGGTTAATTTTCTGGCTGTAGTCCACAACCATCCGATTCTTTTCCCCGGTCCGGACGACCTCCACTTGCGCCCTCCAGGGGCTGTTGCTTGCCTCGATGATCCCTTCACTCAACAGTCGCTGTACCACCGACTTGATAAAGGTCATGTCTAGCGAACTGTACTGCCTGCTCCTGGTGGCGATGGGCTTACAGTCAGAAGTGAGGTTCGCAAAGAGCGAAGGGGGGGAGACCTTGAGGGTCGCGAAGCTGCATACCGTGCGGGGGGGGGGCAAGGGTCCGCCAAACTGTAGGGTCAGGCTTCGATGATTACATTGGAAGTCCAATCCGAGCAGTAGGGGGGCGCAGAGGTGGGGGAGGACGTAGAGCTTAAAACGAGCATACTCTGCGCCCTGCATCACGAGATTGGCGATACAGTACCCCCGGATCTGAACCGAATGGGAACCGGAGGCAAGGAGATTGTTTGGGAGGCTGGGTAGGTGTGGAGGGAACAGCACCTTACCGTGTCGGGGTTAATAAAGCTCTCCGTGCTCCCGGAGTCGAAAAGGCAGGGGGTCTCGTGCCCATTGACCCGGACAACCATCATGGAGTTCTTCAGCTGTTTTGGCTGCGACTGGTTGAGGGTGACTGCGCCCAGCTGCAGGTAGCCTGTGTGGTCGGTGGAGTCACAAGATGGCGGTCCCCATGAGTCGCATGGGTCGGGCCAGGGTGAAGATGGTGACCAAGATGGCCGCCCCCATCGGTCGCATGTGTCGGCCGGTGCCGGAGCCGGCGGACAAGATGGCGGCACCCATGAGTCGCACGTGTCGGTCGGTGTTGGAGCCGGCGGCCCCCACGAGTCACACAAGGCTGATGACGCGTCTGAAGGGGGCATTCCGGGCAGGCACGCAGCCACATTATGGGGTGTGCGGACCTGCGAGTCCAAGGGTCGGACCTGGTGCGTTTTCTTATTTCTGGGCCTTAGGTCGGCCCAGGCAGACTCTAGCGAAGTGCCCCTTTTTCCCACAGTCGCTGCATGTCGCTGTGCGGGCTGGGCAACGCTGCCGGGGGTGTTGACCCTGGCCGCAGAAGTAGCACTGCAGTTTTCCGGGCTGGGCTGGCAGGTGCGTTGCGCAGGCCTGTGATGTCATCGGGTCCGACGGAGGCCGCGACGAGGGCGTCCACGAGGGGTTCGCCGGGCCGGCGGGGAACGCACTGAGGCTCTGGTAGGCCACCTCTAACGAGGTAGCTAGCTTTACCGTGTCCCGCAGGTCAGAGGTCCTGTTTTCCAGCAGGCGCTGCCTGATGTAGTTCGAGCTGACCCCAGCCACGTTGGTGTCCCGGATCTGTATGTTCATATGTTCCTCCGCCGTCACATAACGATAGCTGCAGTTCCTCGCGAGTTAAGTCAGGGTTTCCAAATACTCGTCCAGCGATTCACCGGCGCGTTGACGGCGAGTAGTGAGGAGGTGTCGGGCGAACACCTCGTTTTCGGGCTTTACGAAATGAGCCTTGAGGGTTGCGACTGCCACCTCGTACGTGGTCGCTTTCTCGATCATTAGTGAGATTCGATGGCTCACCCGAGCCTGGAGGAGTCACAGCTTGAGGGTCTCCATGGGAGGCGTTGTGGAGGAGTCGAGGTAGGCCTCGAAGCATCGAAGCCAATGTTCGAATACCTCTTTGGCTTCCGACGGCGCGCGTCGAGTTCGAGCTTGTCTGGCTTTAGAGCAGCTTCCATGATGTCGATGGCTTCCATGGTGCTGTCGATGATTAATAAATTGATGTACCGTTGGAGGGAGAGGTTGGAGAGCAGCTGAAGGCTGGGCTGAGACAAAAGTAGAGAAAGAATTTCAGAGGATAATTATTGTTAGTGTGATGTACCGTCAATTCACCGAGAGATGAGAGAGTGGTGAACATTAGGCTTTATTAATCATGAACTTGCCTAGCCAGAGTCAGTTGTACAGATGAGTGCCACCCACATGTGGCCGGTCTATATATGGCCCCGGTGAGGGCGGAGCCAGAGGCGGAGCCCACCGGGGTTACAGTACAGGACCAGGAAGTAGCTCGTATCACCACTTCCAAGTCATAGGTTACAGTATCATGCAGAGAGCTCATGCATTAGGTGAATACATTCACCACATTAATGGGTGGTTGATTATATTGTCAAAGACACATCGGTGATGGGCATTGTTTGATTAAGGAGATACATAAATAGAGTCATAAAAAGTGAGTCAACTGGAACGCTGAGTTGGTAGTTAGGAGGCAGAGATCTGTAAAGCTACACCATGTGAATAAACCTGCTAACAAGGAAAAGATAATTCTTCACCATCTGGCTTGGCTCCATTTAACAACAGTCACCTCTCTAAAGGTTAAGGTGCTGGCAGTGGCAGAGGTAGGTGTGGTGACAATCCACAGGTCAGGTAGAGTGAGGGTGGAGCAAGAACAAGGCAAATGACCCTTTCCTACAAGTCTGAAACACTGGCTTCCTGTAGGGAAGACTCTGAACAAGATTATTGCATGGATTATAATAGTACCGACATATGAGATGGCTGATAAGGAGTAGGAAGATAACAATTCATGGAGAAGTGAACACAAACCTTTGCAGTCCAGATTGAGACGTTTTAAAAAAAAGCGTGGATGCTTTTTTTTAAACGACCTCTGTAGAGACCATTAACTTTCAAAAAGACATTTCAACTTCCAGTTGTTGGCGGAAAGGATGCCACGATAAGAGCATAAAAACTAGGAGCAGGAGTAGGCCCTTCGAGCCTGCTCCGCCATTCAGTGAGATCATGGTTGATCTTTTGTGGACTCAGCTCCACTTTCCCGCCCGAACACCAGAACCCTTTATTCCCTTATTCTTCAAAAAACTATCTGTCTTTATCTTGAAAACATTTAATGAAGGAGCCTCAACTGCTTCACTGGGCAAGGAGATTCCATAGATTCACAACACGTTGGGTGAGTCCTAAGGTCAGTCCTAAATCTACTTCCTTTTACTTTGAGGCTATATCATAGTTCAATACTTTTGCAATAGCAACCAAAATAAAACTATTCTTGCCTAAATGTTACTTTTTTTGTCGGCAACTTTTTTAATGGAAGAAACCCATTTCGCAGGTAAATTTAAAACTGTCCCTCAATCTGATTTTCCCAGACACGCTCCAAAGTGATTCTTGGCTCCGGAGGTTTTATTCTGTTCTTTTCCTTTCTCAGCTTTTAGGTAGCTGGGGTAGCTTTTAATCCAAGAACTGTCTTCCCTTGTGAGGGTTTTTCTTGAATTTGGCCTCTAACAAAAGCTAGACAAATATTCACGCATCATTTCAAATCCTTGTAAATTTTGTCTTTTCAATCACAGCGTAAGTTTCCACCCGCATTCCACGCTGGTAAACCTTGGAGACTTCCAGCCTCTAACTGCTCTATCTCGCTCTCGGATCCTGGCAGTCTAAGTTGACCTTTAGGGATATCTTTTAGGAAAGCATGTAACCCAATCCGACAAATAGTTTCCAATGAACCCGTCCCCTCTCAAAGCCCATCTCCATGGCAATGTAAATCACAAGGGCCTTGTATCCAGGAAGAACTGCTGATTAGCTATCTTCTCGACCCCCAACTCGATTCCACCTTGGAAGTAAATGTATAATCGAATGTATAACTGTTCGTAACATGGCATTCTCAAAATCTTCCTGGGACTTTGCTGAACGACTGTAGACAGAGGTGCTGCTACTATTGTCTCCAAGTATAAACACCTTCTTTCTCACAAAACAACCTGGGTCTCGCTTTAATCCTTAAAAACCATGTCCCCCCCAGGCCTGTTGTGAGGCAGAACTCAGAGCAGGTCACATGACATCTTTATTTTATTCTGAGTTAAATACACAGCTTCAAAACATAACAAACTTATAAACCTGTGTCACAAGTTATTGCCTTCAGGTGCTCAGATCAGGGAGATTTTGGAAAAACTGGAAAAGATTCAGGCTTGGGCTGTTAAGTGGGAAGTAACAATCATGCCAAACAAACACCAGGCAATGACCTTCTCCAACAAGAGAGAAAGACAGAATCAATTCATCTCCCCTCTGACATTTGACAGCAATACAATCGCTGAACCCCCTCCCATCAATATCCGAGAGGTTACTATTGACCAGAAACTGAACTGGATCAATTATATAAATGCTATGGCTACAGGAGCCGGTCAGAGGCTGGGAATTCTGCAGCTGGTATCTCACCTCCTGACTCCCCAAAGCATGTTGACCATCAACAAAGTGCAAGTCAGGAGTGTAATGGAATGCAGTCCACTTGCCTGGATGAGTTCAGTATAACATTTAGGATGCTTGACACCATCAGGACAATGCCTTTCACTTTCTCAGCACTCCATCCACGAACCTCAACGTTCATGCACCTCACCACTTATGCACAGTGGCAACAATGTGCAACATATTCAAGATGCACTGCAATAACATGCCAAGGCTCCTCCGATAGCACCTTCCAAACCCGCAACCATGACCACCGAGAAGGATAATGACAGCAAGCACAAGAGCAATTAGGAATGGCAACAAATTCTGGCCTTGTTAGAGATACTTACATCTCATGAAAGAATAAACAGAAAAGGGAAAGAAAAAGACAGCAGCCAGTCATCATGGTCCATTATAGAAAGGAAAGTTCCCCAAGTCCGGCAAGTAGAGTTTAAGTACCTGGGAAGTAAATATAAAATCTGGTCTTCATCGATAGTTCTGGGGAAAATGGGGGCTACTTGAAAAGATGGACTGCACCTGAACAAGAAGAGAGCCAATGACCAAGCAAAATGAGTCAATAGAGAAATTTAAAAAAGAAACAAGAGGTCAGGTAAAATAAAAACAATTATAAAAGTATAGAAGTTCAAAATATTTGAGATTAATATATTGGTTTAAAAGCATTTGGCCAAAAGGACAATATACAGAAAGAATAAAGAGAATAAAAGAAGGAAATCATGTTGACCAGTTTTAAACAATAATAGTAAGAAGTCTTACAACACCAGGCTAAAGTCCAGCAGGTTTGTTTCAAATCACTAGCTTTCGGAGCACTGCTCCTTCCTCAGGTGAATGAAGAGGTAGGTTCCAGAAACATATATAGACAAAGTCAAAGATGCAAGACGATACTTTGAATGCGCGCATTTGCAGGTAATTAAATCTTTACAGATCCAGAGAGATGGGGTAACCTCAGGTTAAAGAGATGTGAATTGTCTCAAGCCAGGACAGTTGGTAGGATTTCGCAAGCCAAGGCCAGATGGTGGGGGGGGGGCGGGTGAATGTAATGCGACATGAATCCAAGGTCCCAGTTGAGGCCGTACTCATGTGCGGAACTTGGCTATAAGTTTCTGCTCGGCGATTCTGCGTTGTCGCGCGTCCTGAAGGCTGTCTTGGAGAATGCTTACCCGTACCCGAAGATCAGAGGCTGAATGCCCTTGACTGTTGAAGTGTTCCCCGACTGGAAGGGAATATTCCTGCCTGGTGATTGTCGCGCGATGTCCGTTCATCCATTGTTGCAGCATCTGCATAGTCTCGCCAATGTACCACGCTTCGGGATATCCTTTCCTGCAGTGTATGAGGTCGACAACGTTGGCCGAGTCGCACGAGTATGTACCGCGTACCTGGTGGGTGGTGTTCTCACGTGTAATAGTGGTACACATGTCGATGTTCTAGCATGTCTTGCAGAGATTGCGATGGCAAGGTGTGGTGTCATGGTCGCCGTTCTGAAGGCTGGGTAGTTTGCTGCAAACAATGGTTTGTTTGAGGTTGCGCAGTTGTTTGAAGGCAAGTAGTGGGGGTGTGGGGATCACCTTGGCAAGATGTTCATCTTCATTGATGACGTGTTGAAGGCTGCGAAGAAAATGTCATAGTTTCTCCGCTCCGGGGAAGTACTGGACGATAAAGAGTACTCTGTTGGTTGTGTCCCATGTTTGTCTTCTGAGGAGGTCGGTGCGTTTTTCTGCTGTGGCGTGTTGAAACTCTCGATCGTGAGTCGAGCGCCATATCCCGTTCGTACGAGGGCATCTTTCAACGTCTGTAGATATCTGTTACGCTCCTCCTCATCTGAGCAGATCCTGTGCATACGGAGGGCTTGTCCATAGCAGATGGCTTCTTTAATGTGTTTCGGGTCGAAGCTAGAGAAGTGGAGCATCGTGAGGTTATCCGTGGGTTTGCGGTAAAGCGAAGTGCTGAGGTGACCGTCCTTGATGGAGATGAGTGTGTCCAAGAATGCAACCAATTTTGGAGAGTAGTCCATGGTGAGTTTGATGGTGGGATGGAACTTATTGATGTTATCGTATAGTCGTTTCGGTGATTCTTCACCGTGGGTCCAAAGGAAAAAAATGTCATCGATATATTTGGTGTATAACGTCGGTTGAAGGTCCTATGCGGTGAGGAGGTCTTGTTCAAACTTGTGCATGAAGATGTTGGCATATTGAGGTGCGAATTTGGTCTCTATGGCTGTTCCGTGTGTCTGGATGAAGCACTTGTTGTCGAAGGTGAAGACATTGTGATCCAGAATGAAGCGGATGAGTTGCAGAATTGCGTCTGGAGACTGGCAATTGTCGGTGTTGAGTACTGAGGCTGTTGCAGCAATGCCGTCGTCATGGGGGATGCTGGTGTGGAGTGCCGAGACGTCCATTGTGACGAGGAATGTTCCTAGTTCAACTGGTCCATGGGTGCTGAGTTTGTGTAAGAAGTCCGTTTTAAGGAACTATACTGAGATAATAGAACTCAAGCAATAGGAGAGCAAGGGAAAGGAATAAACTCAAACAAAGGGTATAAAGCATGTACTGCAATACCCAAAATGCAGAACATAAACTGTGGAGATTAGAAGCAATTATGTCACGAACATATTCTGGAATATTTTATTATTGCTCTTCAACTGCTGTTTCTCCCGCCAAAAAAACTCTTTTGACCCAGATTTCAGTTATGTAAGGAATAGTGGGCAGGATTCTCCCGGCCTGCCCGCTGCAAAAACGCCACGGGCGAAATGCTGACGATGGAAAAATCCATTGACCTCGGGCGGGAATCTCTGTTCGCCGGGTGAATGCAGCCGGAGAATCCCGCTCAGTATAACTGTTAAAAATGCCTCTATTTTCCTTTTACCCTCTGCCATATTTTCTGATAAGGAAAACCCAACATTGTCTCCTAAACACCAATGAGTCAATTAATGCTGAAAATCTGAAATAAAAGCAGAAAATGCCAGGAAAAGCTCAGCAGGTCTGGTAGCATCTGTGGTGAGAGAAAAAGAATTGATGGCCAGAATTCCCCGGCTATTCGCTGGCCGTGGGATTCTCTCGTCTAGCTGGCAGTGCACCCCCGCCTGTGGGCTTCCTGGTGGCGTGGGGTGGTTTTGATGAGAATTCCCATTGGTCGTGACGGAGCAGAGAATCCTGCCGGCAGCGAACGGCGCCCTGCCGCCCGCCGCCGAGGAACTCCCAGCTCGGAGGCCGGAGAATCCCACCCACTGTTTTGCATGGCTCGTCTTCAGAATCTTTCATCCTCCACCAATGAGTCAATGATTTGGTGATGGGTAGCAAAGTTGGAGGTGTGGGAAATCTTAGCAGCAAAGAACCAAGATAGGCACTGTTTTCAGAGGTTATCAAAGGTTAACAGTGCCTGTAGAGTGGGTTACAGTTCGACTGGATTCTTTTATCAGCATTGGTGTGAATTGTCCCTTGTTATATGAAAAGAAGTGAACGGCGACATTTATTAATATAGAACAAAGAGAGATGGGGTCCTAGCATTGCTCCTAGGAAAGGGCTTACGGATCAGGATAAGTTATTTCTATCAGTTGAAGAAGCAATGCCTAAGGTAATTCAGTAGGGAAGCAATCACTGAGCTTTACGAGTTAGTACCTGACTTGGAAGTTCTCAGTGACAGTGCCTGCTTTATTTGTAGCTATTAAATTGACAGTAACTATAGGCGCAATTCTCTGGAAAAAGTTCTCAGTGTGGTATCGAGCGGTAATGGCCACGAGCTTCCCGGCACTCGGCCCAACGAAGCCGGCAACGCAATTCAACTTAATTGGTCCACTTAACGAGGCCTCCTTGGCTTCTGGCCACAAATTAAGACTCGCCAGCTGATACACCGGGACCGCGCTTGCCAACCCCCCGCTAACAAAGTCGAGCACACTTAAGCTGCTCTTGCTCAGCCAGCTCGCAACAACCGGCCACAAGATTTGTGGATGCTGACCTGGGGAGGCGATGGACGCCGTGGAGGCCAGGAGGGATGTCCTGTTCACCCGAGGATCCCGGACAGTCAGTCACAGGACAGCCAGTGCTGCCTGGGATGAGGTGGCGGCAGCGGTCAGCTTTGGCAGTGTGACCAGGAGGACTGGCCTCCAGTGCCGCAAAAAGGACAATGACCTGCACCGGGCAGCAGGAGTGAGTAGACGCTGACGGCACCGGCCCATCCCTGCAGCCCCCTCTCCTGACTCCGAGGAGAACACCTCGGAGGAGAGCGCCGAGGATGCAACTGTTATAGTCGTGACACAGCTGTCATCCCCACCCTCCACCAACGCAGATACACACACCTCGGTGGGACATGTGAGTGGACAGGCTTCGGGAGCACAATCTGGTGAGCACCACACCATTGATGATGCACATCAGGTGGAGGCAAGAATCCCCAGACAAGACAGCAGTCGGAGGGCTGCTGGCTCCCAGGACCCAGCTGCGCCCCAGCCTGATGTTGAGCTGTTGTACAGAGGTACCTGGAGCTGATGGAAATGATAGGGAGTGGCCAGGACATTCAGAGGAAGATGTCAGCATCACTCCAGCAGATGCATAGTCGATTGGAGGAATCCCAGAGACTACAGGTGCAGGAGATAGCACTGGCAATGAGTGGCACCGAGGCCAACACTGCTTGGGTGGCAACCGCAGTGTAGAGCCTGGAGCACAACGTCAGCACCATGAGTAAAGGTGTCCAAGGTGCTGCACAGTCGGTGACGGCCATGTCTGAGGGTCTCGGCAGAATGTCCGACTCGCTGGGGGTTGTCACCCAGTGCCAGGTCGACCTTGATGAGGTTCTGTGGGAAATGTCCCGCTCTCAGGTGGGCATGGCCAAGGTGTTGCGGAGCTTGTCCCAATCACAGATGGTCAATTCCGAGGCACTGCAGAGCATGCCCCAGTCACTGATGAGCATTGTAGAGGGTGTTGACACAATGGCGTGGACCATACGGAGCCGCCAGGGCTGGCAGAGCCAGATGATGCAGGTACAGCTGGGGCTCGAACCAGATGCCCCTCCATCCCAAGGTGAACCCCAGGGCGCAATGGGCACTGACCAGGAGGAGGGTGTGCTGAGTAACAACCCGGACCCATCCCATGAGGCGGCGACGGTAGCCACCAGCTTCCCTGAGCTCCACCCTTCTGATGAGGCTGCATCTCACAGCCAACTCATGGGACCGGGCTGCACGGCTGTGCAAATGCCGCCAACCAGTGAGTAGGGTCTCTCCGGCCCCAAAGCTCCCAGAGGACACCCGCCATGGGGCATCGAAGGCCACGGGATGAGGTAGGCAGCTCGCAGCCTCCACCTCAGATGTGCACTTTGGGCAAACACCTAAACGTAGTGGTAGAGCTAGGAGGGCGAAGCATGTTGAGGATCACTAAGGGCACCGGGGGAGAGGGTGGGGGGGTAGGTAGGGGGTGGGGAGGAGGAGGGTGGGGGTTGAAGGGATGGGGGTTGGCACTATTGGGAGTCGGGTTTTGTACAACACATTAAACACCTTTTTGCACAACCATTATGATGCCTCTGTCCCTTCCTTCCACAATGCGCCCTGATTTCTGGACACTTTGCCCATCTCTCCAGGCAACCCCCTCCCCCCCACCTCCGGCTGTGGTCATGTCCCCAGAGCTGTGTCCCATCCCCTGGGTGTTCGGATGGTGCATGTATGATGTTGCCTCCCGCATTGTTCAAGAACAGTGTACAGGCATCAGGTGTGATTGGGATGCTACGCAATGATTCCCACGTGCTTCATGGCCTGCCCACCCACTTGGCATGTGTAAAGTGCTCACTTGCCAATTTCCTATTAGCCATAGCCTTCAGCTGCACAGCCAGAGGCCACAGCAGACGGTGGAGGTTATGAGTTGTCATTGGGGCAGACGGACAGGGACAATGATTTCCCCCGAAATGGTACACATGATCCAGGGGTTGGCATGGTGTGGGCGGTTGCCCCTAGTTGCCCCCCAACACCTCCCCCCCAGCCTCCCATGGCGGCCTACCCCTGCTGAGGGTCTTCTATCCCTGCTAGGTTCCCCCACCCCCAGGCAGCGGTCCCTGAACCCCACTGAGCACTGGGTGGCAAGCCCAGCGCCCCGGGGCTCGTTGCCTGTGAGCAAAGATTTTTTTTTCTCTATAAATTTGGAGTACCCAATTCACTTTTTCCAATAAAGGGGCAATTTAGCGTGTTCAATCCACCTACCTGGCACATCTTTGGGTTGTGGGGGCGAAACCCGCGCAGACACGGGGAGAATGTGCAAACTCCACACGGACAGTGACCCAGAGCCGGGATCGAACCTGGGACCTCAGCGCCGTGAGACTGCAGTGCTACCACTGCGCTACCACGCTGCCGCCTGTGAGCAAAAATGGCTACTCACCTCCTTGGCTCCCCACAGAAGCCCTTCCGCCAGGTTCATGTTTTTAAAAAGAAGGAAGTACTAATCAGAGCCAGCGTGAGCACTTGCTGGGGAGCCTGCTGAATGATAGGAGGTCGTTAGATATGGAGTGGCTCCCGTTACTTGTATGAAAATTGGGCTTATGTGGTGATAATTGATCTCTCGTCACATTATAGTCAGATCCCAATTTCGCCTACGGGAGCGGGCCAGTTGCATAGCAAACTGTTTGGCGCCTGGCGCAGATCTCGTTTTTGGCCTCTCCCGCTATTCACCGGCCTTGTTTCGCTTGAACGAGAGCGCAACAAGACCGGAGAAACGCGCCCTATATATTTCTTTGCTGCTGCATTTTTCCAGGCACCATGGGAGACTTTCCGGACTTTCCAGAATATCCTGTTCTCCTGCGTTGAGTAGGTGACTGCTGCACTATTCTGGGAAGTTTGGGTGGCTTCATCATTTTTTCCAAGGAATCGTAGAGAAAATGTTTAAATAAAACACGTGCGGTACTTCTACTGGTTTTCTCATAATCCCATGCATTGTAAACTGTATCTTTGTGAATATATCTGTCCTATCAGTCAGTCTAATGATGTGCAAAAGCAATGAGAGCTTCTTAGAGCTCAATACGCAGTCTGTGATGGCAAGTATATTAATCTCTTGGAGAACAGCAAAATCCTGAGAGTTGAATTGTCGGCTTTGTTTCCTGGTTAAAGTGAACTGCAACTTGACCTTTGAGTAACTACAAACTGTCTTAAGACAACAGCTAATAACATCATCAGGCAACCTCCAATACTCCTAGCTTACTTGTATGAAAGTAAGCTGAGAGAAAGCTGAACATTAACCTCAGTGACTGGATTTTTCGGAAAGGGGAAGTGAAGGAGGAAATAGCAAGGTGGAAAAAATGTGTAAATTACTTGCAGTGCGAGGATGCTGTGCAACATAGTTATCAAAGCTGGAGTCCGTTAGGGCATTGCAGATGAATGCTCCTGTGCTACAATAATGGATGTTGAAAGTCCTCAACAGTCTGTTCCAAGGAGAATGGGGACAGGGATATGCTTTTCTTGGCAAGATAAACTGGTGCAATTGCGTTAAGCAGCACTTTAGGTGATGGAATACCTGTTGTTCGTGCAACCTCCGTGCCTCATCCTGTCATTTATCACTTTCACCATCTGATGACTTTAAGCTCCATTGAACGCTTTAACCATATAATATGTCTACATTTATTTTTAAAGAAATTATAGGTAAACCAATAAAGCCAATGTACAGGATTAAACTGAAAATGATTTTATTTTCATAAAAGCATTTCCACGTTCAGATTTTGTACTGCATGCTGCTAGCTTGTATAAGGGAATGCACAACTGGAGGAAGCATGGTTACTGAACTTGCCAAAGTTATGTAGCAGATATTGCTGAATCCTTTGCTTCATGTAACACCCAGTCCAAATTTATCTGGAGCACTAGTTCCAGAATACTTATTTGTGCCTTTCATTGCCAATGCTTAGTTGTTATAGTGGTGGGTGGGGTGCCGTGGGTTCAACTCCATGTATGCTGTGTCATTTCATGTGATCACCTCAATATTTCTTGAATGTTGTAAGGGTTCTCACCTCTACCATTCTTTCAGGCAGTGATTTCCAAATTCCAACCACCCTCTGGTGAAAACGTTTTTCCTCACAATCCCTCTAAATCTCCTTACCTTAGATTTATGGCCCCTGGTTATTGACCCTTCTGCTAAGGGGAAAAGTAACCTTCCTATACACCCTATCTATGCCCTTCATAATTTTATACACATCAATCAGGCCCCGTCTCAGCCTTCTCTGCTCCAAGGAAAACAACCCCAGCCTGTCTCTTGATAGCTGAAACTCTCCAGCCCAGGCAATATCCTGGTGAATTTCTTCTGCACCCTCTCGAGTGCAATCACTTCTTTCCTGTAGTGTAGCGACCAGAACAGGCCTAACCAGCATTTTATATAGCGCCATCATTACCTCCCTGCTCTTCTTTTCTATGCCTCAGCTAGTAATAATAATAATAATCTTTATTGTCACAAGTAGGCTTACATTAACACTGTAATGAAATTACTGTGAAAAGCCCCTAGTCGCCACATTCCGTCGCCTGTTCGGGTACATAGAGGGGGAATTTAGAATATCCAATTCACCTAACAGCACGTTTTTTCGGGACTTGTGTGAGGAAACCCACGCAGACACGGGGAGAACATGCAGACTCCACACAGACAGCGACCCAAGCCGGGAATCGAACCTGGAACCCTGGAGCTGTGAAGCAACAGTGCTACCCACTGTGCTCCCGTGCTGCCCCACGTGCTACCCATTGTGCTACCGTGTTTCCACTGTTTTGTGCCCTCGGTATCTGCCATAAGCCTCCTACATCTTTGTTTAAGAAGAGTAGCAAGGATTATCCAGGAAATTACAGGCTGGCGAGTCTTACATCAGTAGTAGGGAAATTATTGGAGAAGATTTTTAGAGTAAGGATTTATTCCCATTTGGAAACAAGTGGACATATTAGCGAGAGTCAGAATGGTTTTGTGAAGGGGAGGTCGTGTCTCACTAATCTGATCGAGTTTTTTGAGGAAGTGACGAAGGAAGGGCAGTGGATGTTGTCTACATGGACTTCTGTAAGGCCTTTGACAAAGTCCCTCATGCCAGACTGGTACAGAAGGTAAAATCACACGGGATCAGAGGTGAGGTGGCAAGATGGGTACAGAACTGGCTAGGTCATAGAAGGCAGAGTGTAGCAATGAAAGGGTGCTTTTCTGAATGGAGGGCTGTGACTAATGGCGTTCTGCAGGGATCAGTGCTGGGACCTTTGCTGTTTGCAGTGTATATAAATGAATTGGAGGAAAATGTAACTTATCTGATTAGTAAGTTTGCGGATGACACAAAGGTTGGTGGAATTGCAGACAGTGATGACAACTGTGAGAGTATACAGCAGGATATAGATCAGTTGGAGACTTGTGCGGAGAGATGGCAGATGGAGTTTGACCATGTGAGGTAACACACTTTGGAAGGTCTAATACTGGTGGGAAATATACAGGAAATGGCAGAACCCTTAAAAATATTGACAGGCAGAGGGATCTGGGTGTACAGGTCCACAGCTCACTGAAAGTGAAAACACAGGTGGAGAAGGTAGTCAAGATTTCATCGGCTGTGGCATTGAGTATTAAAATTGTCCATTCACGCAGCAGCTGTATAAAAGCTTAGTTAGGCCACACTTGGAATATTGTGTTCAATTCTGATTGCCACACTACCAGAAGGATGTGGAAGCTTTGGAGTGGGTACAGAAGAGGTTTACTAGGATGTTGCCTGGTATGGAGGGAATTAGCTATAAGGAGAGGTTGGATAAACTCAGTTTGTTCTCACTGGAATGACCTGATAGAAGAATACAAAATTATGAGGGACATGGACAGAGCGGATAGTCAGAAGCTGTTTCCCAGGGTGGAAGAGTCAATTACTAGGGAGACATAGGTTTAAGGAGTGAGGGGCAAATTTCAAAGGAGATGTGTGTGGCAAGTTTTTTTACACAGAGGGTAGTGTGTGCCTGGAACTCGCTGCCGGAGGAGGTGGTGGAGGCAGGTACGATAGTGATGTTTAAGGGCCGTCTTGACAAATACATGAATAGGATGGGAGTAGAGGGATATGGCCCCCGGAAATGTAGAAGGCTTTAGGTTATACGGGCAGCATGTTCGGCGCAGGCTTGGAGGGCCGAAGGGCCTGTTCCTGTGCTGTATTTTCCTTTGTTCTATGTTCTTTTTTCCTTATCCAACCCTGGCTATCCCTTGATGTCAGCCTCATCTTAGAAAATAAGAAGCTGAATGGTTTAGAAGAGCAAAGGGACCTAATAATACAGCAGCAATAGATTTCAAAAAAGCAATTTAAAATACTAGCAAAACAATAAGGGGCGAGATTCTCTGGCTTCCTCGAATCCTTTCTCTCGGTGCCATTAGTTGGCAGTGGGATCTTCTAATGGGATCTGGGATCTGTCAATGGGATTTTCCATTGAATCCAACCCATGTCATTGGGAAACTCACCACGGGAGTGTGCCATTGACAGGATCGGAAGATCCCGCCTGCATGAATAGGTGGAAGACCTTACCCAAGATTGATTTCCATGGTTACAGAATTCAAAAGTAGTGAAATTATATGAAACTTTATCAGAACCACTGTCAGGCTACACATAAGATAATATGCCCAGTTCTGAGTCAGGATTCTCTGGTCGAGAGTTTGTCCCGCTACTGCTGTCAGTGAGAGCAGAGATTTAAGACTGGATCATTCCGCCGGAGTAAATGAACAGGGAATACCAGCCCTGGTCTCCGTGCTGTAAAAAAGACATAAAAGCAACAATAGAGAAAGTGCAAAAAATATTCACAAGGATGGCACCAGAACAGAGAGATTACAGTTATCAGGAAAAAGTGAACAGCAAAACAATAAGGGGCGAGATTCTCTGGCTTCCTCGAATCCTTTCTCTCGGTGCCATTAGTTGGCAGTGGGATCTTCTAATGGGATCTGGGATCTGTCAATGGGATTTTCCATTGAATCCAACCCATGTCATTGGGAAACTCACCACGTTTTCTCTGTACAAGGGAACTGATAGAAGTATTTAAAATTAATGACCGGTTGGACATCATAGAGAATAGTTCCACTGTGGGAGACGTAGGGGTTTGGTGATTATCATCATAGAATTTACAGTGCAGGAGGAGGCCATTCGGCCCATCAAGTCTCCACGGGCTCTTGGAAAGAGCACCCTACCCAAGGTCAACACCTCCACCCTATCCCCATAACCCAGTAACCCCACCCAACACTAAGGGCAATTTTGGACACTAAGGGCAATTTATCATGGCCAATCCACCTAACCTGCACATCTTTGGACTGTGGGAGGAAACCGGAGCACCCGGAGGAAACCCACGCACACACGGGGAGGATGTACAGATTCCGTACAGACAGTGACCCAAGCCGGAATCGAACCCGGGAACTTGGAGTTGTGAAGCAATTGTGCTATCCACAATGCTACCGTGCTGCCCACTGAACTCTCAATGTTCACTGTCATTCGCCCGCTGCAGCTGGCCCACTATTAGGATGTCAGGCACGTACAGATTTGCATGGAAATCTGGACGTTACAGTCGTCACCCAGGCTGCACTGTGATCCATCCCAGAGCCAGCAATCATTGAAATCAGTGAGAATTTGAACTTGGCTGCATTTATTTGTGCTGCAACACTAGGGGGAGCACTTCCTGTCTGTCTGTAGGTGCCAGCCTGTGACTGAAGTGAGAGATGTTTTCAAGTGCAGTTCCATTTTCTATCACTGAATTCTACATTCTTTGCAAGTTGGCACCTTATACTGTCTCCCTTGCAATTATGATGGATCTTATTTTGAAACTTTACTTCTGATGGACTGTTTTATTGGAGGAAAAGGATTGCAAGTTATTAAGTAATGCAATATTGTTTTTCAAACAGTTATTCCAGTAGTGAATATAAGATGCCTGAAAGTGACAGGTATATATTATTCCCCAGCAACTTGTCAAACATTTAAGAATATAAAACATTCTTAAAATATTTAAACAAAAAAAACTTCATCAAATAAGGGGCTCAAAGTCTTGACCCTCAGATTAAGGGTCACTAATGGCCAATTACTTGCGTTCATTTTTCAGGTTTACGGGCTCACCCCACACATGCACGTCAGGACTATGCGGAGGTCCCTACGCACGGACATGCGCCCTGAGGGTGCCCTACATTTAAACCACCAACCCGTTTTTATTTAAGTGTTTTTCGAGGAGCGCTGCATGAATCGGCTGAATGGAAAGGGAAACGACGGAGGTTGAGAGGCGACCTGATAGAGGTCTACAAGATTATGAGTGGCATGGACAGAGTGGATAGTCAGATGCTCCTTCCTAGGGTAGGAGACTCAAGTACTAGGGGACATATGTTTAAAGTGCATGGGGAAAAGTTGAGAACAAATGTGCGAGGCAAGTCTTTTACACGGAGGATAGTAAATATATGGAACGCGCTGCCTGGGGAGGTGGTGGGATAGCAGCATTTATGGGGCATCTCGACAAATATATGAATAGGATGGGAATGGAAGGATACGGACTCCGTAAATGCATTCGGTTTTAGTTTAGGCAGGTACTATGGTCGCCGCAGGCTTGGAGGGCCGAAGGGCCTGTTCCTGTGCTGTATTGTTCTTTGCTATTTGTTCTTTGTTCTGTGAGTCCTTGTATTGCCGATGAGCCCGATCCTTGAGCCCCATCTCCCACCGCACTCTTGACAGGTGTTTCCGGAAGGTGGGATCTGCCCTTGGACTCTAGGTCACTGGTATTCCTATCTCAGGCTCCTTTTCCAGGCCTCCTCTTGCCGTTGGGTGTTCTCGAAGAATTGTGTCCCTTCGATCAGGAGGTTACTCCAAGTAGGTCCCTTCTGAGCAAGTGCCTTCCAGGTGTTAATGCCTATGTTGCATTTCTTGAGGTAAGCCTTCAGGGTGTCTTTGAAGTGCTTCCTTTGTCCTCCGCTTGTTTGGGAGCCTTCCCTGAGCTGGGTGAAGAAGATTTTCTTTGGTAAATGGGACTCTGACATCCTAAGCACATGGCCGGCCCAGCAGGTTTGGTTTCAGATGATCATAGCCTCGATGCTGGTGCACTTGGCTGCTTCAATGATGCTGATGTCAGTGTGCCTGTCCTCCTAGATGATGCGGAGCTAAATCATATTTGGATTTTGCAATGTCTTTTAAGCTGGTTCAGAGTCTCCCTGATGTAATGTTTCTCCTTACAAACCTCAGTGATCATTTCAAATGCTTTAGCAAAATTTAATGCCTTAGTTGACGTATCTAAAAATGCTGTAAGCTAATGTGAATTATCTCTCTGGCAATGAATCCAATGCAGATTTGAAATATGGAGTCAGACTGCATGTACACATAGTGAGGAAGTGAATCAGTTACCCACCCCTGAGAGTTTACAGGTGAAGGACATCATATGAAATTATGTCAGAGGAGATGGGTGGCAGGAGACTGGGCAGCACGGTAGCACAGTGGGTAGCACTGTAGCTTCACAGCTCCAGGGTCCCAGGTTCGATTCCCGGCTTGGGCCACTGTCTATGTGAAGTCTACATGTTCTCTCCATGTCTGCGTGGGTCCCCTCCGGGTGCTCTGGTTCCCGCTCACGAGACCTGAAAGACGTGCTGTTAGGTAATTTGGACATTCTGAATTCTCCCTCTGTATACCCGAACAGGTGCCGGAATGTGGCAACTAGAGACTTTTCACAGAAACTCCATTGCAGTGTTAATGTAAGCCTACTTGTGACAATAATAAAGATTATTATTATTATTATTATTACCAATATTATTCAGCAAGGAAGCAATGGGATGCCTTTGTGAAATGTTGAAGGAAGACCTGAAAAGCACTAACTGCCGCACTAACTTAACAGTGAAGATGAAACTCATGACAATTTTTATGTGGTGTACACCATTGCTCTTCAGCATGGACTAAGCATTCACCCGGAAGATCACTTGCCAGGGCGTTGGAAGAGGGCAGTGTGGAGCCTGATGCAGATATACCTCCTGGTGCAGGTGTGGCAGCCTAGCCTCCAGGTGATTCAACGGCTACTGCTTCTGGATATTGAACACTCCCTCCATCCCTCACCGCCCTTCCCTTATTCGCCTCCCCCTCACCCACCTCTCCCCTCTTCCCTGCCTCCCCCTTTGCCCCCTCCCCTTCTCCCCTCTCTCCCCAACTTATCATCCTCTGACTTATTTTCTTCACGACTAAATTTTGAGTTGCCATATTCTGAATTAAAACATACTTTTAAGAACGCCACATGTAAAGTTCGATTAAATATATTGACGATTTTCATAGTGGTTCCACAGATTTAAAACAAATCACAAAACCTATGTTCACTTTTAAATATTGAATAATAATCATCTTAAATCACAAAACAAATTACACTTTAAATGAGTCAATGACAATCGCATATATTTTTAAAAAGAAATAACAAAAGATCATTTTTAAAAAAGTTTCAGCACAGCTTAATAATACAAGGGAATCCTTGGGCTGTCTCTGTCTTCACTTTAAACCTGCTCTTTTTACAGCATGTCCTCTGTTCTGAGTTATGACCCCCTTGGGGGCCAAGGACTGTGCTCCATTTGATTTTGCCCTTACACAACTGAGCATGAAGTCCCCAGGTAATTGGGGGTGGGGTTTCCCTGTAACAAGGGGAAACTACTCTGTATAAAAGCCCTGACCTGGGTGCAGGTCAGGGAGGGTGGCCCTTGGGGGAGAAGAGTCGTAGTTTTCTGATTTTTTGTATACTGTAAATAAACCAGTTGTTCATTTCTACCCGACTGTGTGTTCCTATTGTCTCTCCGGTTCGGGTTCCAAACTGGATCCCACCCTGGTCGCCAGTATAGTGGATTTCGGTCACTAGTCGTAAGTTACAGGCCATTATGTACCAACTGATAGAGCTGTGATTTATATGAACTTGTTCTACAAAGCCTTTCCAAGCTGAGTGACAACGCTACATGTGGCCCCTTTTAAGGGGGCAGCACTTGTAATTTGGACATTTAAAAAAAATATTTCTAAGTATCGGATTCTGCACAGATTGGCTTTAATCCAAAACTCACTAAAGCTCACTGGCCCTTCTGTGGGTAACACTGCTTAGATCTTTAAACCGTTTTGCTCCCCAACCAACATTGCCACCCCAGTAATTATAATTCTCCCAGGCTTTGACACAAACACTTTGGGGAAGTTTGAAGCCACTTACTAGAACAATTCCATATGTGCCAGCAACCACAGTGCGGACCAAGTCTACATAGGCTATTATTCCTGACACCTTTCCGGTCAGTGGCAAGAGTTACTGCTCCGATCAACTGTTAGAAACCCCCCTTAAACAGTTACACCTTGATCAATCCGCTATAACTAAGTTGTTAACGGTGACGTAATTATTAAAACAACTGAACTTGCCCTGAAAAGAAATGTTTATTTTTTTATTATTCATTCTTGGGATGTGGGCATCGCTGGCTGGGTCAGCAATTAGTTCCCATCACAAATTGCTCTTGAGAAGTGAGCTGCCATCTTGAACCGCTGCAGTCCATGTGGTATAGGTACATCCTTAGTACATCCTTAGTACAATTAGGGAGGGAGTTCCAGCGATAGGGAAGGAGCCCGCGATATATTTCCAAGTCAGGATAGTGGGTGGCTTGGAAGGAACTTCCAGGTGGTGTGGTTCCCAGGTATCTGTTGCCCTTGTCCATCTAGCTGGTAGAGGTTGAGGGTTTTGAAGGTGCTGTCCAAGGAGACTTGGTAAGTTACTGCAGTACATCTTGCAGATGGGACACACTGCTGCGATTGTGTCGATGGAGGAAGGAGTGAACATTAGTGGATGATATACCAATCAAATGGGCTGCTATGTCCTGGATGGTGTCCAATTTCTTGAGTGTTGTTGGAGCTGCACTAGTCCAGGCAATCATGGCGTACTGTTAAATGATGAATTAGTAATCTTTTAAAATATTTTTAAAATATTTTTGATATATTTTTTTCTTTTACCTTCACTCCATGGATATGTTCCAATCTTTACTTTTTTTCTATGTGAAAAATATATATTTTATTTGATTGAGTTTTTGATCACTGTTGTGTATCTGTGAAAATCATTTCAGGTGATTGGTTGTTTGGACAGCCCAATGACATCACCTCAGCTTCATGCTGTAGTTGGCCCAGTGAAGAAGGCTGCAGCGCGATGGGGTGAAATTCTCATCAGCTATCTCTCGATCTCTCAGTGAGACTTACTTGAAACCAGTGGCGAGCACCGTTGCTTCGATGCTGACTGCAAACTCTGCACTGTTACATTCAATCTCACAACAATTTTGCTCTCAGGCTAAGTGTGTAAAAACCTGTTGAATGGTTGTTACATTATGTGGAGCACATCTATGCATTTATAAATTTATATATATATATGTGGTGAGATGCCTGTAAACAATATTGTAGATAGTTGGTGGTGCGACTTCCAACCAGCAGGTGGCAGTACAGATCCGCCATGCGGTCTTGAGACAGTGGGCATGTGATGAGGCACTACGCTATAAGTGAGGCAAATATGGTGATCCAGAGATGGTTATAAGACGTACATGAGGACAGTTATGCATAGGGGTAGTTCCAAGGGAGTATAAAGAAACTCCATGATAACTTGCTCTGTATCAGATAATTACCCTACCTGGTTTGGACAAGTCACACACAGTTCTGTAGTTTCCTTTCCAGACAGCGAACACTGAACACAACATGAGAGTGATGAAGATTTGAAGAATATGACGGTAGTGACAAAGTTAAAATTCGGCAGAAGGACCGTCCTGGTGAACTGCAGCCATTGGCGACTCAATGCACCAGAAGACACTGAAGCTCTAGATGGAAGGACTGAAATGCCCCCACCAGCTTCAGTTACCCGGTAATGTAGATGAAAACTGGCGGCTCTTCAAACAGCAGTTCAAACTCTGTGTATCAGTCACTGACTTGATGCTGAAGGCCCAGTCATGCAAATTCAGTAGCCTGAAATCTTCTCTAATCCGCGACCAAATTGTCTTTGGTATATCAAATGATAAGCTGTGTGAGAGGTTGCTGTTGGAAGAAGATTTGGTACTGGAACAAGCAATAAAGATTTGCCAGGCAAGCGAGGTCGCTGCACAACAAATCAGCACACTCTGCTCGAAAAAATTTGGCGGCAACTCAGAGGAAGAAACCAGCGCCATTAGTGCTGTGACGCACGTCATGAAGAAACGTGGTTTCAGTGCGGGCATTCATTTTAAGCAGCCAACAGGAGCTGCCATCTTGTACCAGAAGTGTGGCAATCGGCATGGCCCACAGCAACGTCCGGCCTTTGAAAGAGTTTGTTTCAAGTGTGGCCGTGTTGGTCATTTTGTGAAACAGTGTTCTGTGTGCCCTACAGGGGACCAAAGTAGATCAGTCGACCAGACACAGTCGATAAATGCCGTTAATCAGATGACCCTTGATGAATTATCCTTCGTGGATTCAATCTCGGCCAAAGACACGGTGAGTCCGACAATGGACGAGACAGACGTTTTGATGACCGATTGGAATGACAGTTACAGCCCAGCTCATACCATCGAAAGCAGATGGACCATTCCAGTGATGTTAAACAATACGATGGTAAAGTGCAAACTTGACATGAAGCAAAGGCAAACCTCCTCAGTTTGTATGATCTGAACGCTTGCGGGTGCAGCTGAAAGTGATAGCCCAACCAAGGATGCTGGTCGACTACAGTGGAAATGAGTTTGAGACACTGGGGGAATGTGTCCAGAAGCTTGGGTGCACAATAAAAGATGTATCGTGCTGTTCTCCATTGTGAACATGAAACGTGAGTCCATCCTAGGAGCAGATGCGTGTGAGGCCCTGAACCTGGTGGAGCAGCTGTTTGTCCCAGACAGCGAGCTGACAGACAATTACAGCGATTCACAATCTGATACAGTGCCAAAATTATCCGATGAGATAGGAGCTGTAGTGAAACTGGAGGGAGATTGGCCAGCGAGCATGCCGCAATTCTGGTTCAACAACAGGGCGGCATGTGGCGCAGTGGCTAGCACTGCAGCCTACGGCACTGAGGACCCAGGTTCGAATCTCGGCGCTGGGTCACTGTCTGTGTGGTGTTTGCACATTCTCCCCGTGCAAACACCACACAGATAGTCGGTCATCAAAACGTCTGCCTCATCCATTGTCGGACTCACCGTGTCTTTGGCCAAGATTGAATCCATGAAGGATAATTCATCAAGGGTCATTTCATTAACAGCATTTGTCGACTGTGTCTGGTCGACTGATCTACATTGGTCCCCGTGCCTGCATGGGTTTCACCCCCACAATCCAAGATGTGTAGGTTAGGTGGATTGGCCACGCTAAATTGCCCCTTAATTGGAAAAAAAAATAATTGGGTACTCTAAAAAAAATTTTAAACGGTCCTCCAGAATCTGAATGTGCTCAGTGGCATGATACAAGAGCATGACGAGCCCGTATTAAAGCATCTACAAGAATGTTAAATGTTCAGAGCATGAGAAGCCGAGGAGCTTCACTCTGGAGTTTAAGTTTGAGCCCGATGAGTACTTCACAAATGAGGTGATCATGAAAGTATATCAGTTGGATTCGCAACCTGATAAGCTTGAAACTTCATTTTTTGATGAACCAGAAATGATGGGATGCACAGGCTGGAAGATCGACTGGAGGGAGGGCAGAAATGTCACGTTGAAAACAATTAAAACTAAACCGAAGCACAAAGGTCAAAGCACTCACGGAACAGTGATGAAAACTGTACCAAATGAATCATTCTTTAATTTCTTCAGTCCTCCTGAAGTTCCACAGCGTGGAATGTTAAATAAGAGCACGGCAGCGAAATTCAAGGCTGGCTTTGAACTTGGCTGCCTCCTGCGTGAACACACAATTCCCTGTTCAATGTTGTATTTTACAAGAGGAATCATTGGAGACAATGATGAATCCGACGCTGAGTATTACAAAGGTATATATGATGACTGAAGTTGACGCGGAAAGTAATGGCGTGGAAGCAGAGACAGATGAAGACCAGTATGAACTGCTCATAAATCTTTTTCGTAGGAGCAAGGACGGGCTTAATGAAGAGGCTTAAGAAGCGCGACTCCGGTGGTTTGAAAGAAATGGCGAGGCAGTCATAGGGGACGCCCCAACCGCGCTGGACACTGAGAAGGACAGGGGCCCTGCGATGGCGCACTCCAAAATAAAAACTGAGATCGCAGGGGCTGATACCACGGCGGACCAGGTACTGAACAGCCCAGAAACAGACAACATCGTGCCAATCTTAGAGAAGCTTGCTCCAGATGTACTTGGTGAATCGATTAAGGCCTCTGAAATGGTTCCGGTGGTCAACTCCTTGATCCTCAAAGATATTGATGATGAGTGGGAAGGTATTGATGTTGAGCACAATGATATCGACTCTAATGTTGAAGAGATTGACAAGTCCGAGAGTGAAACAGCGGAGGAGCAGATGAATATTTCGCTATGCAGCTCAACGGATCACACATGTATTCTCGGACAAGACCAGGATGCCCCAACGCCTGGATTGTCACGACCAGAGATGTCTGCATCTTTATTTCCAGTTAAGAGGAGCCATTGAGCGCTGCTCCAGCGAGCCAAGAATGGGCAGCACCTGTTGTCGTAGATCTAACCTTCACCCAGGCACCAAAAAGCGAGGCGCTCCAACATCCAGTTGAGGCCGCAGAACTGGGCATGGTCACACAACCAAGTGATGACGCGTCGGTGCCTCAGGCGCCACCTGAGCATCTGCAGACCTGCGAGCACAGGGTGCAGACCAGCACCGAACCAGGGGCCCCCAAGCCCAAACAAAAAAAGAAAAGAATTTGCAAACTAACTGTTAAAACAAGAAGGAAGAAAAGGAGAAGACTGGGGGAGCCAGCTCATTCCACTGACAAAAGTAAAAGTGAAGAAGGTGAGGTCGCAATTGACAAGCCAGAGACAGAAGAGACAGAAAACATACAGAGAAACAGCAAACAGTGTTGTAGCAAAAAACAAAAAGTAAAGAGGTTGGTGACGCACGTGTGGCAATCACGGATGCAGGCCTTCCAAAGGCACAGACTAAAGAGGATACAGAGCAAGAGGCCGGGACATAAACCAGTCTTCGAAAAGGCTGGCAACAGCCCACGCGATCACAGGGGTGATCCCTTGAGGAAAGCACAATGACCTGTGCGAAAGGGACGAACACTGACCAGGCATATCATGTTTATGGACACCCTAGTTAAACCTGTTCATATTGTTTAAACAAAGCACAAATGTATAAAGTTAAAATAGTAATCATGTTTGTAAACAAACATTAATATTTCCTAAGGAAGGAGGATGTGGCGATATGCCTGTAAACAATATTGTTGACAGTTGGTAGTGCAACCTCCAACCAGCAGGTGGCTGTACAGATCCACCATGTGGTCTCGAGACAGTGGTCATGTGATGAGGCACTCAAATATAAGTGAAGGCAGACCCTGTGATCTGCAGAAGGTTATAAGACTTGCATGAGGACAGAGTCGTGACAGGGGTAGTTCCAGGGGAGTATAAAGTGTATCCACCTGAGTTGGCCACTTCCCGACTTAAAATGGAGAACAGTAAAGGCTGAAGGAAAATTCAGCTAACACAGGCAAAAACTAGCAGATGCAAGTTTACTGTGTATTAGACTCTGCAACAGCCCAGGCAGCATCGATACAAGCAGCCCTCTGCATAGTAATGTAGCAGCCATCTACATAGTAATGAGCGATCCCCGGGAACAATCGAAACATTTGAGGTAAACAAGGCCAAGCCAGACTCCTCGGCGCCAGCAGGAGCCAACACAAAAGAGGTTAACGGACACTTAAAGACCGCCCAACGATCAGGGAGCAGCTCCAGTATTGGAGAAATCGAACCAAGCGATTGGAACGAAGTCCAATCACTTGAAACCAGGTACGGGGTCCGCCCCGAAAGGCGGGAAGCCCCTGGGGACTATAAAGTAAAGCCCCCAAGTTCAAATCGTCCTTCTTGACAGGGTCACTCATCAACGCGAAGCAACCCCTGAGAATGACCTGTCCTGTGGCCTCCAAGAACCTAAGTTTCAAGTCAACGCTCGCTACGAGATAGGCGCTCCTAGCTACCAGTCCATACCAGCTTTTGAATCCCGCAGACTCAGAACCCGAACGAAAGGCCATTTGTTCCCCTGACCTGGTGGGCCAGTCCGAAGCTAAGTATTGGCCTGTATGCGATAGAAATAGCTTAGAAAGTAGAGTTTATGCATGAGTAGCGATTTACTGTGTATAATAAATGTGCTTTGATTTGAATCTTACTAATTGGTGTATTGAGTTATTGACCATTACTTGAACTTGAACCTCGTGGCGGTATCATAAAGATACCTGGCGACTCTAGTGCAAAGGTTATAAAACAGAGCTAATTGAACCAACCAAAAGTTAGCAACAAAAGAAACTCCATGATAACTTGCTCTGTATCAGATAATTACCTTACCATGTGTGATTTAATAAAGTTCCTGGTTTGGCCAAGTCACAAGTAGTTCTGTAGATTCCTTGCCAGACATTGAACACTGAACATAACAATGTACAATATATATATTTGTATATATCATTAACAATGCGCCTTATCCTTCACTTACTAGACATCATTTCAATTAGAATACAACAATATTAAAATTAGAAAGGAAGTTAGTAATTTAATGCTGGAACTTAAAATCTGTGGAGTTCCTCAACTGACAACAGTTAGGCTGCACAGTACATGTAAATGCAAAGCACTTTTGCTTACCATGAATGCGAAAAGACCAGTGCAAAATCGCAGGAGAGAGTTTAATCCCACTTTACTCCAGCCAGACCAGGCTATGACTCAATTGTTTTAATATTGGTGTGCAACAGAAGAGAATTACACTGATGTTACAGCTGCAGTCTGAATGTAACTTTGAACTCTAGCTGGCATGAAGTTTTGTTTACCTAACAAAATAATGCTTTTATCTATGAAGGAAAATAGCGGCTCGAGACGTACATATACAGCGCATGACAACGCTATCAAATAAATTTAATCTTACTTTGAGCATTGGTAGAGAAGATCTATTGATAAGGATTTTTAAAATGGCACATCTAGAAGATGTCTATCACATTCTAAATGCCTTTTACAGATGCCACATTGTTACATTATTCCAATATGAGTTAGGAACGTCATGTTCATGCTTAGATATACTGAATATTTTGAGTGTCTCTTCTCTTACTACCTACACGACAGTCAGTGCCCTAAGCAACAATGTATCATTCCACAGCACATGCTGAGAAATACATTCAATGAACCTTCAGCTTTTGAGGCCAAAAACATGATTATTTCAATATTCTGGGAGCCAAAAGTGTAGGTGCTTGTCAATAGAACTTGAGCAGTGTAAGTGAAAAAAAGGCTGAACTAATTTGAGAAAAAGCAACCCAAGTTACCGCCATGTAGAGGAGCAGATGCTGAGCCATCAGTTCAGCCTGCTTTTTGGATACATTCACCGGCAGAGGGCAGTAGAGCGGAGCTCCTGATTGGCTGTTGAGGGGAAGATTTGCATCCGTGTATTGTGGTCACTGCATTCAGAAAGTATACCTGAGCAAGACACCTAGGTGTTCAAATCAAAGCAAGCATCCAGCAGAGGGCAGTAGAGTGGAGCTGCTGACTGGCTGTTGTGGGGAAAATTTGCATCCGTGCATTGCGGTCACTGCATCCAGAATGTGTACCTGCGCAAGACACCTAGGTGTTCAAGTCAAGGCAAGCATCCAGCAGAGAGCAGTATAGTGGAGCTGCAGATTGGCTGCTGCGGGGAAAATGTGCATCCATGCATTGAGGTCACTGCATCCAGAAAGTGTACCTGAGCAAGACACCCTAGATGTTCAAGTCAAGGCAAGCATCCAGCAGAGAGCAGGAGAGCGAAACTGCTGATTGGCTGTTGCGGGGAAAATTTGCATCCATGCATTGCGGTCACTGCATCCAGAAAGTGTACCTAAGCAAGACACCAGAGGTGTTCAAGTCAAGGCAAGCATCCAGTAGAGGCAGAAGAGCGGAGTTGCTGATTGGCTGTTGCAGGGAAAATTTGCTTCCATGCATTGCGGTCACTGCATCCAGAAAGTGTACCTGAGCAAGACACCCTCGGTGTTCAAGTCAAGGCAAGGATCCAGCAGAGGGCAGTAGAGCGCAGCTGCTGATTGGCTGTTGCGGGGACAATTTGCATCCATGCATTGCAGTCACCGCATCCAGAAAGTGTACCTAAGCAAGACACCTGAGGTGTTCAAGGCAAGCACCCAGCAGAGGGCAGAAGAGTGGAGCTGCTGATTGGCTGTTGCGGGGAAAATTTGCATTAGTGCATTGAGGTCACTGCATCCAGAAAGTGTAGCTGAGCAACACACCCTAGGTGTTCATGTCAAGGCAAGCCTCCAGCAGAGAGCAGCAGAACAGAGCTGCTGATTGGCTGTTGCGGGGAAAATTTGCATCCGTGCATTGCGGTCACTGCCTCCAGAAAGTGTACCTGAGCAATGCACCCTAGGTGTTCAAGTCAAGGCAACCAACCGGCAGAGGGCAATAGAGCGTTGCTGCTGATTGGCTGTTGCAGGGAAAATCTGCATCCGTGCATTGCGGTCACTGCATCCAGAAAGTGTACCTGAGCAAGACACCCTACGTGTTCAAGTCAAGCCAAACATCCAGCAGAGGGCAGTAAAACGTGCTGCTGAAAGGCTATTGCATTGAAAACTTGCGTCCGTGCTTTGGGTCACTGCATCCAGAAAGTGTACCTGAGCAAGGCACCCTAGGATTTCCAGTCAAGGCACGCATCCAGCAGAATGCAGTAGAGCAGAGCTACTGTTTGGCTGTTGCGAGGAAAATTTGCATCCCTGCATTCAATCACTGCATCCAGAAAGTGTACCTGAGCAAGACAGCCTAGGTGTTCAAGTCAAAGCAAGCATCCAGCAGAAGCCAATAGAGTGGATCTGCTGATTGACTTTTGCGGAGAAAATTTGTGGCCGTGCATTGCGGTCACTGCATCCAGAAAGTGTACCTGAACAAGACACCCTAGGTGCTCATGTCAAGGCAAGAATCCAGCAGAGGGCAGTAGAGCAGAGCTGCTAATTGGCTGTTGCAGGGAATATTTGCCTTGCGTCCATGCATTGCGGTCACTGCATCCAGAAAGTGTACCTGAGCAAGATACCCTAGGTGTTCAAGTCAAGGCAAGCATCCAGCAGAGGGCAGTAAAACGTGCTGCTGAAAGGCTATTGCGTTGAAAATCTGCGTCCGTGCTTTGGGTCACTGCATCCAGAAAGTGTACCGGACCAAGACACCCTAGGTGTTCAGGTCAAGGCAAGCATCCAGCAGAGGGCAGTAGAGCGGAGCTGCTGATTGGCTGTTGCGGGGCAAATTTGCATCTGTGCATTGCGGTCATTGCATCCAGAAAGTATACCTGAGCAAGACACCCTAGGTGTTCAAGTCAAGCCAAGCATCCAGCAGAGGGCAGTAAAACGTGCTGCTGAAAGGCTATTGCTGGGGAAATTTGCATACGTGCATGGCGGTCACTACATCCAGAAAGTGTACCTGAGCAAGACACCCGAGGTGTCCAAGTTCCGGCAAGCATCCAGCAGAGGACAGTAGAGTGGAGCTGCTGATTGGTTGTCGGTGCAAATTCTCGGCCTTTTGGCTTAGATCAAGTGTAGTCTCATTTGATCGAGGGAAGCTGAGGATTTCGATGTTGATCGTAGATTGGAGAACTCGGAGCGAATGAAGTCGTCAAAGAGGAAACGTTTGGAGCCCGGCTGCTATTGGTGGATCTACATGCTGGCCTAAACCTCTGGTTTAGGCCTAACGCCGATACAGTTCAGACCCAACGTACAAGCTATGGATGCAGCTGAATCCCGACCACCAGGCTGGGGAGTGCGAAACACTGTCTGAGTCACAGTGAAGAAAGCGGAAGGGGAGTCACCTGTGGACCGTAAATTCTTCGTGAAGCGGGTGCTGCTCGAGTCTTGTGGGTTTAAGGCCACAGATATCTTCTGCTTGCAAAAATTCCCCAACAATGGGTATTTTGATGTCACCTTCAAGAGCGTCGCAGCGTGCATCAAATTCTTGAATGTCTTCAAGGAAAAAGGTAACCAGAGCCCCCTGTCGATCCTGACTGTGGAGCCTCTGTTTACGCTACTGTCGCAGCAAAACAGGGTTATAACACTGCGCACGTACAACCCCCACGTCCCCGTGTCTGATGTGCTCACGTTCCTCGCCAGGTACGCTGAGCTTAAAGGTGACAGCGTGCAAGTGAAAGACACCTTCGGCATCTGGACAAGTGAGCACCAGATCAAGGTGACTCTGAGAACAGACGGCAACGGAACCATCCTGCATCCCCCCTCCAGTTTCGCCATTGGAGGAAATCGTGGCTATCTCTGCTACGTAGGACAGCCACGAGTATGCCACACCTGTGGCAAAACGGGGCATGTTGCCGCAAACTGCTGTGTGGCCTTCTGCAGAA
Organism: Scyliorhinus torazame; assembly: GCF_047496885.1. Lineage (NCBI taxonomy): Eukaryota > Metazoa > Chordata > Chondrichthyes > Carcharhiniformes > Scyliorhinidae > Scyliorhinus > Scyliorhinus torazame. The sequence goes on along the minus strand of NC_092708.1, from coordinate 65,604,332 downwards.
ACTGCATGCAGGAGGGACACATGACTAAGGACTGCAAAGAAGACAAGTGCTGCAACCTGTGTGGGGAGGCCGGCCATCTTTACAGGGCCTGCCCGAAACGCGGTGCGACATATGCACAGATCATCAGCAGCGGAGTTAAAAAGGCGACCAGAGAGGAGGTTCATACACCCTCCACCGAAAACGACACCACGGCAAAGAATGCGGAAAAGCAACAGAAGGGCCCCCAACAAAAAGAGGAGGCCCCAGCACGCCCTGACACCCAACCCCAGCCTCATCTGACAAGGAACACTCAATGGAAGAGGAAGAGGATGGGACAAAGAATAAAGAGTCCTGGGAAACAGTGAACAGGGACAAACGAAAGAGAAAACAAAAAAACAAACTGAAGAACCCCCCGATGGGGAGTGGCAAAAAACGACACCTTTCAGCCAGCGGACTTAGCGCCAACACCTCCTCCGATGAGGGAAAACAAGACAAGAATCGGCCTCAAATAAAGAGGCAAAGCACCAATGTGGAACGGGAGGCACAGCCCCCCCAGACCACAGACCGGGACGAAAATAAAACACGCCAAGACAATCAACCTCTGGCTCATGGGAGCAGCAATATGACCAACAGCCACCAAACGCCGGACACCGAAAACAAGGTCACAGACCAACCCCCGAAAGTAACAAGCAGCAACAACCCAGGCGAAGACCAGCCTGCAACCCCAACACCTACTGACTGCCACAACGAACACCAGGGCTACACCACCCCCCCCCCCCCATGCATCTGCATCAAGCTCACGGGGCCAGTGCGGACCAGAACAGTTTTCTCAGCCCTGCAACTGTGCTAAAGTTTGCGAGCACCACCGGCATGCTGGGGAACATCCAACAGCTGGAACAGCCAACTGTATAGGCTCTGGACTCTTGAGACTGGTAAATCTACCTTCTTACAATTGGTTTAAAAATTGTATCCATAAATGTGCGAAGCATCAAAGACACTTCGCAGTGAAAACAGCGCGAGAGGTGAGTGAGCCGGGACAGTGAAAACAGCGCAAGAGGTGAGTGAGCCGGGACAGTGAACACAGCGCGGGAGCTGAGTGAGCCGGGACAGTGAAAACAGCGCGTGAGGTGAGTGAGCCGGGACAGTGAAAACAGCGCGGGAGGTGAGTGAGCCGGGACATTGAAAACAGCGCGGGAGGAGAGAGAGCCGGGAGATTTAAAAAGCGCAGGAGCAGCGAGTCAGAGCGGAGATTTTAAAAGATCGCGGCCTAGTTTCGGGAGCCGTTCAGAGGAGGAGGAGCAGTCTCTGTCAGGGAGAGAACCTGAGAACATCTAAGACACTCAGAAGGTAAGAAGGTAAGTAAGTGATTTTTACTCGTTTTTACTTTTATACCTTTTTCAAATTGTGTGTGTCGGGGGGAAACTGAAGTGACATCACAGAAAAGCTGTGACCTGAATGGCTGGTTGGGAATCTACACTAAATTTAAAAAATTAAGCATTGGTAACTAATTAAACATAATTACTTAATTATAATTTAGAGGGGTATCTAAGCCAGAGATCGGAGAGTACTATATTTAGCTTTCGCATTTATATTAGAAATTTAGTGCGAGGAAACAGTAACTTTGAAATTTCTAAAAAAATATATAAATTAAAAAAAAAAAAATTAATTTTAATTAATTGGCGCAATGTCAGTTAGAGGGGTGCAGTGCTCTGACTGTGAGATGTGGCAGGTCCGGGAGGCTTCCAGCGTCCCGGATGGCTTCATCTGCAGAAAGTGCACCCAACTGGAGCTCTTCACAGACCGCATGGTTCGGTTGGAGCAGCAATTGGATGCACTTAGGAGCATGCAGGTGGCGGAAAGCGTCATAGATCGCAATTATATAAATGTGGTCACACCCAAGGTGCAGGCAGAGAAATGGGTGACCACCAGAAAGAGCAGGCAGTCAGTGCAGGAATCCCCTGTGGTTGTCCCCCTCTCGACAAGGTATACCCCTTTGGATACTGTCGGGGAGGATAGCCTATCAGGGGAAAACAGCAGCAGCCAGAGCAGTGGCACCACGGCTGGCTCTGATGTTCAGAAGGGAGGGTCAAAGCGCAGAAGAGCAATAGTAATAGGGGACTCTACAGTCAGGGGCACAGATAGGCGCTTCTGTGGACATGAAAGAGACGCCAGGATGGTATGTTGCCTCCCTGGTGCCAGGGTCCAGGATGTCTCCGAACGGGTAGAGGGCATCCTGAAGGGGGAGGGCAAACAGGCAGAGGTCATTGTACATATTGGTACTAGCGACATAGACAGGAAGGGGCAATAGGTCCTGCAGCAGGAGTTCAGGGAGCTAGGCAGAAAGTTAAAAGACAGGACCTCTAGGGTTGTAATCTCGGGATTACTCCCTGTGCCACGTGCCAGTGAGGCTAGAAATAGGAAGATAGAGCAGCTAAACATGTGGCTAAACAGCTGGTGTAGGAGGGAGGGTTTCCATTATCTGGACCACTGGGAGCTCTTCCGGGGCAGGTGTGACCTATATAAGAAGGACGGGTTGCATCTGAACCGGAGAGGCATAAATATCCTGGCCGCGAGGTTTGCTAGTGTCACACGGGGGGGGGTTTAAACTAGCATGGCAGGGAGGTGGGCACGGGAACAATAGGTCATAAGGTGAGAGCATTGAGGGAGAACTAGGGAATAGGGACAGTGGGGCTCTGAGGCAGAGCAGACAGGGAGAAGTTGCTGAACACAGCGGGTCTGGTGGCCTGAAGTGCATATGTTTTAATGCAAGAAGTATTACGGGTAAGGCAGATGAACTTAGAGCTTGGATTCGTACTTGGAACTATGATGCTGTTGCCATTACAGAGACCTGGTTGAGGGAAGGGCAGGATTGGCAGCTAAACGTTCCAGGATTTAGATGTTTCAGGCGGGATAGAAGGAGATGTAAAAGGGGAGGCGGAGTTGCGCGACTGGTTAGGGAGAATATCACAGCTGTACTGCGGGAGGACACCTCAGAGGGCAGTGAAGCTATATGGGTAGAGATCAGGAATAAGAAGGGTGCAGTCACAATGTTGGGGGTTTACTACAGGCCTCCCAACAGCCAGCGGGAGATAGAGGAGCAGATAGGTAGACAGATTTTGGAAAAGAGTGAAAACAACAGGGTTGTGGTGATGGGAGACTTCAACTTCCCCAATATTGACTGGGACTCACTTAGTGCCAGGGGCTTAGACGGGCGGAGTTTGTAAGGAGCATCCAGGAGGGCTTCTTAAAACAATATGTAGACAGTCCAACTAGGGAAGGGGCGGTACTGGACCTGGTACTGGGGAATGTGCCCGGCCAGGTGGTAGATGTTTCAGTAGGGGAGCATTTCGGTTACAGTGACCACAATTCAGTATGTTTTAAAGTACGGGTGGACAAGGATAAGAGTGGTCCTAGGATGAATGTGCTAAATTGGGGGAAGGCTAATTATAACAATAATAGGCAGGAACTGAAGAACATAGATTGGGGGCGGATGTTTGAGGGCAAATCAACATCTGACATGTGGGAGGCTTTCAAGTGTCAGCTGAAAGGAATTCAGGACCGGCATGTTCCTGTGAGGAAGAAGAATAAATATGGCAATTTTCGGGAACTTTGGCTAATGAGAGATATTGTAGGCCTCGTCAAAAAGAAAAAGGAGGCATTTGTCAGGGCTAAAAGGCTGGGAACAGACGAAGCCTGCGTGGAATATAAGGAAAGTAGGAAGGAACTTAAACAAGGAGTCAGGAGGGCTAGAAGGGGTCACGAAAAGTCATTGGCAAATAGGGTTAAGGAAAATCCCAAGGCTTTTCACACGTACATAAAAAGCAAGAGGGTAGCCAGGGAAAGGGTTGGCCCACTGAAGGATAGGCAAGGGAATCTATGTGTGGAGCCAGAGGAAATGGGCGAGGTACTAAATGAATACTTTGCATCAGTATTCACCAAAGAGAAGGAATTGGTAGATGTTGAGTCTGGAGAAGGGTGTGTAGATAGCCTGGGTCACATTGAGATCCAAAAAGACGAGGTGTTGGGTGTCTGAAAAATATTAAGGTAGATAAGTCCCCAGGGCCTGATGGGATCTACCCCAGAATACTGAAGGAGGCTGGAGAGGAAATTGCTGCAGCCTTGACAGAAATCTTTGGATCCCCACTGTCTTCAGGGGATTTCCCGGAGGACTGGAGAGTAGCCAATGTTGTTCCTCTGTTTAAGAAGGGTAGCAAGGATAATCCAGGGAACTACAGGCCGGTGAGCCTTACGTCAGTGGTAGGGAAATTACTGGAGAGAATTCTTCGAGACAGGATCTACTCCCATTTGGAAGCAAATGGACGTATTAGTGAGAGGCAGCATGGTTTTGTGAAGGGGAGGTCGTGTCTCACTAACTTGATAGAGTTTTTCGAGGAGGTCACTAAGATGATTGATGCAGGTAGGGCAGTGGATGTTGTCTATATGGACTTCAGTAAGGCCTTTGACAAGGTCCCTCATGGTAGACTAGTACAAAAGGTGAAGTTGCACGGGATCAGGGGTGAGCTGGCAAGGTGGATACAGAACTGGGTAGGTCATAGAAGGCAGAGAGTAGCAATGGAAGGATGCTTTTCTAATTGGAGGGATGTGACCAGTGGTCTTCCACAGGGATCAGTGCTGGGACCTTTGCTCTTTGTAGTATATATAAATGATTTGGAGGAAAATGTAACTGGTCTGATTAGTAAGTTTGTAGGCGACACAAAGGTTGGTGGAATTGCGGATAGCGATGAGGACTGTCAGAGGATACAGCAGGATTTAGATTGTTTGGAGACATGGGCGGAGAGATGGCAGATGGAGTTTAATCCGGACAAATGTGAGGTAATGCATTTTGGAAGGTCTAATGCAGGTAGGGAATATACAGTGAATGGTAGAACCCTCAAGAGTATTGAAAGTCAAAGAGATCTAGGAGTACAGGTCCACAGGTCATTGAAAGGGGCAACACAGGTGGAGAAGGTAGTCAAGAAGGCATACGGCATGCTTGCCTTCATTGGCCGGGGCATTGAGTATAAGAATTGGCAAGTCATGTTGCAGCTGTATAGAACCTTAGTTAGGCCACACTTGGAGTCTAGTGTTCAATTCTGGTCTCCACACTACCAGAAGGATGTGGAGGCTTTAGAGAGGGTGCAGAAGAGATTTACTAGAATGTTGCCTGGTATGGAGGGCATTAGCTATGAGGAGCGGTTGAATAAACTCGGTTTGTTCTCACTGGAACGAAGGAGGTTGAGGGGCGACCTGATAGAGGTCTACAAAATTATGAGGGGCATAGACAGAGTGGATAGTCAGAGGCTTTTCCCCGGGGTAGAGGGGTCAATTACTACAGGGCATAGGTTTAAGGTGAGAGGGGCAAGGTTTAGAGTAGATGGACGAGGCAAGTTTTTTACGCAGAGGGTAGTGGGTGCCTGGAACTCGCTACCGGAGGAGGTGGTGGAAGCAGGGACGATAGTGACATTTACGGGGCATCTTGACAAATACATGAATAGGATGGGAATAGAGGGATACGGACCCAGAAAGTATAGAAGATTGTAGTTTAGTCGGGCAGCATGGTCGGCACGGACTTGGAGGGCCGAAGGGCCTGTTCCTGTGCTGTACATTTCTTTGTTCTTTGTTCTTTGTGTCGCCACACTCAACTATTTCGCGAATGTGAAAGCTGACCTACTGTTCCTGCAGGAGTGCGGAATTCCACACCTCAACAACTACAGGCGCTGGTCGAGCTGGTGGTCCCACGGGCCATCCATCTGGTCAGGAGGAAATGCCTGACGATCCTCCGGCCTGGGTATTCTGCTGCGGGGAGGCAACTTCACCATCTCCGACGTTAAGGAGGTGGTGGGCGGGCGCCTCCTCGTAGCAGACGTCAAATACAAAAACACCCCTCTCAGGCTTATTATTGTGTACGCCCCGTCCGTAAAACGTGAGCGGCTGGCAGTCCTTCAGCAACTCCCACTGCTGTTGGCCACCTCCAAGCCGGTCATCCTGGGTGGTGACTTCAACTGCATCATCGATGCGGCTGGACGATCCGGCAGAGCCGACAGCAAACTAGACGCTATGTCCAGACTCCTGATGGAAACGGTAAAAGACGCCAAGCTGCTCGACGTCTGCAGCAACCCTGCAGATGGAGCGCAGCGTAGATACACATGGTCACGGCCAGACGGGTCCGTCCACTCCAGGATAGACTTCTTCTTTGTGTCCCGAGCTTTCACGGTCAGGTCCACCGACATAAGGCCGGTGTTCTTCTCTGACCACTGCCTCCTACTGGCCGACTGCCACCTGCAGGAAGACCAGTGGGTATGCAGGGGGACATGGAAGCTAAATGTAAAACTGCTGACCCCTGAGAACCTCGAGGAACTCAGGAGGGATTACAAGTGTTGGAGAACCGTGAAACCCCTCTTTGAGGCCCCACATCTCTGGTGGGAAGCAATCAAGGGGAATATCAAGAGGTTTTTCATCGTCAAGGGCGTTCAAAAGGTGAGAGAGAGAGACGAGGGGTCATGTCCAGGCTCCAGAAAAGTATGCAGAATTTGCTCCAGCTGCAGTCGACGGGGGTGGATGTCAAGGAGGATCTCCAAGAGGTGAAGAGCCAGCAAGCCTCGCTCTACACCTCGGAGGCCTCCAAGGTTATCTTCCGTCCAGAGTCCGCTCCGTGGAGCAGGACGAAAGGTGCTCACGCTTCTTCTTCCAAAAGATGCACAGAGAGACCTCTGTGATCAGCAGCCTGAAGGAAGAAGATGGCTCTGTAAAGTCATCGCAGTCTGACATCCTGAGGATCAGCCAATCCTTTCATGCCGGACTGTATGACCTGAAGCCAAAAGATAGCACGGTTTCCTAGACCTTCCTGTCGACTATCACGGAGGTTATAGGCGACAGCGAGCTGGAAAACCTGGACAAACCACTAACTCTGGATGAGCTGATAAAGGCCGTCAAGTCCTTCGAGACGAGGAAAAGTCCCGGAAGCGACGGCTTACCGGTTGAGTTGTATTCGGCTCTGTGGGACTGGATGGGCCCAGACCTGCTGGAAGTGTACGAGAGTATGCTTCTGGAAGGCAGCATGTCAGAGTCCATGAGGAGAGGCATCATCACCCTCATCTACAAGCAGAAGGGGGAAAGGGAAGAAATTCGAAATTGGCGACCCATTTCACTGTTGAATGTGGATTACAAAATCCTAGCCAAGGTCATCGCCAATCGGGTCAGGTCTGCTCTGGAGTCGGTGATCCACCCTGACCAGACCTGTGCTGTACCCGGCAGGAAGATCTCTGATAGCCTCGCGCTACTCAGGGATACGATCGCCTACGTGCAGGACAGGAGGGTGGACACTTGCATCATCAGCCTTGACCAGGAGAAGGCTTTTGACAGAATATCGCACACCTACATGATGGATGTGCTCTCCAAAATGGGGTTTGGGGAGGGAATTCGCAATTGGATCAAACTGCTCTACACAAACATCTATAGTGCAGTCTCAATCAATGGGTGGGGATCAGAAAAGTTCCAGATCAAATCCGGAGTCAGGCAGGGCTGCCTTCTCTCCTCTGCCCTTTTTGTGTGCTGCATAGAACCTTTTGCCGAGTCCATCAGGAAGGATCCGGGTATAAGAGGAGTGACGATCCCAGGCAGTGGAGGCACGCAGGTCAAGGCCTCCCTGTACATGGACGACTTTGCCGACTTCTGCTCGGATCCTGCGTCTGTGCGCAGGCTCTTGACCACCTGCGACCAGTTTGAACTGGCCTCGGGAGCCAAGGTAAACCGTGGCAAGAGCGAGGCCATGTTCTTTGGGAACTGGGCCGACCGGTCCTTTGTCCCCTTCACTGTCAGGTCAGATTACCTGAAGGTGCTGGGGATATGGTTCGGAGCTGCTGGGGCGTGCACCAAAACCTGGGAGGAGTGCATAGCAAAGGCAAGGCAGAAACTGGGCTGGTGGGAGCAACGCTCCCTCTCCATTGCGGGCAAAACCCTGGTCATCAGGTGTGAGGTACTCTCGGTGCTACTGCACGTGGCGAAGGTCTGGCCCATAACCCGACCCTACGCCGCAGCAGCAACCCGAGCCATCTTCAAATTCATCTGGAGATCCAAGATGGACCGTGTCCGAAGGGACACCATGTACAAACCTCTGGAGAAGGGAGGGCGGAACGTACCCAACGCCTCCCTCATCCTGTTGGCCACCTTTGTGTCCAGCTGCATCAAGCTGTGCGTGAACCCCCAGTATGCAAACGGCAAGTGTCACTACATACTGAGGTTCTGCCTGTCCCCGGTGTTACGAAGGATGGGCCTGGCCTCATTGCCACGGAACGCTCCAAATAGCTGGACCATGCCATACCACCTGTCCTTCGTGGAAATGTTTTTGAAGAAAAACACCTTTGACCACAAGGCAATGAAGCAGTGGTCAGCACGTAATGTCCTCGAGGCCCTCAGGGAAAAGGAGACCGTGGAGGACGTTGGATGGTTCGCTGAGCAGACTGCCAGAATCATCTGGCAGAACGCCTCATCACCAGAACTTTCAAACAAGCACCAAGACCTAGCTTGGCTGGTGGTGAGAAGGGCCCTCCCTGTCAGATTCTTCATGCACACCCGAAGGCTCTGCGCCAATGCACACTGCCCTTGGAGTGGCTGAGGGGGAAATGAGACGGTCACACACCTCCTTGTGGAATGTGCCTTTACAAAGAAGGTCTGGAGAGAGATGCAGTGGTATTTGTCAAGGTTTATCCCGAACAGATCTGTGACACAGGACTCTGTGCTCTACGGACTGTTTCCAGGGGGACACACCGAGACAAATATCAACTGCTGCTGGAAGGTCATCAACTCGGTGAAAGACGCTCTTTGGTCTGCCCGAAACTTGCTGATCTTCCAGGGCAAAGAATTGTCCTCGACCGAGTGTTGCAGACTGGCACATTCCAAGGTCCAGGATTACGTGCTGAGGGACGCACTCAAGCTTGGGGCAGCTGCCGCCAAGGCGCAATGGGGAAATACCACTGTGTAAGGTCTTTCCAGCAAATGTACACCGAGGGGCGGGTAACAGTGTAAACCCCCCTCGGTCTGGGCCACCAACACCCCAATGTATAAAACAAACATGACAATGTAAATATTTAAGGAGGAATTGTAATGTAAAGAGTGATATGTGGATAATAATATCAAAACTGAATGGAAGAAAGTCAAGGCAATGTGTAGCTCTGACGGAAATGTACAGTCAAGACAATTCGAAATGCTCTGTAATGCTTATGATAAATTTTATGAATAAAGTATATTTTTTTGAATAAAAAAAAAAGATGCGGGGAAAGCTTGCATCCCTGCATTGCGGTCACTGCATCCAGAAAGTGTACCTGAGCAAGACAGCCTAGGTGTTCAAGTCAAGGCAAGCATCCAGCACAAGGCAGTAGAGTGGAGGTGCTGATTGACTTTTGCCGAGAAAATTTGCAGCCGTGCATTGCGGTCAATGCATCCAGAAAGTGTACCTGAGCAACACACCCTAGGTGTTCAAGTCAAGGCAAGCATCCAGCAGAGTGCAATAGAGCGGAGCTGCTGATTGGCAGTTGCGGGAAAATTTTTCACACATGCATTGTGGTGACAGCATCCAGAAAGTGTACCTGAGCAAGACACCCTAGGTGTTCAAGTCAAGGCAAGCATCCAGCAGAGGTCAGTAGAGCGGAGCTGCTGATTGGCTGTTGCAGGGACAATTTGCGTCCGTGCATTGCGGTCACTGCATCCAGAAAGTATACCTGAGCAAGATACCCTAGGTGTTCAAGTCAAAGCAAGCATCCAGCAGGTGGCAGTAACGGTCACTGTAATGACCCCAGCCGAGTAAAGATCAAGAGGGAGACTTGACGGCAGGTAGAAGTATAAAGAAGTTGAACTGTGACATCACAGTCTGCAGGTAAGTGATTGGCTGTGACTGGTAAGTAGTTTTTCTATTCGCTGTGGTGTTATCGTGCGAGGCGCAGTGAATGCTGAGTGAGTGCTTGCATGAAGAGGACTAAATTTTTAACAACAAACTTACTGTTGGGAGTGTAAAAATGGCAGGAGATCCCAGACCCGTGTTATCCTCCTCTTGCTCAATGTGGGGGTTCAGGGACGCTGCTGATGCCCCTGACAGGTATACCATATTGGATACTGTTGGGGGAGATGACTCACCAGGGGAAGGCAGCAGTAGCCAGGCTCATGGCACCGTGGCTGGCTCTGCTGCACAGAAGGGCGGGAAAATGACTGGCAGGGATAGTCATAGGGGATTCAATCGTAAAGGGAGTAGACAGGCGTTTCTGTGGTCGAAAACGATACTCCCGAACGGTATGTTGCCTCCCGGGTGCACAGGTCAGGGCTGTCTCAGATCGGCTGCAGGACATACTGAAGGGGGAGGGTGAACAGCCAATTGTCATGGTGCATATAGGCACCGACGATATAGGTAAAAACCGGGATGAGGTCCTACAATCAGAATTTAGGTAGTTTGGAGATAAGTTAAAAAGTAGGACCTCAAAGGTAGTAATCTCAGGATTGCTACCAGTGCCATGAGACAGTCAGAGTAGAAATTCAAGAATAGTCAGAATGAATACGTGTCTTGAGAGATGGTGCAGGAGGGAGGGGGTTCAGATTTGTGGGACATTGGAACCGGTTCTGGGGGCAGTGGGCCCAGTACAAATCGGATGGTCTACACTTGGGCAGGACTGGAACCAATGTCCTAGGGGGTGCTTTTGTTAACACTGTTGGGGAGGTTTTAAACTAATGTGGCAGGGGGATGGGAGCCAGATTAGGAAGTTAGAGGGCAGTAAAGAGGCAGCAACTAAAGCCAGTAAGGTACTAAGTAATAAACTCAATATGACTAAGGGGAAGAGTAGACAGGGAAGAGATGATGAACGTAGAGGGACAGGTGGTCTGAGGTGCATTTGTTTCAATGCGAGATGTGTAGCAGGTAAGGCAGATGAACTTAGGGCTTGGATTAGTACCTGGGAATATGATGTTATTGGTATTACTGAGACTTGGTTGAGGGAAGGGCAAGACTGGCAACTAAATATCCCAGGGTATAGATGCTTCAGGAGGGATAGAGAGGGAGGTAAAAGAGGTGGAGGAGTTGGATTACTGGTCAGAGATGGTATCACAGCTATGATTAAGGAGGGCACGATGCAGGATTTGAGCACTGAGGCAATATGAAATGAAATGAAAATGAAAGAAAATGAAATGAAGTGTAGTGTTGGAGGCGTAGATAGAGCAGAATTTGTAAGGAGCATCCAGGAGAGCTTTTTAGAGCAGTCTGTAAATAGTCCAACTCGAGAAAGGGCCATACTGCATCTGGTATTGGGGAATGATCCCGGCCAGGTGGTTAAAGTTTCAGTCGGTGATTACTTTGGGAATAGCGATCACAATTCCATAAGTTTTAGAATCCTCATGGATAAAGACGAGAGTGGTCCTAAAGGAAGAGTGCTAAATTGGGGAAAGGCCAAGTATAAAAACATTTGGCAGAAGCTAGGGAATGTGGATTGGGAGCAGCTGTTTAAGGGTAAATCCACATTTGAAATGTGGGAACCTTTTAAGGAAAGGTTGATTAGAGTGCAGGACAGACATGTCCCTGTGAGAATGAGGGATAGGAATGGCAAGATTAGAGAACCATGGATGACGGGTGGAATTGCGAGACTAGCTAAGATGAAAAAGGAAGCATACATAAGATCTAGGTGACTTAAAACTGATGAAGCTTTGGAGGAATATCGGGAAAGTAGGACAAATCTCAAACGCGCAATAAAGAGGGCTAAAAGGGGTCATGAAATATCTTTGGCTAACAGGGTTAAGGAAAATTCCAAAGCCTTTTATTCGTATATAAATAGCAAGAGGGTAACTAGAGAAAGGATTGGCCCACTCAAAGATAAAAGAGGGAATTTATGCGTGGAGTCAGAGGAAATGGGTGAGATTCTTTATGAGTACTTTGCATCGGTATTCACCAAGGAGAGGGACATGATGGATGTTGAGGCTAGGGATGGATGTTTAAATACTCTAGGTCAAGTCGGCATAAGGAAGGGGGAAGTTTGGGGTACTCTAAAAGGCATTAAAGTGGACAAGTCCCAGGTCCGGATGGGATCTATCCCAGGTTACTGAGGGAAGTGAGGGACGAAATAGCTGGGGCCTTAACAGATATCTTTGCAGCATCATTGAGCACGTGTGAGGTCCCGGAGGACTGGAGAATTGCTAATGTTGTCCCTTTGTTTAAGAAGGGTAGCAGGCATAATCCAGGGAATTATAGACCTATGATCTTGACGTCAGTGGTAGGCAAACTGTTGGAGAAGATACTGAGGGATAGGATCTGTTCACATTTGGAAGAAAATAGACTTATCAGTGATAGGCAGCATGGTTTTGTGCAGGGAAGGTCATGTCTTACAAACCTAATAGAATTCTTTGAGGAAGTGACAAAGTTATTTGATGAGGGCAGGGCTGTAGATGTCATTTACATGGACTTCAGTAAGGCGTTTGATAAAGTTTCCCACGGCAGGTTGATGGAAAAAGTGACGTCGTATGGGGTTCAGGGTGTACTAGCTAGATGGATAAAGAACTGGCTGGGCAACAGGAGACAGTGGTGGAAGGGAGTGTCTCATAATGGAGAAAGGTGACTAGTGGTGTTCCACAGGGATCTGTGCTCGGACCACTGTTGTTTGTGATATACATAAATGATCTGGACGAAGGTATAGGTGGTCTGATTAGCAAGTTTGCAGATGATACTAAGATTGGTGGAATTGCATATAGCGAGGAGGACTGTCCGAGAATACAGCAAAATATAGATAGATTGGAGAGTTGGGCAGAGAAATGGCAGATGGAGTTCAATCCAGGCAAATGCGAGGTCATGCATTTTGGAAGATCTAATTCAAGAGCGGACTATATGGTCAATGGAAGAGTCCTGGGGAAAGTTGATGTACAGAAAGATCTGGGAGTTCAGGTCCATTGTACCCTGAAGGTGGCAACGCAGATCGATAGAGTGGTCAAGAAGGCATACAGCATGCTTGCCTTCATTGGACGGGGTATTGAGTACAAGAGTCGGCAGGTCATGTTACAGTTGTATAGGACTTTGGTGCAGTTCTGGTCGCCACATTACCAGAAGGATGTGGATGCTTTAGAGAGGGTGCAGAGGAGGTTCACCAGGGTGTTGCCTGGTATGGAGGGTGCTAGCTATGAAGAAAGGTTGAGTAGATTAGGAATGTTTTCATTGGAAAGACGGAGGTTGAGGGGGGACCTGATTGAGGTCTACAAAATTATGAGAGGTATGGACAGGGTGGATAGCAACAAGCTTTTTCCAAGGGGTCACGATTTCAAGGTGAGAGGGGGAAAGTTTAAGGGAGATGTGCGTGGAATGTTTTTTACGCAGAGGGTGGTGGGTGCCTGGAACGCTTTGCCAGCGGAGGTGGTGGAGGCGGGCATGATAGCATCATTTAAGATGCATCTAGACACATATATGAATGGGCGGGGAACAGAGGGAAGTAGATCCTTGGAAAATAGAAGACAGGTTTAGATAAAGGATTTGGATCGGCGCAGGCTAGGAGGGCCGGAAGGCCTGTTCCTGTGCCGTAATTTTCTCTGTTTGTTCAGGTGGCCTCCTTATGAATAATTCCCTGAGGTCCAAGAATGGATACTGGACTCAGTCCTGTTATTATTGTCAACACAGCTTGCAGATTTGTTGTCTGACCCAACCTTTCTTTAAAGAGGTTTTTCAACAAATGTGTTGATTTACAAAAACAAAGAGGTGTGAATTGAATAAAAGATTTTTGTCATTGATACTATGAATGGTTGTGATTGATTGACAGCTTTTAAAAAGGTATAAAATGAGCATGTTTGTGCAGAAGAGATTTTCAATGTCAAATTGCTTTAGCTGTCAGTTTCAGGAGCATTTCAAAGACTTTCCAGTCTAGCCAATAGCTCATTATTCCTGTGCATTGTAGATACTGGATGAGTGGAGATGGGGAATGCATGGGAGATTTAAATGGGCATGGATGGGGAATGGGAGATAGGGGGAAATGGAAAGGGCATGGGAAATTAGGGGGAATTGGGGTAGATGTGGGAGTATGAGATGAGAGCTTGAAGGCTTAAGAGTCATGATCACAACTGAGCTGATGTCCCTGGAAATGGAAGCAGGCCTTCCAGCCTGCCGGCCTCGTCATCCATGAGACCATAAGACATAGGAGCAGAATTAGGCCATTCGGCCCATCGAGTCTTCTCCCCATTCGATCATGCTGATATGTTTCTCATCCTCATTCAACTGCCTTCTCCTGATAACCCCTGATACTCTTATTAATCAAGAACCTATCTATGTCTGTCTTAAAGACACTCAGTGATTTGGCCTCCACAGCCTTCTGCGGCAATGAGTTCCACAGATTTATCACCTTCTGGCTGAAGAAATTTCTCCTCATCTCTGTTTTAAAGGATCGTCTCTTCAGTCAGAGGTTGTGCCCTCGGGTTCTAGTTTATGTGGGGCTGATTTAGCACAGTGGGATAAACAGCTGGCTTGTAATGCAGAGCAACGCAGCAGCATGGGTTCAATTCCCATGCCAGCCTCCCCGAACAGGCGCCGGAATGTGGCAACTTCATTGAAGCATACTTGTGACAATAAGCGAATATTATCATTAGTTTCTCCTACTAATGGAATCATCCTCTCCATGATCACTCTATCTAGGCCTCTCAGTATTCTGTAAGTTTCAATGAGATCCCCCCTCATCCTTCTAAACTCCATCGAGTACAGACCCAGAGTCCTCAGCCGCTCCTCATATGACAAGTCCTTAATTCTGGGGATCATTCTTGTGAACTTCTTCTGGACCCACTCCAAGGCCAGCACACCCTTCAGGGTCTAAGTGGAGTCCACCACCTTTGTTGCCACCTCAGGTCTACTTTCAGAAGCAGTGGGCCCAGCTGCATTCCGCTTCCACCTCTCTGAAACAAAAGTATGGTGGACAAGGATCTCCTTAATGGAGATGGGTTTGTAGGTATGAGAACTTTCATAACACGTGACACGCATTTCCTTCCCAGAAATCCGGCCCTTTGTGATAAATGCAAACTAACCTTTAAAAATAGAGTGGATAAAAAGCGTATATTGACCTACAGATTGAAACTTATAAGCTTTTCAAATGTGCAATGTTCCTTTATTAAACAAGAATTAAATAATTGACCTTCATGTGTATCTGCTTAACAGGAAAGGATTTCCTCCCACAAGTCCCGAAAGACATGCTGTTACGTAATTTGGACATTCTGAATTCTCCATCATCGTACCCGAAGAGGTGCCGGAGTGTGGCGACTAGGGGCTTTCCACAGTAACTTCATTGCAGTGTTTAATGTAAGCCTAATTGTGACAATAAAGATTATTATTATTTTTAAGAAGCAAATGTATAATCAGCGTGGTGTTCATTTTTCTGTACTGGTCTTTGTAATGACTCAGCAATTTCAACCGCGATCTTTGTCATTTGCGAAACAAACGTTGAAAATCTGCTGAACAATAAGCACCAATCATATTACTTCAGAAACATACATCTGTCAAATGAGACATCTCCTCTTGATCGTCCATCTTAGAGGTGATGGAGATAAAGGGGAGAGAATCCTCACAGAAGGAGATCATTCAAACGCACACTGATTATGATATCTTGGGACATTGCTTTCCATCGTGACAATCAGGGGGCAAAAGGTTTACTTCTAATTTAAAAAAATAATAATTAGCCAAAAGATGCTCAAATGGATAACTCAGCACAGTTGATGGCTGTCAAAACATTAAAAACTCTTGCAGTGACAAAGAATTTCGGCATTGCTCTTGGTGCTGTTATACCTTAAAGAAGGAGAGCTTGATGGTTGTTTACACAAGGCAATAAAGGCATGAAGCACTTGCACTTAAACATCATACCGGTGCTTGAAACACAATGACAGTGTGGAAGATATTATGTAGCCATTTTCACTAGCATCAGCAGAATATCTTTGATTATTGGATGACCTTCTAAATGTACTGTTAAATCCTCACACAGAGCATATATTGCTGGAGTGCTTATTTAAATCCAAGTCAACCATTACAATGAGTATTAAATCAATCTGTGAAATTAATTTTCTATTTTTGTAACTACTTTTCTGTGTCTTGTTGCATGGAAGAATATTTATTCTGTGCTCTGTGTGGACTTGTGTTCCACAGATCATTGGTGGAGTAATGTGCTGTGCTACCATGCTCTGTGTTTTATGATGAGGTTTTGTGATGAGCATGTCACCTGGTGGCACTCTGAGCACTGGTTTCTACAATCTTTCCAGTTTAAACCTTATTTTCCACACCTGGCTCATTTCTGAAGACCAGGTCCAGAAGAGCCTTCGGCATTATTGAGGTTGCTGAGCAAACCAGGTCAAAGTGTCATTTTCTTTTGCTTGTGCCCCTCCATAAACCCCATTTGAAGTACGGTCTGGCATGATTTAGGGTCCTCTCATTTGCAAACATATTTCACGATCTCCATTCTTCTTTTGTTTAGGAATCATGTATAAACATTCACAAATTGCCATCGCCCTTTAGTCATCCTTTGACGGTTCTGAACTGTTACTGCCCTCCCAGCTAAAGCATCTATTGTTTGCAAACAGGTGGTTTTTTTTGTTGCACGATACAAATTTAATCGCAATACACCATACAATCTATTTGGGTCACAATGCATTGTCCATTGTCAGTACATGATTGACAGTTCATATCAATGCTTGCCTTACCCAAGATTATTAACAGCTGACTACTTTGTACCACTTAACTTCAGAGCATTAACATGGGGCAGAGAGTAACAATGTTACTGATGCAGAACTGAAAGTGGAATAAACATTAGTGAGGGTGAAAGGATTGAAAATAACTGTATGTGGAAACAAATTATGCATGACAGGCATTATAATTTATTTTCTTATTGTTACTACGCATATTACTTGATGAACACGATATGAATTAAGTTTATCCTATGATATGAAGGGGCTTTTATTTGCGATTGTTTGGTCTTATGTATGCCGAGCAGAAAGTTCCTGATGTGCTCTAATGAGATAGGAGTTTTGTTGACTGTGCCGCAGTCCTTTGATGAATAGGAGCTTTGTAATCTGTGCATTTGAAATGAAAACATAAAAGACAAAGTATTTATTAAAACCGTTCCTAATGCTAAAAAAAAGCAAGGTGAACTTTCCAGAGTTGGAGATTAACTAATTCATCAAGTATTCTCTGCAGCTTTGTGCTGTTTTATGGTAAAATTGTTTTGTGGTAAAATTAAAAAAATAGCAGTGAGCCATGCGAAAGACTGGAAAGCATTACATTTCTAACCAGTGAGCCATATAACCTGGTTTAGCTTTGTATTTACATGGATGAGTGAACCATTGTTGGTTCAATAGAATGGAAATTATTAGATCATCTCATTTAAGGGCAAACATGCCTTGAAAGGCAAGATAAATTCTCATGAACTTGCGAAGACTCAGATTTGTTGATTTTTGAATTTGTTTCAAGGAATTAGAAATTAAACAACTGGTCTTTCTATATTTTGGCTCCTGGTCCACATCTTTAATCCCGGGTAAGAGAACTGAATTAGGCAACATTTTGGATTATGCTGTTGAGATCCAGTTGTGAGCTGCCCACTGCTGGCTGACAGAAGGTGCGTACGGTCTAAAGCAGTGTTCTTCAAACTCGGGGACACGACCCGCGGGTGGGTCGCGGGCGGGTGTCGGGAGGGTTGCAGAGCCGTCCTTCACGGCGCTCCTGATCGCGCAAATCCCTGCGCAGCAGCCGGCTTTTAATATCGTCGGCTGCAAGCGGTCTTTAAAACGGCCACGAACATGTTAAAAAAATGTGGCCGCATTGCGCATGTGCATGCGCAGTGCGGCCGCTATTTTTTTACCGGCGCAGCTTTTTGTTTTACAATTCTGGAGTTTTTTATTCATTTTATTCATTAAATTTTTTTTTTTTTCGTTTATTTTATTCTTTTTTTTTACAAGTACGGGGGGGCGGGGGGGAGGGTTATTCATTTTATTCATTTATTTTATTCATTTAATTTTTTTTCTTTTTTTTTACAAGTTCGGGGGAGTTTTATTTAATAAAATTTTACGGAAAAAAATGAAGAACTTTGGACAGATGGAGACTCCATACTTTCCGACACTGGAAGGCTTCACCTTCATCCAACAGGTTCCATTGGAGGAGCGTGTACGAGGGCCAAAGGGGCCCAAAACCATTTCCTCCATTTTTATCAGCAGCAAACAAGGTAAGAGAAAATGGTGGGTCGCTCAGGTCGGCCGGCGTGGGTCGCGAAGGTCAGCTGGCGTGGGCCGCAACGGTCGGCTGGCGTGAGTCCCGAAGGTCAGCCGGGTTGGGTCCCGAAGGTCGGCCGGGTTGGGTCCCGAAGGTCGGCCGGGTTGGGTCCCGAAGGTTGGCCGGTTGGTAAAAATGGGTCCCCAGAAAAAAGTTTGAAGAACACTGGTCTGAAGCATTCTTCCGAAGGTTAAAATGTATCGATATTTCTTTGACAAAAGATAGTCTTACAAATGTTTTCCAACTGATTCCAAGTCACCTCCTAGACTGTTCAAATGCTCTTTACGATGCAAATTTGCCAGAGGCATGTTGCCAGTGCTTTACATGAAGGTGGGGGGGGGGGGGGGGGCTGCGGGGGGGGAGAGTGATTTTGGAGGATTTGCTACCAAACACTAGGCCCTGCAACATCCCAGCTTTGCTGCTGGATATTTGTGCTCAGAATAACTGCACCTCTAGCCAAATTGTTATAGTATAGCCACAACATTTGCATCTCCCCATCTCCCGACCCGACAAACATGAGGGGAGAAGTTTCCCGTCGTGCCAGCAGCTGGCTTCCTGGCAGGCGGGAACAGAACATTTAGAGAGAGGCCAAAAATCAGATTCCAGCCAGCAGGAAATCAGTTCAGAATTTTCCCCTCACCACTTTCACGGGAGACTGATGGCGGGTCAGGTTTTCCACTGATCCATGTCAGGAAAGTCACCTGAATGCACTACCATGCCAAGAAATGCTCATTAAAAGTGCTACTTGCCGGAATCAGGTTCGCCCTCCCCACGATGGGTCAAATGCCCTCATTCCTTTTTTTATAATCTTTATTGTCACAAGTAGGCTTACATTAACACTGCAAATGAAGTTACTGTGAAAAAACCCTTATAATTCCACTATTATATCTTATGTCTTATGGTCTATTATGTGCCACTCCAGCGGGATATTAGACCGGTCTGAAACACAGCAGAGAGCTGTCCGCTCTCACTTCATTTGTGATTTTGTGAGTGCAACATGCAAAACCTATCTACAACATCGCCGCTCTGGTTTCTCACCAATGCCAATGGGGTGCCATACTGGTGAGGGCATAGGGTTGGTCTTTTCACTAGCTTCCTCCGCACTGTCGGAGGGGTGTTCTGCACTCTGGGACATAGACCTTTAGAGATAGGAGCAGAAATAGGCCATTCGGCCCATCGAGTCTGCTTCCCATTCGATCATGCTGATATGTGGGCAGCACGGTAGCACAGTGATTAGCACTGTGGTTTCACAGTGCCAGGGTCCCAGGTTCGATTCCCTGCTGGGCAACTGTATGTGCGGAGTATGCACGTTCACCCCGTGACTGTGTGGGTTTCCTCAGGGTGCTCCGGAGTTTCCCCCCACAGTCCAAAGACATGGAGGTTAGGTGGATTGGACATGCTAATTTGCCCTTAATGTCCAAAAAGGTTAGGATGGGTTATTGGGTTACGGGGGTAGGGTGAAAGTGAGGGCTTAAAGTGGGTTGGTGCAGACTCGATGGGCCAAATGGCCTCCTTCTGCACTGTATGTTCTATTGTGACCAGGGGGTAGGGATGAGGGTGGCAAGAGGTTTTGTGAGGGAGGGGTGTGGTTGTAAGAATGACAGAAACATGAGGGGGTCAATGGGCTGTAGAGGGGTTGGAGGGGGAAAGATGATGGAGACACAGGGGACAAAGGGCCATGGTGGAAGTTGGGGTGGAGGGTGTGACGATGGCGGGAAGACAACATGATAGACTGGAATGCAGACACAGAAGGGGGTGGACGGGAATAATACTGTATGAATGGGAGGAGATGCACGCAGGGGGGTTGGTTGTGCTAGTGTGATACAAGAAGGATGGCTTGAACAGAGACTCAGTGAGATGGGGGAGGGGAGTAGTTTGAAGATGAGGGATGAGTTTCACAGAAGGTGGGATTTTCAGGCCCCAACATGGCAGATTCTCCCAGGAAAAAAGCAGTGAGGGAGCCAAATATCCACTGACTTTGGCGGGACTGGAAGACCCTTCCATCAGGTGGGATTGGAAAGCCAGACACTCACTGGGGAAGGATGAGTCCTGAAGCATTTGTTCTGAAGGAATAGGCTTGGTGTGCAGGGCGTGGCCATGGATTTACCATCAGTGCCCATGGCTCGGTATAGGACAGCAGATGGTGGATGGTCATGGTTAGAACATAGAACATGCAGTGCAGAAGGAGGCCATTCGGCCCATCGAGTCTGCACCGAACCACTTAAGCCCTCACTTTCACCCTATACCCAACCCAATAATCCCTCCTAACCTTTTTGGACATTAAGGCAATTTAGCATGGCCAATCCACCTAACCTGCACATCTTTGGACTGTGGGAGGAAACCGGAGCATCCGGAGGAAACCCACGCAGGTACAGGTAGAACGTACAGACTCCGCACAGACAGTGACCCAGCAGGGAATCGAACCTGGGACCCTGGTGCTGTGAAGCCACAGTGCTAACCACTGTGTTAGGGAAGGTATCTGCAGCCCATGAATGGGGAAAATCAGGAGAGGGGTAATTGTAGTTCTTGCGGGCCGGTTCTCCTCTCTATGTGGCTGTGCACGCAGCCCCGAGACAGAGAGGGGTGAGGTCCACATTGGGACATCAACAGTGATGGAATCAGGGGGAGGGGTTGAATGTCTACCACAATTACAATGAGATCCGAGGTTACTGGGGGAGTTCTGTTGCTCTCTTTGGTGTTGTGTCTTAATTTGGCTCTGTTTAATTATGTTTGCTCAAGAGTCGGCAGGTATCTTTCGACACTGCCACAAGGTTCAGAACGGAATACTGATCAAAGACTCGATACACCAGTTAGTAAGTTCAAAAGCAATGCTCATTTATTTACACAAAGTCAAATCTACTCATGCATAAAACTCTGCAACCTAAACTATCACTATTACGAAAAGCCTATACTTAGCTTCGGGTGCCCACTCAGTCAGAGGAACAATGGCCATTGCTCGGTTCTGAGGCTGCTGGGTTGAGCTGTTTACAGGATAGCAACTAGGAGTGTCTATCTCGTAGCGTGCGTTGACTTGGAACTTACTTGGTCTGGCGTAGCTGCTAGGCTGGACTCTCTTCGCTGAGAGCCAAGGCCAAAGAAGAAAGATTCTCTTTTATACCTAAAAGGGCTTCGCGCGTTTTTAGGCAGGCCTTGAACTTGGCCTCAATTAATTGGGCCTTTCCCAATCATTCTTATCGATCTTCCTCCAATAGAGGGGTGGGTTCCCTGGTTGCTGGGCGTGTCCTAGGTGGTCGTTGGTTTGCTTTGTTTTAGTCTCCTCTGGCGCCGGAGTGTCTGTCTTAACATTGTTTATCTAAATGTTTCCCTTTTGTGAGATGGCTCATAGAACATAGAACATAGAACGATACAGCGCAGTACAGGTCCTTCGGCCCACGATGTTGCACCAAAACAAAAGCCATCTAACCTACACTATACCATTATCATCCATATGCTTATCCAATAAACTTTTAAATGCCCTCAATGTTGGCGAGTTCACTACTGTTGCAGGTAGGGCATTCCACGTCCTCACTACTCTTTGCGTAAAGAACCTACCTCTGACCTCTGTCCTATATCTATTACCCCTCAGTTTAAGGCTATGTCCCCTCGTGCCAGCCATTTCCATCTGCGGGAGAAGGCTCTCACTGTCCACCCTATCTAACCCCCTGATCATTTTGTATGCCTCTATTAAGTCTCCTCTTAACCTTCTTCTCTCCAACGAAAACAACCTCAAGTCCATCAGCCTTTCCTCATAAGATTTTCCCTCCATACCAGGCAATATCCTGGTAAATCTCCTCTGCACCCGCTCCAAAGCCTCCACGTCCTTCCTATAATGCGGTGACCAGAACTGTACGCAATACTCCAAATGCGGCCGTACCAGAGTTCTGTACAGCTGCAACATGACCTCCTGACTCCGGAACTCAATCCCTCTACCAATAAAGGCCAACACTCCATAGGCCTTCTTCACAACCCTATCAACCTGGGTGGCAACTTTCAGGGATCTATGTACATGGACACCTAGATCCCTCTGCTCATCCACACTTCCAAGAACTTTACCATTAGCCAAATATTCTGCATTCCTGTTATTCCTTCCAAAGTGAATCACCTCACACTTCTCTACATTAAACTCCATTTGCCACCTCTCAGCCCAGCTCTGCAGCTTATCTATATCCCTCTGTATCCTGCTACATCCTTCCACACTATCGACAACACCACCGACTTTAGTATCGTCTGCAAATTTACTCACTCACCCTTCTGTGCCTTCCTCTAGGTCATTGATAAAAATGACAAACAGCAACGGCCCCAGAACAGATCCTTGTGGTACTCCACTTGTAACTGAACTCCATTCTGAACATTTCCCATCAACCACCACCCTCTGTCTTCTTTCAGCTAGCCAATTTCTGATCCACATCTCTAAATCACCCTCAATCCCCAGCCTCCGTATTTTCTGCAATAGCCTACCGTGGGGAACCTTATCAAACGCTTTGCTGAAATCCATATACACCACATCAACTGCTCTACCCTCGTCTACCTGTTCAGTCACCTTCTCAAAGAACTCGATAAGGTTTGTGAGGCATAACCTACCCTTCACAAAGCCATGCTGACTATCCCTGATCATATTATTCCTATCTAGATGATTATAAATCTTGTCTCTTATAATCCCCTCCAAGACTTTACCCACTACAGACGTGAGGCTCACTGGTCTATAGTTGCCGGGGTTGTCTCTGCTCCCCTTTTTGAACAAAGGGACCACATTTGCTATCCTCCAGTCCTCTGGCACTATTCCTGTAGCCAATGATGACATAAAAATCAAAGCCAAAGGTCCAGCAATCTCTTCCCTGGCCTCCCAGAGAATCCTAGGATAAATCCCATCAGGACCCGGGGACTTATCTATTTTCAGCGTGTCCAGAATTGCCAACACCTCTTCCCTACGTACCTCAATGCCATCTATTCTAATAGCCTGGGTCTCAGCATTCTCCTCCACAACATTATCTTTTTCCTGAGTGAATACTGACGAAAAATATTCATTTAGTATCTCGCCTATCTCTTCAGACTCCACACACAACTTCCCATCCCTGTCCTTGACTGGTCCTACTCTTTCCCTAGTCATTCGCTTATTCCTGGCATACCTATAGAAAGCTTTTGGGTTTTCCTTGATCCTTCCTGCCAAATACTTCTCATGTCCCCTCCTTGCTCGTCTTAGCTCTCTCTTTAGATCCTTCCTCGCTACCTTGTAACTATCCATCGCCCCAACTGAAACTTCACACCTCATCTTCACATAGGCCTCCTTCTTCCTCTTAACAAGAGATTCCACTTCTTTGGTAAACTACGGTTCCCTCGCTCTACGCCTTCCTCCCTGCCTGACCGGTACATACTTATCAAGAACACGCAGTAGCTGATCCTTGAACAAGCCCCACTTATCCAGTGTGCCCAACACTTGCAGCCTACTTCTCCACCTTCTCCCCCCCAAGTCACGTCTAATGGCATCATAATTGCCCTTCCCCCAGCTATAACTCTTGCCCTGCGGTATATACTTATCCCTTTCCATCATTAACATAAACGTCACCGAATTGTGGTCACTGTCCCCAAAGTGCTCTCCTACCTCCAAATCCAACACCTGGCCTGGTTCATTACCCAAAACCAAATCTAACGTGGCCTCGCCTCGTGTTGGCTGGTCAACATATTGTGTCAGGAAACCCTCCTGCACACACTGTACAAAAAACGACCCATCTAATGTACTCGAAGTATATCTTTTCCAGTCAATATTTGGAAAGTTAAAGTCTCCCATAATAACTACCCTGTTACTTTCGCTCTTATCCAGGATCATCCTCGCCATCCTTTCCTCTACATCCCTAGAACTATTTGGAGGCCTATAGAAGACTCCCAACAGGGTGACCTCTCCTTTCATGTTTCTAACCTCAGCCCATACTACCTCAGAAGATGAGTCCCCATCTAGCATCCTCTCCGCCACCGTACTACTGCTCTTGACTAGCAGCGCCACACCTCCCCCTCTTTTGCCTCCTTCTCTGAGCTTACTAAAACACCTAAACCCCGGAACCTGCAACATCCATTCCTGTCCCTGCTCTATCCATGTCTCCGAAATGGCCACAACATCGACGTCCCAGGTACCAACCCATGCTGCCAGTTCCCCTACCTTATTTCGTATACTCCTGGCATTGAAGTAGACACACTTCAAACCACCTACCTGAACACTGGCCCCCTCCTGCGACGTGAAATCTGTGCTCCTGGCCTCTATACTCTCATTCTCCCTTACCCTAAAACTACAATCCAGGTTCCCATGCCCCTGCTGCATTAGTTTAAACCCCCCCAAAGAGCACTAACAAATCTCCCCCCCAGGATATTTGTGCCCCTCAGGTTCAGATGTAGACCATCCTGTCTGTAGAGGTCCCACCTTCCCCAGAAAGAGCCCCAGTTATCCAGAAATCTGAATCCCTCCCGCCTGCACCATCCCTGTAGCCACGTGTTTAATTGCTCTCTCCCTATTCCTCATCTCACTATCACGTGGCACGGGCAACAACCCAGAGATAACAACTCTGTTTGTTCTAGTTCTGAGCTTCCATCCTAGCTCCCTGAAAGCCTGCCTGACATCCTTGTCCCCTTTCCTACCTATGTCGTTAGTGCCAATGTGGACCACGACTTGGGGCTGCTCCCCCTCCCCCCTAAGGACCCGGAAAACACGATCCGAGACATCACGTACCCTTACACCTGGGAGGCAACATACCAAACGTGAGTCTCTCACGCTCCCACAAAATCTCCTATCTGTGCCCCTGACTATCGAGTCCCCAATTACTAATGCTCTGCTCCTCTCCCCCCTTCCCTTCTGAGCAACAGGGACAGACTCCGTGCCAGAGGCCCATACCCCATGGCTTACCCCTGGTAAGTCCCCCCCCCCCCACAAGTATCCAAAGCGGTATACTTGTTTCTCAGGGGAACGACCGCAGGGGATCCCTGCACTGACTGCTTCTTCCCAGTCCCTCTTACAGTTACCCATCTATCTCCAATCTTTGGTGTAACTAATTCCCTGAAACTGCTATCTATGACCCCCTTTGCCTCCTGAATGATCCGAAGTTCTTCCAACTCCAGCTCCAGTTCCCTAACTCGGTTTGGAGGAGCTGGAGATGGCAGCACTTCCTGCAGGTAAAATCAGCAGGGACACTAACGGCATCCCTCACCTCAAACATCCTGCAGGAGGAACATTGCACTCCCTTCCCTGCCATCCCTCTAACTTTCTACCAAGATCTGGCTAACAACTAAATTAAATTTTTTTTAAAAAATAATACTAATAATAAAATATGGTACTTACCTCACACCAATGGGTTTTATTATTAGGTTAGAGGAGGAGGGCGGGTGGGAGACACTACACGTGTAGTGTCTCGGGTTTCCTCTCCACCAGAATTTATTGGTGAGGGTCTTCCCAGAAGTCCGCGGGTCGAACTTCCTGTTCCCGCCTTAAACACTAAAAAAATTTTTTAAAACAGCAAAGAGGGACCGAAAACGGGACCAGGTAAGTGTTTACCGCTGAAATTGACTAGCCTGCTCCTGTGAAGGTCTCCCAGAAATCACTAACGCACCGCTCCCGCTGAAATCGACTGGCCTGCTCCTGCAAAGACAAGTGTTTTTAAAGGAGAAACTTACCTCCCAGAAATCACTTGCGCACTGCTCCTGCTGAAATTGACTAGCCTGCTCCGCTCCCGCTGAAATCGACTGGCCTGCTCCTGCAAAGACAAGTGTTTTTAAAGGAGAAACTTACCTCCCAGAAATCACTTGCTCACTGCTCCCGCTGAAATTGACTAGCCTGCTCCGCTCCCGCTGAAATCGACTGGCCTGCTCCTGCAAAGACAAGTGTTTTTAAAGGAGAAACTTACCTCCCAGAAATCACTTGCGCACTGCTCCAGCTGAAATTGACTAGCCTGCTCCGCTCCCGCTGAAATCGACTGGCCTGCTCCTGCAAAGACAAGTGTTTTTAAAGGAGAAAGTTACCTCCCAGAAATCACTTGCGCACTGCTCCCGCTGAAATTGACTAGCCTGCTCCGCTCCCGCTGAAATCAGCTCATTGGTATGTAGATGGCTTAGCAGTTTCTGTCCTGTCTGAGAGCCAAGGCTCTAATCAACAGACAGACCTTGCACCTGCTTGCTTTTCAGTATTGTCCAATTTTCCCTGCATTCTTTGCAAGTGTCCATTTTGTAATCAGGACGTGGCAATCCCAGATGGCTACAGTTCTACCTGAACATTGTGAAGTTCCAGGAAGATTGGAGGGACTCAAACGCTGACAGAGGGAGGTTCGAAGTTGCTCTCAAATTAAAAATGCAGCACCACCATCCTGAAAGCCTGAAGTTGTTGAGTAGTTTATAATCCAACCTGGAAAAGAATCTGCATGGGAGGGGTCTGAGGCAGTGTGAGTGGAGCCAATGGCTGAGCTAGGAGACCCTTTCAGGGGGCACCCTCAAACTGCTTAGAGTCACAACATTGAAATGGATTCAGGGCTGAGAGAAGAGAGGAAGAAATACTTGAGAAGGTGCAATTGGAGCCTTTGTCTTGTGGTTCACTTTAACAAGAAATTGCTGGCCTTATCGACTTCCCAATACAAAGGCTCCATTTGAGCTTTCACAGAGAGGTATACAAGAATGGTTAATGCAGGAAACAGTGAGGGAAGCACAGCTGCTGCATCTCTGCCAGATCATCAATGAAAGTCTCTCACGTGGTTTCCCCAATTGGCATTGGTAACGGGCCAAATGGACATCCTTCAGAGTTTCAAAAACCTCTTAAACCTCAGGTAATGTTCTCGCTTCCAGTGATATTTCGCCTCGTAATAATAGTTTTCCATCACTGGTAAATTGTGAATGGTTGTGAACAATTAAACAGCTCACTAGAAGAGGAGTGACCGGATGTTAAGGGAAGTAATTATCGAAGGATCCGATCCAAAACCCCAAAGACAGTATGGCTTCCCCAAGCTAGCCGAGGGGGTGATGGCTAAAGTCATCAACAGTTTATTAAAGAAGGCATTCCATCACCCAATTACCTCCACCAATAATTCCCCGTATTGGCTGGTAACAAAACCAAATGGGTCATGGAGGCTGATGATTGAATACCGGGAGCTGAACAGAACTACTCCCATCACCAACACCATGGTAGCGACTAGTCCCAAAACCATGAGGAGGCAAGACCCATATGCCAGGTATTTACAGGTGCTCGACATCAGCAATGGTTTCTGGTTGATTCCCCTGGACCGGAATGCCAAGGGCAGCAATATACTTGGACATGTCTGTCACAGGGCTTCCATAACGCACCTCCATATTTCACCAGAGACTCGCAAAGGGTCTGGAAGGGTTTTCAAAACCCAAATGTTTGGTTCAGTTTGTCGATGATCTCCTCCTCCAGATCAAAATCAGGGGAGAACATCTTAAACTGTTGTAGGAATTGCTGAACCTCTTTGTTGTGTTCAGTTGGTTCCTTGATCATGAAGGCACACTTAGAACATGAAGATATGATTGTTATAAATATTTATTCTTGACACGCTTGATGGTAACCATGCATTTCTATGTACAAACAATTCCGTCTATGTTCCTGAGAAACTAAGAAGGGAGATGACTGTCCTCTTGTCCATCCTACTACCAAGTGCCTGCCTCCCATCCATCCCCCAATATATATATGTCTATATGGGTGTCTGGTTCCAACTGCTGGCGGGAAGTCTTAACTGTCCCTACATGTATTGATCAGTGGCTATGTATACTGGTGCTGTTATTTACAAATATATACATTGACGCAACTATGTACAGTTATACATAGATATGCCTATACGCATATCACCACACTCCTCACTACGCTCAGCCTAACAATCCACCCCAAGAAGCTCAGATTATGAGATCACAAGTCTCATACTTGGGGATAGAACTGACCAAGGGGAAGCACAAAACAGAAAGAAAGCAGATCGAGTCAGAAAAGACAGAACTCAGGAGAGGTTACGATAGTCCCCATCCCACAAAATATGACAGTGTATGGAAAGGCTCAGTAAACCAAGGTCCACCACACTAAGAAAACAAAAAGGGACGGTCAATAGAGAATTAAAGGTGCTATATTTAAATGCGCGCAGTGTACGGAACAAGGTAGATGAGCTTGTGGCCCAGATTGTGACTGGCAGGTATGATGTGGTAGGCATCACAGAGACGTGGTTGCAGGGGGTTCAGGACTGGCATTTAAACATCCAGGGATTCACAACCTATCGAAAAGCCAGAGAGGTGGGCAGAGGGGGTGGGGTTGCCTTGTTAATTAGGAATGAAGTTAAATCAATAGCACTAAACGACATAGGGTCAGATGATGTGGAGTCTGTGTGGGTAGAGTTGAGGAACCACAAAGGCAAAAAAACCATAATGGGAGTTATGTACAGGCCTCCTAACAATGGTCAGGACCAGGGGCACAAAATGCACCACGAAATAGAAAGTGCATGTCAGAAAGGCAAGGTCACAGTGATCATGGGGGACTTCAATATGCAGGTGGACAGGGTAAATAATGCTGCCAGTGGACCCAAGGAAAGGGAATTCATTGAATGTTTACAGGAGGGCTTTTTGGAACAGCTTATGATGGAGCCCACGAGGAGACAGGCCACTCTGGACTTAGTGTTATGTAATGAGCCAGACTTGATTGAAGATCTTAAAGTAAGGGAACACTTAGGAGGCAGTGATCATAATATGGTAGAATTCAATCTCCAATTTGAAAGACAGAAGGTAGAATCAGATGTAAAGGTGTTACAGTTAAATAAAGGTAACTACAGGGGCATGAGGGAGGAACTGACAAAAATCGACTGGGAGCAGAGCCTAGTGGGAAAGACGGTAGAACAACAATGGCAGGAGTTTCTGGGAGTAATTGAGGACACAGTACAGAGGTTCATCCCAAAGAAAAGAAAGGTTATCAGAGGGGGGATTAGGCAGCCATGGCTGACAAAGGAAGTTAGGGAATGCATCAAAGCAAAAGAGAAAGCCTACAATGGGGCAAAGTGTAGTGGGACGTCATAAGATTGGGAAGGCTACAAAAACAAACAGAGGATAACAAAGAGAGAAATAAGGAAAGAGAGGATCAATTATGAAGGTAGGCTAGCCAGTAACATTAGGAATGATAGTAAAAGTTTGTTTAAATACATTAAAAACAAACGGGAGGCAAAAGTTGACATTGGGCCGCTCCAAAATGATGCTGGTAATCTAGTGATGGGAGACAAGGAAATAGCTGAGGAACTAAATAAGTACTTTGCGTCAGTCTTCACAGTAGAAGACATGAGTAATATCCCAACAATTCCGGAGAGTCAGGGGCAGAGTTGAATATGGTAGCCATCACAAAGGAGAAAGTGCTAGAGAAACTAAGAGGTCTAAAAATTGATAAATCTCCAGGCCCAGATGGGCTACATCCTAGAGTCCTAAAGGAGATAGCTGAAGAAATAGTGGAGGCGTTAGTTATGATCTTTCAAAAGTCACTGGAGTCAGGGAAAGTCCCAGAGGATTGGAAAATCGCTGTTGTGACCCCCCTGTTCAAGAAGGGAACAAGGAAAAAGATGGAAAATTATAGGCCAATTAGCTTAACCTCGGCTGTTGGCAAGATTCTAGAATCCATTGTTAAGGATGAGATTTCTAAATTCTTGGAAGTGCAGGGTCGGATTAGGACAAGTCAGCATGGATTTATTAAGGGGAGGTCGTGCCTGACAAACCTGTTGGAATTCTTTGAAGAGATAACAAATAGGTTAGACCAAGGAGAGCCAATGGATGTTATCTATCTTGACTTACAAAAGGCCTTTGATAAGGTGCCTCACGGGAGACTGCTGAGTAAAATAAGGGCCCATGGTATTCGAGGCAAGGTACTAACATGGATTGACGATTGGCTGTCAGGCAGAAGGCAGGAAGTTGGGATAAAAGGTTATTTTTCGGAATGGCAACCGGCGACGGGTGGTGTCCCGCAGGGTTCAATGTTGGGGCCACAGCTGTTCTCTTTATATATTAATGATCTAGATGACGGGACTGGGGGCATTCTGGCTAAGTTTGCCGATGATACAAAGATAGGTGGAGGGGCAGGTAGTATTGGAGCGGGTCCAGCGGAGATTCACACGGATGATCCCAGGAATGGTAGGCCTAACATACGATAAACATCTGAGGATCCTGGGATTATATTCATTGGAGTTTAGAAGGTTGAGGGGAGATCTAGTAGAAACTTACAAGGTAATGAATGGCTTAGATAGGGTGGACGTGGGGAAGTTGTTTCCATTAGCAGGGGAGACTAGGACCCGTGGGCACAGCCTTAGAATAAAAGAGAGTCACTTTAGAACAGAGATAAGGAGAAATTTCTTCAGCCAGAGAGTGGTGGGTCTGTGGAATTCATTGCCACAGAGGGCGGTGGAGGCCGGGACGTTGAGTGTCTTTAAGACAGAAGTTGATAAATTCTTGATTTCTCGAGGAATTAAGGGCTATGGAGAGAGAGCCGGTAAATGGAGTTGAAATCAGCCATGATTGAATGGTGGAGTGGACTCGATGGGCCGAATGGCCTTACTTCCGCTCCTATGTCTTATGGTCTTATGGTCTTATGCCTTCCCCTGCCAACGGACATGTGCTTGTTGCGCTCCTTTTTAGGCTTTGTGGGGTAGTGCCGAAGCCACATTGATTGTTTCTCCACCAAAGTTGCCCCCCTTTCAGACCTCTGAAAGAAAAATGCCCCATGGGAGTGGACCAAGCACCACACACATGCTGCCTCAGAGCTAAAACAGGCCCTAGCGCAGGCATCAGCACTGCAAGTACCTAACCAGACCTCCCCTTTGCGTTAGAAGTAACGGTCATGGATAGTACACTTACAGCCGTACTTCTGCAGGAGTATCACGGGAGACTCGGAACGGTGGCCTATGACTTCCGTCTCCTAACCCCAGTCTAACAGGATTTCTCAGTGTGCACAAAGTACCTTTTAATGGTTATCTGGGCAGTCCAACATTTCAGTTACACCTTTGGCCGAAATCCATTAACCATTTACACGGAGACCAGCCCCATACAGTTATTGTTGGACGGCTGGATTAAAGACCTGACAGTTAGTCAAAACCATATAGCATACTAAACCCTCATGCTCCAAGGCTGTATATTACAGCAAGGCATACCCGAGCCCCACATTCCTCACTGACAACTTGAGCTATGCAGGGGAACCTCATGAGTGCTAGGTAATAGCAATAAATGACCCCAAGGGGCCATTTGTGCCAAAACAGAAAGGGAGAGGATGCAGGGAAGCAAGCATACTGGTCCTGAAAATAATCCCATGCTTGATCCTCATCGCCAATGTAATAATTCCAGGAAATGTGGAGTGAAAGGCCAAACTGGTCTATTTTAAACTGAAAATAAAATCCTTATCGTGGCACACAAAACAAACATCACAGCTCATGGCTATCGGGGGCTCCTGGTCCAGGTATAGGAGCTACTTTTAAAGATCCAGGGCGAACCACCGCACGCTCACCACAGGAACTCTTATTCTGCAACGCCCACGAGAAGATCAATCAGCGACCGCCCCCCTCCCACTGTGGTCCTCGTGTGGGTTATCACAAAGAAGAAAGTACAGCACCATCATCTCAAGGGCAATTAAGGATATGCAACAAATGCAGACCTAACCAGCGACGCCAAAATCCCATAAATGAATCAAATTAAGAATTCATGTTTCCAGTCTTATAAATTCATTCTTTAATGATCGACAATATAACACTGCTGTCAATAATTACATTCTGAAGTGGAGCATATTTTCATCTCAAATTTGAAAATTAGAAACATTGGCTCACAAAATGTAATCTGTTGATGTTATTGATAATGTGGACCACAGATAAACCAACTTTTAATATATTGGGGGAAAGAATTCATGCCATCACATTGTATTGCCTCGTGGATATTTCAACTTTGTTAGTGAAGAGATGCTGTCACTACCGCTGACCAAAGTCAAGTAGCTTTGATGTCTGACCACAAAGCACCAGGGGAAAATTAAATTGTCAGTTTAATTCACTCTGAATTCCGTTTTAATCTGCATTAAAGCTTTTATCAGACTTGTGATGAGAGATTAGAATCAGATGTGAACCTGTCACACAGTATGTCCCCAGGAGGAAGCAAAAGCAATGGCTACAGCTCCTGTCTTTAACTAATGATTCAGAGTTATGCAAGCTTGATCGTCTTCAAACAGGATGCTCACTTCTTGTGTAAATTCTCTTTTTGGCAAGAGAACAATCTGACAGATATCAGGATTTATATCAAATATAGAATCATGGAATTTATGTGCAGAAGGAGGCCATTCGGCCCATCGAGTAATCCAGTAACCTCACTTAACCTTTTTGGACACTAAAAAGGCCAATCCACCTAACCCGCACATCTTTGGACTGTGGGAGGAAACCGGAGCACCCGGCGGAAATGCACACACGGGGAGAACGTGCAGACTCCGCACAGACAGTGACCCAAGCCAGGAATCGAACCTGGGACCCTGGAGCTGGGAAGCAACTGTGCTAACCACTGTGCTACCACGCTGCCCTATAGTATATTATTATGTGGAATCTACATATAAGTAGTCTTCTGAGTGTCAAATGTGTGTTGGAATTTTCAGCAATAACATTTTGTTTATGGGATGTGAGTGTCGCTGGTTCGGCCAATATTTATTGCCCATCCCTATTTGCCCTTGAGAAGGTGGTGCTGTGCTGCCTTCTTTAACCACTGCAGTTCACGTGGTGCAGTTACACCCACAGTGCTGTTAGGGCTGGAGATCCAGGATTTTGACCCAGTGACAGTGAAGGAACTGTTAGTCTCATGTTATAGTTGCCTAAATAAACAATGTGGTGTTAATTGTTTTCCTACGTTTTATCCTAAGGCACTGTATAAATGAAAGTATAATTCTTATTAAAATGCACTTCCATGTTCAATGGTGATTAACTGAAGTAATAGTAGAAAATAGATTTAGGCACGCAAAATCACTCCGAGCGGGATTCTCCACACCGCGACGCTGAAATTGCGTTCGGCGACGGGGCGGAGAATCCAGTTTCACGCATGAAATCGGGACCGGTGCCAGTTCGGCGATTCTCCGCCTCCCAAAAAGCAATGTACTTGGGAGTATGCCACGCAGAGTATCCACCACCTGAGGCCATTGCCAGAGGCCCGCCCTGCTATTCTCCACCCCCAACCGATCAAATTCCCGATGGCGTATTTCTAATATGGTCCCGCCGTTTGGGATACTCGCAAGGCGGCTGTGGACTCAGTTCGCGGCTGCCACAGTCGGGGCAGGCCGATCAGTGGGCGGGGGGGGCCTCATTCGGGACTGGGCTTTTATTGTGCGGGCGGTCTGGGTCGGGCGCGCGGCTGAGCGGGGGCACTATTTCTGCGGTCCAGGCCTGCGGTCTGAGTCCGCCATGGAGCACAGTGTGGACGCTGGAGGCCGCCGCCGTTGTACGCATGTGCAGCCTCTGACCCGACCCGGAAGTGCGGGGGGCCGTATCGGCAGCTGGAGCTGCGAGCTCCACGACAGCTCCTGCTAGCCCCTGCAAGGCTGTGAATCTGTGGCCTTTTGATGCCAGTTTTTCTGGCTTAAAAGACCACTGTTTTCTCAATGGCATGGGGGCATAGTCCCTGAAACAGAGAATCTAGCCCTCCATCTCTGGCTTTGTTTGGCCTCACAGCGCCGAGGTCCCAGGTTCGATCCCAGCTCCGGGTCACTGTCTGTGTGGGGTTTGCATGGGTTTCGCCTCCACCCCAAAGATGTGCAGGGTAGGTGGATTGGCCTTGCTAAATTGTCCATTAATTGGAAAAATGAATCGGGTACTCTAAATTTATTTAAAAAAAACAAAAAATGTTATCTTGTTTGGCCAGTTCAAAAAAATGTGAATTATAAATAATGCCTTGGTCATTTAATAGTTATATACTGAATTTGCCCTTTGGAATTGAAGGCAGGTGTGCAACTGCTTGTGAAACTGATAGCCCCCTAAAAAATCAATTCCAGCATTTTCATTCTGATACACACTGTCACGGGCGAATCACTCTTATTGACTCTGACATGTACTGAAATTGTCTTCAATCAGATAGCCACAAACCCTGTCACTCTGGAAGTATGTTGTATGGCAACACTTAAGAAACTGCATACAAGGCATTATTTCTGCTTAGTGGTATTTGTTTCTCAGCTTTTGGCTAACATTTGAAGTTTAGTGCAAATGCACATTTAAATCCAAAGTTTCATGAACAGTGGTTTACATTTCTTGGTTAATGAGGGTCAGCAATGCCCTGTGGCTGCTAAACCAGGGGTGGCACAGTGGTTAGCACAGCACCAGGGGCTCGGGTTTAATAATGGCCTTGGGTGACTGTGTGGAGTTTGCACGTTCTCCCTGCGTTTGCATGGGTTTCCTTTGGGTGCTCTGGTTTACATCCAACAGTCCATAAATGTGAAGGTTAGATGGGTTGGCCATGCTAAATTGCCTCTTAGTGTGCAGGTTAGTTTGGGGGATAGGATGAGGTGCGAGGGAGAGTGTGCATGGTTGGCGTGCTCTTCTGGAGAGTCAGTGCAGATTCGATGGGTTGTTTGGCCTCCTTCTGCACTGGAGGGATTGTATGAAGACCTGAAGATCCCACTCATTTGCATCAATTTTCTTATGCATAATTCACCTGAAATCGCATACCCAATGCAAAAGATTGGGGAATGTTCAGTGTAAATTAAGTTTGATGCCATCTTTTGGACTGGCTGTAAAGCTTTGCACTAAAAGCAGGCTCCTCCCACAAAACTGTTCACACTCCTACGCAAATTAATCACAACTGTGGTTTTCCTAATTGAAGACTCCCAAAATTGAAGCTGGATCTTTTAGGCCCATGAATGTTAATAGGTATGTTTGCAAATGTTTTGAACACAACTTTTTTTTAAATTAACCAGATATGTGATTATTGTGCTTCAATATAACTAGAAAATAGTTTGTTATAGTTTTTAAGGTCATTTTCAGCAATTTAAAACTAAATTGACTAATTTAAACTGACTCTTTGATGGCAGGTTGAAATGGTGATCCTTTTTGTAATAAAGGTCTTGGCGTGCTGCAGAGCTGGTGAAAGCTACACAGGTAGGTAGATGCCAGACCATAAATGGATTTAAACGTGAGGCCAAGACAATTACATATGATGAGTTGCGATCTAGAAGTCGTGAAAACTCTGATTACATGGCATTGTTGGGTGATATGCCTGCCAAAGATCAATAGTTAGTGTTACATGGAATCAGTGGGAGTGGGGTTTGAATCTGGTATCATTGGACCATGTGTTAGGGTGAGGTAAAGTATCTGAATGTTAGATGTGAGCGCTGGGGAATAGTGATGGGTGAATGATGGGCTTGTGGTGCATTTGTTCAATAGAAGAAGTTGGTGTTTCAGTGAGTAGGTATCATGTGAAGATGCATTAATTGACTTCAGTTAGCTGTGTGAGGCCATTCGGCTTCTTGTGGTAGTATTGCGAGGCTCTCACAGCCAGACTCCAAATTGATTTCTCGAGAAAATTGTGGCTCTTCCACAAGAAGTAGGCGGCAATACAGATGCAGAAGAATGGTTAGGCTATTTTCTCCAGATAGTTTAAGTGCGAAAGAGCCCCCAAGATGGCCTCTTGAGTTGCAATGCTGCTTTAGCCCATCTTTCGCGAAAATGCCATCTGGTGAGACTTTGTGGACAGGTTGTCTCCATTTCAATGGCTTTGGAATGTACACGGTACAGTGATGCAAATGTTCAGCCTTCCTGACTCGAGCTGAAATGTGGCTTTAGCCTTTTTTTAAATTCAGTTAGTAGTTTCCAGCCAGTACATTTTTATGAAACATGACTTCATAACAATACAAAAACTCTTCTGGGAGTATAACAGTTGTGACCCAAACTATCATCCAGGTATCGTCCAGTTGGCTTATGGGGAAATGGGACCATTTGCTACCTCTTTGTCCCTATCCATTTTGTCCCTATCAGTTTTGTAGTGTGCCATGTCTGCGGCTAATGCAGCATTGGATCATCAAGAAATGAAGACCTTGCGTTGAAGTATGGCGGGTGAGAACTGGGAGTGGGCTGCAGCATGGAAGGGATGCTGACCAGTGTCCCCGTCTCCAGGATTTAACTTTCTTCTCAGCTGCCCTTTCTTTTCCCAGCTCCCTTAGCTGGATAGACAGGGGACAGGAGGTGTGATGAGGAGACCTGGAAGAGGAAAATGTACAGCAGATATTTAAAAATAAGTTGCTGTGAAATTGAAATAAATTTTATTTTTAATCATGTACTCCCACAACTATATCATGTTTACACTGTGTGACAGCAGGCTGGATAAATCTGTGGTTGATTGGGTACGGCACCTTTAACATTGAAAATTCCATTATTGTCCAACCCAGAGGTACAGCTGATATTACAGATGGTGCAATGGGTTTGGCCATAGGGATGAGATTAACTTGGAGGTTTTCCATTTAAGCCACCCTGCCCGTGAGCATATACCAAATTTAATAAGTCACTCGTCGAACTCCTATGGCAGCCCATGTGGGAATCACAAAATAAACTACTGTCTTACCTGTAGTTTATGCCATCGTGTAGCTGTCCCGATACTCTATCTGTTTCTGTCTCTGTTTTCTGCTCCTTCTCTTAACTCTCTCATTCTCTGTCCTCTTCTGCTTCTCTTATATTTTCAATTTTCCTCAGTGTGAGAAGTGATGAGTGGTATGGGAGGGAAAATAGCAAATAACATCTGCAGACAACATTTAAGTGGGGAGTGAATAGAATGTGAGATTCAGCAGCTCTTATCCTCTGCCCAGTCACCCATGTGTTCCTTCCCCATGTCCTTCCT
Source organism: Scyliorhinus torazame (assembly GCF_047496885.1). Lineage (NCBI taxonomy): Eukaryota > Metazoa > Chordata > Chondrichthyes > Carcharhiniformes > Scyliorhinidae > Scyliorhinus > Scyliorhinus torazame. The sequence goes on along the minus strand of NC_092708.1, from coordinate 65,567,293 downwards.
TCCATTATGTTCCTTGAATCTTCACTTTGCCACGAACCATTTCCCTTCCTGTTATTCCGTCAATCCCATCATGATTCCTACCTGTCCCTTTTGAGCTATCCTTTATTCTCTCATCCCAGTTTCTCCTCTGTCCCTTAGTTTCCTCTGCGTCTACCATCCAATTGGCCTCTTGGGGCAATGGGGCACCACCATTTTCCCACAAAGAGTGAGTGCGTAGATGCCAGAAGCTCATCAGTCTTAACCATTTCCTCCCTCCTCTTCCTCCTGTCATGTGAGAGTACCTTTAAGAAATGGGTGTTTAAGAAATGTACCTTTAAAAAAAAAAGTTTTTAAAAATGAAGAAAAAAAAAGAAATGTACCTTTAAGAAATGGGTGTTTGTCAGTGATGTCAGAGTGTGGGTGGAGCTGGGCTGCCTGTCAGCTTTTTACTTTTGTTTTAGGCTGTTTGCTGCAGGGTGTGTTTTAGTTTCGTTTTCAGCGTTGAAGCCAGACAAAGCAGATGTACTGCTGTTCTCTCTGCCATGAAAAGACTATCTCTTGATCATTTGGTGAATTCAAAATTATAAATGTTATAAAATTAGTAGTGAATGTAAAAACGAATGCGCTTCTGTTAAAAGGTGTTCCTTTTGTCTTCTGGGTGTTGTTTGGGAAGTTATTAAGGATTACTTAGTGTTGTATTCTTTGGGGGTTGTATTTGAATTAATGGTTGCTAAGATGTTCACTGTATGTTTTAAAAAGGTTAACTTGAGTTCATAGAATAAACATTGTTTTGCTTCAATAAATACTTTTCCATTTCTGCTGTCCCACACCTGTAGAGTGGGCCGTGTGCTCCCCATACCACAATCTATTAAAAGTTGTGGGTCAGGTGAACTCCATGAGACACTTTGGGGTTCTCTAAACCCTGGCCCATAACACTCCAAATAATCCTATCTCAGCGTAATATACGCTAATATACAGCTATTGTGTGTACCACCGTACCGTTAACATTGATTCGGTCACAGTGCCTTCTTCATGAGTAAAAGTTACCTCAAAGACATTTAATATGGGCAGAATTGTGTGAAAGAGGCAGGAGTACCACCGCTGGGGTCAAAGGTGGAGGGATGCAACACTGTTTCGGTAGGTGGCAGGACCCAAGGTCGTATTCTGCTGGTAGGAGCGCATTAAATGGGTGTCGCCAGGGCTGTCATCCTATTAAGTATGGCAAGCCCAATCAGAGGGCTGGCTGCTCGGCAAACGTAGCAGTGCCACCACTACCAGCGGCCATTACTACGGCTGGTCCTGGAGGATCAATGACTCCAAGATAGGTCTGAGGGTGCCACAATCAGGCAGGCAGTTCCCGCCAAAGAGGTTGAGGTCACTGGGGGCAGGCAGCACTGTTGCTACATTGATGACGATTGACTCCGAGAAGTCCCTCCCCCGGCCAAGTAGCTCCCAAAAGCAGGGAACCCCACACGGAGCCTGCTGGGAGGCCGCGAGGGCTCACCCGGTGGTCTCCCCGCATGGTGCTGGCAAAATGCCAGCAAAGGTGTGGGGGGAGGCTGTAACCGGCTACCTAACTGACTCAGTTGGTCTCTGGATGGGTGGCTCGCGTTCTGTCATTCCCGCCATTGACAAAGTGGCATGGTGGCCTCCCTGAGGCATTGCGCCAACTTACTCACCTCCCATCCCATCACAAACAGACCTGGAAAATCCTAACCTCTGTTTGCAATGAAACATGCTAAAACTTTAGTACAAAGTATACTTCACATCCCATTATTTCTGTGTTTTACTGCAAATGACAGTTACATTTTATTTTAACCTGGGGAAACATTAATAAATAGACAATGTGCAACAGTTGCTAAGCAACAGATTTTAGAAGGAACGTACAGAGTATCTGCATAATAAGAAAGCTGGTCCATCATCCGGCTTAGCAGAAAATGCTGACAGTGTCGTTCTGGTATCTATTTAGCAAATCTGCATTTGTTGTGAAAGATTTCTGTTGCAGCTGATTGCTTACTGTCTAAGTATAACTTGTTATGAAAGCTTTACGTTTGCAGCATTTATACCTCTTGAAATGCAATAACCTGAATGATGTCTTTGATCATAGATCCTCGAATTTACAGTGCAGAACGAGGCCATTCAGCCCATCGAGTCTGCACCAGCCCTTGGAAAGAGCACCTTACCCAAGCCCACACCTCCACCCTATCCCCGTAACCCAGTAACCCGACCCCACCTTTTTGGACACTAAGGGCAATTTAGCATGGCCAATCCACCTAACCTGCACATCTTTGGACTGTGGGAGGAAACCCGAGCACCCGGAAGAACCCCACGCACACGGGGAGAACGTGCAGGCTCTGCACAGACAGTGACCCAAGCCGGGCATTGAACCTGGAGCTGTGAAGCAACTGTGCTAACCACTATGCTACCATGCTGCCCTGATAGCCTTGGGCTGATGCGGGAGGTCAGTGCTGAGTAAACACCTTAAGGCAGTCATTTTCAAAACCAGGGTCGCAACCCGCAGGTGGGTTGTGGGTGTTTGTTGGGAGGGTCACGGGGCCATGCTTCGTAGCGTTCCCGATCAAGGGAAAAAGTGCCCAACCGCGTGTGGTAGTATGTATTGGGGGTCATGTGGGACTGGAAGCCCTAATGTCATTGGCTGACAGATCCCGGGTCCTGGTTGGCCGTTGACCTCTAGGTCCGCCCTGGAGGCGGAGTATAAGAAGCCGGAGTCCTCCCCCGCAGGCCAGTCTACTATTGAGCTGCGGGGGAACAGACACGCTTAATAAAGCCTCATCGACTTCACTCTATTCATCTCACGGTGTCTTTGTGCGCTACAATTTATTAAGCGTGCCTAAAAAGGACTATGGAGCTCAGGATCATTCCGGAATGCCTGAGAATCAGCCCCCACGCAGTGAACGCGGCAGCAGCCTTCAAGCACTGGCAGACTTGCTTCGAGGCCTACCTCAGAACGACCACCGGCCGGGTCACAGAAGACCAAAAACTACAGGTCCTGCACTCGAGGGTGATCACGGAGATCTTCTCCCTCATCGAAGACTCGGAGGATTTCCAGACGGCGTTCGCAGCACTGAAAAGTCTCTATGTCCGCCCAGTTAACCAAATCTACGCTCGCTACCAGCTCGCGACGAGACGGCAAGGTCCCGGAGAATCGATGGACGAATTCTACGTCGCGCTGCTGATTTTGGGACGAGCCTGCAGCTGCCCTTCGGTGAATGCAAATGAACACACGGACATGTTAATGCGCGATGCTTTTGTGGCAGGTATGAATTCCTCCCAAATCCGCCAAAGACTTCTAGAAAGAGAGTCGCTAGGACTCTCAGAGGCCCGGGCCCTAGCAGCCTCCCTAGACGTGGCCGCGCGTAATACCCGCGCCTACGGCCCCGACCGCGCGGCAGCCCATTGGGCTCCGAACGTACCCGTCGCGACAAACCCCCCCCCCCCGGACACCCCACAGGCTTGCGCGGTCCAAACGCCGAGTCGCACCGGGGGCGCCCGCTGTTATTTCTGCGGCCAGGCGAAACACCCCCGACAGCGCTGCCCGGCCCGCGCAGCTATCTGCAAAAGCTGAGGGAAAAAGGGCCATTACGCGGTTGTGTGCCGGTCCCGCAAGGTCGCCGCTGTCCCGGGAGAACAGGGAGCCCTGCAAGCCGTTTACGCGCCCCAACCCCCCCAGCACGCCATGTACGACCCGCAGGCGCAGCCGCTCTGGGTCCCGACCACCGCGGTCCCGGGAGAACAGGGAGCCCTGCACGCCGCTTACGCTCCGCAACCCCCCTCCCCGCGCCCCACGTCTGACCCGCCGGCACCACCAACTTGGGTCCCGACCACCGCTGTCCCCGGTGAGGGAGCTCCGCGCTGTCCTAGCACTCCCCAACCCCCCCCAGCGCCCCATGTGCAACCCGCAGACGCCGCTATTTTGGGTCCCGGCCACCACGAGGGGAGGAAGGGCGTCGCTATCTTGGACCGCCCCAGACCTGTACGACGCATGGGGGCGGCCATTTTGTTCACCCCCGCCGCCATCTTGTGACCCCCCAGCCACGTGCGATGTATGGGGGCGCCCATTTTGTCCATCCCCGACGCCATCTTGGACGGCAACAACGGACCCCACTCCACTGCTAAAACCACGCCTCGCTTCGATTACGCTCGATCAAGCTCGGCCCTGGACACTCCAGACGACGACGACAACGGTACTAATAAACGTCCACGAGACGCCATGCCTAGTCGACTCCGGGAGCACGGAGAGCTTTATCCACCCCGACACGGTAAGACGCTGTTCCTTGACCACCTATCCCAGCGCACAAAAGATTTCCCTAGCTGCAGGATCCCACTCCGTACAGATCCAAGGATTCTGCATAGTTACCCTAACAGTGCAGGGGAGGGAGTTCAAAAACTACAAACTAAACGTCCTTCCCCAACTCTGTGCCCCCAACTTGCTGGGATTAGATTTCCAATGCAATCTACAGAGCCTTACGTTCAAATTCGGCGGCCCAATACCCCCACTCACTATCTGCGGCCTCGCAACCCTCAAGGTGCAACCCCCGTCCTTGTTTGCGAACCTCACCCCGGATTGCAAACCCGTCGCCACTAGGAGCAGACGGTACAGTGCCCAGGACTGGACCTTCATTCGGTCCGAAGTCCAGCGGCTACTAAAGGAGGGCATAATCCAGGCCAGCAATAGTCCCTGGAGAGCGCAGGTGGTAGTAGTGAAGACAGGGGAGAAACAAAGGATGGTCATAGACTATAGCCAGACCATCAACAGGTACACACAACTAGACGCGTACCCTCGCCCCCGCATATCCGACATGGTCAATCGGATTGCCCAATATAAAGTCTTCTCCACCGTGGACCTCAAGTCCGCCTACCATCAGCTCCCCATCCGCCCAAGTGACCGCAAGTACACAGCCTTCGAGGCAGACGGGCGATTATACCATTTCCTAAGGGTCCCTTTTGCCGTCACAAACGGGGTCTCGGTCTTCCAACGGGAGATGGACCGAATGGTTGATCAACATGGGTTGCAGGCCACGTTCCCGTATCTCGACAATGTAACCATCTGCGGCCACGACCAGCAGGACCACGACGCCAACCTCCAAAAATTCCTCCAGACCGCCAAAGCCTTGAACCTCACGTACAACGAGGACAAGTGCGTTTTTAGCACCAATCGGCTAGCCATTCTGGGCTACGTAGTGCGCAATGGGATAATAGGCCCCGACCCCGAACGTATGCGCGCCCTCATGGAATTTCCCCTCCCGCACTGCCCAAAAGCCCTGAAACGCTGCCTGGGGTTCTTTTCATACTACGCCCAGTGGGTCCCCCAGTACGCAGACAAGGCCCGCCCCCTAATACAGACCACGACCTTCCCTCTGTCGACAGAGGCTTGCCAGGCCTTCAGCCGCATCAAAGCGGATATCGCAAAGGCCACGATGCGTGCCCTTCCAGGTCGAGAGCGACGCCTCCGACGTAGCTCTAGGGGCCACCCTTAACCAAGCGGGCAGACCCGTGGCCTTTTTCTCCCGGACCCTCCACGCCCCAGAAATCCGCCACTCCTCAGTGGAAAAGGAAGCCCAAGCCATAGTGGAAGCTGTGCGACATTGGAGGCATTACCTGGCCGGCAGGAAATTCACTCTCCTCACTGACCAACGGTCGGTAGCCTTCATGTTCGATAATGCACAGCGGGGCAAAATCAAAAACGACAAGATCTTAAGGTGGAGGATTGAGCTCTCCACCTTCAACTATGAGATTTTGTATCGTCCCGGAAAGCTGAACGAGCCGTCCGATGCCCTATCCCGCGGCACATGTGCCAACGCACAAATGAACCGCCTCCAAACCCTCCACGAGGACCTCTGCCACCCGGGGGTCACTCGGTTTTTCCACTTCATCAAGTCCCGCAACCTCCCATACTCTTTAGAGGAGGTCCGTACAGTCACAAGGGACTGCCACATCTGCGCGGAATGCAAACCGCATTTTTTCAGGCCGGATGGAGCGCACCTGATTAAGGCTTCCCGCCCCTTTGAACGCCTCAGTCTCGATTTCAAAGGGCCCCTCCCCTCCACCGACCGCAACGCATATTTTCTTAATGTGGTGGACGAATACTCCCGCTTCCCTTTTGCCATTCCCTGCTCTGACATGACCGCGGCCACAGTCATTAAAGCCCTGAACAGCATCTTCACACTGTTCGGTTACCCCGCATACGTCCACAGCGACAGGGGGTCCTCTTTCATGAGTGACGAGCTGCGCCAGTTCCTGCTCAGTAAGGGCATAGCCTCTAGCAGGACGACCAGCTACAACCCCGGGGGAACGGGCAAGTAGAGAGGGAGAACGGCACGGTCTGGAAGGCCGTCCTACTGGCCCTACGGTCCAGGGATCTCCCAGTTTCACGGTGGCAGGAGGTCGTCCCGTACGCTCTCCACTCCATCCGGTCGTTATTATGTACGAGCACTAATCAAACGCCTCATGAGCGTCTCCTTGTCTTCCCTAGGGGGTCCTCCTCTGGATCGTCGCTGCCGACCTGGCTGGCGGCCCCAGGACCCATCTTGCTCCGAAAGCATGTGCGGGCACATAAGGCGGACCCGTTGGTCGAAGGGGTTCACCTCCTCCACGCGAACCCGCAGTACGCTTACGTGGAGTACCCCGACGGCCGACAGGACACGGTCTCCCTGCGGGATCTGGCGCCCGCCGGCATCACACACCCCCCCCCCCCGACACCATTCACCCAACCCCCCCCTTCCTGCCACCGCCGCACCCCGCGACCGCCCCCTTCCCAGGAGGATCGGTTCCCCTCCCCTCAGGCCCGACCAAGAATAAAGCCCAAGCGGAAACCATAAGGCTCCCGGAGACGACAACACCGGTACAAGCACCACCACCACCACCGGGGCCGAGGCGATCGACACGGACGACCAGACCGCCCGACCGACTCATGGCGTCGATCTAAATCAAAAATATGGACTTTTCACAAGAACATTTTGCTTTTCTCCCTATACCCTCTGTAAATAGTTGAAACAGGACAAAATTGTACAATACTGTATTGCCATGTGAATGTTTTTTTTCCTCCCAGGACCAGCCCTGTAAACCCTTACCACCATACGAAGCATCACCCCGCCGGGTTCATTTTTGACAAGGGGTGAATGTGGTAGTATGTATTGGGGGTCATGTGGGACTGGAAGCCCTAATGTCATTGGCTGACAGATCCCGGGTCCTGGTTGGCCGTTGACCTCTAGCTCCGCCCTGAAGGCGGAGTATAAGAAGCCGGAGTCCTCCCCCGCAGGCCAGTCTACTATTGAGCTGCGGGGGAACAGACACGCTTAATAAAGCCTCATCGACTTCACTCTATTCGTCTCACGGAGTCTTTGTGCGCTACACCGCACGACTAGCTTTTAAAAATGCCGGGCGTTCTACGCATGCATGCCCCTCACAGGGCAGAACACCGCCTCCTGCCGTCAGCTCGTTACCCAGGAGCAGATTTTTATTAATCGCTGGAGTCTTCCATCCTGGAGCGGTGGCAGAGACCAGGTCATGGGCCCTAACTCAGACATCACGTGTTCAGGGTGCGAGAGAGATTCCTCCATTTTGTAGCTGCCAACAGTACTGCTGTGAGCTCCAGGGCCTCTGGTGAACAACCCATGAAGAAGAAGCTGAAAATAGGAACAAAGCAACATAAAGATGATTGCTTGAGGTATGGTTTGATTAATATTGCCACTGCAAATCAGGATTCAAAGTTCATGTGTGTTAGCTGAAGTCATTATCAGGAATGTAACATTAAATAACAAAGCCAGGGGCAGCACAGTGACACAGTGGTTCGCATTGCTGCCTACGGCGCTGAGGACCTGGGTTCGAATCCTGGCCCTGGGTCACTGTCTGTGTGGAGTTTGCACATTCTCCCTGTGTCTGCATGGGTTTCACCCCCACAACCCAAAGATGTGCAGAATAGATGGATTGGCAATGCTAAATTGCCCCTTAATTGGAAAAAATAATTGGGTGCTCTAAATTATTTTTTAAAAATAACAAAGCCAGTGTGGCCATGAGGACCAAACAGGCTCAACAGTCACATTAAAGGTAAGTGAAAATGGTGGGTGGTAAAGGTCGGCCAGCTTGGGTCCCGAACGATGCCCGGTTTGTAAAAATGGGCCCCGAGCAAAAAAGTTTGAAAAACACTTCTGCCTTGTGGCATGTTTGGGAAAAGGACTGGAGTGAAATAAATCTTGAAATAAAGACTTCCAGATTTTCTTGCCCAGGCACACAAGTCTAACCTAATCCCATCCTTCATTTTCCATAGGTGGATATTAGGTCATTACTTCATTCAGATGCTCATTGGTCTCATGGTCTCAGTGTAACCGTCAAGCGACAAAAAAGCAGCAACGACCCACTGGTCAAAGTATGAATGAGAAAATGGAGTTCTCGGCTTCCATAAATTTTTAATTCCGTTGTTCATATTCAATTTAATCCCAATAATTGGAGTCGATATCCGACTATCCTGACAATAAGTTTTGGCCTGAACGCACAATGTGTTCAAATACCATGGTAGCTTGCATCGAAGAATTAAGATGCAGAATCCAGAGGGAAACTGGACAGGACTTGACCAATCAATGTCATGCCGATGCCAGGGAACATTTTGCAATAAACATCAAAGACAATCTGATTCCAATGTTTAGGGAACTACCTACTAAAAATGAGTCCACATAGCTTTATAAGAAAAATCATGCGAGATCAACTTAATAAAATAAGAGTTTCCCACTGCAGAAGACAATGTATTTTAATGGGCGTCGCTGGTTAGGCCAACATTTATTGCCCATCCCTGGTTGCCCTTCAGAAGGTGGTGGTGAGCTGCCTTCTTGAACTGCTGCAGTCCTTGAGGTGTAGGTACACTCACTGTGCTGTTAGGTAGGAGGGTGTTCCAGGATGCTGCCCCAGTGACAGTGAAGGAACGGCGGTTTATTTCCAAGTCAGGGTGGTGAGTGACTTGGAGGGGAACCTCCAGGTGGTGGGGTTCCCAGGTATCTTCTGCTCTTGTTCAATGCTTTACCAAACATAGCCATGGATCATTCCAATGGAGGTCCATGGTCACTAATGCTACCTTCGAGCATGGCTACTGAAGAAGGAGGAAATAAGATTGCAGATAGGTAGAAAAATACAGGGTGCGACTTAACGGCCGCATTGCACCTGGCGTGGATCCGTGCGCGCAGGTTAAGTCGTGGGAGAGGCCTAAATTAGGATTGGTGCCGGTTACAGATTAGTCACGAACTAACCGGTCCGCTGCCATCGATGGGATCTGGTTCAGGCATCGACACGGCCTGAAGCCAATCGAGGCCAATTAAGGGCAATTTCCACATCTTCGGTGAGATGGAAGCCTGATCACACGGCCTGTCGTGATCTAACCAGCTCCTCGGTGAGTGGTCACGTGGGTCTAGTTTAGCACTCTATTTAAAAATTGGAACCGAGCACAATGGCTGTTGAGGGGATTGGAGGAGGTGAGTAGCTATCTTAATTTGTTGGGGGCATGCAACCTAGGGGCAATGAAGCTGGTGCCCTGAGGCTGGGGGGAGGGGGGTTCCCAAGGAGGTTGGGCCTGGTCGGGGGATGGGCCTGGTTGGATGGCTGGGTGCCATCAGTTTGGGGTCACCCCTGGGTTGGCGGGATGAGGGGCTCAGCGCTCACGGGTCCTAAAGGCCATCTCTCTAAATATGTATACCCATATCGGGGGAAACTGCAGTTGCTGCCTGCCTGACCTACTGAACACATCCAGGACAGGGCCCTGTGGGACTTCCTCTTGTGACCATGGAGTCATTGGTCACATAAAGGGCTGTTCCTGTTCAAAGTCACAGAAAAGGGCTCTTTTTACCCAGATCCGGGTGGAATTTTGATGAAAAGGCGTAGGTGAATGTTAAAGGAGTAGTTTACCCCTGGAATGGTATGTCTTCTGATCACCGGATCCGGCAGAAAATAGTGAGAGGTTTGGCTGGAAAGTTGAAACAGTCTTGTGCTTCACAGACAGTCTCTTCCAGCATGCAGGTGGGGGAGGGGCAAACTGTAAGGCCCCAGGTACAGGAACTGGTGAATTTATCAAGGAGGAATTCCATGAACAGAGGAAAGAAATGCAAGAGGATCATGCAAAGGCCTTTGCAGAAGCTGTGGCACCCCTGAAGAGTACTTTGGAGCAGATGGAGAGGTGTTTGGAGGTGCAGGGGTCACAGATTCGGGAAATTGAAGGAGTGATCTCGGACCACAGCGATCGTGTGTTGGCTCTGGAGGTGGAGGTGGGGCTCCTAGGAGGGCAAAGGTGGAGGAGCAGGAGAATACCTCGAGAAGACAGAACCTGCGAATAGTGGACCTGCCTGAAGGAATGGAAGGGGTGGGTGCCACGAGGTAGGTCTCGAGGATGCTGGCGGGACTGGTGGCAGAAGGGGTGCTAGATAAGGTACCTGAAGTGGACCGTGTGCATAGGTCTCTGAGGCAAAAGCCTAGAGCTGGGGAGCCGCCGCGGGCGGTGATCGTGAGACTCCATAAATTTGTGGAGAAAGGGAAAATTCTACGGTGGGCCAGGGAGAAGCAGGACATCGGAGCCGAGTTGGCAAAACGGCGAGCAGGTTTCAACAAGGCCAAGGCGGTGCTGTACCGGCGGCAGATCAGGTTTGGGGTGCTCTATCCGGCGAAATTATGGGTGACCATCGGAGGCCGGGAGTATTATTTTGAGACCCCAGAAGCGGCCGAAGGCTTCATTAAGGTGCATAAACTGGGGGAGAACTGAGTGGACAATGCTTGGGAACCGGGGTGCTGGCACTATGTAATGGTCGGGAGCAGGTTTAAAGTGGGTGTAGGGATTGGGGGATTTTTGCCTTTTTTTGTGGGGGGGGGGGGATTCTGTTCAATGTTGAGATTGTAAGGAGTTGTAGGGGTGAAAAGTTATGTGGGGATGGATGTTCCCATCCCCCCTCCTGTTTTATGGGAATGTTTGTGTTTAACATCTGTTTGTTTGCTTTTGGAGAAGGCTACCTGGAGTTCAGGAGAAGTCCTTGTTTGGGTGGGAGAGGGTAAGGCCAACAGGAGGTCTTCTTCTTTGAGCTGAGGAGTTGGGGGGGAGAGGGAGGGGGAGGTCATTAGGATGTGCCTGTGGGCAGGGGCAGCCGCGCTAGCAGGTTATACTGGTGAACGGAGGTGAGGTGGTGGGGGAGAAGGCCAAGAGGGGTGGCCGGGGGAAGGGGGAAAGGGGAAGTGGGGGGGAAGAAGGAGAAGGGGAAAAGCGGGGGGGGTTTCTGCGACGCGACAGGGAGTGAGTGATGACATGGTCAAGGGCGAAGAAAGGGGCCATCTGGGATGGGCTAGGTACAGAGTGGAATTAAATTGGCAGGAGTTAAGTGGGGAAGTTGATGGACGGTAGAGGGGATTGGAGGCGCAAGCCTCCGGTAAGGTGGGTAACGTGGAACGTCCGGGGACTAAATGGGCCGGTTAAAAGGTCGCGGGTGTTCGCGCACCTCAGGAGCTTGAAAGCGGGGGGTGTATTTTTGCAGGAGACACCTCCGTGTGAAGGACCAGGTTAGGGTAAGGAAGGGGTGGGTCGGGCAGGTTTTTCACTCGGGGTTTGATTTGAAATTGAGGGGTGTGGCTATTTTAATTAGCAAAAAAATGGGATTTGTGAGTGCGACGGAGGTGAGCGATCCAGGTTGGAGCTATGTGATTGTGAGTGGGGTATTGGAAGGGGCACCAGTAGTGTTGGTAAATGTGTATCCCCCAAATTGGGATGATGTGGGTTTTATGAGGGGGTTGCTGGCAGCAATCCCGAATTTGGCCATGTACCAGTTGATCATGGGAGGAGATTTTAACTGTGTCCTGTAGCCGAGGGTGGATAGATCGAGCCCCAGATCGATGGGTAGGGTACGAATGGCAAGGGAACTGGGGGAGTTTATGGAGAGGATGGTTATGGTGGATCCATGGCGCTTTCAGAACCCACGGGGAAGGGAGGTATTCCTTCTTTTCACATGTCTATAAGGTGGATTTGAGGATTGATTACTTTATCGTGAGTCGGGAGATTTTGGTTGGGGTGGAGGAGGCAGAATATGTGGGGATAGTTATCTCGGACACCCCACTGGCTGTATATTCGGTTCAGTACGGGACGAGAGCAGAGGCCGGGGTGGAGGTTTGACTCGGGGTTGTTGGCGGATGGAGGTTTTTGTGATAACGTGTGGTTGGCGATTAGGGATTATGTGGAGTTCAGTCAGACGAGGGAGGTGTCGGCGGGCATTTTTTGGGAAGCACTGAAGGCAGTGATCCGGGGAGAAATTATCTCATTTACGGTTCGTGTGAATAAGGAAAGGAGGGCGGAACATGACCGTCTAGTGAGCGAGATAGTGGAGGTGGACAGGGAATATTTGAGGGTGCCCACCATGGAGGGATTGGCGAGGAGGAAAAAGTTGCAGGGGCAATTTGACAGGCTGACAACGGGGAGGGCGGTAGCTCAACTGCGTAGGGCAAGAGGGGTGCAATACGAGAATGGGGAGAAGGCGAGTCGCATGCTGGCACACCAGCTGCGAAGGCAGGCTGCATCCAGGGAAATATTGGAGATACGGACTGGGGCTGGGGATGCGGTGTCAGAGCCAGGGAAAATAAATGAGGCATTGAGAGAGTATTACCAGGGACTTGATGAGGCAGACCCAGGAGGAGAGGAGGGGGACATGGGGTGGTTTCTGGACGAGCTGGAATTTCCCCAGGTGGAGGAAGCAAAGAGGCAGGCATTGGAGGAGCCCCTGGGGCTGAGGGAGGTGCTGGATAGTAGCAGGGGTATGAAGTCGGGGAAGGCCCCTGGGCCGGATGGGTACCGGGCAGAATTTTATAAGGACCTGGCACCACATCTGTTGGGGGCGTTTAATGAAGCACTGGCGAAGGGGGAGTTGCCCGAGACGATGAAGCAGGCAGTAATCACACTAATCCCCAAAAAAGAAAGGATCCGATGGAATGTAGGTCATATAGACCCATATCACTATTGAACATGGATGTGAAAATATTGGCTAAGTTGTTGGCTGGGGGGATGGAGGATTGTGTCCCGGGGGTGGTTGCAGAAGATCAAACAGGCTTTGTGAAGGGCAGGCAGCTCGCGAGTAATATAAGATGGCTGTTGAATGTGGTGATAAATCTGTCGAAGGTTCTGGTACCGGAGGTGGTGGTGTCCATGGGCCCAGAGAAAGCATTTGATCGGGTGGAGCAGCGGTACTTGTTCGAAGTTTTGGGAAAGTTTGGGTTTGGGCCGAGACTTGTTGCATGGGTGCGGTTGCTGTATGAAAACGAATGATATGAGCTCACGAAGCTTTGACTTACACAGGGGTACGAGGCAGGGGTGCCCGCTGTCGCCGCTGCTGTTTGCGCTGGCCATAGAGCCATTGGCGATGGCTCTCAGGGGGTCGGCAGAGTGGCAGGGGTAATGAGGGGTCAGGTGGAGTATCAGGTGTCGCCCTATGCCGATGATCTCTTGCTGTATGTTTTGGATCTGTTGGAAAGTATGGGAAGGATTATGGGCCTGTTGGGGAGGTTTGGAGGGTTTTCGGGATACAAGCTGAATGTAGGGGAAAGCGAGGTATTCCCGGTGAATGAGCTGGGCCAGCGGGCTAATTTAGGGGGATGCCATTTACGGTAGCGAGGGATAGGTTTAGGTACTTGGGGATTCAGGTAACGAGGGAATGGACGGGGCTCCATAAGTCGAACTTAACGAAGCTGGTAGAGGAGGCCAGGGAGGTGGGATACACTGCACTTAACGTTGGCGGGGAGGGTCCAAGTGGTGATAATGAATATTCTGTCGAGGTTCTTGTTTATCTTTCAGGCTCTCCCGATCTTTATACCAAAGGCCTTTTTTCGGAAAGTGGACACAACCATCTCTGACTTTGTATGGGCGGGGATGGTGCCGAGGGTGGGGAGGGTCCTGCTACAGAGGCAGAGGCAGCAAGGGGGGTTGGCATTGCCAAACTTGCTTCATTATTACTGGGCGGCGAATGTGGACAAGGTGCGGCAGTGGTGGGAAGGACAAGGGGTAGAGTGGGTTAGGATGGAGGAGGAACCTTGTTGTAAGGGGTCTAGTTTGAGGGCTATGGTGACGGCAGCATTGCCAATGGCTCCGAGTAGATATTCAGGGAACCCAGTGGTGCAGTCCACCGTGAAGATATGGAATCAGATGTGGAGGCATTTTAGGGTGGAAGGGATGTCGGTGCTAATGCCGCTGTGCGAGAATCATGGGTTTGGGCCGGGAGGGGGTGGATAGTGTATACAGGAGGTGGAGGGAAGTGGGGCTGGTCAAGGTGAGGGATTTGTATTTGGAGGAAGGGTTCGCCAGTCTGGAGGAGCTAAGGGAGAGGGTAGACCTATTTAGGTCATCAGAGCCATTGGAATCAAATGTTTCCCCAGAAACTTTTTTTAAAGCTTATTCATAGATCATATCATAGAATTTACAGTGCAGAAGGAGGCCATTCGGCCCATCGAGTCTGCACCGGCTCTTGGAAAGAGCACCCTACCCAAGGTCAACACCTCCACCCTATCCCCATAACCCAGTAACCCCACCCAACACTAAGGGCAATTTATCATGGCCAATCCACCTAACCTGCACATCTTTGGACTGTGGGAGGAAACCGGAGCACCCGGAGGAAACCCACACACACACGGGGAGGATGTGCAGACTCCGCACAGACAGTGACCCAAGCCGGAATCGAACCTGGGACCCTGGAGCTGTGAAGCAATTGTGCTATCCACAATGCTACCATGCTGCCCCCTCTGGTTTGGTAATCTCTGGTTTGAGGAAAGAATTCAGGGTTGGAAGTCAGGCTTCCTGTGCATTTAAATATGTTGGACTGGAAATCGGACAGACTACGTTAGTGGCAACTTTACGTCAGCAATCTTATTTGGAAAGCATCCGCCCATTAGCAATTTGCTGTGGCCGGGTTTCACAAAAAGACGCAATTGTTTCAAAAATGGAAAAAGAGCAACTGCGAAGTTTAATTGGGCAACGGGATTGGTAAGGTAGACAGATTAGACCGGACGTGAGTTTTGATGTCTTAGAGTTGAGTACAAAAATGAATGATCCCAAAGTGGAAGACATAATAAGAGCAAATAAAGCATTGGTCAATCTAAAAATGCAGGAGTGTGTTTTGAGGTTCCCAGTTTTAGGTGTCCGTAGGCACTTGAAACTCATAGCTTATAGTGATGCATCCGATGCAAATTTATGAGATGGGGTTTCAGGCGCAGGAGGTTTTATAATATTCCTTTTGGGGAACAATGGGAAATGTTGCTCTCTTGCGTGGGAAACAAAGAAAATAAGGAGAGTGGTCAAAAGCACTTTGAGACGTTGAGCCTTGTAGAGGTGGTGGATATGGCCTTTTATATGTCTTAGATATTGACAGAAATTTTGGGATTAGGGGATTTGGGTAATATACCTATTGAATGTCACATTGACAATGAATCCCTGTGGGAAAATGTGCACTCTACAAAAGTGTCAATGAAAAGAGGTTACGGATAGACATCGCAAGTTTGAAGCAGATGTTGGACAGAGGGGAAATAGCAAAGATTAAATGGGTTGACAGTAGCTATCAATTGTCAGACTGTTTTACAAAAAGGGGGGGCTAGCTCACAGAAACGTTTGGATATTGTTAATGAAGGGTGCCTGTTTCTATGACTGTTTATTTTCTTCCAAAAATGAAAATAAAAGAAGAGGGGAAATTGCGTGAGTGTTTTTGAGTTTCTTGTAATTTTGTTTTCACCTAATTATTTTTTTTATCCAAGGAAGGGGAGACTGTTAAGTAATGGGATAAGAGACATTCCAATTAGTTGCCCCATTTATGTTAAGTATCCAATAATTGACACTGATATGTAAAGAGGCTTCAGGTGGCCTTTGTGTCAGGTGATGTGATGTTAGAGTTTTGTGCATAGTCTGTTAAAGTGAAACAAAGGTGTTGGTGAGAAGGAACAGAACTTTTGACTCTTTATACAACAGCAGTTAAATGTCTAACATTGACAACTTTTGTGATGTTCCTCAGTGACTGGAACATGCTCTGGACAGCTCCGGCAATGCCCAGCTCTGACTGGGACATGTCCCAGCATGAATCTCACGGCTGCACCCGAGCGTCCGCATCAGCTCTGGGATAACCTTATCCAGAGGCTCGGCATCTGATTGGGACTCAGCTGAGCCCTGGGACCTAGCAGACCTCCGACCCAGCAGACCTCCGACTGCTGACTCACTTGGATGTTCCTACCTCCACCTGATGTGCATCAGCAACTGTGTGGTGCTCACCAGATTGTGCCCCAGAAGTTTGTCCACTAATGTCACCCACCGAGGTGTGTGTCTCTGCATGGCTGAAGGTGGGGGTGATGGCTGTGATGCCTCGATGGTGACACACTCATAACTCTCCTCCGAGGTGTTCACTTGGATGACATCGTGGGGGGGGGGGGGGGGGGGGGGGGGGGGTGGCTACGCCAGATGGTCCGACCCACCGGGCAGGCAAATCAGCTGGTGGGACAGCCAGCTCTGGCATGGAGCCCGCAGGGGATCATTTCCAGCAATAAGTGCCGTGGTCTCGCTGGCCTGGCTGTCGGTAAGCACCCGGGAATGCCCGCTCATTACATCAGTTGAAACATCGCCCGTTGAACCGTGACCATAGATGTGGTTTACCTGAACTTCAGTAAAGCTTTGAGTAAAGTTCTTCATGAAAAACAAGGTGAAGGACTACTGGAATATGTTGAGCCGAATTGAACTATGGCCAGCCGATGGGAAACCGAGTTTAGGCAAGAGACAGGCTGCGCAAATCTCCATCGGCGGGATCCTCCGATTCACCACCATTGCACCCAAGCCCATGGGTTTCCCGATGCCATAGGGGGGCCACAATGTGAAACCCCATTGGCCGGCTGGGGGAGTGGAGAATCCGGCTGCCGGCAGGGATGCGCATGCTGGAAAACGGGGTTGGCGGGCCGGAGAATCCCATGCAGGGATCTTCATTTTCATAAGAGTTTGTCAGTTGCTTCATCTCAAAGTTTTCAGCTGGCAGCAAGGCTAATTAACATCGTGTTACATGGAGATAAGCAACTATTTGGAAAGGTGGCATTGTGCAGTTTAATGTATAGAAATGTAAAGTCATGCACGTATGGATATAAAATAGCAGAACATTTATAGAATTACTGAGAAATCACAAAATGGAGTCTTGGAATCATGGCAGATAAGTACGTCAAATTATTAAGTCAATAGCTGTCAAGAATGAAATGGTATATTAAGCTGTTTAACAAGAGAGACAGAGTGTAAATCAAAGGAGATTACCTACCATTCTGTTGGGCATTGATCAGGCTACAGCTGGAATATCATATGCATTACTAGAGCCCTCACTAAAAGGAGAATGCAGTTCTGTTGGAAAAACTACAGAGAAGAGTTATGAGAATGATTAAAGAACTGGAGTATAAAAAACATAAAAATAATCTCATAGAACTGGAAATCTTCATCAGTATTAGATATACTTTTTTATGAGTTGGAAGCCGTGTAGCCCAGGATACAGTGTTGGATTGCCTTGGCACACATACCAAAATAAGAGTGGTTTGGATTTGGGCGTAGGACATGCAATCATAGAAAAGTACTGACAACATGAAAGTGGAGATTTGGCAAAGAGTGAAGAGTATCTCTTTCATGTCCGAGAATATCCCCAAAATGCTTCACAGTCAACTAAGTATTTCTGAAATGGAGTTGATGTAACGTAAGTGAGCATGGTAGTATTCAAACTGAAAATTCCCACAAACAATTGGATAAATGGCTGGATAATCTGTTTGTCAGTGGCGCCAATTGGGGGATAAATATTGGCCAGTGCAGGAGAATGTATGTTCTCCTCCAGTTTGTGATGTGGATTTTTTATGTCCACAAGAGAAAGCATTGGAACTCAATTTGTCATCTCATTCAACAGACAGCACTCCTGAAAATTTAGTACTGCACTAACATATATTAACATGTGTGCTTAACAACAACTTACATTTATATGCCACCTTTAATATAGTAAAATGTCTCAAGGCACTTCAGAAGATGTTATCAAATGAAAATTGAAATGAATCATACAGGGAAATATTAGGACAGTTGGTCGAATTCTCTGTCAAAGAGGTAAGTTTTAGGAGCATTTTATCGGAGGCGAGTGGTTTAGAAGGGCTTACGGGGAGGGGGGGGAAGGAGATTTAAAAGCGCAATCCAAGTACATAACCTTCTAACTCACAGAAGTAAATACTGTCAATGGAATAATATAACAAGTAGTTATAAAGGGAGAGTTGAGATATTGGGCCATTCCCGAAACCCCACTTTAAATAGCTCACAAGGTGTTAATAATTTAAAATCTTCATTGTTAAAGTGAGGAGGCAAGTTGTCAGAAATGTCACAACATGGAAAAAGGAATACCTTGTGATAAGAAGTGTTTGAGACAGAAATCTTAACATCTTCATCTCCTGGCTCCGCAAAGGCCATCCATCATCTACAAAGCACTAGTCAGGAGTGTGATGGAATACTCTCCACTTGCCGGGATGAATACAGCTCCAGCTCAACACAATCCAGGACAAAGCAACTCACTTGATTGACACCCTACCCACCACTTTAAACATTCACTCCCTCCACCACTGGTTCATAATGGCAGCAGTGTGTACCATCTACAAGAAGCACTGTAGCAACTAATCAAGCCACTTTCGACAGCATTTTCTAAAGCCTCTACTATGTAAAGGGACACGGGCAGCAGATCAGTAGATGCATTGGAGCATCATCAGCTGCATTTTCCATCAAGCCACCCACCCATCCTGACTTTTGACTATGGTGCTATTCCTTCACTGACACTGGGTCGAAAACCTGGAACTAACTGAACAATACTGTGGGTTTACATAAACAACGTGGACTGCAGTGATTCAAGAAGAGGGCGCACCTTGCTTTCTTAAGGGCTGTTAAGGATTGGCAAAAATCGCTGGTCTTGCCAGTGATGCTTATAGCCTGTGCAAGAATGACAAAATATATTTTATGGGAAAGTTTCATAGATAATTGAAGTGGCGCACGTTAACGTGGTTATGAGGAGAGGGCAGGCCAATTGGATTAGTTTTGGATTATACTTGCAAAAAGCCAGAACAGATCTAATGACTGAATGGTCTCCTTATCTGCAATAAACAACTACGCTTCTGAGCTAGACTCAAAAAGGGTCAGTTTGGCACAGTGGGCTAAACAGCTGGCTTGTAATGCAGAACAAGTCCAGCAGCACGTGTTCAATTCCCGTACCGGCCTCCCCAAACAGGTGCAGGAATGTGGCGACTAGGGGCTTTTCACAGTAACATCATTGAAGCCTACTTGTGACAATAAGCAATTATTATATGAAATTACTGAGCTCGCCAATATATTTCATTTCTACAGCCTGGGAGCAAGGAACACAAATTGGTGTTGGATCTCAGCAGCTGTCCATTGAACAGTTTAGGATAGATTTAGTTTTTTGTTTGTTTTTGAAAACTCACCACTATTCTTAGAAGTCCCCCGATACCAAAAATGGTTGACATTCTAAATGGTGAAACAGGGTTTCTCACTCCCTGACTCCGATGCAGGCTTCAGTGGGTGCTATTCAGGTCAAACTATGTTTTCAAGTTATCCCCCGGTATAACCCATACCTTCACCGAAGAATTTTACCTACTTACCACTTAGTAGCATCGATCCTGGGTCCCGCATTGCTAAGTAATTAAAGTAGACTTTGGAATAACCACCATTTCAGGTTAAATTAAGTTATTTTATTATTATATTTTTTCTTTTAAAAGTTGCAATTAATTTCTTTACAGAAAGGAAAAAGATCTTGCTTCTGGATACTTCTGGTTGATTGAAGGGATGTTCAGGCCCAACTTGACAATTAATCTTATTTTTAAAATCTGGTCTTCTTTAGATGTATTCGCTGATGAGCTCGGTTGCTGTGTCCTATCTTCCCCATGTACCGAGTTGTGAGAGCTGGCTCTGCTGGTTGTCTCTGAACTAACTCTGAGCTGACTCTGCCTATCCTTTAAATTCTAGTCTTCCTTAGATGTATTAGCTGTTTTAGCTCGACTGCTATGCCCTGTCTCTTTCCCATGGCTGAGCTGACTGTAATCTGATTCTGAGCTGCTTGTTTCTTCTCTCTCTCTCTCCCTCTGAGTTCTGGTTCTGGTTACTGTTCCCTTTCTTCGGGTTTATATATTTTTCTAACAGCTATATTGTTTTTAATGACTTTATTGTAAAGTAACTTTTACTTAACTTTGATTGTAAAAAGTATCTTTGATCTAAACTTTCTAATCCAACTAAGTATTCATTTTGACATGACTTCATCTCATAGATCTGATTACATTGTGTCCTTTGGGATATTCAAAAATGCTTTGACTTCAAGAGGTGTTACTTTTAGTTTGGTTCCTGTCATTTCTATAGTTTTATTTTCCAATTGTGTCCTCGGCTTATAATTTTAACTTTGATTTTGAATTATGTTTCTCGTAGACTGATAGTCTCCAGTTTTCTTTAATTTACCTGGTATGAGCAAAATTTCACACATAGAATTGTCACCAATTTCAACTGAACCTCATCCATGCGTTTCCAGATGCTTACTAAGATAGTTACTTTCAATGAAAGTGTGAGCCATTGTTTTTGGCTTCATTCAAAATCCTGTTTGTCTTGTTTGCTAAGCCTCCTTGACCAAGGATATCTGTATTTTACAATCCTGCTCTTTGCAGCTGCTGCTAAACCTTTGTGGGACCTTTCCCTGTATCCTCTCATGTTTCTCTCAGACCAGATATTGCCAGACTTCCATGTTTCAAATTACACATCTTTCCATATTTTCAATAACACGTTGCACATAGGAGATTCGTATGACTCAAGCACATTAAAGAGGAAATTGTCAGTGGTCCTATCGGATTTTTGCTCCCTCCCTCCCTGCTGAGGTTAATGGGCCTATATTTGCAATAGATACATGACAATGGTACCCATTTTAATGAGGCAGTTAGAGGCGTTCCCAACTTCCTGTCATAGTTTCCTTAGCATCTTTCAATTTGATGCCACAGCAGAAAAGATAGCTGAGTAAACCTGGTGCCTGCCCCAGGATTCCTGCAGATTGGAAGGTCTGTTGGAATTAGGCCAAAGGCTTTATAGACAACACCAGAGCCACCTTAACATTTCCTTTTGCAGAATGATCCAAAGGTGTCAGGACCCCCTTTGTATGTTGATCACCACAGACTGCAGTGGTGCGCCCTCTTGTCAGATTTTTGAGTGCTAGTCTCTTTCGGGGTCCAGTCCCTGCAATACCCCAAAGTCACACAATTGTCTCGAGGAGGAAATAGATCCCCTTTGATTATGATAATAATAATAATCTTTATTATTGTCACAAGTAGGCTTTCATTAACTGCAACAAAGTTATTGTGAAAATCCCCGAGATGCCACACTCCGGCGCCTGTCCGGGTATACCAAGGTAGAATTCAGAATGTCCAATTCACCTAACAAGCACGTCTTTCGGGACTTGTGGGAGGAAACCGGAGCACCCGGAGTAAACCCACACAGAACACAGGGAGAATGTGCAGACTCCGCACAGACAGTGACCCAAGCTGTGAATCGAACCCGGGTCCCTGGCGCTGTGAAGCAACAGTGCTAACCACTGTACTACCATACCGCACTTACTGGTATTGTATTCTGCACCCAGTGGATGCACAAGGGGAACATCTACCCTACTTTGTTTCAAAACATTACTAGTGTCTTAGGGTGCCTTGGTGAACTGGATTCTCTTGAAAATTCTGTACTTTTCTGAGGCTGACTTTTTAGAAAGATCATTGATGAAGCAGCTGCATGTTACTGACTGGATTAATCCTGCTGCCTTTGTTTTTAAATTCAAAATACTGTTCCCTCTTTCCCCTAGTAGTGACGATGCTTCTTGGTGATATGTGTCCATATAAGCTCAAAGTGCAGCCCTACGAAATGCGCATCAGCATTTGAGAAGCTCAAATCTTGTCAGATCTGATGTGTTAATTCTATCAAGTTAAGCATAAACAGGTGGAGGGCACTGATTGGATAGTTACTTGAGCACATGTAAAGAGGAACTTACTGACACAAAGTCAAGTGGAGACAGGAGATAAAAACCTGTAATGTTTCATTCACTCATGTAATGGTTCCTTGTTCAAAGCATGTTTCATCAACATGAATATTGACACTTCATCGTAACATTGACTACAATCACAGGCTTCAACAAGTGCTTCAGTTATCACACTGATCTCAATTCTCTGCATAATAAATGATTATTACATTCCATTTAATTTGGCAAAAGCCTGTTGTTCAGTTGAAATGAGCGCACCTCAAATATCGTAATCAACCTTGTTTCAGACTCAAGTGCGAACTGGTGTGCGGCAGAGATCGGTGAGTTTATTGTGAGCTAAACTATTTTGTGCCTTTAACAGGAAGTCAAGGTCAGTTAACCCGGCCATGAAACAACCGGAGTTAGCTTTGAAGTGATTAATCCAAGTTGCTGCTGATAAGTCTTAAAATGTATAGATGAATCAGTACCGCTAAGAGGGCTATTGAACAACAACGGCATTTAAATAGCACTTTCAATTTGGAAAATGCTCCAAAGTGCTTCACCGTGGAAAAACCATGAACACGAAACAAGATTAATCCTGGTAGTTTATCCATATTGTTAAAGTTCAAACAAAGATTTAACCTTTTAAGGTGTCAGAGCAAATTAATTCTCTTCAGCTCAATTAAACCAATCATGTGTTAGCTTTTTTAAATGTCTGTTGATCTGTGTTATAACTGGATCCTATTGGCTGGGGCCAAATGGTTAACCCAAGATTCTTGGGGAATATGATTTTTGGTTTGATTTGATTTGATTTATTTATTTATTGTCACGTGTCCCGAGGTGCAGTGAGAAGTATTGTTCTGCTTATTTTTTGAGATAGATATGTTTCTGTAAAACAAAAACAGGTTGAAGGGATATGGTGAACAGGTGGGAAGGTGGATTTGAGAGCAGGAGGAGATCAGCCATGATCTGATTGAATGGCGGGACAGGCTCGAGGGCTGAATTGCCGCCTTCTGCAACTAATTAAAAAAAGAACATGCTGGAAAATCTCAACAGGTCTGGCAGCATCTGTAGGGAGAGAAAAGAGCTAGCGTTTCGAGTCCAGATGACCCTTTGTCAAAGCTAACAGACAGAGAAAGTGGGAAATATTTATACTTTGGAGTGAGAATGAAAGATGAGTCATAGCCACAGAAACCACGGGGAAAGAGTGCTAATGGTAGTCCTCAGAGAGAACAAAAGGTGTGAAAGGCCAAACAGCAGAGAAACTAACACCAGAGTGTAAACTGTGACAGATGTAGATGTGGGGGGAGGGGAAGCAAAGGGGAGAAAGGGTAAGAAAAGGTGCATAAGATGGGGCTTAAATATATATAAAGAAAGACAAGAAATAAATGGTAAAAGACAGTTAAATTGAAATGGGATGAAAACAAATGGGTCGAGGACGGGTAGAGCTAATCATCTGAAGTTATTGAATTCGATGTTGAGACCGGAAGGCTGTAGCGTGCCTAACCAGAAGATGAGATGTTGTTCCTCCAGTTTGCATTGAGCTTCACTGGAACATTGCAGCAGGCCAAGGGCAGAAATGTGGGCATGGGAGCAGGGTCTTGTGTTAAAATGGCAAGTCTGTACCTAATTCCTATATTCCTATGTGGAGTCTGCACATTCTCCCCGTTACTGCGTGGGTTTCCTCCAGGTGCTCCAGTTTCCTCCCACAAGTCCCGAAAGATGTGCTGTTAGGTGAACTGGACATTTCCTTGGTGTACCCGAACAGGCGCCAGAATGCGGTGACTAGGGGATTTTCACAGTAACTTAATTGCAATGATAATGTAAGCCTACTTGTGACAATAATAAAGATTATTATTATTATTACAGTCCTGGCAGATCACTCTATATATGAACACATAGAGCATACTATAATAATAGTTATAAAAGATGTAGGAAGAGGATCTGTAGGGGAGAGCTCGTAGAAAGGTGCCACACTCAGACGCCATCTTGGAATAAAAAATAAAAATATGACCTCCCCCAATGAGGGGGGGGTGGGGGTGGGGCGAGGCTATTGTTAACCTTTCAGCTCTATAAATAGAGATGGCCAGTGTGGTACCGGCGAGAGAGGGTACCAGAAGTGAATTACTTTTTTTAAAAATATGTTTATTCAAATTTTTCAACAATTTTCAACCAAACACTCCAGGAAGGAAAAAAAAACATAATTGTACATAGGAAATCAAACAGAGATACATTAACCCCATTTAATAAGTAAATATATAAGTGGGGGAAACGCCCCCTTTTAATGAAAACATAAACCAAATCCCCCCCCCCCCCGGTTGTGCTGTTTCGACCTCCACCTAGTGTTCCGCGAGAAAGTCTAGGAACGGTTGCCACCTCCTGGAGAACCCCTGCACAGACCCTCGCAAGGCAAACTTTATCCTCTCCAACTTAATGAACCCTGCCATGTCATTGATCCAAGCTTCTACGCTCGGGGGCTTCGCATCTCTCCACATTAGTAGGATCCTCCGCCGGGCTACCAGGGACGCAAAGGCCAGAACTCCGGCCTCTTTCAGCTCCTGCACTCCCGGCTCGTCCGATACCCCAAATAGTGCTATCCCCCAGCTCGGCTTGACCCGGGTGTTCACAACTTTGGACATAGCCCTCGCAAAGCCCCTCCAGAACCCCTCCAGCGCTGGGCACGTCCAGAACACATACGGGAGTGATTTGCTGGGCTCCCCGAACATCTCAAACATCTGTCCTCCACCCCAAGAAACCTACTCATCCTCACCCCTGTCATATGTGCCCTATGTACTACTTTGAACTGTATTAGACTGAGCCTGGCGCAAGAGGAGGAGGAATTGACCCTGCCCAGGGCATCAGCCCACAGACTCTCATCCAGCTCCTCCCCCAGCTCCTCCTCCCACTTGCCCTTCAACTCCTCCACCGAGGCCTCCTCCGCTTCCTGCAGCTCCTGATAAATCGCCGAGATCTTGCCTTCTCCAACCCATGCACCCGAAATCACCCTGTCCTGAATCATTCGTGCTGGAAGTAGCGGAAATTCCCTCACCTGCCGTCTCACAAATACCCTCACTTGCATATATCTAAAAGCGTTTCCGGGAGGTAACCGAAATTTCTCCTCCAGCGCCCCAGGCTAGCAAAAGTCCCATCTATGAACAGGCCCCCCATCCTTTTAATTCCTGCCCGCAGACAACTTAGGATCCCCCATTCGTCGTGCCCGGCACAAATCTATGATTATCCCGTATCGGGGACCAAACTGAGGCCCTATGTCGCCTCCACTGCTCCCAGATCTTCAATGTCGCCGCCACCACCGGGCTCGTGGTGTACCGCATCGGCGGTAGTGGCAGCAGTGCCGTCACCAGCGCCCCCAAGCTAGTACCCACACAAGACACCACCTCTAGCCTCTTCCACGCCGCAACCTCTCCCTCCATTACCCATTTACGGATCATCGCCACATTCGCTGCCCAATAATAATCACACAGATTCGGCAGCGCCAGCCCGCCCCTGACCCGACTGCTCTCCAGAAACACCCTTTTCACCCTCGGGGTCTTGCTCGCCCATACAAACCCCATAATACTCCTACTTACCCGCTTGAAAAAAGCCTTGGGGATTAGGATGGGCAGGCACTGGAACATGAACAAGAACCTCAGGAGGACCGTCATCGTGACCTACTGCAGCCTACCCGCCAGGGAAAGTGGCAACACATCCCATCTCCTAAAGTCTTCCTCCATCTGGTCCACCAACCGTGCCAAATTAAGCTTATGCAGCGCCCTCCGTCTCTTAGCTACCTGGATACCCAGGTATCGAAAGCTCCTCTCCGCCCTCTTCAATGGCAGCTCCTCTAGCCCCATTTCCTGGCCCCCCGCATGCACTACAAAGAGCTCACTCTTCCCCACGTTGAGCTTGTAGCCCGAGAAGTCCCCAAACTCCCTAAGGATCCGCATGACCTCCGCCATTGACTCCAATGGATCTGCAATATATAACAACAGGTCATCAGCATACAATGACACCCGGTGTTCCTCCCCTCCACGGACCAACCCCCTCCAGTTCCTAGACTCCCTTAATGCCATGGCCAGCGGCTCAATTGCCAGCGCGAACAGCAAAGGGGACAGGGGTCACCCCTGTGTCATCCCTCGGTACAATCTGAAATATTCCGATCTCCGCCAGTTCGTAGACACGCTCGACACCGGGGCCCTGTATAACGACCTGACCCACCATATGAACCCTTCCCCGAACCCAAACCTGCTAAGCACTTCCCAAGGTACTCCAACTGCACCCAATCAAAGGCCTTCTCCGCGTCCATAGCCGCCGCCACCTCCGCTTCTCCCCCCACCGAGGGCATCATAATCACGTTCAGGAGCCTCCGCACATTCGCAATTAACTGCCTGCCCTTCACGAACACCGTCTGGTCGTCATGTATCACTCCCGGGACACAAACCTCAATCCTCGTAGCAAGGACCTTCGCCAGCAACTTGACATCTACGTTAAGGAGCGAGATCGCCCTATACGAACCGCACTGCCGTTGGTCCTTGGCCCGCTTGAGAATCAGCGAGTTCAGCGCCCAAGACATTGTCGGGGGCAGAGTCCCTTCCGCCCTCACCTCATTGAAGGTTCTCACCAGCAACGGGCCCAACAGATCCACATACTTCCTATAAAATTCAACCGGGAACCGAGGAGCAGCCACCTGCTCCTCCTCCACCCTCAGGAACCTCAGTTGATCTAAGAACCGCCGCATTCCCTCTCCCCCCCACCGGGGGCTCTGACTTGTACAGGTCCCCATAGAAATCCCTAAATACCTCATTTATTTTACCCGCACTCTGCACCGTATTCCCCCCCCTATCCCTGATTCCTCCAATCTCCCTCTCCGTCTACCTCTTACGTAGCTGATGCGCCAGCATCCGACTAGCCTTCTCCCCATACTCATATACTGCCCCCTGCATTTTCCTCCACTGAGCCTCTGCCTTCCCCGTGGTCA
Organism: Scyliorhinus torazame; assembly: GCF_047496885.1. Taxonomy (NCBI): domain Eukaryota; kingdom Metazoa; phylum Chordata; class Chondrichthyes; order Carcharhiniformes; family Scyliorhinidae; genus Scyliorhinus; species Scyliorhinus torazame. Next base: position 65,540,305 of record NC_092708.1, on the reverse strand, counting down.
ATAAATCAAATTCCATTTGGTGCTTCCGGCGCTCCCTGAGCAGCCCCTCTTCGGGGGCCTCTGCATAGCTCCTGTCCACCCTTACTATCTCCCCCACCAACCTCTCCCTCCCCAACCTCTCTCTCTTCTCCCAATGAGCCCTCATTGAAATTAGCTCTCCCCTAACCATCGCCTTCAGAGCCTCCCAAACCATACCCACCTGCACCTCCCCATCATCATTGGCCTCATCCGCCAACAGTCCCACATCCAGGCGCGACAACGGGCGCTGGTCCCTCTCCTCCCCCAACTCCAACTCCACCCAGTGCGGGGCGTGGTCCGAAATCGCTATAGCCGAATATTCCGTTCCCTCCACTCTTGGGATCAGTGCCCTACTCATCACAAAGAAGTCTATCCGTGAATAGGCCTGGTGTACATGGGAGGAAAAAGAGAACTCTCTGGCCCGGCCTGGCAAACCTCCACGGATCCACTCCCCCCATCTGGTCCATAAACCCCCTTAGCACCTTGGCCGCAGCTGGCCTCTTACCCGTCCTTGACCTGGATCGGCCCAATGCTGGGTCCATTACCGTATTAACGTTCCCCCCCCCCCCCATTATCAAGCTCCCCGCTTCCAGGTCCGGGATCCGACTCAACATGCGCTTCATAAACCCTGCATCGTCCCAATTCGAGGCATACACATTCACCAGTACCACCCGGGTCCCCTGCAACCTACCACTCACCATCACGTATCGACCCCCATTATCATCCACAATACTCAGCGCCTCGAATGACACCCGCTTCCCCACCAGTATTGCAACCCCTCTGTTCTTCGCATCCAGCCGTGAATGAAAGACTGCCCTACCCATCCCTTTCTCAGCCTGATCTGATCTGCCACCTTCAAGTTTGTCTCCTGAAGCATAACAACGTCTGCCTTCAGTCCCTTTAAGTGTGTGAACACCCGGGCCCTCTTGACCGGCCCATTCAGGCCCCTCACAGTCCATGTTATCAGCCGGATTAGGGGGCTACTCGCCCTCCCGCCTCCCGCCGACTAGCCATCCCCTTTCTTAGGCCAGCCACGTGCCCGCGCCTCCCGCACACTCCAGTCCTCCAGGCGACGAACCCCCGCCCCGACTCTCCCTTTTACCTCCAGCTCCCCTTCGGTCAGTACAGCAGCAACCCAGTGTCCCCCCCAGCTAGACCACCATCTAACCCCCTTGCTCCCCACGTTGCACTCCCGTAAGTCAGCTGACTCCTGCTGACCACGGCCACTCCCGCCTTTGCCAACGACCCCCCGTGTGGAATCCCCACCCCATCCCCCACTTCACGCCGATGTGAGCACCTCTCCAGCCCCGCCCCTCCCCTCAGGCCCCCCCCCCCCCCTTCCTCAGCGCTGGAAAAGCACGCGTTTTCCACCTGGGCCGGCCCCACCCCTATGGCGCAGCTCCTTTCTCCTACAACCTCACCCCAGTTCCCCACGACCCAGAGCCTCCTGCCCCCCCCTCCCCCCTTCGCTCATGGGGACCGGCCCCTGCAAAACAATACCGATGCCCACAAACCCACAAAACCCACATATCACATCCACTCACCCCTTCCCACTCCCCAGCTTTCCCACACAAAAACGAAAAAACAAACCCAACCCCACATCAAACCCTTACTTCGAGTCCAACTTCTCGTTTTTTATAAAGGTCCCCGCCTCAACCGGCGTATCAAAATAATGGTGGCAGTCTTGAAACGTGACCCACAATCGCGCTGGCTGCAACAGCCCGAAAGTCACCCCCTTTCGGTGGAGCACCGCCTTGGCCCGGTTGAATCCAGCCCTCTTCTTAGCCAGCTCTGCACTCCAGTCTTGATAAATACAGATCTTCGTATTCTTCCACCTGCTGCTCCATTCCTTCTTCGCCAATCTCAGGACGCACTCCCTGTCCATGAAGCGGTGAAACCTCACCACTATAGCCCTTGGCGGCTCATTGGCTTTAGGCCTCCTTGCCAGGACTCTGTGAGCCCCATCCAGCTCCAAGAGTCACGGGAAGACTCCCGCGCCCATTAACGTGTTCAACATTGTGGTTACATAGGCCCCAACGTCGGACCCCTCCACCCCTTCAGGGAGACCCAGAATCCGGAGGTTCTTCCTCCTCGACCTATTCTCCAGGTCCTCAAACTTTTCCTGCCACTTATTGTGCAGCGCCTCGTGCGCCTCCACTTTCACTGCCAGGCCCAGAATCTCGCCCTCGTTTTCAGAGGCTTTCTGCTGCACCTCTCGGATCACCGCCCCTTGGGCCTTCTGGGTCTCCACCAGCTTTTCTATCAACGCCTTCATTGGAGCTAGGATTTCTACTTTCAGCTCCGCAAAGCAGCTTTTCAGGAACTCCTGCTGCTCCTGCGACCATTGCGCCCACGCTGCCTGGTCTCCACCCGCCGCCATCTTACTTTTCCACACCCGCTCTCCTCCCTTCTCCAGTTTTTTTACTCGCTCCACTCCTGGTCCACTCCATACAATGCTGGGGGAACCTTACTGCTGCCTTCCCACACCAGAAATCGCTGTCCAAGTGCTGCTGGGGCTCCTCAAAAGGGCCCAAAAGTCCGTTTTTGGCGGGAGCTGCCAAACGTGCGACCTACCCAGGCATAACCGCAACCGAAAGTCCAGAAGTGAATTACTGGTGCTGTGTAAATATTGTTGTAAATAAAAGCTACTTTCTGTTTGACTCTACAAACTCGTGGTGGATTCTTTGTGGCCATAAAATTGTGGTTAGTAACTACAGCAAACTATGGATAATGGTCGAGCTGTTTCCAGGAACTTTAAGGAGAATAACCTTGTCATTAACTATCAGAATGCCTATCTGGAGCAGCAGCACAATCCAACCAAATCATTGCAATCAGATGTTTTTGTGCAGCTAATGTGGCAAATTATAACAAGCAAGTCGACATGAATTTCTTCATGCTTTAGCTCCTGCTCGTAATTGTAGTGTGTATGAATTTATTCATTTTGGCTGGTCGCACTGCACCTGCTGCACCTATTTCTCCATAGCAATAATGGATCTCCTTTTAGCTTCATTTCTGTCTTTCTCAGTGCTGCTTCTGTCACATTTACAATATTCCAGTATAACAATAATACTATTCAATACATACATTTTAATCAAGTGAGCGCAAAGCTCTGGATTGAAAGACAGAAAATGCGAGAAATTTGTAGACCCGTCAGCATATGCAAAACAAAATGAAGGATCTGATGCATGACCTTACTTTCTGGAACTCTCTCTCATCTGCTCTGCCTCTCGGTTTTTCCCCTGACCTTCACTCACTCCTCAGCAGTGAGTAAAGCAAATCAGGTGTTAGGATGTGTTAAAAGATCAATATTGACCTGAAATGGTGAAGTAATCCTGCTGCTTTATAAATCATTGGTGTGATTGCACTTAGAATGCTGTGCCCAGTTCTGCTGGCCACGGGATAAAGGATATTGTAACCATTGAAAGGATGTGGAAGAAACTAATCAGGATGATTAACAGGATGGAGTGTAAGAATCCATTATGTAAATTGGGCAGGTTTCGACTGGAAAAGCGATAGTTGAGAGGAGAACTGATTGCAGCTTTTTAGGATTCTAAAGGAACTAATTACTTTAGACCATGCCCTACACCTTGTCCAAGACATTATAATCAAGGGACACACCATGGGCATGATTCTCTCGCCTTGTTACACTCTCGCTCAAGAGAAATTAGGCTGGTGAATAGCGGGAAAGGCCAAAAACGAGAACCGCGCCAGACAGTCAAACAGTTTGTGATGCAACCGGCCCGCTCCCATAGGCAAAATCGGGGTCTCACCATAGAGTGGCAAGAAACCAAATATCACCACTTAAGCCCCATTTCCATAGAATTAATGAAAGCTAACCCATATCCAACAGCCTCCCATCATCCCATCAGTCGTCATGCTACTTTTGAAAAACATGAACCTGGTGGATGTCTTCTGCGGGGAGTCGAAGAGTGGAGACATGCCACCCCAGTGATTGGTGGGGGGTGAGGGACCCTCAGCTGGGAGTAAGGGACCCTCCACAGGGGTGGACTGCCATGGAAGGGGAGGGGGGGGGGGTGCTGGAGGGCATCTGGGGGCAACGGCTCATGACGCCACCATGCCAATCCCTGGATCATGTCTATCCGTACCTGGGGCAACACTTGTCCTTGCTGTCATGTTGGGTGTTCCGCTATACAGACGAACCAACACGGTTGCAGATGGTACAACTCTGTTTTATTACTCTTGATAACAACATCTGTAAACTTATGACTGTGGCTCATAATTTACCCGTTAACCTGTGGACCTAGCCCTAACACTATCTTAGAGAGGCACTCAGCACATGGTGTATGTCTGAGTGGCACGCTGTGAGCTCTGTGCCCTGAGCTGTCTCCTGCTGGAATGAGCGGGAACTGTGGTGTTCCCCGTTTTATAGTGCATGTGCTCTCACTGGTGATTGGCTGTGATGTTGCGTGTGTGTTGATTGGTCCCTTGATCTGTTCATCAGTGTGTATGTGTCTTTGCACCATGATATGTTTATCTGAATATCATGACACTTGCCTGTCTGCACTACCGACTACCCATAACCCCACCGACCGCCGAGGCCTCTGGCCGCGCGGCTGAAGGCTATCATTCATCGGGAATTGGTAATCGTGGTTAATTGAGCACTTCACACCACCCAAGTAGATTCCTATGGGTGGGTGGACCATGTAGCATGTGGGAGTCATTGCCAAGCATCCCTATCACAACTTTATGCCTGGACACTGTGCTTGAACTCTGCGGGAGGCAACATCACACATGCAACAGCCAACATCCAAACATCCAGGACATGGGACACACGTCCGCGGACATGCCCATGGCTGGAGGGTGCGTGGGTGCCACGGGGAGAAGGTGATGCCTGGAGAGATGGGCCAAGGGTTTGTAGGTCAGCCAGCATTGCAGAAGAAGGTACCAGAGGCATCACACTGGTTGTTCACAAAGGTGTTTATTGTGTTTGACAACTCCCCACCCTCTCCATGGTGCTGCCCCTCCCCTACCCCATCACCCCTTACCTCCCCCCCCCCTACTTCCCCAGTGCCCACGGTGATCCTCAATGTACTTTGCCCTCCTAGCTCTACCATTATGTATAGGTGTGACCCAGGATACATTTGGAGGCAGCCAGCTGCTTCCTCGTATGTATGGTATGTTAACTTTCATGGAGAGAGGATTTGAGTATAAGAATAGTGATGCTTTACTGCAGTTGTATAGAGCATTGGTGTGCTAACACCTGGAGTATTGTGTGCAGTTTTGGTGTCCTTATCTGAGGAAGGATATTCTTGCTATGGAGGGAGGGCAGCGAAGATTTACCAGGCTGTTTCTTCGGATGGCGGACAGTCATTTCAGTCGGATAGGATTATAGTCACTGGAGTTTAGAAGAGTGAGAAGGGATCTCATAGAAACTTATAAAATTCTAAAAGCAGGCAGGACGGTGGCACTGTGGTTAGCACTGCTGCCTCGTGGCGCCGAGATCCCAGGTTCGATCCCGGCTCTGGGTCAATGTCTGTGTGGAGTTTGCACATTCTTCCCGTGTTTGCGTGGGTTTCACCCCCACACCCAAAGATGTGCAGGCTAGGTGGATTGGGCACGCCTAATTTCCCCTTAATTGAAAAAATGAAGTGAGTACTCTAAATTTATAAAAATAAAAAAAGATTCTAAAAGGATTAGACAGGGTAGATTCAGAAAGAATGTTCTCAAAGGTGGGGGAGTCCAGAATTAGGAGTCATAGTTTGAAGATTAGGGATAAACCTTTTAGGGCTGTGGTGAGGAGAAATTCTTCACCAGAGAGTGATGAATCTGTGCGATTCACTACCACAAAAATAGTTGAGGCCAAAACATTGTGTAATTTCAAGAAATAATTAGATATAGCTCTTGGGCTAAAAGGATCAAGGGATATGGGGGAAGACAGGATCATGGTATTGAACTCGATGATCGAGCCATGATCATAATGAAGGGCAGAGCAGGCTCGAATAGCTGAATGGCCTCCTCCTGCTTCTATTTTCTATGTATGTCTCTATGTATTAACTATGGAACATTTGTTGCAATACTGGTGATAGCCACCAGATGACAATACTATGCTTTCTGTGATTTCAAGTGTAGTTATTTAACTTGGCCATAAAAATGCCACTGTAAAGTGCTAATTACTAATGTGATGCCGAACGGAACAATCCAGGAAGATTTCAGCTTTAATCTCTTCTCTTTGCTGAAACACCTGAGATTCCACAGTACCAAAGGGGTAATTGCAAACAAAGCTCTTGTTCACAATTAGACCTCTGCTGTAAGTGCTAATGCTGAAAGTTGGCTTAGAGCAGGATTAGGCTAAATTTTTCTCCTAACCCACTCGGAAAATCGAATGGTCTGTTGTCAGAGGTAGATTACTGCACGGGCCTGCAGGTAAAATGCAGACATCTGAATTGGTTTCATTTAAGTTTTGCACACTGGGATGTGATTTGTGCCTAAGAGTCTATACCTGCTTGCATTTTGCAACATGTCTGTACTTTATTGGGTTTGGCTTGTTCTTGGGAGGGGTGTTGCGGTGCAAAGGGACTTTGAATGTTCTTTTTCCCATGGGGGGCCCAACCAAGAATGAAGACTGTCACCTGCACAATGTTCTGGACGGTTGTCTTTTTAACTCTGAAAACAATTTCAGTTGCCGAAATTGTTTTCTCTCAACTTGAAGCAATATGATATCAGGAAAGAACCTTGTCAATCTTCTCTGGACCTTTTCCATACATTCTTCCGAAGGTAGAATAGCCAAAAATGAACTCACAATTCCAAAGGTTGCCCCACTCATTGTCAACACATAGTTAAAAATAACATAATTTGGCCTATGGTAAAAATGACCTTGTCATGTTTCCCAGGACACAACTAGCCTTTCTGTTGGTAGACTGACTGGATATTTTCAGTGACTAAATTCTTTGCTTTCATGCTTTCAGATATGGAGGAAACAAATTAAATGCAATAGATTCAACTGTCTGCTCAGAATTTTGAACTTGGTGAACCCATTATTTTTGAGAATTTAGTAATCCATGAGTCATCTACAATACTTTTTTAGTCAATTATTTCTGGAAATGATATTTCGTAAATATTACTACTGGTTCTATCCAGAATGCATATATTTTTAAGTGAGTAGCTGTGTTAGGAGCAAAAAAAACAGCGCTCTTAGCACAGCAGCCATTTTCAATATGGGGATATCAAACCAATTGTAGCTGCAACAATTCCTGCCCTCTTGTGAGTTGGCCCAGTTTCACCAGTTGTTCATATCACATGGCTGGATGTGATAGACATGGACAGAGGTAATAGACTGAACGACCACATCTGTCACTTCAGCTGATCTCGAATGAGGCAAGATCAACAGGATTAGATGCATGCCCTAATAATATAAGCAAAATTAAATACGAATCAGTTGGTAACATTAATCAATGGGTTTCTCTTTAAAAGTACTTTCCTGATGGATGAATGCACAAAAGCATTCTGTATCAAACAGATCAATAACGGTGGAACACACCGTTTCCAAATGTTGTGAGTTGGGGTTTTCCAGCCCTGTAAAGGTTGGCTAACCCCATGTTGTGCCACTGTTTGCAAGTGATTTCTAAATATTTTCTTGTGATTATGGAACTGTAAGTTTTGGAAACATCACCACAGAGCTGGAAGGAAACAAATAGAGCCCATAAACCTGGGGTCATATACTGCATACCTCAGATGTTGTTCCCACTTTTTGAACTGCAAAGTTTCATGAACCAATACAACAACTCCAGCAACTTCAATTTAGATTGCACGCATCTTAAATATAACAAAATGCCCTGGGGTCATTAAAAGGAGCCAATTATCAATAAAATTATTTTGACAACTTACATTTATACACTAACTTTAACATAATAAATCATCCTGAGACTCTTCACAGGAACATTATAAAACAAACTAGCACCCCAAGCCACATAATAATAATATTCTTTATTAGTGTCACAAGTAGGCTTACAATAACACTGCAATGAAGTTACTGTGAAAATCCCCGAGTTGTCACATTCTGGCGCCAGTTTGGGTACACTGAGGGAGAATTCAGAATGTCCAATTCACCTAACAAGCACATCTTTCGGCACATAAAGAGTGATTAGGTCAGATGACCAAAGGTTTGGGCAAAGATGGAAGTTTTAGCGAGCATCTGGACAAAGAAAAGAGAGAGAAATAGAGAGCAGAGAGGGCCAATCAGGGAATTCCAGAGTTTAGGGGATTGGCAGCTGTTGCATTTCCACCAATGATAGAGCGATTAAAATTGGAGATGTTCAAGCGGTGAGAATTAGAAGAGCAAGGAGATCTTGGAGATTGGTGTGACGGGGGAAGATTGCAGAGACAGCAAAGAGGGAAGCTATGAAGGGAATTGTAAGCAAGGGTGTGGATTTTAAAATTGAGGCATTGTCAGATAGGGAACCAGTGTGGGTCAACTGGCATAGGCATGTTAGGTGAACGGGATATAAGGCGATGGGCATATTGAGTTTCAGATGAGTAAACATTTATGTAGGGTGGAAATGGGAGAAAAGGTCTGATGATAGGTCATTGACTTGAACCATTAACTCCACATGCCTCTAGCTATTTAGCTATGGCAGACACATCAACCAAAGTCAACACAATTATTGACCTTTGCCAAGATAGCAGTCATTCACATATAGGATGATCTGGGTATGACTATACACCAACTATATGTTGACAAAGTGGCGGCCATTATGGTAGTGGTTCCCTGTTAATATATGGGGCCTGCAGCACGACATGCATGCAATCAATGATATACTGCCACATTCAGAATCCTGCTAGCTTGGCAAATCCAAATGCTCACTCCTTCTGCATCTCTTTGGTTGGAGAGAAGATGATCATGTCCCCTCTCCTGATGGACAGGGCCTCTGTCACAATCCTGATGCAGCAATGTAAGGTTAACCGTGAAATGTTAGAAATTCCATCTGTTGTTTAGGAATTCAAGGCCATGGTTATCTTTGCAGCCACAGGTTGCTCTGCCCTCACACTTCTATGCAGCTGCAGGTCTGCTTGGAGGAGGTGGCACAATTCAGTCACACTTCCTTGCTAAAACATTGGCACCTCAAACTATGTTTCTGGTTGAGATGGAGGAAGGAGAGCTCTTTGAAGAATCTTGGTGAGTGGGGCCATTTGTTGTGATTCCTCCTTCTCCTCACTCTGCACACAGCTTCCCTTCTCTGCTGCACATCCAAGTTATGCTACAAAAGCTACGGTAACCATAGTGTCCATTCCTGAAACAGACTTTCTCCAGAGGTACCTTCTAACTCCTCTGGTGTCCTTAATCCAGAAAATAGTCCACACCTCTCCAATATCATTCAGCAAAGTACTTCCATTCACTCTACAGCAGCAAAAGAAAATCAAAAGCACTTCACTTGGAAGTCCCATAGTGGTCCTTTAGGCAGAGTGGGTGGGGCAGGTCCCTCATGCAGTTGAATATGTGTTCAGCTAGGATTGATTAAGAAGGGGCATCAACAGGACTTGTAAGGTTAAAATCTAGTTTGCATGTCAACTCGGTGTTAGATTCTGTTTGACTTCACAATTGGAAGACCCTGCATGCTCTGGCATTTGCACAGCACACCCACGCTCAGGGCACAGCATGCAAACCATGCTGGAAGTGGTCAGAAGGATTTCAGCGAAATTTTGTGGTCAATGGCTTTAGTCTTCCAATTAAATAGTTGATGGAAATTTCTTGTTTCACATATTGGCTGTTGAACAGGCAGTCTGACAAATCAGAGACAAGGGAATGGTTGAGAGGGGCAGGGAGGAAATAGAGCTGAGTGTCTTTCGCGCAAATGTGGAATCTACTATGTTTTCAGACGATAGCAGCAGGAGCCGAAGTTAGATGATAAATCATAGAATATCATAGAATTTGCAGTGCAGAAGGAGGCCATTCAGCCCATCGAGTCTGCACTGGCTCTTGGAAAGAGCACCCTACCCAAGGTCCACACCTCCACCTTATCCCTATAACCCAGTAACCTCATCCAACACTAAGGGCAATTTTGGACACTAAGGGCAATTTAGCATGGCCAATGCTCCATAGAAGGTGGCCAAGGATGGGCCCCTGGGGGAATCCCAAGGTAATAGTACAGGAGTGAGAAATGAAACCATTGCAGGTAATTCTCTGGCTACAATTCAATATTAATCATTCGAACCGGGTATGGGCAGTCCTACACAGCTGGACAGTGTGGGAGAGATGGAGCAGGAGGTTGGGCTAGTGGCACAGTAATTAGTACTGCTGCCTCACAGCACCAGGGACCAGTGTTTGATTAGAGCCTTGGGTGACTGTGAGGAGTTTTCACGTTCTCCTCTGGGTACTCCAGTTTCCTCCCACACTCCAAAAATGTGCAGGTTAGGTGGGGTTATGGGTTATGGGCGGGAGAGTGGACCTAGGTAAGGTATTCTTTGCAGAGTCGGTACAGACCCGATAGGCCGGATCTCCTTCTTTTGCACTGGAGGGATTCTATGGAACTCTGTTGAAGATTGCAGATAGATTGAGACGAATGAGGTGGGGTAATTCATTGCAGCCACAGTCACATAAAATGTCATTTGTGGTTTTGATAAGTGCCATTTCAATAGCAGGGCTGGGTGGAAACCTGATTGGAAGGATTCAGACATGTAATTGTGGCAACGAGCTTTTAATGTGCTGGTTAAAAAATATTAAATAATCAAAACAATTATCAGAGTAATCAAATATACAAATGCCAAGATCACTAGTCACTAATTTTAATTAAAGTCAGTTGTAATTAACTATTGAATTCAGGGTCGCCACTATCCTTTCTGAAAATGTATTTTTTATGCTAGATTCATTTCTACTTTATTTCTAAATTTGCAATTTTTAATAAAGTGCATGAAAGGTCACTTCAGTCTTGCTTTAATAAATTTTAACAAAACTTCAGGGAACCCGTCAATTTTGAAGCTGACACGGTTTATGGAGCATTGAATTAAAAATTATCCCAGAAGTATTTTGAAGACATTTTAATTTACTTTTGACATTAAACCTTTCTTGCTTTTGGGCATTTGATCAGCAAGTAAATAGGAAAGCATTGTGTTCACTTGTTGCCTTCTAAATGCCCTTCATGTTCCACTTAAATAATCCAATCAAAAACAAAGATCAAGACTATTGTAAACCACGTCAAGCATAAAACCTACGTCTAAGTGTCCTCCTTAAATTCAACCCATTTGCTTGAGGTATATACGTCTGATAAATGCAAAGCTCACTCTTTGTATGATGGTATAACACAGTAAATCGACTGTACTAAATGTCACCATTTTTTAAGCAATGTGACTACAAAATAAATCAAGGTAACGGCAAAAATCTGCTCGTTGAATTACTTTAGGATCTAGAGATCATTCTGTGTGAATTTGTGCTGAGCAGAATCTTACCATACCAATATAATGTGCATCAAGATCAGATTTCATTGTATTTATACAAGTGTAGACACACAAACTATAAGGTTATTTTTGTTTTATTCAATAGTCTTTAATTTACATGATTTATTAATCCAAAGTTACTTTTATCACAGCTCCTAAAACATTAAATGTTAATGAATTAATGGAGATTGTGTGTAAAGTTTGAGTTCTATCATTCATTGAGACTAAAATGTATCCATAATTGTAAACTTTCACCTCATTGGTAGGTGGTCGTAATTTACGGTAAATTAAACGTGGCACCAATCACTCATAAGGGATTGGGTACACATGTTGTGGGTTCATTTACTAAGACCAGATACAGGAGCACAGTTACACATAGGAATACAGTTTAAGACATCAGAGCTGTGTGTGTGCGCCCTGCTCAAAGCAAAAGTGAAACTAAGGCTGGATTTTGTGTCACATCCCTTCTAGAGATGCACTGCTGATATCCTGTAAAAAGGCATATTACAACATTCCCCTTTTTAAAGATATTTTCCTCCCTCCCAAAGAAGAACAATTATTTCCAATGCATGTTCCTGTTTAGTTCCCATTACATAAGTGTATAGAACAGAAAAAGCTGTGAATCTGCAAAGCTCAAATGTAATCTTTCGGTATGTTCAGATCTTGAATTGGTAATCTTGTTCACAGGTTTCTTTAATTGCTCAGAGTAATTAGAGGGATTGTCATTTTTCAAGTTGTTCCCAGTTGTATTTTGAATACTATCCTAGGTGTACAAAGAACAATACAGCGCAGGAACAGGCCCTTTGGCCTTCCAAGCCTGTACCGGTCATGATGCCATCCTTGGCCAAAACCTTCAGCACTTCTGAGTGCCATATTCCTCTATACCCATCCTTTCCATGTATTTGTCATGATGCCATTTGAACGCCATTAATGTCTCTGTTTCCACAGAACTTTTTAAAAAACTGGTCTGTCAGACATGAGCTCTGCCAGTGATAGAATAATTTCATTTAAAGGTGTTGCTCTCAAATGTAGCATTGCAATGTGTAGATCTTGCTTGGTTTGTCTGCATTTCAGAATGAAGAATTCCACTCTGCAAACCAGTAGTTCAACTCCGGCAGTTAGATTTAGGGTAACGAGGGGAAGAGGCAATATGATTGATATTCCACATGTATTATGAAATAGCTTACCACTAAATTGTGTACTGTTATCTGTAATGATCTATCTATGCCCACCAAATAAACTGAAAATAGTACTTAAAGTGTACAGAACAGTTATGCTTAACGTATTGTGTAATTGTGAAATAATAGGGTACTTGGTAAAGCAGTTGACGATGATGGTGAAGTCAATGCCATGAACATGAAAGTGAACGGATGTGATTTTGGACCAAGGATGGGCAGGAACTTCATGTAGAACCAGTGGGGCTTTGTGCTGACTTGGCATATGCTCTAGGCATGCCTCACACTTTCATGGCAACGCCACTGTCATTGTTCATATCCAGAGAATAGCTCTCTTGTGAGTCTTCTCATCCAATTAATGTCCAAGTGTGACTAAAAACGGTGTTGACGAATATATGATCATAAATGTTCCAGTATGTTGACCTGCCTTTCTGAAAATGAAACGAAAATCACTTATTGTCACAAGTAGGCTTCAAATGAAGTTACTGTGAAAAGCCCCTAGATGCCACAATCCTCCCTTTGAAAATGACTCCCTGGGAGATACCTAGCTCAACCCGATAATGCCAAAATGGTCTCATGTCATAGAGTCATAGAGGTTTACAGCACGGAAACAGGCCCTTCGGCCCAACTTGTCCATGTTTTTACCACTAAGCTAGTCCTAACTGCCCTCATTTGACCCATATCCCTCTATAACCATCTTTCCCATATAGCTGTCTAAATGCTTTTCAAAAGACAAAATTGTACCTGACTCTACTACTGCCTCTGGCAGCTCACCACCCTCTGTGTGAAATAATTGTCTCCCTGGAGCTTTTTGTATCTCTCCCCTCTCTTGGTGTGCATATAGTTAAGTCAACATCTTTTCCCAAAGGTCGACTGTAAGTGCTGAATTGAATCAGGCCATCCTTCGATGATGGTGTCCACAGTTTCTGTAGTGTAGGATCTTTTGCCATTTCTTCTTGTAGTTGCTGGCATTTGCTTTATGTACCAGATCAATTTTCAAAATATACCAGATCTATTTGGAGAACATCTTCAAGTTTGATGTCAATGAAGTCACCTTGTAGATCTCAGGATATATCTTCTGTTTATGCTGCGGTTAGATAATCTGCTAGATGTATCCAATAATACCGTCAAGTTACCTGGCTTGTACCTAATCTCATAGTCGTAAACTTGAATCTTTAGAACCACAGAACCATAGAAGGGGCAGCACGGTGGCATAGTAGTTAGCACAGTTGCTTCACAGCTCCAGGGTCCCAGGTTCGATTCCCGACTGGATCACTGTTTGTGCGGAGTCTGCACGTTCTCCCCGTGTCTGTGTGGGTTTCCTCCGGGTGCTCCGATTTCCTCCCACAGTCCAAAGATGTGCGGGTTTGGTGGATTGGCCATGCTAAATTGCCCTTAGTGTCCAAAAAATGTTAAGTGGGGGTTACTGGGTTATGGAAATAGGGTAGATACGTAGGCTTCAGTAAGGCGCTCTTTGTAAGGGCAGAATGGCTTCCTTCTGTACTGTAAATTCTATGAATTCTATGAAATGATACAGCTCAGAAGGAGGCCATTCAGCCCCTCTTGCCTATGCTGACCTAAAGACACCCAGGTGCCCTTTCTAATCCCATCTTCCTGCACATGGCCCACAGCCCTGCAGTTTACAGCACATAAGGTGCAGGTCTGAGTACTTTTTTAAAGAGTTTATATCTCTGTCTCTGCCACCAATTCAGGTCGTGAATTTCAGATACCCACCACACTTTGCGTAAAAATGTTTTTCCTCATGTCCCCCCTAATCCTTCTGCCTTGAACCTATGTCCTTTGGTTTTTGAACTCTGTACCAAGGGAAACAGGTTCCTCCTGTCTACTCTATCTCTACCCCTCATAATTTGGGACACCTCAATCATGTCAACCCCACCAGCCGGGGTTGGAAGCGGGCGCGGAGGCAGATGTTGTAGCCTTCACCTCGTTGATCGCCTGAAGGCGGATTCTGCTAGGGTGGAGATCAACCTCTCCACCCTGTGCCCTGGTGTGGCGGGGGGGACCTGCTGGAATTCTTGACGCTTGAAAGGGTCAAATTTGAACTGAGGGGAAGGATGGAGAGATTCTACAATTCATGGGCGTTATTCATTATGCACTTTCGAGAATTGGATCACATCGAACATTAGGGGGGTTGGGGGACTGTGTGTTAATGGTGACTATGGGTGATTCCTGATTCCTTTTTGTCATTTGTTTATGTTAACATGCGGGCTAATGTTGATGGGAGGATAGGATCATTGTTATTGATATAGGGATTGACATTACATTTGTTACTGATTATTGTTTACTGTTGGGTGTAAATTTGGGAGAAAATGTGAAAAGGGAGCAGAATAAAAAATATATTTTTTTTAAAATCATGTCACATAGAACATAGAACATAGAAAATACAGCACAGAACAGGCCCTTTGGCCCACGATGTTGTGCCGAACCTTTGTCCTAGATTAATCATAGATTATCATTGAATTTACAGTGCAGAAGGAGGCCATTCGGCCCTTTGAGTCTGCACCGGCTCTTGGAAAGAGCACCCTACCCAAACTCAACACCTCCACCCAACACCAAGGGCAATTTGGACATTAAGGGCAATTTATCATTGGCCAATTCACCTAACCCGCACATCTTTGGACTGTGGGAGGAAACCGGAGCACCCGGAGGAAACCCACGCAGACACGGGGAGAACGTGCAGACTCCGCACAGACAGTGACCCAAGCCGGAATCGAACCTGGGACCCTGGAGCTGTGAAGCAATTGTGCTATCCACAATGCTACCGTGCTGCCCTTGAGAACAAATAAATCTACACTACATCATTTTACCATAATCCATGTACCTATCCAATAGCTGCTTGAAGGTCCCTAATGTTTCCGACTCAACTACTTCCACAGGCAGTACATTCCATGCCCCCACTACTCTCTCGGTAAAGAACCTACCTCTGATATCCCTCCTATATCTTTCACCTTTCACCTTGAATTTATGTCCCCTTGTAATGGTTTGTTCCACCCGGGGAAAAAGTCTCTGACTGTCTACTCTATCTATTCCCCTGATCATCTTATAAACCTCTATCAAGTCGCCCCTCATCCTTCTCCGTTCTAATGAGAAAAGGCCTAGCACCCTCAACCTTTCCTCGTAAGACCTACTCTCCATTCCAGGCAGCATCCTGGTAAATCTTCTTTGCACTTTTTCCGAAGCTTCCACATCCTTCCTAAAATGAGGCGACCAGAACTGTACACAGTACTCCAAATGTGGCCTTACCAAAGTTTTGTACAGCGGCATCATCACCTCACGGCTCTTAAATTCAATCCCTCTGTTAATGAACGCGAGCACACCATAGGCCTTCTTCACAGCTCTATCCACTTGAGTGGCAACTTTCAAAGATGTATGAACATAGACCCCAAGATCTCTCTGCTCCTCCACATTGCCAAGAACTCTACCGTTAACCCTGTATTCCGCATTCATATTTGTCCTTCCAAAATGGACAACCTCACACTTTTCAGGGTTAAACTCCATCTGCCACTTCTCAGCCCAGCTCTGCATCCTATCTATGTCTCTTTGCAGCCGACAACAGCCCTCCTTACTATCCACAACTCCACCAATCTTCGTATCGTCTGCAAATTTACTGACCCACCCTTCAACTCCCTCATCCAAGTCATTAATGAAAATCACAAACAGCAGAGGACCCAGAACTGATCCCTGCGGTACGCCACTGGTAACTGAGATCCAGGCTGAATATTTGCCATCCACCACCACTCTCTGACTTCTATCGGTTAGCCAGTTCGTTATCCAACTGGCCAAATTTCCCACTATCCCATGCCTCCTTACTTTCTGCATAAGCCTACCATGGGGAACTTTATCAAATGCCTTACTAAAAATCCATGTACACTACATCCACTGCTTTACCTTCATCCACATGCTTGGCCACCTCCTCAAAGAATTCAATAAGATTTGTAAGGCAAAACCTACCCCTCACAAATCCGTGCTGACTATCCCTAATCAAGCAGTGTCTTTCCAGATGCTCAGAAATCCTATCCTTCAGTACCCTTTCCATTACTTTGCCTACCACCGAAGTAAGACTAACTGGCCTGTAATTCCCAGGGTTATCCCTAGTCCCTTTTTTGAACTGGGTCACGACATTCGCCACTCTCCAATCCCCTGGTACCACCCCTGTTGACAGTGAGGACGAAAAGATCATTGCCAACGGCTCTGCAATTTCATCTCTTGCTTCCCATAGAATCCTTGGATATATCCCGTCAGGCCCGGGGGACTTGTCTATCCTCAAGTTTTTCAAAATGCCCAACACATCTTCCTTCCTAACAAGTATTTCCTCGAGCTTACCAATTTGTTTCACACTGTCCTCTCCAACAATATTGCCCCTCTCATTTGTAAATACAGAAGAAAAGTACTCGTTCAAGACCTCTCCTATCTCTTCAGACTCAATACACAATCTCCCGCTACTGTCCTTGATCGGACCTACCCTCGCTCTAGTCATTCTCATATTTCTCACATATGTGTAAAAGGCCTTGGGGTTTTCTTTGATCCTACCCGCCAAAGATTGTTCATGTACTCTCTTAGCTCTCCTAATCCCTTTCTTCAGTTCCCTCCTGGCTATCTTGTATCCCTCCAATGCCCTGTCTGAACCTTGTTTCCTCAGCCTTACATAAGTCACCTTTTTCCTCTTAACAAGACATTCAACCTCTCTTGTCAACCATGGTTCCCTCACTTGACCATCTCTTCCCTGCCTGACAGGGACATACATATCAAGGACACGTAGCACCTGTTCCTTGAACAAGTTCCACATTTCACTTGTGTCCTTCCCTGCCAGCCTATGTTCCCAACTTATGCACTTCAATTCTTGTCTGACAACATCGTATTTACCCTTCCCCCAATTGTAAACCTTGCCCTGTTGCACGTACCTATCCCTCTCCATTACTAAAGTGAAAGTCACAGAATTGTGGTCACTATCTCCAAAATGCTCCCCCACTAACAAATCTATCACTTGCCCTGGCTCATTACCCAGTACTAAATCCAATATTGCCCCTCCTCTGGTCGGACAATCTACATACTGTGTTAGAAAAGCTTCCTGGACACACTGCACAAACACCACCCCATCCAAACTATTTGATCTAAAGAGTTTCCACTCAATATTTGGGAAGTTAAAGTCGCCCATGACTACTACCCTATGACTTCTGCACCTTTCCAAAATCTGTTTCCCAATCTGTTCCTCCACATCTCTGCTACTATTGGGGGACCTATAGAAAACTCCTAACAAGGTGACTGCTCCTTTCCTATTTCTGACTTCAACCCATACTACCTCAATTGGGTGATATTACTCGAACTGCCTTTCTGCAGCTGTTATACTATCTCTAATTAATAATGCCACCCCCCCCCCCCCCCACCTCTTTTACCACCCTCCCTAATCTTATTGAAACATCTATAACCAGGGACCTCCAACAACCATTTCTGCCCCTCTTCTATCCAAGTTTCCGTGATGGCCACCACATCGTAGTCCCAAGTACCGATCCATGCCTTAAGTTCACCCACCTTATTCCTGATGCTTCTTGCGTTGAAGTATACACACTTCAACCCATCTCCGTGCCTGCAAGTACTCTCCTTTGTCAGTGTTCCCTTCCCCACTGCCTCATTACACGATTTGGCGTCCTGAATATCGGCTACCTTAGTTGCTGGACTACAAATCCGGTTCCCGTTCCCCTGCCAAATTAGTTTAAACCCTCCCGAAGAGTATTAGAAAACCTTCCTCCCAGGATATTGGTGCCCCTCTGGTTCAGATGCAACCCGTCCTGCTTGTACAGGTCCCACCTTCCCCAGAATGCGCTCCAATTATCCAAATACCTGAAGCCCTCCCTCACTCTCAACCTTCTCTGTTCCTAGGAAAACAACCCCAACCTTTCCAATCTTTCCTCCTGCTACAATTGTCCAGCCCTGGCAATATTCTAGTAAATCTTCTTGCAGTCTCTCCAGAGCAATTACATCCTTCCTGTAATGTGGTGACCAAAACTGCACACAATACTCCAGTTGTGGCCTCACCAGTGTCTTACACAGCTCCATCATTATATCCCTACTTTTGCAGTGATGTTTTGAAGGGACTTTGCAATCTTGGCAGTGCACTGGTCATTGGTTTTCACTTCCATTTCCAGAGATTTGTGATCGGTCTTCACCACAAATGTTTTGCCAAAGACATAGGAATGAAAATGCATGAATCCAAGCACGAAAGTTAATGTTTCCCACTCAATATTGGAGTAGTTGAATTGCATCACGGACAGAGATTTTGAAGTAAATACAATCGGTTTGCCTTTTTGTAGCATGCTTGTTCCCAGACATTTCTGTGAGTCATCTATCTACAGGCTAGTTGCCTACCTAGGATCATAAAGCTGCATGGTCAATGCTTGTGAAAATGACTGTTTCAGATCTTCGAAAAGGTATTGGTGGTCTTCGTGCCAAGGAAAGGCACATCCCTTCTCAACAATTTCCTCAGCAGTGAAGATTTTTGAGCAAAAGTGGCGATCCTCAGGTTAAATCACCACCAGTCATCGCTCCCCTTGGAATGTTGGAGGTAAAAATTAAAGAGAACTAGACATCTTCAAAGATTGTCCTTATCTCGAGCAGTTGGTATGGCCTTAATATCCCCAATTTCACTTGGATCGGGAGATGTGCCAATACTGGAATAAATGGAACCAAAGAAATAGATCTGCTGTACTTTGGTGTTGCACCACAGGCTGTTGAACACCAATTCTTTCTTGCTCAGTGTTTGAATCAGTAAGTGCAGATTATGGTCATATACTTGCTTTGTTCTTTCTACAGCAACTAACTTATTGCAATACAGTTTATTTGAGCAGTATCTCAGCACTGTGTCTTCAAAGTTTTGCTGCACAGCCGCACGCTACATTCCCAGCACACTCTGACCCTGACCAAAACATTGAGGGTTATGTCTCATGCCACATAGCATGCCCCAAGGCTGTTCACCATGTCATACCTGGAATTAATCTTGCTGCCACACTGTTTGATGACTGCTGATCACCAGGTTGTTTACTATAATGATATAATACCCTGACTTATTTACTGTAAAAAACACAAGGTACCAATCAATCATAAAGGTAAGTAATTGTCATAGTCCCAGACGACCATAGGCTGTTTTCCCCCTTGAGGGGGAGAGCTGACTGGTGGTGATTTAACCTGAGGATCACCACACCTCAGGTATGGGCAAGGTTGAGAAGGCGGGGCCCTCATGAATAACCTCAGCCAGTGCGGGAATTGAACCCGCGCTTTTGGCCTTGCTCTGCATCACAAACCAGCTGTCTAGCCCACTGAGCATTAGGGAAGCACGTTTTGCATTCATTTATTAAGGCTAGGCACATGAGAACAGTTATATTTAGGTATCAAGCGTGAAAACATTAGAGTTATGTGTGTGTGTGCTCCATTCAAAGCAAATGTGAAATTAAGACTGGATGCCATGTCGCCATTCCCTTCTCATGGTGTCAAGTCAATATCCCTTTAAGGGATGTCACTACATTTTCCCATTTTACAAGTTACTGGCGCCTGGATGAACAAGAACTAAAGTAGGAACTAAGGCAAAGTTATGGATACATTTAATCTTAAAAAATTATGGACCCGGAGGTGTATACACAATCTCTGGGAATTTGTTCAGGGCAGGGACCTGTCATCAGGTTTTACTGGTAAAGCTGCAGAGTTATAATTTATTTGGACGGTGTTTTGGGTATTTGCAGTCCCAAAAAAGAATCACAGAACCACAAATGCTGAAAAAGAAAATGCAGCAAGATGTAATATTTGAAAAGCGAGGATCTAGGTGGCAGAGTGAGTTAGCGCCATTAAAAATCAGTGATTAGTGCTAAACCGCCTCAGATTTGACATTGCTTCATAAGTGGTCACATGATGACCTGTGTGGGAAATAGAAAATGTTGAGGTTAGGATGTGGCATATCAATGAGATGAAAGTTTACTCTGCAAATAACTGTACAGTATCCGATCTGGGGGGATTGGCTGGCTGAACTGGTAAAATATTTCATATCTCAGTTCTAACACCTCACTCCTTCATAAAAACAAAGTCACTCTATGACTAAATCAGGCAATGCTTGTTGTGTCTTATCTACTTATGTACTTATCTAATACATTCATTGCCCAGTATCTAACTTTGGCTCCACAATCAACAGTCCTGCAGAAACTCGTTATGATTTAAAACTATTCCCAATGTGCTCTTTATCTTTTCCCTCTCACTCTGTCTCATTCTCCCACTTGCTTTCCCTCTCCCCACCTCTCTCTCACTCCCTCTCTCAGGTTTAATCTCTTTATTTCGCCTTTCCTCTCATTCCAGTCCAGTAACATGTGATAAAACTGTATTGGCAAACAAGTAATGGATTAAACACTGAAAGGTGATGTGGAGATGCCGGTGTTGGACTGAGGTGAGCACAGTAAGAAGTCTTACAACACCAGGTTAAAGTCCAACAGGTTTGTTTCGATGTCACTAGCTTTCGGAGCGCTGCTCCTTCCTCAGGTGAATGAAGAGGTATGTTCCAGAAACACATATATAGACAAATTCAAAGATGCCAAACAATGCTTGGAATGCGACCATTAGCAGGTGATTAAATCTTTACAGATCCAGAGATGGGGTGACCCCAGGTTAAAGAGGTGTGAATTGCATCAAGCCAGGACAGTTGGTAGGATTTTGCAGGCCAGATGGTGGGGGATGAATGTAATGCGACATGAATCCCAGGTCCCGGTTGAGGCCGCACTCATGTGTGCGGAACTTGGCTATAAGTTTCTGCTTGGCGATTCTGGAGTTCAGCCTCTGATCTCCGGGTAAACGTTCTCCAAGGCGGCCTTCAGGACGCGCGACAACGCAGAATCGCCGAGCAGAAACTTATAGCCTAGTTCCGCACACATGAGTGCGGCCTCAACCAGGACCTGGGATTCATGTCGCATTACATTCATCCCCCACCATTTGGCCTGCGAAATCCTACCAACTGTCCTGGCTTGATGCAATTCACACCTCTTTAACCTGGGGTCACCCCATCTCTGGATCTGTCAAGATTTAATCACCTGCTAATGGTCGCATTCCAAGCATTGTTTGGCATCTTTGAATTTGTCGATATATGTGTTTCTGGAACATACCTCTTCATTCACCTGAGGAAGGAGCAGCGCTCCGAAAGCTAGTGACATCGAAACAAACCTGCTGGACTTTAACCTGGTGTTGTAAGACTTCTTACTGAAAGGTGAAACAGAGGCAGAGACAAAAGGACAAAGGGAAAAGATAGCCAAGGGCAGAACAAGGAATCAAAAGGAAGCAATTATAGATTCGAAACTTGAATTTATTTGATATAATTACTTTAACAATTCTACTCATTCTGCTTATGCCTCCAGAATATTTATTAAATGTCTGTGATATTTAAAAAATTCTCTGATTACATAAATGGGTGCATTCTGCAATGTCTTTGCCCTTTGTATATTTTCGCACCTATTAAATGGAACAAAAATAGAAACCAGGCAAAGAAAACTGCAAACCCCTCATTACCTGTGACAACAGAAACTTGATTTAACATTTATAATATGAAAAAACATTTTATAATGCCTTATTCATATTTTGGGATTCCTCAAATTAAGAAGCTTAACCACAAAGTCTTCAATCACGATCAGGCAAAAAATAATTCCATTAAAGAAAGATTTGCATTCATATAGCACCTTCCATGACCTTCTTCGACGATCACTCGCTAACGAGCATGATTATCCACCAAAGAACTCTGTGTTATTGGTCCCTGGTTCAGTGGGTTCTTGCATGGCTGATGAGCCCGATTCTAGAGCTGCATTTTCGACCGTACACTTGGCAGGTGTTTCCGGGAGGTGAGATCGGTTCTTGGACTCTATACCATTGGTACCCCTTTCTCAGTCTCCCTTTACCGTCAAATGTCCTTAAAGAAATTTGTCTCTTCAATCAGGAGGTTCCTCCAAGTCGGTCTCTTCTGAGCAAAGGTCTCTCAGGCTGCAGCATCTATGGTGCATTTCTTGAGGTAAGCCTTCAGGGTGTCTTTGAAGCACTTCCTTTGTCTTCTTTTTATTCTGAAGCCTTCCTGGAAATGAAATGAAATATGAAAATCGCTTATTGTCACAAGTAGGCTTCAATGAAGTTACTGTGAAAAGCCCCTAGTCACCACATTCCGACGCCTGTGCGGGAAGGCTGGTAAGGGAATTGAACCATGCTACTGGCCTGCCTTGGTCTGCTTTAAAAGCCAGCTATTTAGCCCAGTGTGCTAAACCAGCCAAAGAAGATTTGCTTTGACAATCGAATGTCTGACATCCTAAGCACATGGCTGGCCCAGAGAAGTTGGATTTGGATGATCACGGCCTCAATGCCGCTGCTCTTTGCTCCTTCAAGGACACTGATGTTAGTATGCTGATGCGGAAAATCCATCTCAGACAGCACTGATGGTACCTTTCTAGGGATTTGAGGTGGATAAAAGAGTTGAAAGAACAACTGCCCAGTACATGAGGATATTAGTGTCAGCATGGATGTCATGGTCATCAAAGACTCTTGCCCTTAGGCGTTCAAAGGAGGCACTTACGGATTGGCTACGATGTTGGATCTCCACATTGGTGTCAGGCTTATAGGCGAGGTGGCTCTCCAGCTATAGGAAATGTTCCACATTGTAGGATTTATCCATTGATCTTGATGGGTGGAGAGACCAGTCCTAGGGTGGGACTTCAGTCTTCTTGAGATTGAAGCTGACACCGATTCTTTGGTATGCCTCCATGAAGATGTCAAGCATTGCATGGAAATTCTTTCCTAAGAGAGTGGACAGGCGATGTCATCCACATACTGTCCACAAGTGATCACTGTGTTGTTTTCTTCTTGGATTTCAACTGGTTGAGGTTTAAAATGTTTCCGTCCATCCTGTAGATGATTCCCACTCCACTGGGAAGCTTGCTCTTGACAAGGTGAAGGATGGTCGCGATGAAGATGGAGAAAAGGATGGAGGTGATGATCACAGTCTTGACTTAGAAGGTGCAATGATATACATAAGCAATCATGTACATAATGGTGTAAACTACCTCTGACCAGGAGGCGGCAGTGTAAATCTAACACATGACTCTGTACTTGCAGTAGCTCTAGGATATTAGTAGTTTGTAATATATTTCTCATGGTTATCTTTACCACGCATTTATTTTATAATAAAATACTTTAACTCGTCATGAACTAGACCAGAACGTAACATGGTACCAGATCTGAAGATCTACTACGAAAACAAGATTCTTTGGAGATTCGAACAACCAAAGATAACTCTGAAGAAGAAAAAGGTAAAAATAAAATCATCTGCTAACCTCGTGAACTGCTGGCAACTTGTACTCAATGCACAGCTAGACTTCGAAGTCCAGGATGGAAGGTCTGAAGGCACCACAACAGCTTTGAGTCACTGGTAATGTAGATGAGTATTGGCGTACATTCAAGCAGCAATTCACATTCTATGTTGAAACTCTTCGTCTGCAGGCACATCCTGATGAGAGACGCATAGTGTTGCTGCTCACTGTAGCAGATCCACAAGTGATAGAAACATTTAATATGCTTGTTTTAGCAAAATGGATAGCAAGAACTTTGAGGAAGTTGTAAAGCAATTTGACCGACATTGCACTTAAAAAAAAAATGTTCGTGCACTGCATATTTCTCAAGCTCACCCTTAAGGCAGGCGAATCGTTTGATAGTTTTCTGACCGATTTGTGATTGAAGGCTCAGTCGTGTAATTTTGCTACCTTACAAGCGCTGATGACCCGCGATCAGATCATTTTCGGGATTTGTAACAACAAAGTACGCGAGAGGCTGTTAAGAGAAAATGAGCTCCAGCTTGATGATGCTATCAAAATTTGTTTGCACTTTTAATCTCAAACATTTTGGTGCGAAGATAGGAGAGGCAGCCAATGCCATTAGTAAAGTGACGCATTCGAGTCAAAAAGTTGGCCCAACACCGGCAGCCATTTTTAGCTACTGGCTGAAACCTCCATCTTATGCAAGCAATACAGCAATGTCCAGTGTTTGAGAAGATATTCTCCAAATGTAAAGACAAATTGATTTTGCTAAGCACTGCTTTACCAATAAAAAAGCGGACAAGCAAAATCAATCAACATGGTTGATGAACTATGCCTCAGAGACCCGTTCTTCATCGACATGATTTCCAGTGAGAACAAGGATAGTCAAAATGACAATATTTTCATGCTGATTTGCAGCAACAGTAAAGTAAATGCAATACTCCAAAAGACAAATGCACAGTTCCGTTAATGATTAATGACACATTAATCAACTTCAAACTCAACACGGGAGCAAGGGCCAATCCCATCAGTCTGTCAGATTGAAAAGAGATGAGAATTAAACTGCAAGTGTTAAATAAAGCAGTACTACTGAAAGACTACAACATAAATGAAATTACTACGCTAGGAGCACGCAAGCTCTTTGTAAATGTGAAGAATAAAGTTTAGACAGTTAAATTTTCCATTCTAGAGGCGAAAGGTGAATCTCTGCTGGGAGTAGAAGCATCTGAACCACTTGAGCTAGTTAAGCGAGCTTACGGTGCAGGCTGTGCTGTAACCAGACAAAATGCATCAGTAGGTTCCATGCTGAAGGAACTTCCTGGGGTATTTCAACACTTTGGCACTTTACCTTTCACATATTGAATCCAGTTAAAAGAGAACACGCAACCAGTAATGCACGCACCAAGGTGTGTACCAGCTCCACTGAAGGACAGACTGAAGGATGAGCTAGAAACGATGACGGCTTTAGGCATAATCAAATGCATAGAAGAACCTACAGATTGGGTAAACTCTGTGGTCTACGTTAAGAAGTGATATCTGTATGGACCCCAAAGATCTGGGCCTGGATTCTCCGACCCCGCGCCGGGTCGGAGAATCTCCGGGGGGACGTGAGAATCGCGCCCCGACGCCGGCTTCCCGATTCTCCCCCGCCGATTCTCCGGGCCCCGAAGAGCCAAGTGGCTGCCGAGTTCGGCCGAGTCCCGCCAGCGTGGGTTACTCAGGTCCCACACGGCGGGACCTGGAAGGGGTCTCTGCGGGGGCCATCCTGGAGGGGGAGGGGTGGGGGAATCCGACCCCAGGGGAGACCCCCACGGTGGCTGGTCCGCGATCGGGGGCCTATGTTTCTCCATGCCAGGCCCTTGTAGGGCTCCGCCATATTACCCGGGGGCCGGCGCGGAGAAGGGAACCGCCGCACACGGGCGGGATCACGCCGGGCGTTACGCGCATGCGCGGAAATACGCCAGCCGTAGCTGGCGCCACTCTGGCGCCGACCTAGCCCCCTAGGAAGGGGAGCATTCCCCATTATCGGCGACCGTTGACGCCGGAGTGGTTGGCGCCGCTTTTCACGCCGGCGTGGAGACATAGCCCCATTATGGAGAATCCCGCCCCTGAAGTCTAAACATTAAAAGAGAACATTATCCGATTCCGAAGAGGGAAGACATCAAATGTGAGATGTCAGGAGCAACATGGTTTAGTAAGCTAGATGCTTCACGAGTATTCTGGCAGCTCAAATTAGACAAAGGAAGCACAAAGCTGTGTACTTCCAACACTCCACTCGGGTGAAATTGTTTTTTCTGAAGGCCATTTGGTATAATTTCTGCATTTAAATGTTCCATCGGGCAATGGAACACATCGCGGAAGGAATTCCAGGGGTCAGAGTATATGTTGGCGACATAATTGTCTGGGGATCAATACGAGAAGAGCACAACAAAAGGCTTCTCAGAGTGCTAAAAGAGCATTAAAAAGAATGGCTTAAAGCTGAATAAAGCCAAATGTCAATTTGCTGTTGACAATATTAGTTTCTCGGGAGATAAACTTTCTGTAAAAGGTATACAACCTGATCAAGAAAAAATAAAGGCAATCTTCAATATGCCAAGTCCCAATGACAAAACATATACTTAGAATGTTAGAAATTATAAATTTCATTGGAAAATTTATTTTTAATCTCGCAGCAAAAACATAAAACCTCAGAGAAACAATCAAGAAAGACTCGATATGACTTCCGGTTGCGGCGATGCACTGCTAAGTCGCATGTTTCGGCAGCTCCCGCTTTAACAGACTTTTGGGCTCTTTTTGGGAGCCCCAACGGAAATTTTTTCAGACCAAACCCAGTGTGGGGCGACGAAGTAAGGAGTCCCCCCTAGTGTGTATGGAAAAGATCGGTGGTAGTGGCCCGATTGCAAAGGATCCTCTGGAGCAGCGGCAGAGAAGAGAAGGAAGAAGCAAGATGGCGACGGGTGGAGACCAGATGACATGGGAGCCGGATCAGCAGGAATTCCTTAGACGTTGTGTGGAGGAATTAAAGAAGGAGGTGCTGGCGCCGATGTTGTTGGCAATCGAAGGGCTAAAAGAAACGCAAAAGGCCCAGGCGATAGAGCTCCGTGGGGTGATGGAGAAGGCAGCTGAGAACGAGGATGAGATTCTGGGCCTAGCGGTAAAAATGGAGATGCACGAGGCGCTACACAAGAGGTGTATCGAAAGACTCGAAGTCCTGGAGAACAGATCGAGGAGAAAGAACCTCCGGATTCTGGGTCGCCCCGAGGGAGTGGAGGGAGCTGACGTTGGGGCTTATGTGAGCACGATGCTCCATTCGCTAATGGGAGCTGAGGCCCCCTCGGGCCCCTTGGAGGTGGAAGGGGCTCACCGGGTCCTTGAGAGGAGACCCAAGGCTGGAGAACCACCAAGGGCGATCGTGGTGAGATTTCACCGCTTCACGGACAGAGAGGCTGTTTTGAGCTGGGCCAAGAAGGTACGGAGTAGCAGGTGGGAGAATGCGGTGATACGAGTGTATCAGGACTGGAGCGCGGAGATGCGAGAAGGAGAGCGAGTTTTAATCAGGCCTAGGCGGCGCTTCACAAGAAGAAAGTAAAGTTTGGGATGCTGCAGCCGGCGCGATTGTGGGTCACGTACCAAGATAGACACTATTATTTTGAAACGTCGGAAGAGGCATGGACCTTCATCCAAAAAGAAAAGTTGGACTAGAACTGAGGGACTGATGCTGTGGGGGAGATGACGATGTTGATGTTCAGAAATGTAAATTGGGGAATGGGAGGTTCACAGTATCGTGATGATAGTTGGGGAGGGGAAAGAGAAGAGAAGAATTCCTTTTTTCTTTGACGGGGGGACACTGAGAAATGTGGGCGCCGGTGGAAAAAGGGACATAGGTGGGGGGTGAGGAATGGGAACGGGGCTGTAGTGGGAGCTGCGCCATAGGGGACGGGGCTGATCGAGGTTTTTTTCCCGCGCTAGGGAGATGATGGCGGGAAGATAGGCGCAAGGAGGACGAGAGATCCACACACGGGGTGGTCAAGGAGAGAGCGGGGGAAGCCGGGGTCAGCTGGAGTCAGCTGGAGTCAGCTGACGTTCGGAAGCATTATGGGGGGAGTAACCATGCTGGATGGGGATCTAACGGGGGGGGAGGGGGAATAACTGGGTTGCTGCTGCTGGGATCAAGAGGGAGCTGGCAAGGGAAGAGGTGGTCGGGACGGGAGTGCGCCGCCTGAGGGACTGGTGGGTGCGCGGGACCTGGACGTGGGACTGGCCTAGAGTAGGTGATGGCTAGTCGGCGGGGGGGGGGGGGGGGGGGGGGGGCAGCCCCCCCAATCCGGCTGATCACGTGACCTCCGACCAGTAGGTGGCAGTGTAAATCTAGCAAGTGACTCTGTACCTCAGAGGAGTTGGGAGATAGTTGTTATGGTGGATCGTCATACTTGCAGTAGTTCGAGGATAATTTATCAGTATTAGTAGTTTGTAATATATTTCTCATAGTTATCTTTACCATGCATTTACTTTATAATAAAAAAATTTAACTAGGCAAGAACTAGATGTTCTACTGTGCATCATCCATACCGGCCAAGCACCAGAACGTACCAGCAGGTTTCGGTATTATTCCCATCAGTGAGGACTGTCACCGACATCTTGTTGTGGAGGAGTCGGAAAATGTTGATGAATTTCTCTGGACAGCCGGCTTTGACAGGGTCTTCCGTAGCACTTCCTGATTGATAGAGGCATTAAGATTGGTTGATGCTGCTTCTGGAATTTCTCTTGAAGTTGCATGCAGTGAAAGTCTTGTCTGTTGTTCCATGGATTGGTCGGAGGTGTTATGGGCCAGGGTTTAGAGAACCCTAAAGTGTATCATGGAGTTCACCTGACCTACGACTTTTAATAGATTGTGGTTATGGGGAGCACACGGTCCACTCTACAGGTATGCTGCAAACCGAGCTTTACAGTACTTTTAAATTAAAACAATGTTTATTCTATGAACTCAAGTTAACCTTTTTAAAGCATACAGTGAACATCTTAGCAAACATCAATTCAAATACAGCCCCAAAGAATACAACACTAAGTAATCCTTAATAACTTCCCAAACAACATCCAGAAGACGAAAGAAACACCTTTTAACAGAAGCACATTAGGTTTACATTCACTACTGAGAACATTTATAATTCGAAATTCACCAAATGATCAAGAGATAGTCTTTTGATGGCAGAGAGATCAACAGTACACCTGCTCTGTCTGGCTTCAGCTCCAACACTGAAAACAAAACTAAAACACACCCTGCAGCAAACAGCCTAAAACGAAGTAAAAAGCTGACAGACAGCCCAGCTCCACCCACACTCTGACATCACTGTAGTAATATGAGCAGCCAAACATTTCTTAAAGCAACATTCTCATGGCAGAAGCCACACTGGCTCTCAGCAAGGATTCTTTCAGAGACTGGGAGAAGATGGCTTGTGAGGATTTAGGCAATGATCTTCCAGGCAATGGAAAGTATCTCAAAATGCTTGACAGCCAATGAAGTACTTTTAATGTGTCGTTACTGTTTTAATATAGGATACCTGCAGTCAATTTCCACACAGCACACTCCCCCAAAGAGCATTATACTGATGACCAGTTAATTGGTTTTTTAATAATAGTAGTCTTTATTGTCACAAGTAGGCTTACATTAACACGGCAATGAAGTTACTGTGAAAAGCCTCCAGTCACCACATTCCCGCACCTGTTCGGGTACACTGAGGGAGAATTCAGAATGTCCAATTCACCGAACAAGCATGTCTTTCGGGACTTGTGGGAGGAAACCGGAGCACCCGGAGGAAACCCACGCAGACACAGGGAGAACATGCAGACTCCGCACATACAGTGACCCAGGCCGGAATCGAACCTGGGACCCTGGCCCTCTGGATATCTCCATTGCGCGGGTTCCCCATATCCATGGGGGGGCGGGGGTTGTGGGTGTTTCCTTTCTGTATTTGGGGGTGCTCCGCTTATCAATGGGAGGAGGTTGCCCTTCTGCATGTGGAGTCATGATGTCCGCTGGGATGAGGGGGGCGGTTTCTGTTTGTTCGGGTCTCGATGTCCGTGGAGAGTCACAATGTCTGTTGGGGAGGAGGATTCCCCATGTGTGGGGGGGTCTCGATATCTGTGTGGGGGAGGGTGTTCACTGTGTCCGTGGGGGTTTGAGTTTCCATTGGGGCAGGGGGAATGCAATTTAGTTAAATTGTAGATCGGGGCACCCTTTAAAAACAGCACGCCGAGCTCAGGATTCCCACCATTGCTGGCTTCTTCAGCCCCACACCTGTATGAATTCCACATCCCCTTTGAAATTGCATAGAGTGCTGTTCAACACTGTGAGAAAAGCCCACTACGCAACCTGCGAATTTCATACTGGCTTTCTCGCCTGAGCCATTTTTGGGAAGACTCTGGGCACATTTTGATAGCCAAGTTGTGCCCGGTGTCGATCCATGGGCGAGTCCAGAATTGGGATCTGCACCGGGTATGAATCGGTGTGCGATCTAATCGGCGCACTTCCGGTGGCGGGTTCCGGATCTTGCCCAGACGTGGCAAAGCACCAAGTAAGAGCACACTCCATCTCATTGGTCAGATGGAAGCTCAATCTAACAGCCTCCTGGCAACCAACCAGCTCCCCAGCGACTGGTCACACGGGTGCCGTTTAGCACTCTTATTTAAAAACAGGAATCTAGCACAATGTCTGCTCAGGGGAATTGAGGAGGTGAATAACTATTCCCAATCCCCGGCATGAGGCCAGGGTCACTCGACCTACTGACCCAGTGCTCGAGGGGGGGGGGGAGGGGCGGGGTGGAGGGACCCTTTGGTGGGGGGTTCCTGGTCGGGGTGCTGAGCGCCATAGTTTGGTGATCGGCTATGGGCTGGGGGGGGGTGAGGAGTTTAGCTTCTGCGGAGCCCACAGGCCATCCTCCAAAATTGTACATACCCGTAACAGGGGCAACCACAGATGCTGCCTGTCTATCGTACCAAACACTTCCAGGACAGAACCCTGCTCGTGGTTATATGCTGAAGGTCACTTTAACTCCCTTTGGCTGTGAGCAGCCTCTGGCTGCTCAACTAAAGACGATTACTAAAAGGAATTTGCATTGTTAGTTATGTGAGCACTTCGCAGCTGCAGGTTGTGTTTGCTGCTTACTCCTGCTGGTGGCTGCAAATGCCTGGAGGCTGCTGTTCTGTAGCCGGAAAGAAGGACAATTTTTTTCTAAGATATCTGGGTCCTGGAACACCGGGTTCAGGGTGATATATGAGTCCAGAAAGCAATCCGGTTTGAAGCTGTGAGACCTGGTGCGCGACACTCTTTCAAACGGACACCTACTAATGTTGTTGAAGATATACTTTCCCAGATTGCTGATGCTTTTGTTGCTGGCACGTCACCATGGATTAAACATGCTGGAAGTCTAGATTGTCATAATATACACCAGTATATCATGGTGCAGACACACACTGATGGACACACAGTGGGACCAATCAACATACACAATACCGCAGCCAATCACCAGTGAGAGCACACGCACTATAAAGACAGGGGACATCAGAGTTCCCGCTCATTCGAGCAGCAGCTAGCTTGGAGCACAGAGCTCACAGCCTGCAACACAGACATTCACCATGTGCTGAGTGCATCACTGGTTAGGACAAGGCAAAGGTCTTTAGTTAAAGCTGGTATTGTATTTACCCACAGTTCAAGTATGTTTAAATAGTTAACCTTTTAATAAAATAGTGTTGCACGACTTCAAGTGTTGGTGACCTGTATGTGATCCAAAACACCCAGCACATCATGATACCAGGAGTGGTTGCATACTAGCACTTCCTAGACCTACCTGCAAATGATCTGCCTTCCGTCAGCATTCCGTCATTCTGCAACATGGACAACATCAGCCCGTCGCCGCCGCTCATCATCGCCGGCAACCTCGGGGCCAACTGGAAGATTTTCAAACAGCGCTCCCAGCTCTACCTCAAAGCCACGGACAGGGATGGTGCCTCGGACACCAGAAAGATTGCTCTTCTCCTCTCCACGGCCGGGGACCATGCCATCCACATTTTCAATTCTCTCACCTTTGCAGATGAAGAAGACAAGACAAAGTTCAAGACAGTTCTCCTCAAAGCTGACACTCACTGCAGCATAGAGGTGAATGAAAGTTTTGAACGCTACGTGTTCCAGCAGCGTTTGCAGAGTAAGGACGAACCTTTCCAATCCTTTTTAACGCACCTCCGCATCCTTGCGCAATCTTGCAGCTACGGGCCCACCTCCGACTCCATGATATGCGACCAGATCGTTTTCGGTGTTCAGTCGGACCCCCTACGTCAGCAGCTCCTCAAAGTAAAGCAACTCACCCTAGCGACCGCCATCGAGTCCTGTGTCCTACATGAAAATGCCACCAGTCGGTACTCCCAGGTACAAGCGGCTGAAACGGCGCAGCAAGGTCCCCATGAGGCGCAACGGGTCCAAGTGATTGAACATCTCCAGGGCCTCAGCCTGGATGAGGACGGCCACTTTGCGGGCTTTTTGCGGATTCCCGCGTTTGTACGCACCAAACTAGGGGACGGCGACGTGGAGGAACGTAATGCGCAGGCGCGCACCACGCAGGGCCGCACCGCGCATGCGTGGTGGTGCAGCGAACGTGCTGACGTCACGACGTGCGGCAACTGTGGCTCCGCCCATTTAAAATGGCAATATCCCGCAAAATCTCGACAATGCCTACGATGTGGAAGACTTGGCCACTATGTTGCCTGCTGTCGAGCAGCTCAGCCTTCCAATTCATATCGCTTCAGCCAGCCTCGCAGGAATGTTCGGGCAATTCAACCCACGGTCACCGAGTCCGATTCCGACCTCCCACACAGCAGTGACACCGAGGACCCAAAGGCGCCTTTTCGAGTCGGTGTCGTCACGAAAAACAGGCTGTCCCCGAAGCAAAGACACCAGCCGCTGTCGGTATACAGCATCGATCCAGACGATGAGTGGTGTGCCACCCTGACGGCCAACCGGTCCCAAATACGATTCCGCCTGGACACTGGTGCCCCCGCCAATCTCATGGCGTGGTCTGCTTTCCAAAGCCTTTGTGTCAAACCAACCATTCTTCCATCGGCCTGCCAGCTATTGGACTACAATGGCAACATCATTCCTGCTACCGGCTCATGCCAACTCGAAGCGACGCACAAGTCACGAAAAGCCATCCTTCCTTTCGAGATCGTGGGCGCCTCGAAGGACTCTCTGCTTGGCGCACAGGCGTGCAAATTGCTAAACGTCGTTAAAAGAGTTCACTCTCTTTCTCCTGATGACACATCTGCTTTCCAGGATGCTGACTTCAGGGCGCAACTCAACGCCATCATCGACCAGCACCGCGACGTCTTCGAAGGCATGGGCATGCTCCCATATACTTACAAGATCCTACTCAAACAGAACGCCACGCCTATGGTGCATGCACCTCGCAGAGTCCCAGCACCCCTCAAGGACCGCCTCAAGCAGCAGCTGCAGGACCTCCAAGACCAAGGAGTGATCTCCAGAGTTACGGAACCAACCGACTGGGTCAGTTCCATGGTGTCCATAAAGAAGCCTTCCGGCGAGCTCAGAATCTGCAATGATCCAAAGGATCTGAATCGCAACATAATGAGGGAGCATTACCCAATCCCCAAGAGATCACATGCGAGATGGCTCGGGCCTAGCTCTTCACCAAACTTGACGCCTCAAAAGGATTCTGGCAAATTCAACTAGACAGATCCAGCAGGAAATTGTGTACCTTTAACACCCCTTTTGGCAGATATTGTTACAACAGGATGCCATTTGGGATCATATCGGCGTCAGAAGTATTCCAAATGGAACAAATGATGGAAGGCATTGAAGGTGTTCACGTCTATGATGACGACATAATCATTTGGTCCACCACCCCGCAGGAACATATCATTTGCCTCCAGCGCGTGTTCAAACGCATAGGGGAGCAGGGCCTATGCCTCAACAGAGCCAAATGCTCCTTCAGCCAGATGGAACTCAAGTTCCTCGGGGACAACATCTCCCATTTGGGTGTGCGGCCGGATGCGGGCAAGGTGGCTGCCATCACAGCAATGAAAAAGCCAGAGGATAAGAAGGCGGTCCTCCGATTTCTGGGCATGGTCAACTTCCTGGGGAAGTGCATCCCTAACCTCGCCTCTCATACCACAGCTCTCAGGAACCTGGTCAGGAAGATGACAGACTTCCAATGGCTTCCTGCCCACAAGCGCGAATGGAGAGAACTTAAAACCAAACTTACCACGGCCCCGGTATTGGCCTTTTTTGATCCAGCGAAAGAGACAAAAATTTTGACCGATGCCAGCCAATGTGGCATTGGGGCAGTGCTCCTGCAACGCGATGAGGCCTCATCATGGGCCCCCGTTGCATATGCATCATGTGCCATGACCCCCACGGAACAGCGCTACGCGCAGATAGAAAAGGAGTGCCTGGGCCTGTTGACCGGTGTCGTCAAGTTTCATGATTATGTGTACGGCCTTCCCCAATTCACCGTCGAGACCGACCATCGCCCGCTGGTCAATATAATACAAAAAGACTTGAACGGCATGACGCCCCGCCTCCAGCGCATTCTGCTCAAACTTCGGCGATACGACTTTCAGCTCGTATACACCCCGGGCAAAGACCTGATCATAGCCGACGCTGTCCAGTGCAGTCAACACCCCGTGTGACCCAGCGGGATTCGTCTGCCAGGTTGACGCCCATGTGGCCATCGTGGCCTCCAATCTACCGGCCACGGATGAACGCCTCGTCCAAATTCGCCACGAGACTGCGGCTGGCCCCCTGCTACAGCGTGTCATGCGCCACCTATCAGACGGGTGGCTCAAGGGCCAATGCCCGCAGTTCTACAACATCAGAGACGATCTGGGGGTAGTCGATGGTGTCCTCCTGAAGCTGGACCGCATTGTTATTCCGCACAGCATGCGCCAGCTCGTCTTGGAACAGCTACATGAGGGCCATCTTGGCATGGAGAAGTGCCGCCAATGGGCCCGAGAGGCAGTGTACTGGCCCGGCATCAATGACGACATCGCCAACGCAGTGCTCAACTGCCCCAACTGTCAGCGGTTCCAGCCGGCCCAATCACGTGAGACCCTACAGCCCCATAAGTTGGTCACGTCCCCTTGGTCCAAGGTCGGCATCGACCTGTTCCACGCGCTGGGCAGGGACTATGTTCTGATTGTAGACTATTTTTCAAACTACCCGGAGGTGGTACGTTTGCATGACATCACATCGTCTGCAGTCATCCGTGCCTGTAAGGCCACCTTTGCGCGACACGGCATCCCACTCATGGTGATGTCGGACAATGGCCCCTGCTTTGCAAGCCAGGAATGGTCCAACTTTGCCAGGAGGTACAACTTTGTGCATGTGACATCCAGTCCCCTGTACCCCCAATCCAATGGCATAGCGGAGAAGGCCGTCCACATAGTCAAACGACTCCTCTGCAAGGCTGCCGATGCGGGATCCAACTTCTACCTCGCCCTGCTGGCCTATCGCTCGGCCCCACTGTCCACGGGCCTGTCGCCAGCCCAGCTGCTCATGGGTCGCACCCTGAGGATGATGGTGCCGTCCATTCACGTCCCAGACCTCGACCACGTTCCAGTCCTTCAACGAATGCAACTGTCTCGTGCACAGCACAGGCGGCTCATGACGCCTGTGCAGCTGATCTCCCTGCTCTGGCTCCAGATGACAATGTCCGCATCCATCTTCCAGATGGTGGCTGGTCTGCAACTGCTGTGGTTCTTCAGTAGGTGGCTCCCCGCTTGTTCCTGATTCGTCTACCGGATGGTTCCATTCTCCGCCGTAATCGGCGTGCCCTTCGTATTGTTCTGCGCTCGCTACATGATCCTCCGCCAGTGCCACGCCCCACTGTTGTCCCTGACCTGGACTATGCAGAGATTCCGGTTCTGCATCCTCCTCACTCTGACGCAGTCCAGCCCGCTCCTCAGCCGGTGGCTCCTGACCCACCCTTGAGGCGGTCAACCAGAATTTGTCGCCCACCTTAGAGACTTAATTTGTGAACTTTGCACTAATGGACTCTCTGGTCTGTTCTGTTCTTCCGTTTAATTGTTCAAGTGCTTTGTATGTAGTGTTCATCTCGTTATTTGTGACACACTGTTTTTTCTGCACCAGGCACCTTCCCATATAAATAGCTTAGTTTTATGTACATAGTCCTGTAAATATTTCGCACACACGTAGTCAGGAACATTCACCACACACTATTTATTGTCATGCAGGCACATTTTTTAATATGAAAGAGGGGATGTCATAATATACACCAGTATATCATGGTGCAGACACACACTGATGGACACACAGTGGGACCAATCAACATACACAACACCACAGCCAATCACCAGTGAAAGCACACGCACTATAAAGACAGGGGACATCAGAGTTCCCGTTCATTCGAGTAGCTGCTCGCTAGGAATACAGAGCTCACAGCCTGCAACACAGACATTCACCATGTGCTGAGTGCATCAACGGGTTAGGACAAGGCAAAGGTCTTTAGTTAAAGCTGGTATCATATTTACCCACAGTTCAAGTATGTTTAAATAGTTAACCTTTTAATAAAATAGTGTTGCACTACCTCAAGTGTTGGTGACCTGTATGTGATCCAGAACACCCAACACATCATAGATGTTCAATTGCACCTTGTGTGCCAGTGGAATATGTGGATGCCAGGATTATGTTGGGCCGTGTGGGAGAGGCCTGCACAACTGCGGCTCCTGGATGGAGAATGGCAGCACGGTCGCATTGTGGTTAGCACAATTGCTTCACAGCTCCAGGGTCCCAGGTTCGATTCCCGGCTTGGGTCACTGTCTGTGTGGAGTCTGCACGTTCTCCCCATGTGTGCGTGGGTTTCCTCCGGGTGCTCCGGTTTCCTCCCACAGTCCAAAGATGTGCGGGTTAGGTGGATTGGCCTTGCTAAATTGTCCTTAGTGTCCAAAATTGCCCTTAGTGTTGGGTGAGGTTACTGGGTAATGGGGATAGGGTGGAGGTGTGGGCTTGGGTAGGGTGCTCTTTCTAAGAGCCAGTGCAGACTCGATGGGCTGAATGGCCTCCTCCTGCACTGTAAATTCTATGATTCTATGACACATGGTACAATTCACACATTTATGGTC
This sequence comes from Scyliorhinus torazame, assembly GCF_047496885.1. Lineage (NCBI taxonomy): Eukaryota > Metazoa > Chordata > Chondrichthyes > Carcharhiniformes > Scyliorhinidae > Scyliorhinus > Scyliorhinus torazame. The sequence goes on along the minus strand of NC_092708.1, from coordinate 65,503,245 downwards.
AAATCATTTCTACGACAAAGTTATGCACATGATAACACATTCTCAGGCTTATTGTCCATTTCTGGTGAAGAAACAGCGAGGGCTGATACATGTGGGCAGGATTCTCCAATTCTGAGACTATGGGCGGAATTCTCCGTTGCCCAATATCGTAATCGGCGATCGGGCGGAGAATCCCTGTTTACGATCGAATCTGGGGCGGTGTCTGTTTTCTGATGTTCCGCCCCCTCCAAAACGGCATCATCGAGGAGTTGGGACGGTTTCAGGACATTACCTGAAGGCGCTCCTCCAATGCTTCGCCTCCGATGGGTCGAGTTCCCGACGGTGCGGTTCACTTGTACTCTCAGTTTTCGTGAACACAGCGTGGCGGCTGCGGATTGTGTCCAGCGCTGTCACAATTGGGGGGAAGCCATGCTGCTGGGCGGGGGGAGCTTCGGCACGGGCTGGGGGAAGAATGGTAATGAGGAGAGCGGCTGCAAGCTTCACATGCTGCTGGATGCGGTGGAGGAGAGGCAGGTGACCCCATACTCCGGCCGGGAAGGAGACTGCCAGCCGTCCCATTTGCCGTACCTGGACGCAGGTGGCAGAGGCAATCAGCGCTGTGAAAAACACCGCTCGGACTGGACAGCAATGCCGGAAAAAAAACTGCTCAACCTCCTCAGGACGGCAAGGGTGAGTCGGTGGCACTGTGCCCCTGGCACCAACACCTGTCACACACCCATAACCCTACACCTCAGAGGGAGAAGACTGGAAACCAGACCTGCAGACCCTGTCCGAGGCAGAGCAGAGGGCCCTGGACATGGTCTGGAGGAAAGGGAGGTCGCTGGGGCGGAGTTCGGCCATGGGCGAGGAAGTGAGATCCTGCTAAGTTGCGGTTCCCCGTGACATGTGTGACAACCCCCCCCCACCCCCCCTCACACCACCCTCACCATCACCCTCACCAGCCCCCCACACCAGTCTCACCACCACACCACCCTCACCCTCAACCCACACTTACACACACCCCCACCCTCACCCTCACCCCTCCTACCACCATAGCATCCTCACCCACACCACACATTACCCCCCACTCCCCGCCCCACGGTCTAATCATGCGCTTTGTCTTGTGTCTCGCAGGAACTCCCAGAGATGGAGAGGGTCCGTCTGGCGTCCCCCGTCCCCAGCCAGTGCCACAGTCGGAGCCCCCCAATGAGCTAGGAAGCAGAGCTGAGAGCAGCCCGGATGCCAGCCCTCCACCTGAGACCCAGGACACTCCGGAATTCGAGTCCGGGGATGACACTGACTTCCCGTCACAGCTGTCTCCAACACCCTCCACCATCCCAGAGACACTCATCTCAGTTGGCTCCTGGGATACTCTCTGGTGCGCACCACACAATTGACCCGGTTACAGCAGGTGGAGGTTGGAACTCCCGAGGGGGCGGACGGTCGGAGGGCAGGCCGATCCTATGGGACTAGCTGCCATCAGGAATGGTTTTGGGTTTCTGGAATGGACAGTCCCATTGATTGGGGAGATGCTATCGCAGAGCCAGGGACTACATGTGGGGGTGTCGATGAGCATCCAGTACCTGCAGGTGCAGTTGGAGGAGTCCAACAGTGTGCAGGAGCAGAAGGTGGTGCCAACCATGCATGCCACCCAGGCCAACCCTGCACGGGTGGTGACCGTGGTGGAGGCATTGTGGTCGACAGCCTGGGGCATTCTGTGTGGGCGCTGGGCGCAGTCCAGGACAGGGCTGCAGACTCACAGGCAGCCATCTTCCAGAGCCACCTGGAAATTGCAGCGGCGCTCCTGAGCGTGGCCCAGTCACAGCAGACCATGGCTGGGAACGTCGGCAGCATTGCCCAGACATGGCGTAGACACAGAGGGAGGTGACCCTGTCCCGGAGGGAGGTGATGCAGTCACTGGCTGATGTGACACAAACCCAGAAGGTGGTGGCACAGTCGCAGCATGATGTGGCGCAGTTCGGAACGGAGATGGTTCACTCCCTGTGCTCCATGTCCGCGACCGTGGAGACCCTGGCCGAGACCAGAGTGGGCCTCCAGGGCTGGCAGCACTAGGTTGGGGGGAGCCTCAGGGTATAGCTCTGCTCGCAACCCCCATCCCATGGAGTAGCCCGGGGGCTATCAGGCACCCCGAGGGAGGAGGAGATGGGCGGCATGGTAGCACAGTGGTTTGCACTGTTGCTTCACAGCGCCAGGGACCCAGGTTCGATTCCCGGTTTGGGTCACTGTCTGTGTGGCGTCTGCATGTTCTCCTTGTGCCTGCGTGGGTTTCCTTCGGGTACTCCGGTTTCCTCCCACAAGTCCCGAAAGATGTGCTGTTATGTAATTTGGAGATTCTGAATTCTGCCTCCGTGTACCTGAATAGGCGCTGGAATGTGGCGTCTCAGGGCTTTTCACAGTAACTTCATTGCAGTGTTAATGTAAGCCTACTTGTGACAATAAAGATCATTCTTATAAGTGATGGGGTCCGTGCCGGTGACTCCCACCTTGGACTCCCCCCCCCCTTCCTGTCTTGGTGCATCTGGTGGGCAGCTGGCAGAATAGCGTGGCACAATGTCACCTGGTCGTTCCAAAAGACACCCGCCAACGTGGACCCAGGTCGCAGGATGGGAATCACAGCAGGCCGCCTCCACTCCTGCTGTATCATCTGGGGAACCACCAAGACGTAGCCTTCGGGCCCGTAAGGCCAGAACGTTAGACACCAGTTAAGTTGACACGGGTGTAGGACACAATTAGCCCTGGCACACACGTCGTGCGGCCTCCCAAGCCTGCCTGGGCTCCCTGTCCTGCCCATCCTCCTCCTCCTCCGCATCCTTCTTGTCGCACGAGGACGAGCGTACCTCCCCCTCCAGATCATCGTCCCCCTGCTATGCGATGTTGTGGAGGATGCAGCAGGCTGCCACGTAGCCAACGACCCTCTCAGCATCATACTGGAGGGCCCCTCCAGAGCAGTCCAGAAACCTGGACCGTATCTGCAGTAGACTGAAGCACCGCTCGATCACTGACCTGGTCGCTGTATGGGCATCGTTATAGCGGTTCTTGGCATCGGTCTGTGGCCTCCGGATAGGTGTCATCAGCAGTGGATAACCCCTGTTACCCAGGAGCCAACCCCCAGTCGGGGGGATGTCTTGAACATGTCACAAATCGTCACGATTAAGGCGCCATGCACACTACCCAGGTATCGGGTGCAGACGTGCATGATGCACAGCTGATGGTCACTTTTCAGCTGTAAGTTCATCGAGTGGAACCCCTTTCGGTTTGTGTAGAGTGGCCTGTCATCTGCAGGCACGCGTAGGGTGACATGCATCCCGTCAATCACCCCCTGGACCCGGGGCATCCCATTGATGGAGATGAACCCCGCTGCCCGAGCATCCTGGTGGGCTAGGTCCACATTGAAGGGGATGTATTGAGCCGACCGGGCATAAAGGGCTCCGTGACGGCACGGATGCACCTGTGCACAGAGGTCTGTGAGATCCTGGACAGGTCCCACTCGTCAAAGGACCTCGTCGCTTAAAAGTTCACAGTGACCGCCACCTTGACAGTCACCGGGAGAGGGCGTCCTTCCCCCATACCCCCACAGTGCCAGCTGTGCCATCATATGGCAGATGTGCCGTGCTGTCTCTGTTCATCCGGAGTCTCCGATGGCATGTCTGGTCGGGCAAGTCCTCGAATGACAGACGGTACACACGAGGCCGCATGCGGCGCCTCTTATGCAGCTCCTCCTCCTCGGCCAGTTGGGCAGCTGGCTCTCCATCCTGGATGGCTGCCTGCTGTTCCTCTGGAACAGGCTCCGCTGCTGCACACTCCACTGTTGCACGCTCCGCTGCTGCAGCTTCCTCCTCCTCGAGCAGCACCAGCTCGTATAGCCACAGGGAATCGGTGACTAGCAGGAAGGCCACCATTGCTGGCTGAACATAGAACATAGAACATAGAACATAAAGTGCAGAAGGAGGCCATTCAGCCCATCGAGTCTGCACCGACCCACTTAAGCCCTCACTTCCACCCTATCCCCATAACCCAATAACCCCTCCTAACCTTTTTGGTCACTAAGAGCAACTTATCATGGACAATCCATCTAACCTGCACATCTTTGGACTGTGGGAGGAAACCGGCCACCCAGAGGAAATCCACGCAGATACGGGGAGAACGTGCAGACTCTGCACAGACAGTGACCCAGCGCGGAATCGAACCTGGGAGCCTGGCGCTGTGAAGCCACAGTGCTATCCACTTGTGCTACCGTGCTGCCCGAATTCCAATATCCATATTCTGCAGGAGGTGAAAGGCCAACATGGTAGCATGGTGCATATCGCTGTGCCCAACCAGGTCCAACTGGCTACATGGTGGACCTGGTTGGTACTTCGGGCTCTGCCCCCTCATGCCCCCCCATCTCCGCATCCCTGGCCCCGTCGGTGCCCGGCACCGTGGGGTCCCCTGGCCCTGGCTCCTGTCCCTGCTGCCAGTGGTACCGTGGGCTGGCGTTGCCCTTGCCAGTGATGCTCTATGGCACCTGCTTGGTGCTCCCGTAGGGACTACAGTGGGCATTGCCCAGGGTGGGCTGCCTGATGCCCCACTGGTGGGTGGCGGCCGGTTGGGTGGTGGGGTGTATGGTAGAGGGTGGGGGTGGGAGCTAGGGTGCATGGCTGGTTGGCAGGGGGAACCCATACAGCCTATGTCACTCTGCAGAACCAGGGGCGAAGGTGGGTGGTCAATGGGGTGCGCAGCAAGGCTGCAGTATTGGCGGTCCACGGTTGGGCAATGCACCAGTCCCAGTGGGGGTCGCCCCGGTCACACGGCTCGCCCCCGTCACTCCCCCCCTCCCTCCCCCGCCCCCAGCCCTGGCCGTATCCTACCTCCTCTCTCTCTACCTCCTATCTCTCCCCCTCCTCAGCTACAATGCCGGTTTCACGAATTTTAAAAGCACAAGTGAACCGCTCCATTGGAAATTCAGTCCATCGGAGGTGGAGAATCGCGGAGGCCCCGGAGAATACCGGGTGAGGCCTGCTAATGATATGCAAACGCCATTTACTGTAAGTGAGTTCCGGAACGCATTGACGGTGCTGTCGCGGCTACGGAGAATAGCGATTTGACGTCAAATTGGCGCCCGCTGCGATTTCAGCATCGGAACCAATTCTCCGCTCAATCGTATTTCCCGATTTCGCCGACAGAGAATCCCGCCCAGAGACTTTAATCAGGAGGGTGGTGGATAAAAAAACATGACTATCTGGAATTTGCGCCACAAACTCCAAAACTCCTTGGGCTGGAATATCCGCTGGCGGGATTCTCCGTTGCGCCGGCAGTGCGCGCACGCCCGGGGATTTCCCGACGGCGTGGGGCTAAATGGGAAACCCCATTGACCGGCTGGCGAGCCGGAGAATCCTGCCCCTTGGTTCACACATTTTGATTGATAAAACTGTCAATAGGTGACAAATATTACATTTTACCCATAATATATGCAAAGCTGCATTCGTCAGACAAATCCTCCGAAACAAATTTCTGTACAAACGACCCATGTTTTTCTGTCTACTCTACCAATCAAAGCAACAAAACATTTTCAGTACAAGCAAGAGTTTTAAAAAGTAGCTGATGGTTTAGCACACTGGGCTAAATCGCTGGCTTTTAAAGCAGACCGAGGCAGGCCAGCAGCACGGTTCAATTCCCATACCAGCCTCCCTGAACAGGTGCCGGAATGTGGCGACTAGGGGCTTTTCACAGTAACTTCATTGAAGCCTACTTGTGACAATAAGCGATTTTCATTTCATTTCATTTGCGTTTGTAACTTCCTGATGGAAGACGACTCATTGCTGAGGCGTGGAATATGCTCGCTGTCCAGCACGTGACAGAGACTGACACAACTTACCCAAAGCCAAAATCACCCCCTTGTATATTAAAGACCAGTGACTGGGACTGAATGGTGCAATGAGTCAGTATCATGGGTAATTTCACAAGTCCTCGGTTGCAGATTTTTAAAATGATTTGTCGTCTCCTTTCACCAGAGAGACCTGTGGGTTTAAATTCAGCGCACATCCAGTGAAAGCTTTCCCTCGCCACTTGCTGTGCAGGTCCGATGTGAATTCTCCTTCAGTAAGCTGATGGACGCAAGGTCAGAGCACAAACTAATTCTGATTTTGCCACAGAGAATGGAAATGTCGCTCTGCTGGGAGAACGAGTGCTCGTTTGAGGCTCATTATTGGGGACAAAGTGGAGTGAACCGGTGTTACGTGCGATGCCCTTCCCTTGGAGGTTCGCCAAGGCTGATGCTGAAGCTTGATGGCTAAAATGAAAAGCATTCCGTTTCCCCGCACGAACATCCTTCGCCTCAATGAACACAAAAAAAAACAAAGTGACAGGGGAAGGGGAACATTTTTGTGATTCAGTAATCTTTTCGCATAATTTAATCATGTATGGACTCGATCATATTTCCAATTCATTTATTTCTTGAGCTGCTTGAGTTAATGTTCTGCGGATAGTCAGGGATGTTCTCTAGGGGCTGCTAAATCCTCTCCTCCATTTCAACCAAGCAGAAAATTGGATTTTGTGTAGAAATCTGGGTTTTGGCTGATTATTTGACAGTCCAACCTTCCATTCTGTTTTCCAGTTGCGTTGAACACCAATGTTTTCCCACTTGCTGCAGTATTTTGAATGTTCAGAAATTCAGACTTCTGACTCCAAGGGTTTAAATCTAAATATTAAATACAAGTGCCAATGGACAAGTGGGGCTATATCCTTCCTCACATGCTGTCAGCAGGTTGGAGGGGGTAGTGTGGGGGGGGGGGGGTGGCTGAGATACAGACTATCACTGAACTAACAGGATTTTTCTCAACACTTGAATAAGGTTCAGATATCCTGACCCTTTCACATACCCTTGTTTGCTGATTCACACTTTGTGTAAGATATATATACTACACTTTATAGTTCTCAAGTGTATTATAGTGCCGCAGAGCAGAACGAAGGGCTAGAGTCTCAAAGTAACCAATTTCATAGTGAAGTTAATTGGGGTCAATGTTCATGTGGTTGTGTTTGATCGGTCACTGTGCAGAACTAGCCCACCACACACTTGATGAGCATAGTCGGACAACTGAGGAAAATATTTTCACTGGGTTGGCCGTGTGCTTGAATTGCTTGAATTGCTGAATGGTACCTTGCCAATCTGGGGACAAGGAAGTCTGCCAGCTCAATCTCGCCCAGTCCAAGAAAATGCCCTACGTTATGTCTGGTCCTTCACTGAGCAGCTGCTCCAGTGGTAAACCTCTCCACCCCATCTCACATGGGATGGGAGTTGTTCTACCATCAGGTGACAATTGTTACACACCAGTGGAAAATGAAGCATTTTCTTGCTGGTCTTTCCCGGGGTGGTGTGCGGTGGCTGCACTGCGGGCTCTGGCACGTGCCCACCTCTGTCGCTCACACCCCTCACCAGTGGCCTCTCGCCATGCCTGCCCCGCCTCCCCCACCCCCACCGGCGTACTTCTGCTCCCAGCTTAGCCCATCTCTCACATCCTGCAGACAGAGCACCAAGGCAGGTGGGAACATTAGTGTACTGAGGTGTTTATTGTGATAGATACATGTGCCCTTTTTAAAAAATAATCTTTATTGTCACAAGTAGGCCCCTATTCACCACATTCCGGGTGCACGTAACCCCAACTAACCTTTTAGACATGAAGGGCAATTTAACATGGAAAATCCACCTAACCTGCACATCTTTCGGGACTTGTGGGAGGAAACCGGAGCACCCAAAGGAAACCTATGCAGACACAGGGAGAAGGTGCAGACTCGGGCACAGACAGTGACCCAAGCCAGAAATCGAACCCGGGACCCTGGACCTGTGAAGCAATAGTGCTAACCACTGTGCTACCGTTCCGACCTTTTTAAAAAACGTTTTTAAATAAATTTAGCGTGCCCAATTCATTTTTTCCTATTAAAGGACAATTTAGCGTCACCAATCCACCTACCCTGCACATCTTTGGGTTGTGGGGTCGAAACCCACGCAGACACGGGGAGAATGGGCATACTCCACACAGTCAGTGACCCAGAGCCGGGATCGAACTTGAGACCTCGACATCGTGAGACAGCAGTGCTAACCACTGTGCCACCGTGCTGTCCCCGTTCTGCCCTTTCTTAAAATAAATTTAGAGTACCCAATTTTTTTCCAATTAAGGGGCAATTTAGCATGGCCAATCCACCTAACCTGTGCATCTTTGGGTTGTGGGGTGAAACCCACGCAAACATGGAAAGAATGTGCATACTCCACACAGGCAGTGACCCGGGGCCTCAGTGCCTTAGGCAGCAGTGCTAACCACTGCACCACCATGCCCCCCGGTTGAGGACTCTGGGTCTGTACTCATTGGTTTAGAAGGATGAGGGGGCATCTTATTCAAACTTACAGGATACTGTGAGGCCTGGATAGAGTGGATTTAAGAACATAAGAACGTAAGAACCAGGAGAAGGCCATCTGGCCCCTCGAGCCTGCTCCACCATTCAATGAGATCATGGCTGATCTTTTTTGGACTCAGTTCCACTCTCCGGCCCGAACACCATAATCCTTAATCCTTTTATTCTTCAAAAAACTATCTATCTTTATCTTAAAAACATTTAATGAAGGAGCCTCAACTGCTTCACTGGGCAAGGAATTCCATAGATCCACAACCCTTTGGGTGAGGAGGTTCCTCCTAAGCTCAGTCCTAAATCTACTTCCCCTTATTTTGAGGCTATGCTCCCTAGTTCTGCTTTTGGGCGTGGGGAGGATGTTTCCACTTGTAGGAAAAACTGGAACCAGAGGGCACAATCTCAGGCTAAAGGGATGATCCTTTTAAACAAAAATGAGGAGGAATTTCTTCAGCCAAAGGGTGGTGAATCTGTGGAATTCTTTGCTGCAGAAGGCTGCGGAGGCCAAATCACTGATTGTTTTTAAGACAGAGACAGATACGTTTTTGATTTATAAGGGGATCAGGGGTTATGGGCAGAAGGCAGGATAATGGGGATGAGAAAATATCAGCCATGATTGAATGGCGGAGCAAACTCGATGGTTCGAGTGGCTTAATTCTGCTCCTGTGTTTTATGGTCTTTTGGTAACCCCCCTTACATGTGTCACCTGCCAGTGCCCCTTCCGTGTGCTCACTGGCAGTGCTAGAATGCAAGAGGGCAATGCCCAGGCATGTTCCACAACACCTGGGGCCTACAGGCACCTCTGCACCCCTAGGTTGGTCATCATGACTGGTTTTCATTTCTGAAAACCAGTAGTGATTCGCACCGGCACGATGTCAAGTTGCCGGCGAGGGAACAGATATCGTGAGGGGGTATTACAGCATTAAACACATTAATTAAATGATAACATATCTACACTTTGAAAATCGGGTTCATCGGGTGAACCTGATTATGTCACCGGCGGAAGGAGGCGGGGTGGGTGGTGGTTATTTCACACTTAGGTCTTGTGGTATTAAAGGTATTACGGTACCTGATAGGCTGGAGCACCATTGGTGGAAACTGCATGCTTTCTATTGGTTGGGATGTATGGTAGCTCTGGCCTGCTAGGCAGGGTATAAGTGCCCGTGCCACCTCAGCAGCCTTCATTCTGTACCTGAGCTGCTAGGGGAAACATCTAGCTTATTAAAGCGTTCAGTTGGACTTCAACCTCGCTTTAGTGGTCCTTGATCGTCCATCAATTTAATAAGCTAGTTTTTTAAGAAGAAAGGATGGAGCTCCGAATCAAGCCGGAGTGTCTGCAACTCAGCCCCCATGCGGCGAACTCAGAGGCAATCTTCAAGCACTGGCTGGCGTGCTTTAAAGGGTATCTCGGGATGGCCGAAAACACAGCCACGGGAGAGCAGAAACTGCAAGTCCTGCACTCAAGGGTGAGCCCGGAGATTTATACCCTCATCGAGGCAGCGGAAGACTTCGATGCAGCAATAGAGCTGCTAAAAGGACACTATATTCACCTGGTAAACCAGTTCTATGCCCTTCTTGCAACAAGGCGACAAACCCCTGGGGAATCGCTGGAAGAATTCTACCGTGCACTCCTGGTGTTGGGGAGAAACTGCAGCTGCCCGCAAGTTTCGGCGAGCGAGCACACTGAACTCTTAGTCCGGGACGCTTTTGTGGCAGGTATGCTATCCTCACAAATTCACCAGCGACTATTAGAAAAAGACACTCTGGGTCTCAGAGCCCTTGCAGGCTCCCTGGACGTGGTCTCCAGGAATGCCCGCGCTTACGTTCCCGACCGCGCGGCAGCCCCCGGGCAGCGTGGAAACCCTCCGCGGCCGACCCCGAGACGTCCCCCATCCCCCCACAGGCCTGCGCTGCAAGGCGGCCTGGCAACCCCGGGGGCCCCCGCTGCTACTTTTGCGGCAGGCCTAGCACCCCCGCCAGTGCTGCCCGGCCCGCGCATCCACCTGCAAGGGATGCGGCAAAAAGGGCCATTTCATAGGGGTATGTCAGGCCCGTGCGGTTGCCGCGGTCTCCAGTGGCGAATGTGGACCGCAACCACAAACCTCTCCACGGTCCCCGTGCGGCCAGCGGTCGCCGCCATCTTCCTAAACCAGGGCCACGTGCGGACCCCGGGCGCCGCCATCTTGTTCCGCAGACGCCACGTTGGCAGGATGGGCGCCGCTATTTTGTGCACCCCTAGCCATGTGCGACCAACGGGAGCCGCCATCTTTGATGAGCCCCCAGGACCCCAGCTCGGTCTTCCAGCACGAGATGGACCGAATGGTTGACCGGTACGGTTTACGGGCAACATTCCCGTATCTCGATAATGTCACCATCTGCGGCCACGACCAGCAGGACCACGACATCAATCTCCGAAAATTCCTCCAGACCGCAAAAATCCTTAACCTTACATACAACAAGGATAAATGCGTGTTTAGCACCGACCGCCTAGCCATCCTCGGCTACGCAGTGCGAAATGGAGTTATAGGCCCCGACCCTGAATGCATGCGCCCCCTTATGGAGTTCCCCTTCTGCACTGCTCCAAGGCCCTGAAGCGTTGCCTAGGGTTTTTCAGCTACTACGCCCAGTGGGTCCCCAACTATGCGGACAAGGCCCGTCCCCTGATCCAATCCACAGCTTTTCCCCTGTGGATGGAGGCCCGCCAAGCCTTCAGCCGCATCAAAGCAGACATTGCAAAGGCCACGATGCACACCATCGACGAGTCCCTCCCCTTCCAGGTCGAGAGCGATGCGTCCGACGTAGCTCTGGCGGCCACCCTCAACTAAGCGGGCAGACCGGTGGCCTTCTTCTCTCGTACCCTCCATGCTTCCGAAATCCGCCACTCCTCAGTCGAAAAGGAGGCCCAGGCCATAGTAGAAGCTGTGCGACATTGGAGGCATTACCTGGCCGGCAGGAGATTCACTCTCCTCACGGACCAACGGTCGGTGGCTTTCATGTTTGATAATGCACAGCGGGGCAAGATAAAAAAACGAGAAGATCTTGTGGTGGAGGATCGAACTCTCCACCTACAACTACGAGATCTTGTATCGTCCCGGGAAGCTAAATGAGCCGCCTGATGACCTGTCCCGCGGCACATGTGCCACCGCACAAGTGGACCGCCTCCGAACCCTACACGAGGACCTCTGCCACCCGGGGGTCACTCGCTTTTTCCATTTTGTCAAGAACCGCAACCTGCCCTACTCCATTGAGGAGGTCAGGACAGCCACCAGGGACTGCCAAATCCACACGAAGTGCAAACCGCACTTCTACAGGCCAGAGAAAGCGCATCTGATAAAGGCTTCCTGTCCCTTTGAACGCCTCAGAATGGACTTCAAAGGCCCCCTCACCTCCACCGACCGCAACACGTACTTCCTGAACGTGACTGATGAGTACACCCGGTTCCCATTCGCCGTCCCCCGCCCCGACATGACCGCAACCACTGTCATCAAGGCCCTCCATAGCATCTTTGCACTGTTCGGGTTCCCCGCTTACATACGTAGGGGTCCTCCTTTATGAGCGACGAACTGCATCAATTCCTGATCAGCAAGGGCATCGCCTCGAGCAAGACGACCAGTTACAGCCCCCGGGGTAACGGATAGGTAGAGAGGGAGAACGGAACGGTCTGGAAGACCATCCTACTGGCCCTACGGTCCAGGAACCTCCCAGTCTCCCGCTGGCAGAAAGTCCTCCCGGATGCCCTCCACTCCATCCGGTCACTGCTTTGTACGACCACCAACCAGACACCTCACGAACATCTCCTTGTCTTCCCCAGGAAGTCCTCCTCTGAGACCTCACTCCCAACCTGGCTGGCAGCACCCGGACCCATCCTGCTCCGAAAACACGTGCGGGCGCACAAGTCGGACTCATTGGTCGAGAGGGTCCATCTGCTCCATGCTAACCCCCAGTACCCCAACGGCCGACAAGATACGGTCTCCCTACGAGACCTGGCGCCCGCTGGAACCCCACGCACGCCCCAGCCACCAGTCCCACCCTCCCCTCCACCGCGGCACCTTACAGGAGGATCGGTCCTTCCGCCTGCCCCGTCTCGGCCCCCCCACCCACCGATGCCCCCCGCAGGCGCTCCCTTCCCAGTTCAACCGTTTTCCCCACCAGCGGCGTCTAGGGGTGCCGAAGCAGCCATGGAGATCGAAGCCACGATCCCGGAGTCACAGGCGCCCGCGCCTCCACCGGAGTCACTGCCGAAGCTCCGATGATCACAGAGGATGACCACGGCCCCCGATCGACTGATTGCTTCATTTTAAATTGTAGACTGTAAACTGTAAACTGATTGCTTCATTTTAAATTGTAAACTGTAAACTGTAAATGTAAATCAGCAAATGTTCATAGCTATCAGAATTGTAAATAGTTACAAAACACTGTACAGATGTATTACGGTACCTCCATAACTAATTCTACCACGTTGCCATGATTGTAGTATCAGGCCACCACCCCCGCTGGACTCTTTTCTAACAGGGGGTGAATGTGGCATTATAGGTATTACGGTACCGGATAGGCTGGAGCACCATTGGTGGAAACTGTATGCTTTATATAGGTTAGGATGTATGGTAGCTCCGCCCAGCTAGGTGGGGTATAAGAGCCCGTGCCACCCCAGCAGCCTTCATTCTGTACCTGAGCTGCTGGGGGAAACATCTAGCTTATTAAAGCCTTCAGTTGGACTACAACCTCGCTTTAGTGGTCATTGATCGTGCATCAGGTCTTGCCAGATTAAATCCCGTTTTTGGCGGCTCATGAGATTTAGTGGCCGTATGGGGATTTGCACACATGGCTAACGGGGCAAATAGATCACAGCCACGAGCTGTGATAGCAAGCCCGCGTATGCGTTGCTTATAGTCCAGGAGGTGCAGCAATGAAGTTGGGCTCCCCATCAGTGCAGCAAATGCAACTAATTAATCCCCAGGAGTCAGAGAGCATACCACTACACCATCAGAAAATTCCATTTCACTGCATTTAAAGGCTTGCGAGCTAACCTATTATTAGACTACACTTTAGGTAAAATTCTCCAATTGGGAGATTATGGGTGAGATTCTCCGTTTGGGTGTTCTCCCATCAGAGGACAATTGCTACCGATACATGTTCTGCCTGGGAGCACAAATCGGGAAGCATTTCACTATTTGCATGGCGAGGAATACGAGGGTGTCCCACAATCGGGTAGCCATTTTGAGCTCCCTATCGAGGGAGACCCACCCCAGGGACTCCCATAATAGATCATAGAATTTCATCATAGAATTTACAGTGCACAAGGAGGCCCTTGGAAAGAGCACCCCACTTAAGCCCATGCCTCCAGCCTATCCCTGTAACCCAGTAACCCCACCTAACCCTTTTGGACACTAAGGGCAATTTAGCATGGCTAATCCACATAACCTACACATCTTTTGGACTGCAGGAGGAAACCGGAGCACCCAGAGGAAACCCACGCAGGCACGGGTAGAACGTGCAGACTCCGCACAGATAGTGACCCAAGCCAGGAATCAAACCTAGGACCCTGGAGCTATGAAGCAACTGTGCTAATCACTGTATTACCAGCTGCCCCTAATAGAGATCCCCCCAGGGACCTCTTCAATGGGGAGACCCCCTGAGGGATCCCTTAATAGGGAAACCCCCTCAGGGCCCCTACAATGAGGAGACCTCCCAAAAACCATTTAATAGGGAGACCCCCCCCAGGGACCCCTTCAATGGGGAGGCCCCCCAAGGCCGCCTTTCATAAGGGGACCCCATAGAGACCCCTTCAATCGGAGAACCCCTCAAAGACCCCCTTATCACGAGATGCATTCCAATCACTCAAGCATGTGATTGCAATGTACTTACCGCTCTTTGATGTGGTTAGCACTGTTGACTCACAATGCCAGGGACCCGGGAGCGCAAATCGGGAAGGCTTTCACTATTTGCATGGCGAGGAATACTAGGGTGTCCCACAATCGGGCCGCCATTTTGAGCTCCCTATCGAGGAAGACCCACCCCAGGGACTCCCATAATAGATCATAGAATTACATAATAAAATTTACAGTGCACAAGGAGGCCCTTGGAAAGAGCACCCCACTTAAGCCCATGCCTCCAGCCTATCCCTGTAACCCAGTAACCCCACCTAAACCTTTTGGACACTAAGGGCAATTTAGCATGGCCAATCCACATAACCTACACATCTTTTGGACTGCAGGAGGAAACCGGAGCACCCAGAGGAAACCCACGCAGGCACGGGTAGAACGTTCAGACTCCGCACAGATAGTGACCCAAGCCAGGAATCAAACCTAGGACCCTGGAGCTATGAAACAACTGTGCTAATCACTGTATTACCGGGCTGTCCCTAATAGAGATCCCCCCAGGGACCTCTTCAATGGGGAGACCCCCTGAGGGATCCCTTAATAGGGAAACCCCCTCAGGTCCCCGACAATGAGGAGACCCCCAAGGGAACCCTTTCATAGGGAGACCCCCCCAGGGACCCCTTCAATGGGGAGGCCCCCCAAGGCCGCCTTTCATAAGGGGACCTCATAAAGACCCCCTCAATGGGAGAACACCCCAAAGACCCCCTTATCACGAGGTGCATTTCAATCACTCAAGCATGTGATTGCAATGTACTTACCGCTCTTTGATGTGGTTAGCGCTGTTGACTCACAATGCCAGGGACCCGGGTTTGAATTGTTTCCTGTTCCTGTTGGGGGCCCTATTTGTGGAGCAATTCAGTACATGCTAATGGACCAGCACTCTGCCCATATGAATCTAGAACAATTCTCATTCCCACCGGTGTTGGATTCATTGGGACTGGAATTGGGGCTGGACAGCTTGACAAGTTGGAGCTGTTTGTAAGCATTCCACTGCCCACACACACTCATTCAGCCAAGAAGATGGCTCAGAGAAGACGAACACCACGCTTCACCAAGTCAGAGCTTGATAGAATGTTGGATACGATGAGGGTAGGCTGGACACCTTCTTCCCCAGGGTGGTCAGGATGCTCCAGCCTGCGGTCATGAACCGTGCCTGGGCGGAGATGGCCGAGGTGGACAGTGCTGCAAGAAGGTGAACGACCTCCTTAGGGCAGCTCAGGTGAGCCACCACCACTGTTCCCCGAGCATCATTCCTGTCCCTCACTCTTCACATCACACCCTCAATCCAATAGAGGCCAATGAAAACCTACCTGGCCAGCACACATGCAGTGACCACCCAGACAGACAGTGGAATGTGATCCTCAAGACAGGAGTCAGACGAGGAGGAACACCAGAGTTCATCTCACAGCAAGTCGTCATCATCCTCCGTTCTCTGGACAAGGCCTGGTGATACTGCCAACCCATGGCAGTAATGACCCTGTAGTGATGCTGGTAGACTCTATGGAGGGGATGCTGGGTGGGTGGGATGGAGTGATGGGAGGGGGGACAGGGAGGATGTGAGTGGCTATGGGGAAGGGTAGTCACTTGGAAGGAGATGGGGGTGTGGGGAGTTTATGGAGAGGTGGGCTAGGGTTAGGGTGCTGCTGATGGCCAGGTCTCTTAGTTGGCTAATCTGGAGGTGATGAGGTTGTCCCGTGTGTAGCAGAACTGCAGCACACAGTGAGCGGTCTGTTGTGCCAGCCCGTGCTCCATGCCCTGTTCTTCCTGGTAATCCTCCTCGTCCGATGAGGCCAGGCTTTCTTCCCCCTCCTCCAGCATAACCCACCTCTGCAGCACAATGTTACGAAGGACGCAGTAGGCCAACCTGATGTTAGAGACCCTCCTAGGGATATATTGGAGCATCCCACCCAAGCGGTCCAGGAATTGGGAGCACCTCTGAAGGACGCCGATGCACCGCTCAATGACGCTCCTGGTTGTTGCCTGGGTATTGTCATAGCGATTCTTTGCATAAGTCTGGGGTCTCCGGTCAGGGCTCATTTAGCCAAGACCTCAGCGGATAACCCTTGTTGCCCAAGAGCCAGCCCCTCGCACAAGGAAGTACCTTGAAGATGCCGGAAACCGATGGGTGCACCAGGATTGGATTGGATTGGATTTGTTTATTGTCACATGACCGAGGTACAGTGAAAAGTATTTTTCTGCGAGTACATGAAAATAAAAGAAAATAAAAAGAAAATACATAATAGGGCAATACAAGGTCCACAATGTAAATACATAGACACCGGCATCGGATGAAGCATACAGGGGTGTAATATTAATCAGGTCAGTCCATAAGAGGGTGGTTTAGCAGTCTGGTAACAACGGGGAAGAAACTGTTTTTGAATCTGTTCGTGCGTGTTCTCAGACTTTTGTATCTCACGTGTGGGTGATGCATGCTGACTGAATATCAGGCGCAGGCGTGCATGAAATGCAACTGGTAGTCACACACCAACTGCACATCCAGGAAGTGGGCAGCCTTCCGATTGATGAAGGGCACCCCCTGATGAGCCAGTGCTTGTTGGAGGACATGTGTGCCATCGATCACCCCCTGTATCTGGGGCATGCCAGTGATGGCGGCAAATCCTGCTGCCCGGAAATCCTGGTTTGCCTGGTCCAGACTGAAGTTTATATAGTCCACTGCCCAGGCATATAGGATACCCGTCACAGTGCAGATGCATCTGTGTACAGATGTCTGTAAGATCTCAGACAGGTCCCTGCTTGGTCCCTGGAAAGACCCAGAGGCATAAAGGTTCAGGGAGACCGTAAGTTGACAGCTACCAGGAGCGGGTATCCACCTCCATAGCCCCTCAGTGCCAGGTGCGCCATAACCTGGCACAGGTGGTGCACGGTCTCCTTTGGTGGCACAGGCGACCTGGCAGCTCCTCGAAAGACAGGCACTGATGGTATAAATGTGGCCTAATGCAGTGCCTCTTTCCCACCTCCTCCTCGGCCTGTTGGATAACCAGCACTCAAGCCTCACTGGCTGGCCCCTGCACTTCTCGGACAGGCTCCTCTTGTGCAGGGTCCTCCCCGAGCAAGCCCCGTGTCTCCGGCCTCCATGCGCCTGCAATGGGAGACGTGGCCAGTTGAGTAGCGAGCATTGCTGGCTGTACTCTGAAATTCATTCTCTGCAGGGGGAGGAAAGAGAAGACACGTGACCAAGATGAGTATTCCCTTGCCCATCCAAATCCACAGACTACATGGTGATGCCAACTTTCATTTCAGCTCCATCCTCCACATGTCCCTCACAAACCCACCCCACCCTTCAGCTGTCCCCCCCAAGATGTTGCCTTCCACACTGCACCCCTGTCCCCATCCGTGAGTGGCACCAGGGAACCTCTATTCTCACCACTCGTCCCTGTCAACAGGGGTACCGATGGCTGCCGCAACCTGTGTCAATGATAGGCCCTATGGCCCCTGTCCTGTTTCCCCAGTGGGGTCTACTGTGCGTGTTCTCATTGGGTGGGCCGTGTGTTACCCCGCTATCAGGCTGGCACCTGGTTGTGCGGTGGGGAGGGTCACTGTGTGCCACCTATCACCTCCGTGCTTAGAGGCTTATGTGGGGGGAGGTTCTACAGATGGGGGTGAGGTAGGGAGGTGTGCGTCTGCTGGAAGTCTAGCTGCAGTGTGATATGGGTCCTGAATGTGACACATAGGTTGTGTCAACCTGTCAAGGGACAGGATGGATGGGAGCAGGGGCAGTGGGGCAGGCAGGGCTTGGACACAGCTGGTAGTCCTGCCAAGTGGGCTAGCTGATACTGTAACTGTTGAGGCTTCTGCCCTGAGAGGGTCAGTGTGCCAGGGAGGGTGCCAATGGCCATGGTGCATGTGTCCTTTATTTGGGGTGATCTCTGCTATTCCCCTGCTTCCCCTGCAGAGGGGCTGAGCTTCTGATGATTGAACTGAGGGGGGGCTAGCACCTGGTGTGCCACTGATTGAGCTCGGCCACACCCATCCCGGTGATGGGCCAGCTGGAGTCTGAGAGTTTCCAGAGGGGCGGCTTGAGTGGGTATCCAAATGACCAGAGGCTCTATGAACATTTACAGGACACAGTAGTGTCACAGCACAGTGGGTGTACCAAATGGGTGCGTTTAAAACAAATACTGCAGCAATGGTTGCCTGAGCCAGGCCATCCATTCCCGAGGGGGACACCCCAAATCAGAGGAGCTGTCACCATGTTGCACGGTAGCACAGTGGTTAGCACTGTTGCTTCAAAGCTCCTGGGTCCTAGGTTCGATTCCCAGCTTGGGTCACTGTCTGTGCGGAGTCTGCACGTTCTCCCCGGTCTGCGTGGGCTTCCTCCGGGTGCTCCGGTTTTCTCCCACATTCCAAAGATGTGTAGGTTAGGTGGATTGGCCATGTTAAATTGCCCTTAGTGTCCAAAAAGGTTGGGTGGGGTTACTGAGTTACGGGGATAGGGTGGAGGCGTGGGCTTAAGTGGGGTGCTCTTTCCAAGGGCAGGTGCAGACCCGATGGGCCGAATGACCTGCTTCTACATTGTCTATGATTCTATGATTCCCGCTACTTCCCCCAGCCCTTCCCCAAATAGTATTTTCAAACTTTGTTTACCTTCTCTCTCCCCCTCAGCAGGCATGGCGCCCAGTCCCCATTTGTAAATAGCTGCAGTAAATCATTTGCGCATGACTTCTCCCTGAGAGGGGCGGAGCATTGCGGCGGCCTGGAGCATAGTGGGTCAAACGCGCGAATACATTTAAATGCAAATACCGGTTTTGCATTCCATGGCGGGTGCGGGGCGCAAACCTCGATATCGCCACCAGCGAGGGATCAGAGCTTGGCACCCATATCGGCGCCTGCCGCAGATCTCGATTTTGGCCAGATGCCCGATGTTCCGCACAATCGAGGTACGAGTTTGCGGCATCGCAAAGCGGAAGATTTTGTCCATTCATTCAGAATAGACATTGAACATAAATTGTGCTGGTAAAACAAGGAATTGGACAAGTTAATAATTTAACTATGTCTGCATGAATTTCTGGACCGTAACCAGACTATGGCATGGAATGCACCAGAACATTCTAACACACAAAACGCTATCAGAAGCCATTCAGTGAAAAACATGTTCACCCTTCAATTCTCCAATTCCACTTGTTATCGGTGCGAACAGCAGGTAAGGTATGCACAGAGTTCTTTGGATTGCTTTTATGCCTCTGTTAGAAGTATTGGAAATAAAATGCAGGAGTTACAGGCTATTTCCAAAAAGAATTTGGATGGAATTTTTTGGACAACAGAGATGGGTTGAAGTGAAGGTGAATGGTCACATAGCATCCTGTAAACACAGACAGAGTTTTCTTTGAATCCTTAAGCTGCTTCATTCCACAGTAAGGGAAACACCTGTGCAACAGTGATAAGCAGATTCACTTCATTTAGCCGATATCACTTGCTGATTTTGCGCAAGATAGTAGTAGAATAGTGTAACATTCTGGCAGTCTCGCCAACAACTGCTTCACCTCGATTGGGATGTGCCTCCCCACGTCACCATATGAAAATAATGATGGAGGAGGGTTTGAGTCCTGACACCCTGGTGTAATTTTTCCTGTCTACCTCACTTCTTGTCTCTTATCAGTACCACCAATGGTTGATGTGGCCATAGGCCAGGAAAGCAGAAGGTCCTCCAGGATAATAATAATAGCTTATTGTCACAAGTAGGCTTCAATGAAGTTCCTGTGAAAAACCCTAAATCGCCACATTCCGGTGCCTGTTCGGGGAGGCCGGTATGGAAATTGAACCCGCGCTGCTGGCCTTGTTCTGCACTACAAGCCAGCTGTTTAGCCCACTGTGCTAAAGAGGGCTGCTGTTCTGTTTTTCCCTTCTATTCAGGAACAGGAACTTGCTGATTCAAGACCTTGAAGCAGATCTTCCCCAGCATCCTTAATGATCCCTTCAAAGTCCTCTCTGTGTCTCCTGAAGATGCAGTGGTGTCCCTACAGCAGGACTAACAGGATTCTCCTCTTTCAACTGGTGTCTTTTCTCTTGATGGTAGAAATCGCACTGGGAACCTGCTCTGTATTATAAATGACCCCCCATGTTCAAATAAATGGACCTAGGCTGGGGTAAGTTTGAAGGGCTTGGCAAACAACTCACCCCAGTACTCCTTGCTGAAAAATAATTCAAACAAATCGCAACTTTGCTTTGATGAATTATCTTACCTATCGGAAATAAAACAAATTTATCCCTCTGCATTCTTTCCTTTCCCTCATCTGCCAAAACGGCCCTTTCCAAAAGCCTGACTGTCATGTGTCATGTTGTTCACCCTGGGGTAACACGGATTGCACACGATGCAATTAACTGATCAAGTATACACCAAACGAAGGCGTTGGTTCAATATAAGATTTATTGAACTGTTAACAATTCTCCTACTTGGATTCGACTCTCCTGCTAATCTCACTATAGTAACTCGATCTAACTAACCAGTCTGCTCTAATCCATGCGTGGGTGTGGTACTTTCCTGATATGCTCCTATCTCTCTGAGTGTCGCCTATGTAAAGAGAAAGAGCATGTGTGCCCTATCCTTTTATATGGGTTAGTGTCACCTTGTGTTAGTGTCACCTCTGGGTGTGTCTTGAATGCCCATTGTTTGTGTCCCATCTCACTGACCTATTCGTTGAGTGCCTGTGTGTCATGATGTCTCTGGTGCTCCCTCTAGTGTTTATCTAGTCTAAGTGTATTTACATTAACCCCTTGTGTATTTACAGTGTCCTAGTGTATCTACATTAACCCCTTGTGTATTTACAGTGATGCATATCACCACATCATGTTAAACATAAAACATTGCTGCTTTATTCCTGACTGGTAACAAGTACGTATCATTCGGTCAATGCCTTTTGTGAGAGACAGGGCCCACCACTTGTTTCAGACAGGCAACTTTGTCCACTCAACAAAAGGCCCCTATGAATGTTAGAATGGGGATGGCGAAGTTAAAGGGGCGGCAAGACTACCAAATGTATTTTTCGGTCCCAAGTGAAAATCAGCTCCACTGTATTCTCCTGCGCCTATACCAGCATTATACAGAGGGCCTCATATGCAGGTTTCCAAAAACTAGCGATGTCCAAAAATCAGACACTTTTTTTAAGCTGCCACGCATTATTTTTTTTAAATTATTATTAGATGTATAAAAAACCTTACCGGCTTGTTGGACTAGCATTTGTGCAGTGGCGTGACCACTAATGGTCAACTTTGTGTGCCTGTCCTTTCCCACCATTGCAGTGGTCCAAGCAAACCTTGACCTGATCCATCCCAGCTCGACGCGGCCAACACAAAAAACGAAAGATCTGAAAGCTGGCACGGATCTGGTCCAAACGGTTCCGGTTTTGAGACGCTGTGCCTGTATTGTTTTAAAGGGCAGATCCATTTATAAATGAAAATAAACAGCAACTCTTGTTTCTTCGAATCTGTCTCAGTGACTGTGACTGCCCCGTCTACCTTTCATTGTTTGAACAAATATGAGCCCTGTCCTCTGAGTAGGTTAATGATGTGAGATTATCGTCTATAAACACGCATATTTTTAGGGAACTGATACACAGCATGAGCCTCTGGTCTGGTGCAGCAGCACAATTACTGTGATCGTGATGTGGAATTAATGTTACACCATCCTTCAGTGTGCCAAATTCAAAACAAATTAACTTACCCCAATGGGCTATTGTTATGTGCAACCCAGATAGATTTTCTAGCCTCTGCCTTTTCTGTTTCAGTCAACAACCAGGGAGGCCGATGACATTTTCAGTATCACATTCGATAATTTCTTGTCTGCCACTCTTATAATTTCCACAGGAGATCTGTGGGAATAAAGTAATGAATAGTAATTCGGCCACACCAGCCTATCCTTCGGGCCACATTTGGCCTTTGTAGCACTGCAAATCGTGACCGGCATTAGCATTCGGGCTGATGTGAGCAGCACAATAAAGCCTTACCTGCTATTTCCGCCATTGTACTTTGCCACAGGTTTGCGCTCATTGATTTGATCGAATGTGGCAAATCAGGCAGAGCTGTGCCTTGCCACTGCGGGGAAACAGGCTCAGAATGAGAACAAATGTCACAACAAAGAATAAATATCCCTTTAAGGCTGGCATTCCTGAAAGAGAGGTGTCACTGCAACAGTTGTCCACCATTTTGGATACTGTTGGGGGAGATGGTTCACCAGGGGAAGGTGGCGGCAGCCAGGTTCATGGCACGGTGGCTGGCTCTGCTGCACAGGAGGGCAGGAAAAAATGTGGCAGAGCTGAAGTGATAGTGGACTCAATGGTAAGGGGAATAGACAGGTATTTCTGCAGCCACAAATGAGACTCCAGGATGGTGTGTTGCCTCCCTATTGCAAAGGTCAAGGATGTCGTGGAGTGGCTGCAGGGCATTCTGACAGGAGAGGGTGAACAGCCAGCTGTCGTGGTGCATATAGACACTAACGATATAGGTAAAAAATGTGATGAGGTCTTACAAGCTGAATTTAGGGAGTTAGGAGGTTAATTACAGGTTAATTTCTAGATTATTACTTCAGGTTTCTTGTGTCATTGTTTATGATTTTGGAGGTTTCCAATACTTAGCTAAAGTTTGGAAGTGAACTGGCTGGTGCTGAAGTAGATTTTTGGTCATTTAAAATGTGGTCCTGAATCAAGTTGCTTTGACGCATTTGTTGCTTGGTACGGTTTCCTCTGGGAATAGAACGTGACTGGGAGAATGAAGTGAGGCTACACAGAGTAGAACATGCAGCTAGATAATGGAGGAGAGGGAGAAGAGCTGTGTCAATTTTAAAGGTTATTATAATTAAAATTTAGATTCTGTTTCATTTGGTTGCATGTGTTGAATTACTTGGTTCCAAATTCACCCATATAATAATTTAGTTTAAATGAGACATAATCACATAAGGCAAGTCAGGACTCTCATATAGCAAACAATACCAAGTGTATTTGAGAGAAAAAGTTATACATATCAAATATGCAACCAAATTTCGCAACTTTAATGGGCAATCACCGGGCAGACATGTGAATCTTCTTCTGTTCCCAAACTGACAACAATTTCCTGAAATCCTCCTACAGAGAGTACCTCAATGGCTATAGCACTAAAGTTATTGTACCACTAGTAACCAGCTAGAAACAGCTGATTAAATAAGTGCTGAGTCTCAATGTACAATCAAAGAATAAGTGACCAATCAAGTAGTTATTAAGGCTGGATAACACTCTAACATTTGAAAGTTGAAATATTAATTTGCTATTGTTAGCATTGTATATCGGAACAGAGGGTATTCAGTCACCAAAAGGAAAATTTGTCCTTGACCGTCAGGTTTTGCAATTAATTTGAAGGACTGCATCTCCAGCAGTGCAGTGTCCCTGCAGTACTGCATTGGAGTGTCAGCGTAGTTTTTTTTGTGCTCTATTCTCTCCAGTGGACTTTCTAACTCAGAAGCATGACCGCCATCAACTGAGCCACAGGAGGAATGCAAACCTCGTCTACAGGCTGGATTCTCCGATCCCTAAGGCGTGTGTTTCTCTGTGGCGTGCCGTTCGCTGGTGGTGGGATTCCACACACCCACCACTTATCAATGGCATTTCCCATTGAAGCCACCCAACCGGCCTTGGTAAACTCCCCTCACAATTTAACCCTTTTCATTCTAAAAGCATTCTGCATCAACCTTTCAAGGCCAACACAAAGTGTGATGCCGAGAGCAGAATGCAAAAATAGGGTTGAATCAGAGATTTATATAACAACAAAATAACTTTGCATTAATCGAGCAAATTTCATTTCAAATGGTGTTAGTAATAGGATCAAAAGTTATATTCATGAAAAACTAGTGAAAACAGATTTAATTGAGGCATTCAAGAGGGCATTGGATTAATATTTGAAAAAGGTGAATGTGCAGGATCCTGGGGAGAAGGCAAGGGAATTCGGAGAGCTGGTGCAGACATGACAGGCTGAATGGCCTCTTTCTGGTCTGTGACAATTGTGTGTTAGCCATTGATGAATCATAGATGTTTACATTAAAAATACCAAACATCTTTACAATACCAATGTTGCTGGTAAACGTGGGGTACAGCTTTTGCAGAAATAGTGAATGTATATATTTTTAAAATCAAAAATATTACCACAGTGAGTCACAGAAAATAATCCAAATGTTTCACTTTGTGAGCAATTTAAATTTAATTAAAACTACAGTCTGCATTTGTTGCCAGAGGCTGCTATTATTTCTAGCGACTCAATACTTAGTTCCAAACCTTTAATTATTTCTGAAATTGATCTTATAAATGTTTAATTAAGTAGCCTATTTATGACATATGAAATTGGACAGTTCTGCATTAGTCTGTATAATAGATTGCTGGTTGACAAAGTATTTGAATTTAATCAATCGGATTTATTGGGTTTGATAATGAACTCATTTATTAAATTTTATATAATAGATGCACCTGTAGTGCTCAAACACAAAATATAAAATATAAATCTAATGCGTAAGAGATTAAAGCCAACATTATTTATTTAATATGTAACTGTTCAATAAATGAGGGTAGCAAAAAGAAGGATTAATGCATTTGTTTGATGTTAACATTGTACATTGTTATGGTCAATTTAGCAGCATAATCCAATGTGAGGTATAGTATAACCTGATTGTAAATAATAATCACTTAATCCAAAAGCATTAATGTTTTAAAGAAGAAAATGCTGACTGTTATTGACTGTAATGAATATTGGATGGCCGATTGGATCTGCAACTTCCTCTACTTTCTTAGACTATAACTAATTAAGAGATAAAGGACTCTCTCACCCATTACAATACAACTCTCTCCGGTGACTAAGAATGAATAGTCTTCATTTTATTGTTCTAAACCTATATTGTTTCAGATAACAGACCACAGATTTTTAGTTAAAGTACCAGAGAGTGTGAAATCGCAGTTATTTGTAAGACACACCAAATCACAAAGCAATTTTCCGGTAGTAATGTTATGTCAATATTCTTTGACAGAAGACAAATGCAGTTATTATTTTGCAATTGTGTGTTTGGTTAAGTTTGGGATTCACAAAAAGAAGCAATTTCACATATTTATCTCCACTGAACTAAGAAAATATATTTTTTGAAAACAGAGATCTTCTTTGCACTGTGTGACTTAACTGTGCATGTCGTGTGGGAGCTAAGAAATAAAATCTTGGAGGAAGCAAAATCTTTAATGTACACTTAAGTGAGAGCACTAAATGACCACCATTTTTTATGCCCCCCATCAAGAGTAAATGGATACGCGTAAGTATTAAACTTAGCCGAGGAACCATTTTAATTGGAAACCTTCTGGATAGTAAAGCCCCACAAATAATGTCCATCTAGATGTGAAAATATGTTGATTGTTATTAACAGTTTTCACTTTACAGCACAGGTTTATCTGGGCAATAAACCTTTGACACAGTGATTCGCAACAGCAAGGAAGCCAATTATTAGGGAACAAATCCAATTAATTTGTCAGGCAGCAATTTCTAATGTGCTCATTTGTGTATTTACCTCAGTCTTTTAGCTACACTCAAACCAGGCCTTAATTTAATGCATGTTTGGTAAACCAGTGCATTGAAAGTTTTATTTAAAGTATAAAATAAGTTATATTCACTCTGCAGTTGCCATGAAAACTGATTTCCCCCTTTTATTTTTTTTAAATTTTCATCTTGGTTTTGAGTTCCACCTTCATCCATATTTTACTCTAATTTTTCACAGAAGTTAAGTTCTGGTTCTACTATGGATTGTCGGCTGGATAGTCTACCTGCTTTTGTTGTGCACTCGACTAGACTACATGCTATTCAGAAACAGTCTTTACAACACTGTTTGCAGGCCTGGTTACATGTATTACAATTATTATATGTTCAAATTTCAATTTAATGTACAATTCTAAACTAAAGCAGGCTAACTGGTGTTATTTGCTCGTAAAACATTCCATTTTACTGAGGTTTCCAGTGGTAATCAAAAACGTTGAAGTAGCAAATTCATTAAATCATTTTTGTTTGAAATTGATTTCTTCCAGTTGCCAGTGATGTGGGTAACCTTCTAGTCAATTAACATTGCCACTTCCAATCACCAGTGGTGTGTTGGCAATGGTCAGTTTCCATTAAAATCACATTAAAAGAAAGATTAATAACAGATACTTGAAACTGACGCAATTCAAATGCAGATATGTGAATGTAGGCCATTCGACAATTGGGATTTATTGAAAGGTGCCAAGCTAATTACTACCATCGCACCTATTTACTTTATGCTGTTTTTATATTGCGTAACAACAGAGAGCACCCACAGGCAATTGTAATGAATACTGACACCTCACTAATTTAACCAGGATTCTCACGTTGATCCCTTCTCTGGACAGACATGACGTTTCCTGCTTGCCACTCAGATAGCGTGGCAGTTGACAAGAATAATTGAAATGGACAATCAAACGGAGCAGCCAGCTTGTCAGACAGCACTGCTGTACCATCAGAAAACTTCAAGCTTCATTGCTCGTCAGTTTGGTTCATTCTAATGAAAAGTCGTTTTATTCAAGTATTTATAAGAGTGCATAAGGCAATATATACATTTGGCAAGAAGACCAGGAGTTGGAATTTACAGTGCTGTGAGCAACATGCAAAGTTACCTGACTGTCTAAACTGGAATTATTTGCCAGTAACATTTATCAATGCTCCAAATAACTAACCCAACAGAGGCAGATTTCCAGCTGTTGGCAATGGTAAAGACTGGAAAGAAAAGTGCTCAGATCAGTACATTAAAGAAGCCTATGGCCCTTTCAGCCAATAACAGCAACTCAGAGCTGGCATTAACAGGACAAAGCTGTTGCCAATCCAAACAAGAAAACAACAGATGGATTTCCAATGGCGACAATAGGTAGAGGTCGCATGTTGGGTGGCTCCTGCTAGACCTTCTGTTTTTTTGCCCAGACTTTGGGGAGAATTTTATATGATTTATTGTTAGAAAAGTTGTAGCAACCAAAGGATGTTGAAATCTCAGGAAAATAACCCGTGAAGAAAGGGTGTGAGCAATAGTCCGCCGGCAAGCTCGGTGAGGAGTTCAGTGGGAGGAAAGATGGTGGAAGCAAGCTCGTCGGGTTGGACATCGCCCATAACAGTGGCTAAACTGGCTGAAGTGATAGTGGGGGAATTTGAGCAGCTGTTTTCCAAGCACTTCAACAGGCATCGAAAGGACATGCTGGCCTCGCTCAAGGAGTGAGTGGATGAAACTCTTGCCCCGATACAGGAGGCTGTGGCAAAGACGTCGATGGAGGTGCGGGAGCAAGGAGAGGTGTTGAAGGGGGTGGAGGAGGCATTGTCGCAGCACAGCAGTCAGTTCCCCTCGCTGTGTGAGGAGCTGTGGAGGGTGGTGGGGAGTAACAAAGGGCTGAGAGTCCAAGTGGAGGACATGGAGAGCAGGCCACAACGGCAGAATCTGTGGATTGTGGGACTGCCTGAGGGGATAGAGGACCAGAGGCCAACGGAGTACTTTGTGGAGCTGTTCATCAAGTTGTTGGGGAGGAGGAGGGCTCCTCCCTTCACGAACTGGGCAGGGCTCACCGGTTGATCCAGCCAAAACCAAAGGCGAATGAACCACCAAACGCTGTGATAGTCTGCTTTCACAGCTACTAAGTGAAGGAAAAGGTATTGAGCTGGGTGAAGCTGAATCGAGAAGTGAGGTGGGAAGGCGGTGGTATGCATATATACCAGGACCGCATGGTGGAGTTGGCAAGAAGGCAGGTGGCCTTTGGTCGGGCGAAGGCGGTGTTGTATAAAAGCAAAGTAAGATTTGTGGTGGTCTAGAATAGAATACATTCGCTTCAGTGCATAAGGAGGCTATTTGGAAAGAGCATCCTACTTAATCCTCACTTAAACCCATGCCTCCACCCTATCCCCATAACCCAGCAGCATTACCTAACCTCTGTGACACTAAGTGGCAATTTAGCATGGAAATTCACCTCACCTGCACTTCTTTGGACTGTGGGAGGAAACCGGAGCATCTGGAGGAAACCCACGCAGACACGGGAGAAAGTGCAAACTCCACCCAGACAGCCACCCGAGGCCGGAATTGAACCCAGGTACCTGAAGCTGTGAGGTAGAAGTGCTAACCACCATGCCACCATTTATCCGGCGAAACTGAGGGTTACACATTACTCCAAGGACTACTACTTTGAGACGGTGGAGGAGGCGTAGGCTTTCGTAAAAGCTGAAGGACTGGAACTAAATTGAGTTAGGATTTTGTTTGTTGTTAACTATTTATCATTTTTCCTTTTAGATTGTGCTTGGGAGGGGATGGTTTGGGGACTTTGGGGTAATTTGTTGGGATTTGTTTCTTCTTGGTCCGAGGGATAATTGTGTTAGTGGTTTGGAAGGTCTGGGTGTGGGTGGGGGGGCATTTGTGTTGGGTTTCTCTTTGATATTGGCTGGGGGTTCTGGCAGGGGCCACCTTGATAGCAAACAAAAGTTGGCTCGTGCGTGGGAGCAAGGTGGGGGGGAAGGGTCGCAATCTTCGGAACCTGTACGGACAGGTTTCGATGGGCCTGTGAGGTGTGAATGGTGGGGGATAGATTTGAGAGGAATAGCTGGGGGGCTTCTGGGAAGGGAAGGAGGAGGGGTAGGGGCTGATGGTGACTAGGGGTAGGGCTGGGTCCCACCGGTTGGGCAGGGCCAGGATTGGAGGTTATGGCTGATAGGAGGGGTGGAGAGCGTGAAAGACCTCAGGGCTGCTTGGTAATGTGGAACATGTGAGGGCTGGGGGCGAATGGTGGTGAGCAAGAATTTCTCCGCCTTTGAAGAGCTTGAAAGACAACATGATGCTGTTGCAAGAGACCCATCTGAATGTGAAGGATCAGATGAGGCTTTGGAAGGGCTGGGTGATCCACTTGGTCTTTGGTAGTAGGGCTTGGGGTGGGGTAACAATATTTATTGGGTAAGAGAGTGAGGTTTCAGATGGAGAAGGTGGTGACAGACCGGGGGGGGGGGGGGGGGGTGGAGGGGGCAGGTACATTATAGTAACGGGTGTTTTCGAGGTGAGGTTGGTGGTGCTGGTTAGCGGGTATGTCCCAACTTGGGATAACATATGATTTATGAAGAAGATGCTGGTTTCCATACCGGATTTGGATACGCACCAGTTACTACTGGAGGGAGAGCGGGGGGGAAACTTGAGTACACTGCTGAGTCCAAAGATGGGTAGATCCAAGCCGTATTGACTGACCCACTTGGGTTTTGTGTGTGTGTGTGGGGGGAGGGAGGAGTGCAAAGGTGTAGACTGCGTTTATGGGGGAGATGGGCGGGGAGACCCGTGGAGGCTTTTGCATCTGCAGGATGGGGAGCATTCATTCTTTTCGCCAGTACACAATCACTGTAAGGATCCCAGCCGAGTAAAGATCAAGAGGGAGACGCGAGGGCAGGTAGAAGTAGAAAGAAGTTGAACCGTGACGTCACAGCCTGCAGGTAAGTGAGTGGCTGGTGACTGGTAAGTAGTTTTTCTTTTCCCTGAGGTGTTATGGTGCGGGGTGCAGTGGTTGCTGAGTGAGTGCTTGCTGAGAAGGGGAGTAAAGTTTTTTTTAAACTTGCTGTTTGGAATTTCCAGCTGAATCCGGTCTGAGTGAGGACAGAGTGACTGCTCGGTAAGTAGTAAAGATTTAAATTGTTTGCGCAGGCCCATAACAGCTGATTTCTGTTCTTGTGTGGGGCGCAGTGGTTACTGGTTAAGTGTTTTATTTTTACCTGCATTTAATTTGGGCAGTTTCTAAACCCTAGACACTACAGTTGTAGTGTCCCCCACCCTTCCACCTCCTTTAACCTAAGGGGTAGAGTGAATAACAGGTAAGCTCTTTCTTTCTTTTTCTTTTTTTATCTAGAGGGGATGGCAGGGAAGGCAGTGCAATGTTCCTCCTGCAGAATGTTTGAGGTGAGGGACGCCGACAGTGTCCCTGCTGATTTCACCAGTGGGATGTGCACCCTTCTCCAGCTCCTCAGAAACCGCGTTAGGGAACTGGAGCTGGAGCTGGATGAACTTCAGATCATTCGGGAGGCAGAGGTGGTCATAGATAGTAGCTTCAGGGATGTAGTTACTCTGAAGAATCAAGATAGATGGGTGACGGTGAGAGGGGCTAGGAGGAAGCAGTCAGTGCAGGGATCCTCTGTGGTTGTTCCCCTCAGTAACAAGTATACCATTTTGGATACTGTTGAGGGGAATGACCTACCAGGGGTAAGCCACGGTGAACAGATCTCCAACACTGAGTCCATCCCTGTGGCTCAGAAGGGAAGGAGGGAGAGCAGCAGAGCAATAGTTATTGGGGATCGATAGTTAGAGGGACAGATAGACGGTTCTGTGGCAGCGAAAGAGACTCACGGATGGTATGTTGCCTCCCAGGTGCCAGGGTCCGTGACGTCTCGGACCATGTTTTCAGAATCCTGTCACAAGTCATACGTCGTGGTACACATCGGTATCAACGACATAGGTAAGAGAAGGGACGGGGATTTAAAACAGGAATTTAGGGAGCTAGGGTGGAAGCTGAGAGCCAGGACAAACCATGTTGTCATCTCTGGTTTGTTGCCGATGCCACGTGCTAGTGAGGTGAGGAACAGGGAGAGAGTGCAGATAAACATGTAGCTGCAGGGATGGTGTAGGAGGGAGGGTTTCAGGTACGTGGATAATTGGAGCACATTCTGGAGAAGGTGGGACCTGTACAGACAGGACGGTTTGCACTTGAACCAGAGGGGCACCAATATCCTGGGAGGGAAAATTGCTACGGCAAATTAAACTAATTTGTCAGGGGCCTGGGAAAACGAGCTGTAGTCCAGAAGCCAGTGTCGAGAGTAGTGAGGTACTGAGGAGGGTATCAAGGTCGCAGGAGTGTACCGGCAGACAGAAAGATGGGTTGAAGTGTGTCTACTTCAATGCAAGGAGCATCCGGAAAAAGGTAGGTGAACTTGGAGCGTGGATCGGTACTTGGGACTACGATGATGTGGCCATTACGGAGACATGATGAGAACAGGGACAGGAATGGTTGTTGGAGGTTCCGTGGTATAGATGTTTCAGTAAGAGTAGGGAAGGTGGTAAAAGAGGTGGAGAAAGGCAGTTTGAAGGGAACAGCCTACTGAGGTAATATGGGCCAAAGTTAGAAATAGGAAAGGAGCGGTCACATTGTTAGGAGTTTTCTATAGGCCCCCAAATAGTAATAGAGATGTGGAGGAAGAAATTGCAAAACAGATTATGGATAGGTGTGGAGGTCTCAGGGTAGTTGTCATCAGTGACTTTAACTTTCCAAATATTGATTGGAACCTCTATAGGTCGAACAGTTCGGGTGGGGCAATTTATGTACAGTGTGTACAGGAGGGTTTCCTGACACAATATGTGGATAGGCCGACAAGACAGGGGGCCACATTGGATTTGGTACTAGGTAATTGGTTTGCACTGAGTGCTGAATTTGGTGCATTTGAGTGCTATAGTGAGAGTTTGGTGACTGAGGGAGTATAAGGCTTCATTTTTATCAAAAGTCTAGTCTTTCTTTTATTTAGTTAATTAACTTAAAATTTGCTGTTTGGTTTAGAAGAAGGTGAATTTTCAATCAGCTTTAAACAAAGCTTCTACTTGTAGGTACTTGCAGCTGGAGCTTGTTAATTAGTTAATTGGATTAGGCCAGTTTTCAGAGGCTAGATTTACAGTATAAAAGTGATCCCCTACAGTGCAGACTTTGTTTGCACTGAGTGCTGAATTTGGTGCATTTGAGTGCTGTAGTGAGAGTTTGGTGACGGAGAGGGTGCTGAATTTGGTGCATTTGAGTGCTATAGTGAGAGTTTGGTGACTGAGGGAGTTAGGTGAGGAGGGAGTAAGGTGCTCCTTTCATTTTGTTTCCTACATTTCCGCAAAGAGTGAGAAGAGAGCCAGGGGTTTACAGAGAGTGCAGCTGACTGGGAGCAGAGTCGGAGGGCGGAGATCCAGTTGGTCCACAGGGCAGCTATATTCTGTAAGGTAAGAGGGGATGGAGGCTATGCCAGTTGCATGCTCCACCTGTAGGATGTGGGTGGTGAGGGATACCACCGGTGTCCCCGCTGACTATACCTGCGGGAAGTGCACCCAACTCCAGCTCCTCAAAGACCGTTTTAGGGAACTGGAGCTGAAGTTGGATGAACTTCGGATCATCCTGGAGGCAGAGGGGGTGATAGAGAAGAGTTACAGGGAGGTATCCACACCCAAGGTACAGGACAAGAAAAGCTGGGTTACAGTCAGGGGAAAAAAAAAAAAAAAACAGGCAGACAGTGCAGGGATCCCTCGTGGCCGTTCCCCTTCAAAACAAGTATACCGTTTTGGATGCTGTTGGGGGGGGATGACCTACCGGGGTAAGGCCCTAGCGGCCAGGTCTTTGGCACTGAGTCTGGCTCTGGGACTCAGAAGGGAAGGGGGGAGAATAGAAAAGCAATAGTTGTCGGAGATTTAATGGTTAGGGGAATAGATAGGAGATTCTGTGGTCGCGAGCGAAACTCCCGGAAGGTATGTTGCCTCCCGGGTGCCAGGGCTAGGGATGTCTCGGATCGTGTCTTCAGGATCCTTAAGTGGGAGTGGGAGCAGCCAGAAGTCGTGGTGCACATTGGTACCAACGACGTAGGTAGGAAAAGGGGTGTGGAGGTAATAAATTAGTTTAGGGCGTTAGGCTGGAAGTTAAAAGCCAGGACAGACAGAGTTGTCATCTCTGGTTTGTTGCCGGTGCCACGTGATAGCGAGGCTAGGAATAGGGAGAGAGTGCAGCCGAACACGTGGCTGCAGGGATGGTGTAGGAGGGAGGGCTTCAGGTATTTGGATAATTGGAGCGCATTCTGGGGAAGGTGGGACCACAAGCAGGACGGGTTGCATCTGAACCAGAGGGGCACCAATATCCCTGGGAGGGAGGTTTTCTAGTACTCTTCGGGAGGGTCTAAACTAATTTGGCTGGGGAACGGGAACCGGATTTGTAGTCCAGCAACTAAGGTAGCCGATATTCAGGACGCCAAAGCGTGTAATGAGGCAGTGGGGAAAGGAACACTGACAAAGGAGAGTACTTGCAGGCACGGAGATGGGTTGAAGTGTGTATACTTCAACGCAAGAAGCATCAGGAATAATGTGGGTGAACTTAAGGCATGGGTCGGTACTTGGGACTATGATGTGGTGGCCATCACGGAAACCTGGATAGAAGAGGGGCAGAAATGGTTGTTGGAGGTCCCTGGTTATAGATGTTTCAATAAGATTAGGGAGGGTGGTAAAAGAGGTGGAGGGGTGGCATTATTAATTAGAGATAGTATAACAGCTGCAGAAAGGCAGTTCGAGAAGTATCACCCTTTTGAGGTAGTATGGGTTGAAGTCAGAAATAGGAAAGGAGCAGTCACCTTGTTAGGAGTTTTCTATAGGCCCCCCAATAGTAGCAGAGATGTGGAGGAACAGATTGGGAAACAGATTTTGGAAAGGTGCAGAAGTCATAGGGTAGTAGTCATGGTCGACTTTAACTTCCCAAATATTGAGAGGAAACTCTTTAGATCAAATAGTTTGGATGGGGTGGTGTTTGTGCAGTGTGTCCAGGAAGCTTTTCTAACACAGTATGTAGATTGTCCGACCAGAGGAGGGGCAATATTGGATTTAGTACTTGGTAATGAACCAGGGCAAGTGATAGATTTGTTAGTGGGGGAGCATTTTGGAGATAGTGACCACAATTCTGTGACTTTCACTTTAGTAATGGAGAGGGATAGGTACGTGCAACAGGGCAAGGTTTACAATTGGGGAAGGGTAAATACGATGTTGTCAGACAAGAATTGAAGTGCATAAGTTGGGAACATAGGCTGGCAGGGAAGGACACAAGTGAAATGTGGAACTTGTTCAAGGAACAGGTGCTACGTGTCCTTGATATGTATGTCCCTGTCGGGCAGGGAAGAGATGGTCGAGTGAGGGAACCATGGTTGACAAGAGAGGTTGAATGTCTTGTTAAGAGGAAAAAGGAGACTTATGTAAGGCTGAGGAAACAAGGTTCAAACAGGGCATTGGAGGGATACAAGATAGCCAGGAGGGAACTGAAGAAAGGGATTAGGAGAGCTAAGAGAGGGCATGAACAATCTTTGGCGGGTAGGATCAAGGAAAACCCCAAGGCCTTTTACACATATGTGAGAAATATGAGAATGACTAGAGCGAGGGTAGATCCGATCAAGGACAGTAGCGGGAGATTGTGTATTGAGTCTGAAGAGATAGGAGAGGTCTTGAACGAGTACTTTTCTTCTGTATTTACAAATGAGAGGGGCCATATTTTTGGAGAGGACAGTGTGAAACAGATTGGTAAGCTCGAGGAAATACTTGTTAGGAAGGAAGATGTGTTGGGCATTTTGAAAAACTTGAGGATAGACAAGTCCCCCGCGCCTGATGGGATATATCCAAGGATTCTATGGGAATCAAGAGATGAAATTGCAGAGCCGTTGGCAATGATCTTTTCGTCCTCACTGTCAACAGGGGTGGTACCAGGGGATTGGAGAGTGGCGAATGTCGTGCCCCTGTTCAAAAAAGGGACTAGGGATAACCCTGGGAGTTACAGGCCAGTTAGTCTTACTTCTGTGGTAGGCAAAGTAATGGAAAGGATACTGAAGGATAGGATTTCTGAGCATCTGGAAAGACACTGCTTGATTAGGGATAGTCAGCACGGATTTGTGAGGGGTAGGTCTTGCCTTATAAGTCTTATTGAATTCTTTGAGGAGGTGACCAAGCATGTGGATGAAGGTAAAGCAGTAGATGTAGTGTACATGGATTTTAGTAAGGCATTTGATAAAGTTCCCCATGGTAGGCTTCTGCAGAAAGTAAGGAGGCATGGGATAGTGGGAAATTTGGCCAGTTGGATAACGAACTGGCTAACCGATAGAAGTCAGAGAGTGCTGGTGGATGGCAAATATTCAGCCTGGATCCCAGTTACCAGTGGCGTACCGCAGTGATCAGTTCTAGGTCCTCTGCTGTTTGCGATTTTCATTAATGACTTGGATGAGGGAGTTGAAGGGTGGGTCAGTAAATTTGCAGACGATACGAAGATTGGTGGAGTTGTGGATAGTGAGTAGGGCTGTTGTCGGCTGCAAAGAGACATAGATAGGATGCAGAGCTGGGCTGAGAAGTGGCAGATGGAGTTTAACCCTGAAAAGTGTGAGGTTGTCCATTTTGGAAGGACAAATATGAATGCGGAATACAGGGTTAACGGTCGAGTTCTTGGCAATGTGGAGGAGCAGAGAGATCTTGGGGTCTATGTTCATACATCTTTGAAAGTTGCCACTCAAGTGGATAGAGCTGTGAAGAAGGCCTATGGTGTGCTCGCGTTCATTAACAGAGGGATTGAATTTAAGAGCCGTGAGGTGATGATGCAGCTGTACAAAACTTTGGTAAGGCCACATTTGGAGTACTGTGTACAGTTCTGGTCGCCTCATTTTAGGAAGGATGTGGAAGCTTTGGAAAAGGTGCAAAGAAGATTTACCAGGATGCTGCCTGGAATGGAGAGTAGGTCTTACGAGGAAAGGTTGAGGGTGCTAGGCCTTTTCTCATTAGAACGGAGAAGGATGAGGGGCGACTTGATAGAGGTTTATAAGATGATCAGGGGAATAGATAGAGTAGACAGTCAGAGACTTTTTCCCCGGGTGGAACAAACCATTACAAGGGGACATAAATTTAAGGTGAAAGGTGGAAGATATAGGAGGGATATCAGAGGTAGGTTCTTTACCCAGAGAGTAGTGGGGGCATGGAATGCACTGCCTGTGGAAGTAGTTGAGTCGGAAACATTAGGGACCTTCAAGCAGCTATTGGATAGGTACATGGATTACGGTAAAATGATATTGTGTAGATTTATTTGTTCTTAAGGGCAGCACGGTAGCATTGTGGATAGCACAATTGCTTCACAGCTCCAGGGTCCCAGGTTCGATTCCGGCTTGGGTCACTGTCTGTGCGGAGTCTGCACGTCCTCCCCGTGTCTGCGTGGGTTTCCTCCGGGTGCTCCGGTTTCCTCCCACAGTCCAAAGATGTGCAGGTTAGGTGGATTGGCCGTGACAAATTGCCCTTAATGTCCAAAATTGCCCTTGGTGTTGGGTGGAGGTGTTGAGTTTGGGTAGGGTGCTCTTTACAAGAGCCGGTGCAGACTCAAAGAGCCGAATGGCCTTCTTCTGCACTGTAAATTCAATGATAATCTTTGATTAATCTAGGACAAAGGTTCGGCACAACATCGTGGGCCGAAGGGCCTGTTCTGTGCTGTATTTTCTATGTTCTATGTTCTATTGTGAGAGGGGGCAGGGGTCCCCCGAATTTTAGTGTTAGGCTTCTAAGGTTGCACTGGAAATCTAAACCGAGCAGGAGGGGAGCTCAGAGATGTGGAAGGACGTAGAGCTTAAAGTTAGTGTACTCCACACCTTGTATTGACCGGTTTGCAACGCAATATCCCCGGATCACCACAGAGTGCGAACCGAAGGCGAGGGATATAGTCTGCGAGACGGGGAGCACCTGGAGGGAACAGTGCCTTACCATATCTGGGTGGACGAAACTATCTGTAATCCTGGAGTTGAAGAGACAAGACGCTTCCTGCCCATTGAATTTGACAGCCATCATAGAATTTCGCAGATGGTAAGGCCGGGACTGGTCGAGCTAACCGAGTTGAGGTAATGCGGAGGACTATCTGTGATCACAACATGGCGTCGTCGATGATGTCGGCCAAGATGGCTTCCCCCATGGGTCGCACACGGCGGATGATACATCGGAAGGGGGCGGTCCCGGCAGGCAAGATGCCACATTGCGAGGCCTGTGAGCCTCAGGCCGGCCCAGACAGGCTTTTGATTTTGGGGCTTTAGAGCAGCTCAGACATACCTTCGCAAAATGACCTTTCTTGCCGCACTCATTACATGCAGCGCTGCGTGTTCGGCAGCGCTGCCAAGGATGCTGGACCTGCCCGCAGAAATAACAGCAAGATGTTCCAGAGCTGGCCGGCAGCCGTGCGGTGCAGGAGTGAGGAACACCTGGGCCGTGTGATGGCTTCGCCTCTGACGTCCCCGAGGATGCCACGGGTTGGACGGGATGGTCTCAAGTCTCTGGAAAGCCACTTCTAATGAGGTAGTCAGCTTCATTGTCGCCTCGAGGTCAAGAGCCCCTTTTTCGAGGAGACGCTGCCGGATATAGCTGGACCGGACTCCAGCCACATAAGTGTCCTGAATCATTAGCTCCGAATGCTCCGTTGCAGAGACCGCACGGCAGTTCCAACTACGGGCGAGTACCCTCAATTCACGAAGATATTCTGCGAGCAACTCACCCCGGCGCTGACGGCGCGTGGTCAGGAGGTGTCAAGCGAGGACCTTGTTGACCGGCCTCACAAACTGTCCCTTGAGTACGTCTAAAGCCTCCGTATGCGAGGCTGTGTCCCTGATTAACTGGAAGATCCTGAGGAGACGCTGTCTGAGTGCCGGGGAAACCACAGCAGTCGAGAAGTCGAGGTAGGCCTCGAAGCAACTGAGCCAATGCTCAAAGATAGCCGACGCTTCAGCGACCTGCGGGTCCAGTTAGAGACGTTCAGGTTTGAGGGCAGCATCCATTATCAAAAAAAACTTTTAGTCTATTAAATCGATGGACATCAATTCAGTCGAGATGCTGAGTAGTAGTGAACCGATGCTTTAATAGACAAAAGTGTGCCAGCCTGTAGCTCCTCCCGCACTGCAAGACTGCCCCAGATCGACGGGCTTTATACCTCCTCAGAGGGGCGGAGCCACAGGCGGAGCCAACAGCAGCACCTATAACAATATTCCAACAGTACAAAAGCACCAACCAATAACAGAACAGCAATAACAGTAAGTATATAAAACAGTGGAGATAATGATAGTACTAGAACAGTAGAACAATCGTGAACATATATACAACAGCCTTACGTAGCCATACGTGGCTCACCACACACACAAAGGCCGGACTGGGTAAGTTTGGCAGATTTCCTTCCCTGAGTGAACCGAACATTTACAAGTTTCATGATTATTATCACAGAAACTTGTTTTTATCATTCCAAATTCATTCATTAATTAACTTTAAACTCCCCCAGCTGCCAAGGATTTCAGCTCATATCTCCAGATGATCAGTCTGGACCTATGGATTACCAGTCCAAACCATTGCCACTATTGTACTGTGCCCATTACAAAAAGCTTTATCCTGGTGGCCCAAATATTTAATCGCAGGTAAAAATCAAATGCATATAACATAACAATAAATTAACAGCAGAATTGTATTACCAGACTTCAGGCCACTCTGAATAATCCATTCCTTACCTTATGATGCAAAGATTGTACCCTTGATAGATAAGCAATAGAACATACAGTGCAGAAGGAGGCCATTCGGCCCATCCGAGTATGCATCGACCAACTTAAGCCCTCACTTCCACCTTGTCCCCGTAATCCAATAACCCCTCCTAACCTTGTTTGGTCACTAAGGGCAATTTATCATGGCCAATCCACCTCACCTGCACGTCTTTGGACTGTGGGAGGAAACCGGAGCACCCGGAGGAAACCCACACAGACACGGGGAGAACATACAGACTCCCCACAGACAGTGACCTAGCAGGGAATCGAACCTGGGACCCTGGCTCTGTGAAGCCACAGTGCTAATCACTTGTGCTACTGTGCTGCCCTACAATAATGTAAATTTGATAAGCAGATCAATAAGAGAGCAATCCAAAGCAATCTTTAAGCTCTGAAAATGCCTTGGAAGCCCACCAATCTCAATGACACAAATTTTCTACTCCTCAAATGTCTATTGGCAACTTTGAAAACTGCTTCCAATCATGTCAGGCTCTGATGCCATTTCCGTAAGGCTTTACTCAGTGAGCTTGCCACACACATTTATTTATGAGACACTCACCTGTTTCCAGTGGATACCTTTCATGCACTTTTCAGTTGGCTGTTTAAAATGGCCATTGGCAACTTCCTGCCAGGAATGGGGAAGAAAGTCAATTTTTGACACTTGAATTGATCACCAAACTTGTTCCTGCCAGAGGAGGTGGTGGTATCGTGGTACTGTCAGTGGACTAGTATCCAGAAACCCAGTTTAATGTTCTGGGGACCCAAGTTCGAATTCAGCTGTGGCATGTTGTGAAATTTGAATTCATAGAACATAGAAAAATACAGCACAGAACAGGCTCTTAGGCCCACGATGTTGTGCCAAACTTTTGTCCTAGATTAAGAACAAATTAATCTACACCCCATCATTCTACCGTAATCCATGTACCTATCCAATAGCCGCTTGAAGGTCCCTAATGTTTCCGACTCAACTACTTCCACAGGCAATGCATTCCATGTTCCCACTACTCTCTGGGTAAAGAACCTACCTCTGACATCCCCCCTATATCAATAGAATATCCGGAATTAAAAGTCTAATGATGACTATGAAACCATTTTCTTGACTCGTTTAAAAAAAAAATCTGGTTCACTAATGTCCTCTGAGGAAGAAAATTTGCCATCCTAACCTGGCCTGGCCTAAATGTGGCTCCAGACCCACGGCGGCACGGTAGCACAGTGGTTAGCACTGTTGCTTCACAGCGCCAAGGTCCCAGGTTCAATTCCCAGCTTGGGTCACTGTCTGTGCGGAGTCTGCACGTTCTCCCATATCTGCGTGGGTTATCTCCGGGTGCTCCAGTTTCCTCCCACGAATCACGAAAGATGTGCTGTTAGATAATTTGGACGTTCTGAATTCTCATTCTGTGTACCCGAACAGGTGGCGGAATGTGGCGATTCGGGGCTTTTCACAGTAACTTCATTGCAGTGTTTATTGTGACAATAAAGATTATTATTATGTGGTTGACTTAAATGCCCTCTGAAACGGTCGAGCAAGCCACTGAGTCCAACGGCAGTTAGGGATGGGCAGTAAATGCTGGGCCAACCAGCGACACCCACATCCCACGAAGGAATAAAAATAAAGGCAGCTTTGGTCAGAATCGAGAGCTCCAAATCAGTCCTGTAAATTTTAAGCTCCTAATTCCTGCCTACGTGTAATTGATGAGGGAAAATGAGTGGCAAATTATACATGTTTGAAGTGAACAATTCCAAACTGGAAACCATCTATTACAATCAATCATGTAAAAATTCTGCTTGACACCTCTCTTTAGTGCTCCATATGGCTAATTTACTCAATTATACGATGACTTACAATCAGTTTCATTCTCACATGCAATAGGTTAAATCAAATGCATTAAGACGAGGGACAAAATGTGAAAAATGTCTCCAGTTTTATTTAAAAAATAATGCTTCAAGATCTAATATCATTGTGCCTCACCTGTAACTTAAGGCAATCAGTATCATAGATTATAGACTGTAACTCCAACTGACCTTTCTATCACGTTTTAGACTAGCCTCAGCAATTAATTATTATTCTTGTTAGCTTCGGCTATGGATGTAATTGTTTTGCTGGAACTGGCTATCATTCCAGTCATTCATTCGTCCTTTCCTTCTTTGTCAGCATCTACCCGTGTAAGTAAACCTTGTGAACAGCTCCAGCTATTGCAATTATTCAACTCCTTCCCCAGTACTCACTGTTCACATTTGGTTTCAAATGGTCTACATGTCCATCAGCAGTTCATCCTTGAAGCTATCTCGTACATCGACTGCAACAAAAGGGCCCTTGTGTGGAAGGTCAAACACTGTTCCTAAGACGTCATTCTTGTCTTTGGAAATGGATTCAAAACAGATGCAGAGTTGGTCTGCCAGGAAACATTCAACAGCTACACAATCCTTTGGGAGACAAGCTTGTGCCGTGCCCTGCTCTGTGTACATTTTCGTTACTGACTGCCGTGCTCATGCTGTCAGCAAGACTTGGTTGATGGAGGCAAAGTTGACACTCATTTGACGTACAGCTCCTTGAGAGTGCTCCACCAGCCTTACATCCTGTCTCCCCACTCTGCCCATGTCTTGTGATTCATTGCCATTGCGTGCATTACCTGCTTCCTTCCCACCAGGGGCTCAGCTGTGAAATGGGTCCGGCTCTATCCTGTTGGAGCAATCTTTTATCATCATGTGCTGAGGACCCTTCTGCTGAATGTAATGCTGAATTAGCATGCTCTATATGCTTCACTGTTCTGTCAAAATTATTAAAAATGCAATGGGGATGAAATTGATCCATGGCAACAGTACGGAACAAACTCACAAGAAAACAACAGCCTATTGTTTCACCAAGCCAGTTTTTATTTGCCATTGTCTTGGAAAATATTGCCAATACTATTCATTTTAAACCAAGTAAAAAAGGCAGTGAGATTAGGCCATGAGACTCCAAAAATGATTTGTACTATCATTCTTTTAACTCCAGTACAGAGAAGTTCAGACGCAGTGGAAAATTGGCCATTGATTAACTACGTGCCTGTTTTACATTCATGAGGTTGACCAACTTCACCCCTCTATGTTTCCAGCAAGGAAGCTTTTACAAAGAGCAATGGGCAGCAAGTGTTATCAGATAGCAAGGCTCACTGGCTTATAATATCATACCGGGCCAGCCTTTCAGGCACCTGAGCACTGTATCGGGGTGACTGCACCAGGAATGGGTAACACACACTGTTGGTAAAGAAATATTCAGGGCCCACACTTGAAACAGGCTTCCTATCTGCAGGACTGAGGGGTGTTTGCAGCCTTTTTGAAAAGTTAGGCTGCATTTGTGAAAATACGTGTGCTTAAAGGGAACACTGGAGACCGCCACCACCATAAAAGGTACATTCATTTCTCCAAAGTATTTATTTGCATGTGAGGCCAGAAAGTGCAGCACTGAGGCCCTTGGCCCTGCTACAGTGTTCAGACTGTTGTTAGTTCTAGTTCAGCCCCTCCCAAACATCGCTTTCCCTTTCGATCACCTCCTCAGTTCTAACTGCTTTCCCTTCTTTTCCCCAGTTGTTGGCTTCTTCCTTACTATTAAAGGTACTGCAGGAAAACCATGCTAAGGTTGGGAAGAAAAATGTTCAGGATTAAGCATTGTTCTAACCCGCACGAGACCTAAGGAGCTAGAGCAATTAGTCTCCCATGAGCCTCGTGGAGTACAAGCTCCCCTGCTGACGGGCGGCAAGCACATGAACATGGTAATAGGCATACATCCCGCTATGCCAGGAGAGAAACCCTATGCGGGAGAAACCTAAACGGGCTCTGCGCTTGGTACTGAACCGAGTGTGATGCTCCCGGCCAGCAGCAGGTGACAAAATCTGGTTCACGCCCTCATTTATTTAAATATACTGGCTAGAATCTCCCAGCCGTTCGCCGGTGCCGGTATTCTCTGGTCGCACTGGCAGCGCACTATTGCCCCTGGGTTTCCCAGAGGCATGGTGTGGCTTCAATGGGATTCCCATTGACTGCAGAGGGAGGAAAGAATCCTGCCACCAGCGAACGGCACACTGCCTCCTGCTGCCGAGAAACACATGGCTGGGAGGCCATTTAAAATTGGTTTCTCTTGGTTCTCAGTATCCCCCCCTTCCTGGCGCAGCGTGAGGCCAGCGGGAATCACTACTGGTCTCTACCGCCGGAGGTCAGGTGTGATAGCCATGCCGGGGGGGGTGGGGGGGGGTGGGAGGGGGGGTGGAAGCCATTGGAGCATCAGGTGGTTGGGGGCATGGTGAGGCAGTGCCCTGGCATTACCACCTGGCAGTTTGGCAACTGGATTGGCACTGCCATGGTGCAAGGGGGCTCTCTCACTTTGAGATCGGGGTGGCCTTTAGAAATGGTGCATCAACCTTTGTCAAGTTGGCTTACCAGCATCTTGGGGTACGACACATCACGTTTTCAGCGGACTTCATCCATGGCTCCAAGAAACTGACTAAATGTGGGAGGATTGT
The DNA here is from genome assembly GCF_047496885.1 of Scyliorhinus torazame. NCBI lineage: Eukaryota > Metazoa > Chordata > Chondrichthyes > Carcharhiniformes > Scyliorhinidae > Scyliorhinus > Scyliorhinus torazame. Next base: position 65,460,170 of record NC_092708.1, on the reverse strand, counting down.
GTTGGGGTCAGTTTTCCCATCCAAAAAGACACTGAGATTCTCAGATCTCAGCTGGGGCCACCCCACTGCATGTGAGAATTGAGAAATTGGCGTTCAAGCCAAAACTCCATTCACTTCCAACAGGACCAGAGAATCCCAGTTGCGAACGAGGACAGAGCTTTTCGCGTTTGTCATATTTTGGGAGAATTTCACCTGTTATGTGCCCGGACCAGAACCCTAATTTTAGTTAAGATCTCGGACTTGACCCTGACTGTTTGTCTTTGGTAAAATTGTGAGGAAATGTTACTGCACCACAGGAGTGATAACATTGATCAGTAGACATCTTTTACACTAAAACAAACATTAATATGAACACAGAATTATGCACATTAGAACAAAGAAATAAATTCACAGTTAACAGTCACAGCAACTTATCTTGCTTCCTAAAACATTCCCCTACATTCCAATGAAGCAATCCCTAGATTTCAAGTACCACTTAGGAATAAAGTTAACAATCAGGTTTTACTTGCTTATCTTGGTGCAGAAACCTTGGTGAGAGAAACCATTTTTTTTTAACCAAGCTGAAAACATTTGTAGCCATCTGGTATGGCCACTTACAATAAGAAATATGGACGGTCGTAAAGCATAACGGGAAAATGGACAATGTAAGGTTCAGGCAGGCTCAGAGCCTGAATGTATATTTGTGAGCAAAGAATCCAGACAGTATCGAAACCCCCAACCGATTAGCATTTTGATGGCCCATCTCCGTAAGACAAAAGACTGATACTTGAGCAACTGATACAATCCCAGACATTTTGGCGCCACTCCCTGTACTCAGGAAGCATCAACAACAGGGTCAATGACCGCTTAGGACACGCCCGGCCATCAACGCACCCGCCCTTTTATTGGCTCAAATCAAATCCAGTGATCAAGAATTACCCAATTAATGGGGCCCAAACCGAAGAACCGCCCAAAAGAGCACAAAATTCCCCAAGGATAAAGAGAGAGACCGCCATGCGTTCGATCTCTCTTGGACCTGGCACTCCGGCAACGTCTACCTCCAATTGCAGCACCACCAGAAGCAAGTTCAAGTTCAACGCCTGCTACCAGATGGACGAGCCTAGCTGAACAGCAGTTACTTCTCCAGACCCGATAGATCCAGATTCGAACAACGGCCACTGTTCCTCTGATCTAAGCCGGGTGGCTGAAGTTAAGTACAGGTTGTCATAGTTGATAGGTGTAGTTTAACTAGTAGTGTTTATGTTGCATGATAATTGTGTGTGTAAATAAAGTACCCTTGATCTTGAACTAACTAACTGGTGTTTGGCTCTTTGATCGATACCCGGTTGAACCTTGTGGTGGTAGCATTTGATACCTGGTGACTCTGAGCAATATAATATCGATATCCAAAGAAAGAAGGGCAACCTTATAGATTGCCATATTTATAGCGGGTAAAAAAGGCAACACATTCTGCTCAGCTTAGAGGCCTGGAAACAACTCCTTTTTTCAGACAGACCAGGCCCCGCCCAATAGCTACACCAGCTGCACTCAAAGCATACAGCATTATTTTGTCTCTTTTTATAATATGTGCCTTGATTCGTTGAGCCAGGCTCAAACTGTTACAATATTACATCAGCTATCTATCTGCAAAGGGGCAAAATGGTTTGTGGTAGTATGTATTGGGGGTCATGTGGGACTGGAAGCCCTAATGTCATTGGCTGACAGATCCCGGGTCCTGGTTGGCCGTTGACCTCAAGCTCCGCCCTGAAGGCGGAGTATAAGAAGCCGGAGTCTTCCCCCGCAGGCCAGTTTACTATCGAGCTGCGGGGGAACAGACACGCTTAATAAAGCCTCATCGACTTCACTCTATTCGTCTCCTGGAGTCTTTGTGCGCTACAATTTATTAAGCGTGCCTAAAAAGGACTATGGAGCTCAGGATCATTCCGGAATGCCTGAGGATCAGCCCCCGCGGCAGCAGCCTTCAAACACTGGCAGACTTGCTTCGAGGCCTACCTCAGAACGACCACCGGCCGAGTCTCAGACGAACAAAAACTGCAGGTCCTGTACTCGAGGGTGAGCACGGAGATTTTCACCCTCATTGAAGACACCGATGATTTCCAGACGGCGTTCGCAGCACTGAGAAGTCTCTACGTTCGCCCAGTTAACCAAATCTACGCTCGCTACCAGCTCGCGACGAGACGGCAAGCTCCCGGAGAATCGATGGACGAGTTCTACGCCGCGCTGCTGATTTTGGGACGAGCCTGCAGCTGCCCGTCGGTGAACGCAAACGAACACACGGACATGTTAATGCGCGATGCTTTTGTGGCAGGTATGCAATCCTCCCAAATCCGCCAAAGACTTCTAGAAAAAGAGTCGCTAGGACTCTCAGAGGCACGGGCCCTAGCAGCCACCCTAGACGTGGCCGCGCGTAATACCCACGCCTACGGCCCCGACCGCACGGCAGGCCATTGGGCCCCGTACGTACCCGTCGCGGCAAACCCCCTACCCCCCCCCGGACACCCCACAGGCTTGCGCGGTCCAAACGCCGAGTCGCACTGGGGGCGCCCGCTGTTATTTCTGCGGCCAGGCGAAACACCCCCGACAACGCTGTCCGGCCCGCGCAGCCATCTGCAAAAGCTGCGGGAAAAAGGGCCATTATGCGGTTGTGTGCCGGTCCCGCGTGATCGCCGCCGTCCCGGGAGCCCTGCAAGCAGTCTATGCGCCCCAAACCCCCCAGCACGCCATGTACGACCCGCAGGCGCAGCCGCTCTGGGTCCCGACCACCGCGGTCCCGGGAGAACTGGGAGCCCTGCACGCCGCCTACGCTCCCCAACCCCCCTTCCCGCAGCCCATGTATGACCCGCCGCCGGCGCTACCGCTTTGGGTCCCGGCCAACACTCTCCACGGAGAGGAGGGAGTTTTTCGCGTCCCTAACGCCACCCTAACCCCGTCGCGCGCCCCACGCCTGACCCGCCGGCGCCACCTACTTGGACCCCGACCACCGCTGTCCCCGGTGAGGGAGCTCCGCGCGGTCCCAGCGCTCGCGGCCACACGCCTGACCCGCCGGCGCCGCCGACTTGGGCCCCGACCACCGCTGTCCCCGGTGAGGGAGCTCCGCGTGGTCCTAGCGCTCGCGGTCCTAGCGCTCGCGGTGAGGGAGCTCCGCGTGGTCCTAGCGCTCACGGTCCTAGCGCTCCCCAGCCCCCCCCCAGCACACCATGTGCAACCCGCAGACGCCGCCATTTTGGGTCCCGACCACCACGAGGGGAGGAGGGGCGCCGATGTGCGACCCGCAGACGCCGCCATTTTGGGTCCCGGCCACCACGAGGGGAGGAGGGGCGCCGCCATCTTGGACCGCCCCAGACCTGTACGACGCATGGGGGCGGCCATTTTGTCCACCCCGCCGCCATCTTGTGACCCCCCCAGCCACGTGCGATGTATGGGGGCGTCCATTTTGTTCATCCCAACGCCATCTTGGACGGCAACAACGGACCCCACTCCACTACTACAACCACGGCTCGCTTTGATTACGCTCGATCAGGCTCGGCCCCAGACACTCCAGACGACGACGACAACGGTCCTAATAAATGGCCACGAGACGCCATGCCTAGTCGACTCCGGGAGCACGGAAAGCTTTATACACCCCGACACGGTAAGACGCTGTTCCTTGACCACCTATCCCAGCGCACAAAAGATTTGCCTAGCTGCAGGATCCCACTCCGTACAGATCCAGGGATTCTGCATAGTTACCCTTACGGTGCAGGGGAGGGAGTTCAAAAACTACAAACTTAACGTCCTTCCCCAACTCTGTGCCCCCACCTTGCTGGGATTAGATTTCCAATGTAATCTACAGAGCCTTACGTTCAAATTCGGCGGCCCCATACCCCCACTCACTATCTGCGGCCTCGCAACCCTCAAAGTGCAACCCCCGTCCTTGTTTGCGAACCTCACCCCGGTTTGCAAACCCGTCGCCAGTAGGAGCAGACGGTACAGCGCCCAGGACCGGACCTTCATTCGGTCCGAAGTCCAGCGGCTACTAAAGGAGGGCATAATCCAGGCCAGCAATAGTCCCTGGAGAGCGCAGGTGGTAGTAGTGAAGACAGGGGAGAAACAAAGGATGGTCATTGACTATAGCCAGACCATCAACAGGTACACACAACTAGACGCGTACCCTCTCCCCCGCATATCCGACATGGTCAATCGGATTGCCCAATATAAAGTCTTCTCCACCGTGGACCTCAAGTCCGCCTACCATCAGCTCCCCATCCGCCCAAGTGACCGCAAGTACACAGCCTTCGAGGCAGACGGGCGATTATACCATTTCCTACGGGTCCCTTTTGGCGTCACAAACGGGGTCTCGGTCTTCCAACGGGAGATGGACCGAATGGTTGATCAACATGGGTTGCGGGCCACGTTCCCGTATCTCGACAATGTAACCATCTGCGGCCACGATCAGCAGGACCACGACGCCAACCTCCAGAAATTCCTCCAGACCGCCAAAGCCTTGAACCTCACGTACAACGAGGACAAGTGCGTTTTTAGCACCGACCGGCTAGCCATTCTGGGCTACATAGTACGCAATGGGATAATAGGCCCCAACCCCGAACGTATGCGCGCACTCATGGAATTTCCCCTCCCGCACTGCCCAAAAACCCTGAAACGCTGCTTGGGGTTCTTTTCGTACTACGCCCAGTGGGTCCCCCAGTACGCAGACAACGCCCTCCCCCTAATACAGACCACGACCTTCCCTCTGTCGACAGAGGCTTGCCAGGCCTTCAGCCGCATCAAAGCGGATATCGCAAAGGCCACGATGCGCGCCATCGACGAGTCCCTCCCCTTCCAGGTCGAGAGCGACGCCTCCGACGTAGCTCTAGCGGCCACCCTTAACCAAGCGGGCAGACCCGTGGCTTTTTTCTCCCGGACCCTCCACGCCTCAGAAATCCGCCACTCCTCAGTGGACAAGGAAGCCCAAGCCATAGTGGAAGCTGTGCGACATTGGAGGCATTACCTGGCCGGCAGGAGATTCACTCTCCTCACCGACCAACGGTCGGTAGCCTTCATGTTCGATAATGCACTGCGGGGCAAAATCAAAAACGACAAGATCTTAAGGTGGAGGATCGAGCTCTCCACCTTCAACTACGAGATCTTGTATCATCCCGGAAAGCTGAACGAGCCGTCCGATGCCCTATCCCGCGGCACATGTGCCAACGCACAAATTAACCACCTCCAAACCCTCCACGAGGACCTCTGCCACCCGGGGGTCACTCGGTTTTACCACTTCATCAAGTCCCGCAATCTCCCATACTCCTTAGAGGAGGTCCGTACAGTCACGAGGGACTGCCACATCTGCGCGGAATGCAAGCCGCATTTTTTCAGGCCAGATGGAGCGCACCTGATTAAGGCTTCCCGCCCCTTCGAGCGCCTCAGTCTCGATTTCAAAGGGCCCCTCCCCTCCACCGACCGCAACGCATATTTTCTTAACGTAGTGGACGAATACTCCCGCTTCCCTTTTGCCATTCCCTGCTCTGACATGACCGCGGCCACAGTCATTAAAGCCCTGAACAGCATCTTCACACTGTTCGGTTACCCCGCATACGTCCACAGCGACAGGGGGTCCTCTTTCATGAGTGACGAGCTGCGCCAGTTCCTGCTCAGCAAGGGCATAGCCTCAAGCAGGACGACCAGCTACAACCCCCGGGGGAACGGGCAAGTAGAAAGGGAGAACGGCACGGTCTGGAAGGCCGTCCTACTGGCCCTACGGTCCAGGGACTTCCCAGTTTCAAGGTGGCAGGAGGTCCTCCCGGACGCTCTCCATTCCATCCGGTCGTTATTATGTACAAACACTAATCAAACGCCGCATGAGCGTCTCCTTGTCTTCCCTAGGAGGTCCTCCTCTGGAACGTCGCTGCCGACCTGGGTGGCGGCCCCAGGACCCATCCTGCTCCGAAAGCATGTGCGGGCACATAAGGCGGACCCATTGGTCGAAAGGGTTCACCTCCTCCACGCGAACCCCCAGTACCCCGACGGCCGACAGGACACGGTCTCCCTGCGGGATCTGGCGCCCGCCGGCAACACGCACATCCCCCCCGACACCATCAACCCAACCCCCCCCCTTACTGCCGCCGCCGCACCCCGCGACTGCCCCCTTCCCAGGAGGATCGGTCCCCCTCCCCTTTGCACCGACAGCTGAAACCGTACGGCTCCTGGAGGCGACAACACTGGTACAAGCACCACCACCACCGGCGGGGCCGAGGCGATCGACACGGACGACCAGACCGCCCGACCGACTCGTGGCGTCGATGTAAAACAAATATGGACTGTTCACAAGAACATTTTGCTTTTCTTCCTATACCCTCTGTAAATAGTTGCAACAGGACGAAATTGTCCCGGGTCCTGGTTGGCCGTTGACCTCAAGCTCCGCCCTGAAGGCGGAGTATAAGAAGCCGGTGTCTTCCCCCGCAGGCCAGTTTACTATCGAGCTGCGGGGGAACAGACACGCTTAATAAAGCCTCATCGACTTCACTCTATTCGTCTCATGGAGTCTTTGTGCGCTACATGGTTATTAATACTTAATAGCAAAATACTTCCCCTGTTATCTCACTTTTAATCACAGCTCTAGCAGACATACTGCCTGTAAGCATTCTAGCCTAGGTTTTAATAGCTTTACTGCACAAAAATGCAAACTACAAAAATGACAATTTCTTATATTCATCACACGGCCTACATAATTTCTAAATGTAGCGCCATAGACAGTCATCTAGTACAGAAGAGGCCCTTAGGTTCATCAAGTCTGCACTGACAAAAATACAATAAGTCTACACTAATCCCACTTTCCAGCACTTTGCCCATAGCCTTGAATATTATGACATTTCAAGTGGTCATCCACCTACCTTTTGTAGGTTGTGAGGTTTCCCACCTCTATTACCCTCCCAGGCAGTGCATTCCATACTCCCATCATCCTCTGGCTTAAAAGGTTTTTCTTCGAATCCCTTTTCAATCCCCTAACCCCCCCCCCCCCCCACCTTACAATTATGCCCCCTCGTTATTGACCCTTCAAACAGGGGAACAGCTGATCCTTGTCCATCCTGGTCGTACCCCTCATAATCTTATACACTTCAATCAGCCTCCCCCACCTCAGTCTTTTTTACTCTAAAAATAACAACCTGAGCCTATCCAACCTCTCTCCATAGTCAAATGCTCCATCCCAGGCAACATCCTGGTGAACCTCCTCTGCATCCTCCACACATCCTTCCTACAGTGACTGGACACAGAACTAAACACAGCACTCCAATTGTGGCCCAACCTCCCTGCACTTATAATCTATGCCATGACTGATAAAGGCCAGTGTCCCATATGCCTTCTTAATTATCCTATTAACCTGTCCTGCCACCTTCAGGGATCTGTGGACAAGCACCAAGATCAGCTTCCTATTGTCCTCCCATTCACTGAGTACTCCCTTGTCGTGTTAGTCCTTCCAAAGTGCATCACGTCACACTTTTCAGGGTTAAATTCCTGCCACTGATCTGCCCATCTGGCCAATCCAGCTATATCCTCCTGCAACCTAAGACCTTCTTCCTCACTATTAACCACCCTGCCAATCGTTGTGTCATCCACAAATTTACTTATTTCCCCCCTCCTCCCCTCCACATTCTCATCTATCTTGTTTATATATATCACAAACAATAAGGGTCTTAGCACTGATCCATGTGGTGTGCCACTCAACACCGGCCTCCAGTCGCACAAACAGCAATCTACCACCAGTCTACTTTGGCCAGATCCTCTCTTAATGTAATAAAATCTGCCTTCCCCCAATCCAAAACCATTTTTTGCAGACCATCTTTTCCTTTTTCCATAATAAACTTAAATCATACTGTGTTGCTGTTGCTATCACTAAAATCTTCCCCCATGCCACCTCGAACACCTGCCTGGTTTCACCCCCAAAATTAGATCCAGCACCTCTGGATCTCTTCTACATATTGACATAAATAGCTCTCCTGAATACATTTCAAGATATCTGACCCCTCTCAACCCTTTACACTATGACTATCCTAATTAATGTTGAGAAGTTGAAATCCCCTAATATAATAACTATTATTTTTACACATCTCAGTCAATTGTTTACATATCTGCTCCTCTATTGCCTGTTGGCTATTTGAAGACCTAAAATACACTGCCTGCAATGTGACAGTCCCTTTTTATTCCTAAACTCTACTTGTAAAGCCTCATTCAAAAACCCTTCCAAGACATTGTCCTTTCTAACTGCAGTAACTGGCTCCTTAATTAATAAGGCGGCATCACTGATGTGTTGGGTGCTCTGGATCACATACAGGTCACCAACACTTGAAATAGTGCAACACTGTTTTATTGAATTATTAACTGTTTAAACATACTTAGACCGTGGGTTAATACGATACCAGCTTTAACTAAAGACCTCTGCCTTGTCCTAACCAGTCGATGCACTCAGCACATGGTGAATGTCTGTGTTGCAGGCTGTGAGCTCTGTCCTCCTATCTAGCTGCGCGAATCACGGCTGGCCACTGGGAGATTCGCCACTTGCCGTTGGTAATGGGCGAGCGGCAATTCTCCAGCCCGGATGGGCCGAGCGGCCTGCCCAACACGATAGGTTCCCGCTGGCGCCATCCACACCTGGTCGCTGCCGGCGAGAACAGCGCGAGAATGCTGGGGGGGCGGCCTGTGGGAGGGCGAGCGGGGTTCCTGCACGGGGGGGGGGGGCTCAAAAGGGGTTTTGCCCGCGATCGGTGCCCACCGATCGGCGGGCTGGCCTCTCTGAAGGAGGACTTCCTTTCCTCCACTGCCCCGCAAGATCGATCCGCCATCTTCTTGCGGGGCGGCCGCGGGGAGGACGGCAACCGCGCATGCGCGGGTGGCGTCATTTACACGCCGCCGGTCGCGTAAATGAGGCGGCGCCGCTCCTAGCCCCCCCCGGGGGCGGGAGAAAAGGGGGCTTGGAACGGCCTCCGACGCCGGAGTGAAACACTCCGGTTTTCACTCCGCCGTCGGGACTTAGTCTCCTGATAGGAGAATTGCGTGTGCTCTCACTGGTGATTGGCTGCGGTGTTGTGTATGTTGATTGGTCCCACTGTGTGTCCATCAGTGTGTGTCTGCACCATGATGTACTGGTGTATATTATGACAATCACCTCCTCTTTTACAACCTCCCCTGTCTGGCCTGAAGATCCTATACCCCAGAATGTTGAGGTGCCAGTCCTGCCTCTCCTCGACCACATCTCTCTTATGACAACAATATCACAATTCCACGTGTCAATCAATGCCCTTAACTCATCCTTGCATTAAAGTGAAGGCCATCCAGCCTCACCTTGCTCCTTTGGAACTCAATATGGCTGAGGTACCTCTGCCTTGGTTCCTTTAATTTAGTATACTCTGTCCCTATCGTACTAACAGTCTGTGTCCCCTCCATCTGCTGAACTAGTTTAAATTCCTCTCAACAAAAGTAGCAAACCCAGCCACAAGGATATTGGTTCCATTCTGGTTCAGGTACAGGCCGTCCTGCTTGTATACATCCCACTTTCCACAGAAAGGGTCCATAAGACATCGGAGCAGAATTAGGCCACTCGGCCCATCGAGTCTGCTCCGACATTCAATCATGGCTGATATTTTAGCCTCCCCATTCTCCTGCCTTCTCCCCATAACCCCCGATCCCCTTATTAATCATGAACCTGTCTATCTCTGTCTTAAAGACACTCAGTGATTTGGCCTCCACAGCCTCCTGCGGCAACGAGTTCCACAGATTCAGTACCCTCTGGCTGAAGAAATTCCCCCTCATCTCTGTTTTAAAGGATCGTCCCTTTAGTCTGAGATAGTGTCCTCTGGTTCTAGTTTTTCCTACAAGTTGAAACATCCTCACCACGTCCACTCTATCCAGGCCTCGCAGTATCCTGCAAGTTTCAATAAGATCCCCCGTCATCCTTCTAAACTCCAACGGGTACAGACCCACAGTCCTCAACTGTTCCTCATATGACAAGTTCTTCATTCCAGGGATCATTCTTATAAACCTCCGCTGGACCCCTTTCCATGGTCAGATACGGGGTCCAAACCTGCTCGCAATAGTCCAAAGTGATCCCAGTGATCCAGGAATATAAACCACTCCCTCCTGCACCAACCCTTGAGCCATGCATTCATTTGCCCTATTTTACTATTTCTGTACTTTCTGACATGTGTCATCAGGAGTAATCCAGAGATTAAAGCCTTTGAGGCTCTGCTTTTTTAATCTGCTGCCCAGCTCCCTGAATTCCTGATGCAAGACCTCATCCTTCGTTCTACCTAAATCATTTGTACCAACTTGTACTACAATGTGTGACTTGTCACCCTCCCTTATTAGGATGCCCTGCAGCCATTCAGTGCCATCCCTGGCCATGGCCGCAGTGAGGCAACACACCATCCTGGAGTCATGTCTACAGCCGCAAAAACGTTTGTTTGATCCCCTAACTAATGACTCCCCTATCACTCAAAGGTCACAAAGATGATTGATGCAGGTAGGGCAGTGGATGTTGACTATATGGACTTCAGTAAGGCCTTGGACAAGGTCCCTCATGGCAGACTGGTACAAAAGGTGAAGTTTCACGGGATCAGAGGTGAGCTGGCAAGATGGATACTGAACTGGCTAGGTCATGAAAGACAGAGAGTAGCAATGGAAGGGTGCTTTTCTGATTGGAAGGCTGTGACTAGTAGTGTTCCGCAGGGATCAGTGCTGGGACCTTTGCTGTTCATAGTATATATAAATGATTTGGAAGGAAATGTAACTGGTCTGATTAGTAAGTTTGCGGACAACACAAAGGTTGGTGGAATTGCGGATAGCGATGAGGACTGCCAAAGGATACAGCAGGATTTAGATCATTTGGAGACTTGGGCAGAGAGGTGACAGATGGAATTTAATCTGGACAAATGTGAGGTAATGCATTTTGGAATGTCTAATACAGACAGGGCATATACAGTGAATGGTAGAACCCTCAAGAGTATTGACAGTCAAAGAGAAATAGGTGTGCAGGTCCACAGGTCACTGAAAGGGGCAACACAGGTGGAGAAGGTAGTCAAGAAGGCATACGGCATGCTTGACTTCATTGGCCGGGGCATTGAGTATAAAAATTGGCAGGTCATTTTGCAGCTGTATAGAACCTTAGTTAGGCCACACTTGGAGTATAGTGTTCAATTCTGGTCGCGTGGCGACCAGAAGGAGGTGGAAGCTTTAGAGAGGGTGCAGAAGAGATTTACCAGCATGTTGCCTGGTATGGAGAGCATTAGCTATGAGGAGAGGTTGAATAACTCAGTTTGTTATCACTGGATTGAAGGATGTTAAGGGGTGACCTGATAGAGATCTACAAAATTATGAGGGGCACAGACAGAGTGGATAGTCAGAGACTTTCTCCCAGGGTAGAGGGGTCAATTACTAGGGGGCGTAGGTTTAAGGTGCTAGGGGCAAGGTTTAGAGGAGATGTACGAGGCAAGTCTTTTACACAGAGGATAGTGGGTGCCTGGAACTCGTTGCCGGAGGAAGTGGTGGAAGCAGGGACGATAGTGACGTTTAAGGGGCATCTTGACAAATACATGAATAGGATGGGAGTGGAGGGATACGAACCCCGGAAGTGTAGAAGATTTTAGTTTAGACGGGCAGCATTGTCGGCGCAGGCTTGGAGGGCCGAAGGGCCTGTTCCTGTGCTGTACATTTCTTTGTTCTTTGTTCTTCATTCACTCTTCCTTCCTTCTTCCTCCCTCCTGTACAGTCAGGCCACTTGTTGAGCCAGAAGCTTGGCTCAGACTGCACTCCCTTGAGGAACCATGAGTTTCTAAAATGGAAAACTGATTTGAAAGCAGGACTCCACTGGGATAGCTGCACTACCTGCCCGTTTGGCTTGGACTATTTGCTGGCCACTCTTCTTTACTCCAGTCCCTTGAGCTGCGGTGTGACCACCTCTGTAAACATGCTTTCCACTTAACTCTCAGCCTCATGATGCGCTACTGTGTCTCCAGGCATCGTTTGAGCCCACGTTTCTGCAGTTGGGAGTACTTTCTGCACTTGTGGTCATCTAGGATGCTTGTGTGGTCCATGACTTAAACTTTTTAAAGAAATGAACAAACAATTCACGTTTGATAGTGATAGCAACATTGGTTGTTTTGGAAAAGAAAGTATAATCTTATTTCTAATAGAGACTCCAGGTCTTATAAATGTTACTGAAAGGTATTGAAGATTTTCCTCAAAATTATTTACATTAAATCCCTGAGCAGAAAGCTACAAAGGCTAATGAGATACCTCCATCCCAATTAAGGGGAGAACTATCATGGCTACAGCAACCATACCTTTGCCTTGAAATATGCTGGCATCAATCCAGCAAATCAAAAAATCCGAGTGTGTGATTCCAATATTTATACCTCAAAAACACTGAAGCAGCAGGGAGTATGTTGAGCACACATGCTGGACAACATCCTCTGTTTTAGCCAACATTCTTCATTTTAGTTAACATTGTTCAAACAAGCATGATACTGAGAAGTGCAGATGATGGTCACTTCATTGCTGCACGTACGTTTCCAGGATTTAGTTGACAAGTGTTTTAGGCACATCCTTCAGGTTATCCATTGATAGATATTGGTATTTCAGAATTATCAATGCCTTGCTGAGGTGATGTTGAGGCCAGTTCCTGTTTTTCAGAAACTGCCTTGCATTAGAGAAAATACCATATCCTGTGCCATAGGATGTTGGTGTCCTTGTGCACACAATTATACCCAGGCATTTGTATAAACTTCTAACCTTTGTCTTGCAGATGATCTCGGCTTTTAATTTTTAAGTCCTACTTGATAAGATAAGCACTCTTTTTAATCTTATAACTCCTTATTTATAACTGAATTCACTCACAATTCTTCGTAGTTATAGCTGTATTCCTTCATCTCCTCCAGAATGGTCCCATTTAGTTTGAACGCGATATTACGACACCCTGGGCTAGTGCATGGGCAATTCCAGCCCACAGGCCGCGGAGTCACAACACAAGTGAATTAACCAATAATTCTTCAAAAAGTACCCAAATTCTTTGGTCCTTGGCTGCCCAATAATGATTACAGTCACCAGGTTTGTAATTTGAAACACAATCACTGATTATTTATAACCAGAATAGTGATGAAATACGCAGCAGACACAGTTGGCTAAATATTAATAAGTACCTGACTCTTACTTTAACCTACCTCCCCACCCTCTACACACACACACCAGACATACAAACTCAGAGGGGTGGAAAATGGGAAAACTATAAGTGAAAGTGAGAAGAGTCTTTGCTTCAGATGATTGTTCCGAGCATCCTTTCTTCACAGAATGCTTGTAGGTTACAATATTTGTGTTGCACCCGTAACTGGTTTTCCTGCAGTTTCTACAAGCACCATACTCACACCTTTCCTGGAGAGGCAGAGACTTTGTTTCCTTAAATCTTGCTTTCAGCTCATTATTTGTCTTCAGGCTTCTGTAGTGTAGAAAAGGTAGTACTCACAGGCAGCAGGCCTTCTAGAGAAAGATACTCGATGCACACCAGCTGTTCTGTGGTGAGTTAACAGATTCTGAACTTTGCCTGCACAGCCTGTAATGGTTCTCCTGTAAACAGACTCACCCAGGCTTTCTGGCCGTTCAGAAACGTAGCCTTTCTGGAGAAAACAGAGAGAATGGGTCTTCTCTCTAAGCTGTCAGGAGTCAAACTGAAACCAAACTCAAAATCTCATGACTCTGAAAACAGTCCAGTGGTATCAGATCCAATCACCACTTGTTACCGGGCAGAGCACAGCCTTTTATGCCAATTCATTGGCCATCAGCCAATCAATCAAACCGAGTTCTCACTGATACCAGCCAGTCTGAAATCACCAATTTAAATCAGCACAGACTTCTGGATTCTTCTGTTTGAATCAATCCTCCAGGCCACTTGCAGGTTACTGCCCTTAAAGTCATAGGTCTATTAATCATCCATGGATCAAAATGTAACGGCAAACAAAAAAGGGGAAATAAAGTATTAAACAGGAAATACACAGGAAGGCCCATTGCAGCAGAAAATGTAGAATTTGATGTTAAATAAATGATTGATTTCCAAAAATGCATATCATATGAGTTTGGCTCTTACACCATTAGAATGACAATTTCATTGTACAGGATTTAATTTGTAATCCAAACATGTTTATATTTCCATAGCTGCATCCTGTCACCCTGCAGTTATGACGAGTGAAATATCTTGTTGGTCAACATTAAAGGATTAACTAATCTCACTGGGATGGGCATAGAATAGAATCATAGAATACCAACAGTGCAGAAGAAGACCATTTGGCCCATCAAGTTTGCATCGGCCCTTGGAAAGAGCACCCTACTTAAGCCCACGTCTCCACTCTATCCCCGTAACCCAGTAACCCCGCCTAACCTTTTGGACACTGAGGGGCAATTTACCATGGCCAATCCACCTAACATACATATCTTTGGACTGTGGGAGGAAACTGGAGCACCTGAAGGAAACCCAGGCAGATACGGGGGGAAAGTGAAAACTCCACACAGACAGTCACCCCAGGCCAGAATTGAACCTGGGTCCTTGGAGCAGTGAGGCAGAAGTGCTAACCACTGTGTCACCGTGCCACCCTGAGATGTGATGGATCACTAAACCTGAATTAAAATCCAGAGTTGCCATCAGTGATTTGTGTCCTTCACATTTGAGTTTGGACATGGAGATTTTTAACTAAAATATACCTCATTCGCTGCTTTCTGTTTCAATCTTTCACTTGCTACATAATGAATTAACATTTGTACAAAATGCATTCTGATTGGCCATTACTACAAGATGGCACTCAACAAGAACATAACTCACTGAACACAAATTTCTATTTTATGTTTGACCATTTTCATTTGAATTTATATAAATTATGTGTAAAGCGAATTAGATATCATCCTATATTTAGAACCTTACATAATTAATACTGAAATGATAAAAAGCTGACACACTGATGGTCTTCAGTTTTATTAGACATTACTTTCATATTAATTCCAATTTTAAAGATATTTCTCTTCGAAAGAATAACAATCAACTATTACAAATCAAATAGATGGCAATATTAAGCGTTGCATTGTAGTACTCTCTAATTGGCTGTGCAAAACTGATACTTCCCAAGTTTCCCAGCAGTTCTTCCAGACCCTAAGTTGTTCTTTGAAACCCCTCAAAGGTATCAAAGTATGACACCATAGGAATTGCCTGGGAAGTTTGAACTTCCATGGGGCAATTCCCCTGTTCTCCAGGATGCTCCACAAAACTCTCCAGCTCTGACTGAGAGTCGGATGTTTACATAAAAATGTATGGAGACATGAATTAGGTGCAGGAATAGGCCATGTGCCCCTTTGAACCTGCCCCCCTGTTCATAAAAATTCTTACAGCACCAGGTTAAAGTCCAACATCTTTGTTTCGAATCACTAGCTTTCGGAGCACTGCTCCTTCCTCAGGCATTCACTTGAGGAAGGAGCTGTGCTCCGACAGCTAGTGATTCAAAATAAACCTGTTGGACTTTAACCTGGTGTTGTAAGACTGCTTATTGTGCCCACCCCAATCTAACGGCGGTATCTCCACATCATGGCTACCGTTCAATAAAATCATGGCTGATCTGATTGCAACCTCAACTCCACAATCCTACCCACTCCCTTTCACTTTCACTTTCACTTTCACTCTCATGAACCTGTCCACTTCTGCCTTAAAAATATTCAAAGACTCTACTTCCACTGCCTTTTGAGGATGTGAGTTCCAAAGACTCATGACCACCTGAGAAAAAAAAATTCTCCCCATCCCTATCCTAAATGGGCAGCACCTGGCACTGGATTCTCCATCACCGGGATCCTCTGCTTCGCCGGCAGCGCACTCACAGCTGTGGATTTCCCGACGGCATCGGGGTGCCTACAATGGGAAACCCCATTGGCCGGCTGCCAGGACGGAGAATCCCTCTGCCGGCGGGGATGCGCTGCACCAGAAGACAGGGACGGCGGGACGGAGAATCCCGCCCAGGGAATTTTTAAACAGTGACCCAGTTCTAGATTCTCTCACAAGGGGAAAGATCCTCTCCACATGGCCCATGCCAAGATCCCTCAGGATCTTCTGACAGTTGTTGCTGATTTTCTCCTTGGGTCAATTGCTCTGTTTTATTACCTTTGCTCTCGAGTCGCCAGGTATCTTTATGATACCGCCACGAGGTTCAAGTCCGAGTAATGATCAATAACCCAATACACCGATTATTAAGATTTAAATAAAAGCTCATTGATTATACACAGTAATCACTACTCATACACAAATTCTAAGTCTAAGCTACTTCTACAACTAACAGGCCTATACTTAACATCGGACTGGCCCACCAGGTCAGGGGAACAAATGGCCTTTCGTTCGGGTTCTGAGTCTGCGGGATTCGAAGTTGGTACGGATTGGTAGCTAGGAGCGCCTATCTCGTAGTGAGCATTGAATTAAGACTTACTTCTGTCGGGAGTCACTGCACCGGTCAAGGTCAATGTTGGTTCGTGTTGCTGGGTGGCCCGGGCAGGACGCAGAGGTGAAAGAGAGCGATTTGAACTTGGGGCTCAACTCTTATAGTCCCCAGGGGCTTCCCGCCTTTCAGGGCAGACCCTGTACCTGGTCCCAAGTGATTGGACTTTGTCCCAATCACTTGGTTCAATTTTCTCCAATACTGGAGCGGTTCCCTGATCGATGGGCCGTCTTGAGGTGCTCGTTCACCTCCTTTGTGTTTGCTCCTGCTGGCGCCGAGGAGTCTGGCTTTGCTTTGTGTGTCCAAAATGTTACTTATTGTTCCCGGGAATTGCTCATCAGTATGCAGATGGCTGCTACTTTGTTATGTTGATGGTCGCTGGTATCGATGTTGTCTGGCGTTTTCAGAGGTAAATACACAGCAAACCTGTAGCTGCTGGTTTCTGTCTATGTTGGCTAACTTTCCCATCCGCCTTTGCCGTTCACCATTTTAAATCAGGAGCTGGCCAATTTAGATGGCTACACACCCTCCTTGTGATCCTAACGTGAAGTGTGAAGGATCACATAACTACGTTGCTTTCCATTCCCTGACCTGCGGAGCACTTCTTTCATGGCCTCTACACTGACCATAACTATGCAAAAAAATTTTAACAGACAGTTCTAAGGGGCGCTATGTCGAACAGGGACATGCATTACAAAACAAAAAATTGGGAACCTCTAACTATCCTTAATACACTACTCTCACTTAAACATTTCATCACTCTAACTTCCTCAACCATACAAACAAAATCATAGCAGTCTATACACATGTTTTCTGGCTTGGCAGTCAAGCTCAGGATCGTACAATTGCTCATGAACATTCTTTACATTTCTTTATTTACAATAAAACCGCAAATGAACGCTCTTTATTATAGATCGCGGGGGTCGGGGGTCTGGTCGTATCCGAAAATAGGGGATCGGATCCTATGTACCGGGGTGCGAGCGCGGTAGGCTCTCCTTCTCCATTTCCATTGACGCATAGTCCGCACGATGCAGCAGAGCATCGCCAATACCAACAAGGATTCTATTACATAGGACAGGGAGGACCAGGTTATAAACCTGGCACACCACGATGGTGCGGTGTCGCTGGTGACTGGGCTCTGGGTACTGTGGGGAAGTGAAACATTAACTGCAGGGGGGCTTGAAGTCATGGGGTTCGCGTTCACGCGCAACCCAATGTCCATTGTGATGATGAACCATCCGAAGGAAGTCCTCATGGTGCTTCTTTTTCCCTTCTCTTCTCTTCTCTTCTCTTCTCCGGTCCTGGAGCTTCTGGAGTTCTGTGGAATCAAGCATAGCGTCTGTAACTATCTTGGTTTAACATCTTGTACGATAGTCTGTCTGTCCTTTAGTGCCAATTATTCCCTTTATAATTGGTCACTATGTGTGACTCCCTCATTTTTTTTTCAAAAACCGAATTTTAGGACAAGACACACTTTCAAATAATAAACCAATGCGAGCCGTCTCGCAGACTGTGCGATTTGCCATCCAAATGTTTCAGGATGTAAATAGCATGTGGTTGGCAACCTAATGGTTACCTGAAACAAACTAAAACTTTTTGAACCAAAATTTCCAAAATGAGGTGCGTATGGGCCGCGACGGGTATGAGTTGGATGGAGTCCCCGGGTAGGATGGCTACCAATGCCGTGTCTCCCCTACCCGAGCGTAGCTGACCAGAGGGGGGGTTCCCAGGCAGGGCGGGTCCCAAGCCGTATCTCCACTGCCTGAGCAACCGACAAGAACGGGCAAGAAATGTAGTCATCGTGGTGGGGCTGCCGTAGTGGCTCTTTCCTTGAACCAGAAGAGCAGTTACGAATGGAGGTCTGGGTTTCCGTCGTCAGATGAGTTCCGCTGAACTGGCGTCTAGGACCTTAACAAGTCTCTGCAGACAAACTAGTTCCTCTGAACTAGCGTCTGGCCAATAGCGAGTCTCTGTGGGCAAGTCCTCAGAGGTTTCGGTCGAAAAGGCATGGGGCGGTGGAAAAAAAAATTCCGGTCTGACAAACAACATTTAACAAACTTACAAACAACATAAAATGTGCTGCAGGTTCCATCAGAAAGGATACCGTTTCTCCCAAGCGATTCCTTTCAAACATCATCTGGACACCTCAGTTATCGGTTGAGAACAGGGTCGCAAAGGGGTTCTCGTTCTGGGAGTCAGACTCAAGGTCGTCATCTTCTCCCGGGTGCCAAACTCTTGAATGTATTAAGGGTGATAGGGCTGCATGGTGTGATTTGGGGTCGCTCTCGTTGTTTCGGACGAGTCTGTATGAGTTGCCTCTGTGCCAATAGGTGGTGTCTAGTTATGTGGGGACAGAATTGGGGTCGTCATGGTAGGTCGGTGTTCGGTGGTGGGGTTTGTTTAGGAAAGTGATCATGAAGGGATCACTGGGATCGTAGTCGGATTTGCTGGGTGTGGGTCCTGTTGCATGGGGATAGTAGGGAGGTGTGCTGTGGCTATCGTCCGAGTCACAATCACTGTCTCTGCTGCTGCAGTCTGTGGGCGTTCTGGGGCGGAGTGTATATTTCGGGGGTGGAGTCGAGGTCGAGTCCGTGGCTGGGCTGGACGTGTTGGGGGAGGGTAGGGTTGCGTTGGCTGTGGGCGGGGTGTGGTGTACTGCGTCGAGCATGACGTGGTGTGCGTGGTTAGACTGTGTTCCATATGCCTTCAGCTGGTTGATATGGAACCACGCAGTCTTTCCGTTGGGATACTTTATCTTGTATATGGAAGGGCTTACTTTGTCCGCAATGGAGTACGGGCCCAAGTACTTTGGTGACAGGAATGTGCTGGTGTTGTATACGGAGAGCGTGACTTGCTGTCCTATACTGTACTCAGTCGCATGCACTGTCTTGTCAAAACAAGCCTTGCTCTGTTTCTTCCTTGTGCCCAATTTCATTGCGGCTGCTAGCTGAGCCGTTTTAACATTATCCACTAATAGTTTGACTGCGTTCTCATGTGTGAGGGCTGTCACCTCGGGGCTGGTCAAGACTAAACCTAAAAAAAATTCTGTGCCTTTCATGGGGCGTCCGGTCATGAGGGTGTGTGGGGTGTAACCTGTGGAAGTAGAAATTGTATTACGCAAAAACATCAGCGCAAAAGGGAGGACTAAGTCCCAAGTGGTGTAGTTTTGCTGGAACATTTTTCTGAGGGTGGATTTTAGGGTCCAATTCATGCGTTCCACGATACCACTCGACTGTGGGTTGTATGCTATGTGGAATTTTTGGGTGATGCCAAATATCGTGAGGACGTTCTGTATGACACGTCCCGTAAAATGGGAACCTTGGCCGGATTCAATGCTGCGGGGGAGTCCCCATCTTGTAAAGATGTGGTGGATCAAAATCTTGGCTGTGGTCTTTGCAGTGTTTGTTCTGGATGGGAATGCTTCCACCCATTTGGTAAACGTGTCTATCACCACGAGTACATATTTATAACCATTCCTGCAAGGGGGCAATGGTCCTATAAAATCAATCTGGAGGTTAGTCCAGGGGCCATTAACGGGTCGGGTGTGACTAAGCTCAGCCTTTTTGGCATATCTATCTGGATTATTCTGGGCACAGATAAGACAATTCTCGATGTAGTGATTTACATCATCCTTTAAATTCGGCCACCAACAAAGCTGCTTGAGGTGGGCTGTAGTGGGATCGATTCCCTGATGTCCATGACCGTCATGGAACAAACAAATCAGTTGATTCCTGTCCTGTTCAGGAATCACATAAAGGGTGTCTTTTAGCACCACACCATCATGTGTGGTCAGTGCATTTTGAAATCTCTCATAGGGTGCTGGATAGTTTCCTTTTGCAATCTCCCTGAGATTGCTGTCCTGCTTCTGGGCCTGCACTAGATCCTCGATACTAGTCTGCGAGACCTGAACTGCATTCACTGGTGCGCTTTCGGGGGGTGTCCAAAAGTATCCATGCCTGGAACCTGCTTTAGCCAGTGCGTCGGCTTTCACATTTCCAGGGGAGGAGGAACGATGGTGACTACGAACTTTGACGATCCCAAAAGTCCTGTTCTGTGCTCTCTCTAAAATGTGACAGAGCAATGGGGCTGAGGGGAGGGGTTTTCCATCTGCGGAAACAAATCCTCTTGCTTTCCACAAGGGCAGGAATTCCGTGAGGCTGTTGCAGACATAGAGGCTGTCCGAGTATATGTCTGCTGGGCTGGGGCAGGAATCTGGGTGTTCCACTATATATGCGATGGCCGCAAGCTCTGCTGCCTGCGCACCTAAGTGGCCTGGCAGTTTTATTGTTATCTCCTCTAGGGCGCATCCTCGACATATATACCGCAACCTGTTATGCGCTTCCCATCCAAGACTGTGGAAGATCCATCCACATAGATCTTTATGGGCTCGCACGTATCTGTGTGCTGGGGGCTCTGGGTTGAACTACCTATCTTTCTGGGGGGTGTTTTCGCAATAAAGGGGCCTGTGTTGTGGTGTGGAGAGATAATTTCACTTTCATGGGGGGTTCCGTGGTACTGTAAGACGTCAGCTAAAAAGGTGTGCGTCTTTGTCCGTTTCACAGTGATGTCCCGTCCCTGCAAGAGAAGGGTCCATCTAGCTGCTCTAATCTGGCTGACTGTACCGCCCTTGAGTCGTCCGTCCAGTAAAAGTTAGGTGGGGGTGTGTTCGGTGAGAATTGTGATGGGGTTCGGTCCGATAATGTACGAAAAATACTGAACTGCCCAAAATTCTGCGAGCAGGTGCCTCACACAGGCTGAAAATCCCTGCTCCACAGCATCTAAAATTCTGGAGGCGTAAGCTACGGGCCTTAACTGGTCGTGCCGTTCCTGAAGGAGCACGGCTGAAAGGGTGCGGTCTGTGGTTGCTACCTCTATAGCGTAAGGGGAAAGCGGGTCTGGAACTTGTAGCGCGGCGGCTGCTATGAGTGATTGCTTCAACGCATTCACAGCATCCGTATGCTGCGGAAGCCATTCCCAGGGGGCTCCTTTCTTTAGGAGGTCTGAGAGAGGTGCTGCCTTGCTGGCGAAACCGTCAATGTGGTTTCGGCAGTAGCCAACCAGTCCTAAAAATGACTGGAGGGCTGAAACTTTCTGGGGAAGGGGCAATTTAGCAATCGAGTCAATCCTTTTATGCTCGATCTCGCGTTTACCATGTGTGATAATTGTTCCCAAATATATCACCTTATCTTCCAAAATTGGGTCCTTTTTGGCAGTTGACTTTGCAACCAATTGAGTGTAAGAGTTCCAGGAGTTCGGACAGAAGCTCAATGTGCGCTTCCTTGGTGTTTGTCTGCAGTAGTAGGCCGTCTACATACTGAACCAGACATTCGGGGCAAGAGAATTTGTCTAAACCATTTGCCAGCTGTCGGTGGAAAATGGAGGGGGAGTTGTGGAATCCTTGTGGCAGGCATGTCCACATGTACTGCTGATTTTTAAAGGTGAAGGCAAATTTGTATTGGCACGCCTTTGCCAATGGAATGGACCAGAATCCATTACTGACATTCAAAACCGTAAAGAAACGGGAATTGGGTCCCTGCTTGAGCATGGTCTTGGGACTTGTTGCTATTGTGGGGGCTGCTGCGGGGGTGATTTTGTTGAGTTCCCGGTAATCGATGGTCAGTCGCCATGATCCATCGGGCTTTCTCACTGGCCAAATCGGGGCATTATTAGTGGAGGCTACTGATCTAAGTACGCCCTGCTCTAATAAGCTTTCTATTACCTTTGAGATTTCTCCCTCTGCCTCTTGGGGAAATCCATACTGTTTTGGGGGTCTAGGGTCAGGTCCTGTTATTTGTATGGAGCCAGTCATCCGTCCACAGTCGTGCTTGTGGGTCGCGAATGCTGCCCTGTTCTTTTGCAGAACTGCCCTAACATGCTTGTCCATACTAAGCGTGGTCGGGTTGAACCAAAATTTGCCTACGGCGCTAATTTTGTTCGCGTATTCTCCTATGTTGAGTGTTGTGGGGGCTCTTGAGGATTTTGCCATCTTCCAGACACACTGGTTGACTGGATCAAATGAAAGATTGTGGGAATTCATGAAATCGATTCCCAGAATGTGTTCTGCTGTGTGGAGCAGGTCAACTAAAACTACGGGGTGCTTGGTGGTGATGGTACCGATTTGAATGGGTACAGGGGCTGTGATATGTCCCTGCTGTGAGTGGCCTGTAAAGTCACTTAAGGTGATAGTGGCTGTAGTGGGCCACGTGTCCTTTTGGAACATTGTGGAGGAATTTATCATGGTGCGGGACCCTCCTGTGTCCCATAGAAATTCGATGGGCTGTCCCCGAATTTTTGCTGCAACTACCGGTCGTCCGGACCTATCCCAAAGGGTGTCGCAGACCCAACTGGGGGAGCCCGAACACCGTCAGTCCGTTCCGGTCAGGTCCGTCTGATCTGAACGGGTGCTAACGCTATGAATGGGCTCTGTCTTCTTAGAGTGCCCGTCTGCTGGGCTCTCTGTGGCTTTCTAGGGGCATTGCATTCCCTTGCAAAGTATCCCAACTGTCCACAGTTGTAACACTCCTGTGACTTGGGTGGGGGGCTGTTCTTTCCTTCATTCACCCATGCGGGGTTCTGGTGTATTTTTACTGCCTGTATATCTGCGTCGGCCTGCTTTTCCTCGGGATTCTTGACTGCGGCTTTGCTTTGTATAGATTGCTCCCAAGCGCGGGACAATCTTTTCACTATCCACTTCTCGTTATGGGCCGCCTCTGAGGGATCATAACTCGCGCAAGCTTTCTGTCCTGTTTCTGTGGCATGGGAGATAAGGGTGCGGGTCCATTTGGCCATGTTGTCTGGGGACAAATGGGCGCGGTCTAACTCTCCAAAGACTGCTGCAAAGTGGATTTACAGGCGTCCAGCAAACGCTGTGGGGTGCTCGGATTTCTTTTGCCTGCATTTGTTGAGGCCATCTACGGGGTCACCCCGGTTATACCCGATCGAATCCAGGATTGCCTGCATTTCTGCAAGGGTGCCTCCTCCTACATTCTGTGGGTCGGGAAGGACTGCTGCGACTGAAGGGTCTAAACTTAAAACTGAGCTTTACATGCTCTCGCTCATCCAGGCCGTACATGGTCGCCTGATGCATTACTGTGGCAAAGAAATGGTGGGGGTCTGAGGTGGGGAAGAACGATGTGATCTTATCGCACGCATCTCGTATTTGGGTCACTGTTAAGGGGGTGGAGTATAGAAATTCCGCATCGTCCGATGTGGTTGTGCGGTGGGTGGTGACTGGGTTCATTGGAGCCTGAAATATCTGCTCTGTGGGGGGTTGGGGCGCTTTCCTCTTTTGTGGCTTTCCCTGCGCACATGTTCCCTGAACATATCTCTGCGCTGTTTCATTTAATTCTTCCCAATCTGGGCCGTCTTCCTGATCTAATTTTGCTCCAAAGGTTTCCTGGAAGCCTTTCTGAACTGAAAGCAGCGATTGCAGCTCTGCAATCTGCTTCCGGCACTTTGCGTGATCTAGCGTACTTTGTCTTTGCTCTGTGGTGGCAGCCTGGAGTGCTCTTAATGCTGCCTTTAGGTCGCTGCACCGTCTCTGCAACGCTTCTACCTGCTTTTCTGTTTCTTCATGCACCAGGACTGCGCGTTGCGTGTCCTGATAGGCCTTTTCATATTGAGACTGGAAGCTGCTTAAGTGCGCCACACAAGACTGGTGTGCCCTTTTTGCATCCTCCACCTCTCCGTCTTTTGCTGCCAACTTCCTCCTCAATTCTAAATTCTCCTTTTCTACCTCGCTTACATCGACCTTACTCATTCAATGTATGCCCTCTACTTCTTTCCAGAGCGTCCTGACGACCTCCTCTGTGCCTCGCAATTGTGCCAAGCAGGACACAATTGTCATCGGCTTGCGAGCTTTCCCTGAGCTCTTTTTGTGGATCTCGCTCAGGGTCTCCCACCAAGTATGTCCTATACTCCCGGGGCCTGATTCCTCGTTGTCACAGAATTCATTCCAAAGGGGCAATTCTTTCCCTTTGAGATATTTCCTGATCTCTTCCTCCCAAATGGGACATTGTGCCACTCTACTGCTGCTGGTCGCTGCGACCACAAATTCCTCTGGGTTCATGAGGCACTGCATTGCCTGCATTGCCATCTTTCCTATCCGAATGCTGCTCTTCAAATTTGGGACAGGGGTATTAAGGCGGTGCTGTAAATACGGGTACGGCGTTCGCTACTTTCCGATATACAAACTTCCGACAGTTTTGGCGCAACAAAAAATATATCAGTTTTACCTTATTGCCCTGTTAGTTACGCATGCATACACACACTTCCGAATTATGAGTATTGATCAGAACTGCTTGAACACTTGTGGTTTTCCGTTTCCAATTGGATCTCTAATTCAAATTCTGGGTTCTCCCGGAGTGGTTTTCCACTTCTAGATCGGGTCCCATCTGGGTCGCCAAATAATGTTGCTGATTTTCTCCTTGGTTCAATTGCTCTGTTTTATTAACTTTGCTCTCGAGTCGCCAGGTATCTTTATGATACCGCCACGAGGTTCAAGTCCGAGTAATGATCAATAACCCAATACACCGATTAGTAAGATTTAAATCAAAGCACATTTATTATACACAGTAATCACTACTCATGCACAAATTCTAAGTCTAAGCTACTTCTACAACTAACAGGCCTATACTTAACTTCGGACTGGCCCACCAGGTCAGGGGAACAAATGGCCTTTCGTTCAGGTTCTGAGTCTGCGGGATTCGAAGTTGTTACGGATTGGTAGCTAGGAGCGCCTATCTCGTAGCGAGCGTTGAATTAAGACTTACTTCTGTCGGGAGTCACTGCACCGGTCACGGTCAATGTTGGTTCGTGTTGCTGGGTGACCCGGGCAGGACGCAGAGGTGAAGAGAGAGCGATTTGAACTTGGGGCTCAACTCTTATAGTCCCCAGGGGCTTCCCGCCTTTTGGGGCGGACCCTGTACCTGGTCCCGAGTGATTGGACTTTGTCCCAATCGCTTGGTTCGATTTTCTCCAATACTGGAGCGGTTCCCTGATCGATGGGCGGTCTTGAGGTGCTCGTTCACCTCCTTTGTGTTGGCTCCTGCTAGCGCCGAGGAGTCTGGCTTTGCTTTGTGTGTCCAAAATGTTACTTATTGTTCCCGGGGATTGCTCATCAGTATGTAGATGGCTGCTACTTTGTTATGCTGATGGTCGCTGGTATCGATGTTGTCTGGCCTTTTCAGAGGTATATGCACAGCAAACCTGCAGCTGCTGGTTTCTGTCTATGTTGGCTGACTTTCCCATCAGCCTTTGCCATTCGCCATTTTAAATCGGGAGCTGGCCAATTTAGGTGGCTACACAGTCCTGACTTAATCTGAATAGTTACCCAGAAAATGTTGGATAAATCTTAGTTTAACTCATGGATAATGACACAACTGACTACCTGAATTTCTCCCTTGACTCCCTGACAACCCTCTGATCCCTCAAATTCCACCTGACCTGATGCAACCTAACTAGACCCCACCAGCCAACTGGACCCCACCCCAATCCATCCAAGACCAGCCCCTCCCACTGACCCCCAACTTCTCACCGATCACACCTGACCGCCCCCCCCTCCCCCCCCACCCCACCCCCCCACACCTCCCCACCGATGCCCAGACCGGCCCCAGACCCTCCAACTCTCCCTGACCTGACCTAACCTGACCTGACCACCCTACCAGCTGCCTTCCTACCCCGAGGGTGAGAATCCCATAGTGGGTGCAGGATCTGATCTGCATGCTGCACCATTGAGCATATGCCCCTTCAGCAGGGTTTTGCGTGTTGGACAGGGGTCATGCACATGCAGGTGTGGACACCAATCTTCCTCAATGGACAGACTGGCAATTGTCATGGAGAGGCAAACTGAGCGCATGGAGAATGCAATTATCGAGATGCGCTCTTACCTGCACACCTGTGCACTGGCTCTGAGCACAAGGACACAAACCCGGGGCAACAGGGAGCTTTGTCACCCATTCATCTCCTGAAACCTCTCCGGTTGGCAGGGAGGACCAGCCAGTCTAAGTGCAGGAGATGAACAGCAGCTGCCTCTCAAGGAACATTTGCTAGGGCAGAATCACCTCTGTTCATCAGTCATTGACACAAGCATTGACTATTGCCATGGCAACTGAATACTTGTATGTCTCCTGGAGTGGCCAGCCACTCAAGGCCACAGACGCACAGAGGAAGGCCACCAAAGTCATCCAGGGCAAGGGAGATGGCAGATCCGATGCCTCTCTCCAGTGCAGCCACAGGCGAAGAGGGAACACTGTGCCAGAGAACCCCTAAACATGTTCATAAAAATCCACATTGTTCACGAATAGGTGCACATGCATGGCATTCCTCTTGACATTGATATGCCTTGAAGGCTGGTGCAGGAACACAAAACTCACATTCCCTCATGCTTCTCTTCTTATTGATAGCTGTGCTTTTGTTTGAAGGTTGAGGTAGGAATCCAAATGTTGAGAGAGGATGTTTGGATGTAAAGGCTTCAGGATTCGCTCATTGCAACTGCAAGATGGAAGGACAATGTTTCATGTAATCCCTGGTGTAGCTGTGGCTAGAGCTCTACAGAACCCTTTGGCATGTTCAGGTGTTCCTGGTGGCACAGTCATCCCCTCTGTCACGGCCAGGGGAAATTGCAACAACATTGCTGTATTCTTTCAGGTCACCTTCACTATCATCCTTGTTATAATCTGGTGCTCTTTGTTGTCACTGCATCTTGTATTATGGGTTTTTATAAATGTCTCAATGAGGAGTATATATAACCAGGAACTTTTTATTGGCAGTCTTTAACTATTTGAGAATCTCAGATAACCTCATTCTTGGTGCTGTCTCCATGCAGGTAGGCTGCTTACTTACAGAGGTTCTCTCTAGACTGTTTCCAGTGACACACTATACATCATACCATGGGCAGTGTCACTCTTCAGTCCCATACTAACCCTTACTCTGCCGAGTACCTTTACATTACAATAGCATGCAGGGAAGACTTCCAGCTGAGCAGTCGCACATCACATCAGGTTCCCCACGGTAGTCTATTGCAGAAAATACGGAGGCTGGGCATTGAGGGAGATTTAGAGATGTGGATCAGAAATTGGCTAGCTGAAAGAAGACAGAGGGTGGTGGTTGATGGGAAATGTTCAGAATGGAGCTCAGTTACAAGTGGCGTACCACAAGGATCTGTTCTGGGGCCGTTGCTGTTTGTCATTTTTATCAATGACCTAGAGGAGGGCGCAGAAGGGTGAGTGAGTAAATTTGCAGACGATACTAAAGTCGGTGGTGTTGTCGACAGTGTGGAAGGATGTAGCAGGTTACAGAGGGATATAGATAAGCTGCAGAGCTGGGCTGAGAGGTGGCAAATGGAGTTTAATGTAGAGAAGTGTGAGGTGATTCACTTTGGAAGGAATAACAGGAATGCGGAATATTTGGCTAATGGTAAAGTTCTTGGAAGTGTGGATGAGCAGAGGGATCTAGGTGTCCATGTACATAGATTCCTGAAAGTTGCCACCCAGGTTGATAGGGTTGTGAAGAAGGCCGATGGAGTGTTGGCCTTTATTGGTAGAGGGATTGAGTTCCGGAGTCGGGAGGTCATGTTGCAGCTGTACAGAACTCTGGTACGGCCGCATTTGGAGTATTGCGTACAGTTCTGGTCACCGCATTATAGGAAGGACGTGGAGGCTTTGGAGCGGGTGCAGAGGAGATTTACCAGGATGTTGCCTGGTATGGAGGGAAAATCTTATGAGGAAAGGCTGATGGACTTGAGGTTGTTTTCGTTGGAGAGAAGAAGGTTAAGAGGAGACTTAATAGAGGCATACAAAATGATCAGGGCGTTAGATAGGGTGGACAGTGAGAGCCTTCTCCCGCGGATGGAAATGGCTGGCACGAGGGGACATAGCTTTAAACTGAGGGGTAATAGATATAGGACAGAGGTCAGAGGTAGGTTCTTTACACAAAGAGTAGTGAGGCCGTGGAATGCCCTACCTGCAACAGTAGTGAACTCGCCAACATTGAGGGCATTTAAAAGTTTATTGGATAAACATATGGATGATAATGGCATAGTGTAGGTTAGATGGCTTTTGTTTCGGTGCAACATCGTGGGCCTGTGGTAGTATGCATTAGGGGTCATGTGGGACTGTGAAGCCATGATGTAATTGGCTGACAGATCCCAGGTCCTGGTTGGACGTTGACCTCTAGCTCCGCCCTGAAGGCGGAGTATAAGTACCTGGAGTCCTCCCCCGCAGGCAGTCTACTACTGAACTGCGGGGGAACAGTCACGCTTAATAAAGCCTCATCGACTTCACTCTATTCGTCTCTCGGAGTCTTTGTGAGCTACAATTTATTAAGCGTGACTAAGGGACTATGGAGCTCAGGATCATCCCGGAATGCCTGAGAATCAGCCCCCACGCAGTGAACGCGGCAGCAGCTTTCAAGCACTGGCAGACTTGTTTCGAGGCCTACCTCAGAACGGCCACCGGCCGGGTCACAGAAGACCAAACACTACAGGTCCTGCATTCGAGGTTAAGCACCGAGATTTTCTCTCTCATCGAAGACGCAGAGGATTTCCAGACGGCGTTCGCAGCACTAAAAAGTCTCTATGTCCGCCCAGTAAACCAGATCTACGCTCGCTATCAACTCGCAACGAGACGGCAAAGTCCCGGAGAATTAATCGATGAATTCTATGCCGCGCTACTAATTTTGGGACGAGCCTGCAGCTGCCCGTCGGTGAACGCAAATGAACACACGGACATGTTAATGCGCGATGCTTTTGTGGCAGGTATGAACTCCTCCCAAATCCGCCAAAGACTTCTAGAAAAAGAGTCGCTCGGACTCTCAGAGGCACAGGCCCTAGCAGCCTCCCTAGACGTGGCCGCGCAAAATACCCGCGCCTACGGCCCCGACCGCGCGGCAGCCCATTGGGCTCCGTACGTACCCGTTGTGACAAACCCACTCCCACCCTGGACACTCCACAGGCTTGCGCGGTCCAAACGCCAAGTCGCACCAGGGGCGCCCGCTGCTATTTCTGCGGCCAGGCGAAACACCCCCAGCAGCGCTGCCCGGCCCGCGCAGCGATCTGTAAGAGCTGCGAGAAAAAGGGCCATTTCGCGGCTGTGTGCCGGTCCCGCGAGGTCGCCGCTGTCCAGGGAGAACAGGGAGCCCTGCACGCCGTTTACGCTCCCCAAGCCCCCCCGCGCCCCATGTACGACCCGCAGGCGCAGCCACTCTGGGTCCCGACCACCGCTGTCCCGGGAGAACAGGGAGCCCTGCACGCCGTTTACGCTCCCCAACCACCCGCCCCCGCGCCCCATGTATAACCCGCCGGCGCTACCACGTTGGGTCCCGATCACCGCTCTCCCCGGAGAAGAGGGAGTTCTGCGCGTCTCTAACGCCCCCCAAACCCCCCCCCCCCCGCGCCCCACATATGACCCGCCGGCGCTACCAATTTGGGTCCCGACCACCGCTGTCCCCAGAGAAGAGGGAGCCCCGCGCGTTCCTAACGCTCCCCAACCTCCCCAGCGCCCCATGTGTGACCCGCAGACGCCGCCATTTTGGGTCCCGGCCACCACGAGGGGAGGAAGGGCGCCGCCATCTTGGACCACCCCAGACCTGTACGACGCATGGGGGCGGCCATTTTGTCCACCCCCGCCGCCATCTTGTGACCCCCAGCCATGTGCGATGCATGGGGGCAGCCATCTTGTTCACCCCCGACGCCATCTTGGACGGCAACAACGGACCCCAGTGTCGACGGCTCCACGGGGTTCGAAGAAGACGTTCAACCACTACAACCACGTCTCGCTTCAATAACGCTGGACCAAGCTCGGCCCCGGACACTCCAGACGACGACGACAACGGTGCTGATAAACGGGCACGAGACACCATGCCTAGTCGACTCCGGGAGCACGGAGAGCTTTATCCACCCCGACACGGAAGTCCTCCTCTGGAACGTCGCTGCCAACCTGGCTGGCGGCCCCAGGACCCATCTTGCTCCGAAAGCATGTGCGGGCGCACAAGTCGGACCCGTTGGTCGAAAGGGTTCACCTCCTCCACGCGAACCCGCAGTACGCTTACGTGGAGTACCCCGACGGCCGACAGGACACGGTCTCCCTGCGAGATCTGGCGCCCGCCGGCATCACACACACCCCCCCGACACCAATCACCCAACCCCCCCCCCCTTCCTGCCACCGCCGCACCCCGCGACCGCCCCCTTCCCAGGAGGATCAGTCCTCCTCCCAGGCCCGACCAGGAATGAAGCCCAAGCTGAAACCGTAAGGCTCCCGGAGATGACAACACCGGAACAAGCACCACCACCACCACCGGGGCCGAGGTGATCGACACGGACGACCAGACCGCCCGACCGACTCGTGGCGTTGATCTAACAGTACAGTATGTGGACTTTTAACGAGAACATTTTGTCTTTTCCTGACGATTACTGTAAATAGTTTGAAACAAAAAAAAACCTTGTACATACTGTAATAACATGCGAAAGTTTTCCTCCCAGGACCAGCCTTGTAAACCCTTACCACCATGCGAAGCATCACCCCGCCGGGTTCATTTTTAACAAGGGGTGAATGTGGTAGTATGCATTAGGGGTCATGTGGTGTTGATCTCCAAATTTCTTTCTCTGTCAGTCTGGCCTCAATAAAAGTTGAGACGGATTCGCACGTAAACAGAAGTTATTTATTTAGCTTGCAAGCTTGAATCATCTTACAGAAATGTAACAGGACATCCTGCCTCTTACACTCCAGAAAACGACTGACTAAAAGACAAAGAGATCTCTGCAAAATCAATTCAAATGGTATCAAGTTTCACATACTCGACGGACATAGGTCAGCCTATGTCCCTCCTGACCTGTTCGATCTATTCTGATTGGCTCACTTCCAATCCCTTTCTCTGGCCCCTATCAATGCAGTCTCACTCTCATAGACACACCTCTTCCTGCTTTTTCCATGCGGTCTCAAATTCCTTTGTCCCTAACTGCAAAAATCAAAGTGGCTTATTTCTACATTACATTAACTAGTAACTCTAAAGTAACTATTTTATATCACATTCGTCATTCCCTCCTTTTATCATTCCATGATAACCGAACTATCCAATCTATAGCTACGGTTCCTCATCTAAAAAGATCCGTCGCTGCATTTCCAATTCCTGTCTTAGCCCCCCTTCATCTGCTTCACCCTCATGGATTTTAACAGTTAAATTTTTTTTCTCGGTGATTGGGGCGGTGATCTGATCTAGTGCACCCCGCATTCTACCCATCACACATTTAAGGATGGCCAGGCCCACAAAGATGCAGCCGATAGCTACCACTAGATACATGGCCATATTTATCAACCAGTCCTTCCATCCTCCAGATCCCCAGTTACCCCAAGAGTCAGGATCCTGCATCCCGTCCAAGTGATCCCGTATGCGATCCATAAATTTAGTAATGTTAGCGGTCAAGTCTTGAACTCCCATGATACACTTGCCCTGCACTATGGCGCATACCCCACCCTCACGGGCCAGAAGATAGTCAAGAGCATACCGGTTCTGCATTGCAAACAACCGCAGCTGAGACAACTCCTTGGTTATTGCCCCGAGGGCTCCCAAGGTTTCATTTCCCAAGATGGTAAGGCCGCAAATAAAATAATTCCGATCACTAACAGCCAAGGAACCCCCCACACCTCCCAGTGTCAATACGCTCAGAATGCCCCACCCGGCTGAGTGGCCCCGGTTGGGTGCAAGAACCTGAGGTTTTTTCCAGTTCTCGCAAAATTCAGCAGAGACTGCCCGGCGTGCTAACTGATTATGCAGCTTCCACGCCGAAGGGCAGGGGACTGTGGTAGGGACTAGAGTCCCTATAGCAATTCGGCGGGGAAATGGGGTGACAAAACGTTGGTCGCCGTACCATTAAATAAAAAGTAGTATCCTTGTTCCGTGTGGAGACTAGCATCACAATCAGCATATCGGTTGCGTAAGGACCTCCCAGTAGCCCAGTTTATCCAATTTTGAAATGCCCATTCGGGCCGCCCAGCAATGCAGAAAGCCCTATTCCCAACAGTGATATGAGAGACATTCGCCCAGCCACAAAGGAGCTGGAGGCCAGCGTTCAATGGAACGCAAGTGGTGCTATAACAAACGCATTGGCCAGACGCCTGGGTGATATGGCACCTCCTGTCCGTACAGGTGGGAAACAGACATGTTATATTTGTGTCCACCTCTACCAGCAAACAGCCATATCCTTCACTGCTGAAGCAATTCTCGTACGACCGGGAATCCCTATTGGGAATGAAGTGGCTAGGTATGTACGCCCTCCACCGTCGCAGCCTATCATACTGTGAATGGGAATTATCCCGAGGGAGGGGAAGGCAAATAGCCGGTGGTGCTGAATCCGGATCGTAAGGAAGAGTGACGTGCTCGGGCAATGGCTCGGAACGCTGACAATGAACCACCGTTTGGGGAGTGCCCCAAAGCGGTGAAACAGAAAATAACCTAGACACCGCTGCGGGGTTTGGGTAGCAGACAACCCGTCCCTGGCCATACAGACGGTGGTAAATCTGGTAGAAGAGATTCATACTACCCGGGTTTTCCTCAGTTTGGCCTTTAATTAACTTAAGTGCATCTCCCGGTAACCTACGTTCTAGCTGTACTTCCCTTCTCACACGCCCCGTCCTCTCTCTAGTCCCTTTCTCTTTCTCATGGTCTCTTCCTACACTCTTCTGACAGCCTGATGTTACCTTTATTGCACCACTCTTAACACATCCAAAATCAAATTTACATGTATTCCAAAAACAAGGCAATGTCCATATAATGTTCCCTTCCCATCGCCGGGGCCGGTGCAGCTGCTTCATGACTCCCGCATTCTCCTTAACTTTGATGACCTTCCATGAGTCGATACCATGTCCTCGTATATGGGGGCAGTGAAGAACATCACCTGTGCATAGGTGATGTATCCTTGTAGATTGGTTGGGGCTACACAGATACATAATATTCCCCTTTTCCATGTCCATCGCCAATAACACGCCAAGCGAAGTGAGGCCAAATATCAGACAGACGATGCGTAGCCACTCCATCATGCTCCACACCTGTAAAATAGCACTGGAGAAGGGAGGCAGGTTAGTATCCGACCTTTTACAGTAGTGGAGATGGACTCAATTTTTTTAGTTTTGAGGGTCTGATTGTGTCTCTCAACCACCCCGGCTGCCTGCGGTCTGTAAGCACAGTGTAACTGCTGGCGTATGCCCAACTGGGAGCAAAACTCCTTGTTAATTTGTCCAATAAAATGAGGCCCATTATCAGAACTTAACTGAGCTGGTATACCGTACCGGGGAATGATTTCCCTCATCAAGACTTTAACCACAGTAACAGCTTTACTATAGATAGTCGGATACGCCTCGACCCATCTGCTGAACACATCCACAATGACCAAAACATATTTATAACATTGACACCTTTCCAACTCAATGTAATCCATTTGGAGCGTCTCAAAGGGACCACTGGGCAACGGGGTTTGCCCCTTCCCACAAGGGATACCTTTTCCGGTGTTATATTGCTGACAAATCAAACACCGATTACTGATACTTTGGGCCAACCCCTGCATTTTAGGGTGCCACCAAGTGTCCAGCAACAAATCACTAGTCCCTCGAGCCCCACAATGAGTTGCAAAGTGTACACATTCGATGACCCATAAAGCCAGTACATCAGACATACAAGTCTGATGTGCAGGCGTGGTCCATAAAGAGGAAACAGAATCATATGTACAACCTAACCGTTTCCACATTTGTTTATCACTCTCAGGAGCGTCCTCCTGTAACCTTATGACGTCTGGCATTGGCTTGTCAGAAGCAGACACATTCATAGTAGATCGTTTAGTCTGACTTAACATTTTAGGCACCATCACTTGCTGAATTTGTGCGGCTGTGCGCGCTGCACAATCTGCTCGTTCATTACCAACGTCAACTGGGGTTGTACCATTCGTGTGGGCAGCGCATTTAATAACGGAAATCTGCGCTGGCAGAAGGAGGGCCTGCAGTAGGTCATTAACTAAACCCCGGTGGGATATTTGACCACACATAATCATGTCAGGTTGTTCTGACGAAATGTCACTCAAATCGCCCCTTATTGTGGTAGTTTCCTGAATCAAGGCTAAACAGTCGTGGCCAGGTGCGTCTTCATGGACAGGGGGACCACTAAGAAAACAGGCTGAATTGATAGTGGTACAGTATTTAAATGTCAGACGTGGATTGTTCAAAAGGTATATCTCATACCTATTCTGACGAGCTGCGGTAAGATGCTGACCATTCGCCCCATATCCCTGGCATGGTACTGGTCATGGACCTGACGTGTAATATGAGGGCTTACCGAAGCTGACTGTGGCCATAAATGTGGTGATATTGTAACAAAATCGGCTGTACCTTCTTTTCCCGTGACTGTGGCTGTAACCTTGACTGGCCATTCGGTCTCAAGTAATGGCCGGTATTTGTCCTCCAACTCCCTGTTTCGTCCAGTTCTGTCATAGGCCAGGGTAACGTGATGCAGTGATAGTGGCTGTTCAATGTCTAACGTCCACCACTGGGGGGTGATAGAAATATAGCACTGTTGTCTCATCCTCCTCTTCGCTGATCCACCCACCCAAAGTCACTATATTGGAGCTCCTGCTGGTAAACTACCATTTCTGCCGCTTGTTGGGATCGCAGATCATCCTTTTTCATTACATACTCAGTCTTAACCTTTGTAACTGAGCCTCCTTCTTGGCCTACACCCTCCTTCCAGTAAAATCTGACTGCCCTTGCCATCTGGGAAGGGCCGTTCTCTGTCCAATTCATGTTATTACATTTCACAGCAGTAACCACAGAAGGTGGTAGGCAATGCATTAACATAGCACAGTATTGAGGGGAATTCTGACCATTTTGATACAGCAAATCGCCTGACTGCCCCCGGTAGATTTCATTAAAACGCCCCAGACATTCCTATGGCTCGTCAATCTTCCTAGGTTTTAGGTCTAAGATAACAGAAAGATTTATGGGCCTTTGAAATGTGCTATTCAACGCATTCAAGATCTGTGTCCTTCTTTTCTCTATTTGCTCTCTTCTTTTTTTAAAACTTAAAAATGTTTGAAAATTCAAATTGAATTACTGCAACTTGCAAGCTTAGCTCTGATCTCAACTTAGAACTAAATTTACAATTTGCTTAACACAAACTTGTATAACATTTACAACTTAATTATTTCTTTATCTTAACAATTTTTCTTTTAACAAGTTTTTTTTTCTGTTACATACACATAAGTATTAGCAAAATCAACTATCATAAGTATTAGCAAAATCAATTATCATCTCCAGATTGACACTTTTTAAAATGGTGTCCATGATCTTCTTTAAGTTTCTATTAATCTCCAGATAAAATGAGATAAACCTTATTTCAAGTAAGTAAAATTTAAGATTCTGGCAATTTCAATCAATTGCTTTCGAAAATAATAACTTTTATCAAAGAGGTGGAGAAACCCACTGGTTTCCTTTAATTAATTCAAAACGTAACTTTGCTGGAGTTCACTGACTCAAAGGAAAGGTATCCGATTACACTACGGCTGCTGATGTTATCTCAAAGCCTGAGTGAGAAGCACTTTCTGTTTTCAACTCCGCCTGCTGCTGTTAACCCTTTGAGAGACTTCTGCTTCAACCTCACAATCTCAACTAGACCTCGGAACTTTACAGTCCAAGGAGACAATTTTAGCTTAATCAACTATATATTTAAAACACTCACACATAGAGTTGAACCATCTTCAGATTTAAAAACAGTTATACTGGACTGAACCCCCATCTATTGAAGTCCCATCAGCCCCTGAACCCATATAATAGACTGAACCTTTATTATTTAAAGTCCCATCAGCCTCTGAACCCTGATAATAGACTGAACCTTTATTATTTAAGTCACATCAGCCTCTGAACCCCGATAATAGACTGAACCTTTATTATTTAAGTCACATCAGCCTCTGAACCCTAATAATAGACTGAACCTTTATTATTTAAGTCACATCAGCCTCTGAACCCTAATAATAGACTGAACCTTTATTATTTAAAGTCCCATCAGCCCAAAACCCTAACCCAAGCCGAAACAACAATATGAAATCCCATCAATTAAAGTGCTAATCCCCAGACTGACCTGTGATTTCGTCGAGGCGGTCTTTCTGTGCCAACCGCGAGTGACCAGACTAATCAGACGATAAGAAGAGGGGAACAATCAATGCTGGTCGTTTTCCATTTCTACATTGAGGGCCCTTTGTTCCCGTCCTCCTGTTCATAATCAGTCTAATTCTGATTTCGCAGTTGGATCAGGATCGCCCAGAGAAATCCCGGTTTTCGGCACCAAATGTTGATCTCCAAATTTCTTTCTCTGTCAGTCTGGCCTCAATAAAAGTTGAGACGGATTCGCACGTAAACAGAAGTTATTTATTTAGCTTGCAAGCTTGAATCATCTTACAGAAATGTAACAGGACATCCTGCCTCTTACACTCCAGAAAACGACTGACTAAAAGACAAAGAGATCTCTGCAAAATCAATTCAAATGGTATCAAGTTTCACATACTCGACGGACATAGGTCAGCCTATGTCCCTCCTGACCTGTTCGATCTATTCTGATTGGCTCACTTCCAATCCCTTTCTCTGGCCCCTATCAATGCAGTCTCACTCTCATAGACACACCTCTTCCTGCTTTTTCCATGCGGTCTCAAATTCCTTTGTCCCTAACTGCAAAAATCAAAGTGGCTTATTTCTACATTACATTAACTAGTAACTCTAAAGTAACTATTTTATATCACATTCGTCAGTGGGACTGTGAAGCCATGATGTCATTGGCTGACAGATCCCGGGTCCTGGTTGGACGTTGACCTCTAGCTCCGCCCTGAAGGCGGAGTATAAGTACCTGGAATCCTCCCCCACAGGCAGTCTACTACTGAACTGCGGGGGAACAGTCATGCTTAATAAAGCCTCATCGACTTCACTCTATTCGTCTCTCGGAGTCTTTGTGCGCTACAGGGCCAAAGGGCCTGTACTGCGCTGTATCGTTCTATGTTCTATGTTCTATATAATCATAGAATTTACAGTGGAGAAGGAGGCCATTGGCCCATCGAGTCTGAGCTGTCTTTGGAAAGAGTACCTACCTAAGTCCAGACCTCCACCCTATCCCCGTAACCCAGTAAGCCCGCCTAACCTTTTTGGACACTAAGAGCAATTTAGCATGGCCAACCCACCTAACCTGCACATCTTTGGACTGTGAGAGGAAACCAGAGCAGCCGGAGGAAACCGATGCAGACACGGGGAGAACGTGCAGACAATGACCCAAGCCAGGAATCGAACCTGGGACCTTGGAGCTGTGAAGCAACATTGAAGTAACCACTGTGCTACCGTGCCGCCCATCATGTGGCTCTCCTCCAGAATACAGTAAAATAGGCACTTTTGGCCGAATTTAGCCTGGAAATTCAAACTATTTAACTCCTAAACATACTAGGCAGAGAAGAAAAGCAATATGACAGCAAGCAGTAGATCAAGAGGCCACAGGGAAGCCAGAAGCGTTAGTAAAGAGCAGGCGCAGCCAGCAAGAAAGTCAAAAGACCCACAAGATGAGGGGTCCCACAAGAGAGGGAGACCGACGACCCGGCCAATGAGCTCCCCACCCCCCACATGGAGAGGGATGGAAGACATTCCTAACCAGGGAATTGACCGCGATGAAGAAAGAGATCAAAGTGGAGAGGTGGCCGTCGAGGTGGCAGTGACGGAGGCGCTGGTCGCCATGCAGATAGCGCTCGATGGGATGGGGAACAAGCTGCAGGCTCAGGGGAAGACAATATAGGAACTCAAAAAAGCATCGACCAACCAGAGTGACAGGATCGTCTCTCTGGAAACCCCCACAGACACGGGGAGCATGTAAAAACTCCACAGTCACCCAAGGCCAGAATTGATCCTGGGTCCCTGCTACTAGGCAGCAGTGCTAACCACTATGCCACCATGCTGCACCTAATGGGCAGCATGGTAGCACTGTGGTTAGCACTGAGGCTTCACAGCACCAGGGTACCAGGTTCGATTCCCGGCTTGGGTCACTGTCTGTGCAGAGTCTGCACGTTCTCCCTGTGTCTGCGTGGATTTCCTCCGGGTGCTCCGGATTCCTTCCACAAGTCCCGAAAGATATGCTGTTAGGTAATTTGGACATTCTGGGGCGTCATTCTCCGACCCCCCACTGGGTCGGAGAATGGCCGTAGGCCGCCGTGAATCCCGCCCCCGCCCCCGCCGAAGTCTCCAGTACCGGAGATTGGGCAGGGGCGGGAATCGGGCCGCGCCGGTTGGCCGGACCCCCCGCTGGATTCTCCGGCCCGGATGGGCCGAAGTCCCGCCCAGAAATTGCCTGTCCCGCCGGCGTAAATCAAAGCTGGTATTTACCGGCTGGACCAGGCGGTGTGGGCGGGCTCCGGGGTCCTGGGGGGGGCGCGGGGGCGATCTGACCCCGGGGGGTGCCCCCACGGTGGCCTGGCCCGCGATCGGGGCCCACCGATCCGCGGGCGGGCCTGTGCCGTGGGGGCACTCTTTCCCTTCTGCCTCCGCTACGGCCTCCACCATGGCGGAGGCGGAGGTGACTCTCCCCACTGCGCATGCGCGGGAAACTGACAGCGGCCGCTGACGCTCCCACTCATGCGCCGCATTTCCGCCCCAGCTGGCGGGGTAACAAACGCCATTTCCGCCAGCTGGTGGGGCGGAAATCCCTCCGGCGTCGGCCTAGCCCCTCAATGTTGGGGCTAGGCCGCCAAAGATGCGGAGCATTCCGCACCTTTGGGCCGGCGCGATGCCCGTCTGATTGGCGCCGTGTTTGGCGCCAGTCGCCGGACATCACGCCGTTGGGGGAGAATTTTGCCCCTGAATTCTCCCTCTGTCAACCCGAACAGGCGGCGGAATGTGGCGACTCGGGGCTTTTAACAGTAACTTCACTGCAGTGTTAATGTAAGATTATTATTATTATTAAATGTGCCTGCTTTTGTTTGAATTTTGGAAGCCGCAGTAATTATTTTCTCCGGGCTCCGAAAATCGATTTCAGGGCAATTATCTTTTTTTAACTGCCCTGCAGGTGTTAGTTTCTCTCTATTTTTTCAATGCTTTTTTGAGATCATTGGGGATTGGCTGCTTTGTTCCCTTCAAGCCTGCAAAACATTTAAAACTTCTTCTTGCAGCGATTGCTGTTCTAAAACTCTGCAGATCTTCAACTCCTTCTGGTCTTTGAATGTCCTTCACTTCAGGAGCTTTGCCGAGACCGTTTTTCAATATTTAAAGTGAAAGTTTCTTTCTGTCGACTCTGATTTCCAGTTTCAGAGCACCAACAACTCTTGGTTTTTTAAATACTCCATTGGCATTTTTGGGCACAGCTCAGCGACGCTGTTGCGCCCGGTGCTGATCCTGGCGCAACCGGTAAATCGCATGCGAGTTTAGTTTAAACGAGAAGCATGGTCGGCACAGACTTGGAGG
Source organism: Scyliorhinus torazame (assembly GCF_047496885.1). Taxonomy (NCBI): domain Eukaryota; kingdom Metazoa; phylum Chordata; class Chondrichthyes; order Carcharhiniformes; family Scyliorhinidae; genus Scyliorhinus; species Scyliorhinus torazame. Next base: position 65,420,233 of record NC_092708.1, on the reverse strand, counting down.
GCCAAAGGGCCTGTTCCTGTGCTGTGCTTTTCTTTGTTCTTTGTTCTTTCTTCTAACTCTTTCACGGTAACTCTGACTGTAAAACTAGCAGAACAGTCCAAAGTTAGTGATTTCAATCATTCTGTCGGATGGTTCCCAGCCAGGATAGCCCTTCAATTGCTGAGTAAACCTTTATATGAGAATATCCAAGAGGGATTCCCCAGCACATCTTTGGGGCACCCCCCCAAATGCAACACTGGGGAGCCAGGAGGTTATTGATTATGTTTTCCTTGCAGATCTCTGCAACCCACTGAGCCTGGGCCACTTATTCTACAATTTACATGCAGCTTCTTATTATAGAACATAGAACATAGAACATAGAACAATACAGCGCAGTACAGGCCCTTCGGCCCACGATGTTGCACCGAAACAAAAGCCATCTAACCTACACTATGCCATTATCATCCATATGTTTATCCAATAAACTTTTAAATGCCCTCAATGTTGGCGAGTTCACTACTGTAGCAGGTAGGGCATTCCACGCCTCACTACTCTTTGCGTAAAGAACCTACCTCTGACCTCTGTCCTATATCTATTACCCCTCAGTTTAATGTTATGTCCCCTCGTGCCAGCCATATCCATCCGCGGGAGAAGGCTCTCACTGTCCACCCTATCCAACCCCCTGATCATTTTGTATGCCTCTATTAAGTCTCCTCTTAACCTTCTTCTCTCCAACGAAAACAACCTCAAGTCCGTCAGCCTTTCCTCATAAGATTTTCCCTCCATACCAGGCAACATCCTGGTAAATCTCCTCTGCACCCGCTCCAAAGCCTCCACGTCCTTCCTATAATGCGGTGACCAGAACTGTACGCAATACTCCAAATGCGGCCGTACCAGAGTTCTGTACAGCTGCAACATGACCTCCCGACTCCGGAACTCAATCCCTCTACCAATAAAGGCCAACACTCCATAGGCCTTCTTCACAACCCTATCAACCTGGGTGGCAACTTTCAGGGATCTATGTACATGGACACCTAGATCCCTCTGCTCATCCACACTTTCAAGAACTTTACCATTAGCCAAATATTCCGCATTCCTGTTATTCCTTCCAAAGTGAATCACCTCACACTTCTCTACATTAAACTCCATTTGCCACCTCTCAGCCCAGCTCTGCAGCTTATCTATATCCATCTGTAACCTGCTACATCCTTCCACACTATCGACAACACCACCGACTTTAGTATCGTCTGCAAATTTACTCACCCACCCTTCTGCGCCTTCCTCTAGGTCATTGATAAAAATGACAAACAGCAACGGCCCCAGAACAGATCCTTGTGGTACTCCACTTGTGACTGTACTCCATTCTGAACATTTCCCATCAACCACCACCCTCTGTCTTCTTTCAGCTAGCCAATTTCTGATCCACATCTCTAAATCACCCTCAATCCCCAGCCTCCGTATTTTCTGCAATAGCCTACCGTGGGGAACCTTATCAAACGCTTTGCTGAAATCCATATACACCACATCAACTGCTCTACCCTCGTCTACCTGTTCAGTCACCTTCTCAAAGAACTCAATAAGGTTTGTGAGGCATGACCTACCCTTCACAAAGCCATGCTGACTATCTCTGATCATATTATTCCTATCTAGATGATTATAAATCTTGTCTCTTATAATCCCCTCCAAGACTTTACCCACTACAGATGTGAGGCTCACCGGTCTATAGTTGCCGGGGTTGTCTCTGCTCCCCTTTTTGAACAAAGGGACCACATTTGCTGTCCTCCAGTCCTCTGGCACTATTCCTGTAGCCAATGATGACATAAAAATCAAAGCCAAAGGTCCAGCAATCTCTTCCCTGGCCTCCCAGAGAATCCTAGGATAAATCCCTAGGATAAATATGTGTGCTCACCTGTTTGTGGTCTCTCACCCAGGCTTCTTGCAATGTTTCTTCTTGGATGCCCGTTACTCTAGATAGGCTTCAGGTTTTTTAAAATCTTGGGATACTGATCTGGGTTCATGCATTCAGCTGCCACTTTTCTTACCGTTGTTGATCACCGTGGTATGATCACCGTTGGTCATCACCACCGATACCAGCGGTGTAAGCCATGTTATAGTATGGTGCTGTTTGCTACCACTGTGTGTAGTATTATGGGTTCTTTAAATCTCTCAATGAGGAGATTTTGAGACTTGTATATTTGAAAATGCACCCTTTTTGGTCATCTTTAACTGCTCACAGATTGCAGATATTACCATGCATGGTGCATGGTCTCCATGCAGGTAAGCCATTTGCTTACACAGATTCTCTCTGAACTGTTTCCAAGTGACTCTACACTTCATACCTTGGGCAGTGCCATTCTCCAGTCCAATGTTGACCCTTGCTCTGTTGAGCATCTTTACTTTACAATGGCATATCCACAATCAACTGTCCGCATTGGTCCCTGAGAGAATTCGTTCCTCACCCCTGGGTTATGGTCAGGAGAATATTTAATGAACAAGCAAAATCTCGTCTCAGAATGAAAGGAGAGCACTTTCCAAGAAAAAATATCCATAATTTGACTCTGCCATTTGTAAAAGCAATCCCTGCAATCAAAGGATTTTGAGGTGCAAATCTCAGACTCTACCTTGAGCTGCAGGTAAAAACCTTGCCCAAACAAAAGCAGCTTCTCCACATAACTTAAATCGCCACCTTGAATGCGTATAATTGCCTTCTGGCTGTATTATTCCAGTCAGATAGTTTGCTAATTGGCTCAATTGGCATTTAAATTGACATTTAAATAACAGGAGTGGGTTCACAACTTTCCGACCTGCCCTAGTATGATGTTATCATAAACCGGACATTGTCCGCCACCCGACATCATCACACCGCATAATACAAACCACAAAATGGGAAACGCTCCCAATCGCGGAGCATATTTTCAGCCCAATGCATCAGTCCACAAGCCACATAGAGAGCAGCAAAAATACACTCAATGCAGCTCCCTCATTGTGGGCTGGATTCTCCCAAAATGGGACTGTGTCCTCATGCTGGCGTAAAAACGCTGGAGTTTTACTCTGGGGTTTCCTGCAAAAAAGATCAGCTAATTCAGTGCCCTGCAGGGGGCTAGCAGGGACCCAAAGTGATTCATGCAGATTTAGCTGCGGATATGGGCCCCTGCACCTCCGGTTTTGAGTCCGCGCTCCCGAGGATCTGACCGCCCGGATATTAACCCCGGCCACCTATAAGGCCTCCCCTGGTGTCCGATCCCCCCCACCCCCACGAGGGCAGCCGCGGACTGAGCCCGCAGCCGCCACACGAGCATCCCGGCCGGCAATAGCAGGTTAGTTCCACGCTGTCAGGAACTCGGCCAGTAGGGAGCGGGAGATCGCTGGGTTGACCTCTTTCAATGGGACCCCAGCCGCGCGGCGTACTCTGCGATCGTGCCAATTCTTGGGTCCTGGAGAATCGCCGAACCGGCGCCGGGCCCGAATTCAGCGTGAAATTGGATTCTCCGCCCCTGCGCCGAACGTGATTTTGGCGCGGGGCTGCGGAGAATCCAACCCTTTGTGTCTAAAATAATTATTATTTCAAACTCTGGTAACAAGGTGGCACAACATCCAAACCAGGGAGGGGTTAGGGGGGCTGGGGGGGGCAGTCGGTTAGAGAGAGAGAGAAAAAACAGGCAGCTGGGCTTTAGCAGTGGTATGTCGGAAGTGTGGTATTATCATACATGCCAGTAAACTAACGATTAATATATGTACACAGAGAGCCACTTAAGGGAGCAGCTAGTCTCAGAGGTATATAAGAGAGAGGGCAGTGCCTTGTGGGACTCAAGGTTGGAGTTGGTGGTAGGAACTGGAGATAAGCTAGGAGTACTGAAGATGGTGAGAGAGCAAGTGAGTTGTTAATGAGTTATTGAGTTAAATGTTAAGTGAGTCTTGTTTATGTGTGTTTAATCAACTGTTAGTTTCTTAGAGATAAGTGTTGAATCCAATTGTAGTGTTAAATACATAGTTTTGCTAGTTTACAAGACTCATTGTTCTCTGATCAACACTACACATTGAAGCCATCTGGTTTGAGCAAGGCAGAGAACAACACAGGAATCAATGAGTTGACCGAGGTTTGTTTTTTGTTTTTTACACTTTTAAAATTTGAAGTATACTATAAAAGGCCATTAAATTGTACAAAAACTGTAGTTAGAAGTTATTAATATTGATGATTTGTTGAATCAATTACTTGGTATTTCTCATTACAATACTGAAGGCACATCACAGAAATAGCTTCATTTAAACATTGCTTATTCTTAAGTGTTTGCATCCATCTGTGTACTTCCTTCAATTTATGGGGCTGGATTTTCTGGCCCTCACGCTGGTGAGATCTTCTAGTCCCATCGAAGTCAACCAGAATTTGAATGGCTTGCTGCCTGCCCACAGTGGGCCAAGACGTCCCGGTGATAAGTTATATTATTTATTTAATTGTAAAACAAATAGGTCAAGTATTTCATCCATGGCTTGGTGATAATTGAGATACTCAGCTGAGACAAATCTATAATGTTTTTCAAACAGTGGTCGAAAGTCACATGGTGAAGGCCAGAATTCTCCGGCTGTTCGCTGGCGGTTTTGCCGGCAGCTCACCCCCGACGGCATGGGGTGGCAATAGCAGGAGCAGTGAATCCTGCTGCCAGCGAACGGCGTGCTGCCTCCCGCTGCCGAGAAACACGCGGCAGGGAGGCCGGAGAATCCCACCCCAAATGTCATCTCTTTTAATCCTCTCATGGGAAAAGGTCTACTGGCAAGGCCAGCATTCGTTGTCCATCCCTAAGTGCTCTTGAAAAGGTGGTGGTGAGCTGCCACAAATTGCTGCAGTCTGTGTGGGAAAGCATCTGATGAAGAATCACATGAATGATATCACTTGATCAAAGTCTGGGAATGCATCAATACAGAGCTAAGAACACAGATGCCAAAGCAGTAGTCCATGCTGCAGAAAAGAGCCTTGATTTTGCTTGTACTGTGTAAGGTGGTCACAAACAGAGCCCAGATACCTCATGGCAGATAGTAAAACATCTTCTTTGAACAGGTTACATCCACTACTCTTCCTAATTTTGTTTCAGTCGACAAAATCTGTCTCCTAAGAATTCATTATTTTCTAATGGTAGAAGTAACAAAGATAATGGCCCAGATTTTGCAGCTGAAATAATTGTGTAACTGTCAGTGTTTGCTGCAATCAGCTGAAAAGCTGAGAAGCACGATGGCCCAGTGGTTAGCACTGCTACCTCACCACATCTGGGATCGGGTTCAATTCCGACCTTGGCACTTGACCTGTCTGTGTGGCACTTGCATGTTTTCCTCGTGTCTGTGTGGGTTTCCTCCAGTGCTCCAGTTTCCTCCCACAGTCCAAAGACATGCAGGGTAGGTGTGGTTATGGAGATATGGGGCGTCATTCTCCGACACCCCGCCGGGTCGGAGAATGGCCGTTGGCCGCCGTGAATCCCGCCCCCGCCGAAGTCTCCGGTACCGGAGATTGGGCGGGGGCGGGAATCGGGCCTCGCCGGTTGGCGGGACCCCCCGCTCAATTCTCCGGCCCGGATGGGCCGAAGTCCCGCCCAGAAATTGCCTGTCCCACCGGCGTAAATCAAAGCTGGTATTTACCGGCGTGACCAGGCGGCGTGGGCGGGCTCCGGGGTCCTGGGGGCCCCCCCCAGGACCCCGGAGCCCGCCCACGATCTGCCCCCGGGGGGTGCCCCCACGATGGCCTGGCCCACGATCGGGGCCCACCGATCCGCGGGCGGGCCTGTGCCGTGGGGGCACTCTTTCCCTTCCGCCTCCACCACGGCCTCCACCATGGCGGAGGCGGAAGAGACTCTCCCCACTGAGCATGCGCGGGAAACAGTCGGCGGTCGCTGACGCTCCCGCGCATGCGCCGCATTTCCGCGCCAGCTGGCGGGGCAACAAACGCCATTTCCGCCAGCTGCCGGGGCGGAAATCCCTCCGGCGCCGGCCTAGCCCCTCAATTTTGGGGCTCGGCCCCAAAGATGCGGAACATTCCGCACCTTTGGGCCGGCGCGATGCCCACCTGATTGGCGCCGTTTTTGGCGCCAGTCGGCGGACATCGCGCCGTTGGGGGAGAATTTTGCCCATGATGGGGGAGTGGACCTGGGTCGAGTGCTCTTTCAGAGGGTTAGTGCAGATTCGATGAGCCGATTGGCCCTCTTCTGCATTGTAAGGATTCTGAAGATCTTCCATGGATCTGGTGTCCTGCTTTGCGCAATGAAAGACAGAAATCTCTAAATTACTGTGATTCGCTGCTTCTCTGCAGTAGAAGCCGCAGTCTTATAAAAATCACTAAACTGATGAGAATGTCCATTTTACGCAGGAATAATGCTGTTAGATTCCCCCTCCACCCTGCTCTGGGAAATATATGACTTGTTACTTGTGGTGTACGTGGGTGTTTAAAAGTGTATAATGTCATAATTACTGCTGAGGAAACTCTCTGACCTCGGAAAGCAAAGTTTATATTTGTGTAATGCCACCATTTTCCATTATGTTAAAAATTCTATTCATTTTCTATAATAAATAGAAATACAGTGCCGTTCTGGAAACCACTTTATAGGAGGGATGTGATAGCACTGGAAAGGGTGCAGAGGAGATTTACCAGAATGTTGCCTGGGCTGGAGAGTTTTAGTTACAAAGAGAGATTGGGCAGACTTGGGCAGCATGGTAGCACAAGTGGCTAGCACTGTGACTTCACAGCGCTAGGGTCCCAGGTTCGATTCCCTGCTGGGTCACTGTCTGGGCGGAGTCTCGCGTTCTCCCCATGTCTGCGTGGGTTTCCTCCGGGTGCTCCGGTTTCCTCCCACAGTCCAAAGATGTGCAGGTTAGGTGGATTGGCCATGATAAATTGCCCTTAGTGTCCAAAAAGGTTAGGAGGGGTTATGGGGATAGGGTAGAAGTGGGTCGGTGCAGTCTCGATGGGCTGAATGGCCTCCTTCTGCACTGTATGTTCTATGACTTGGATTGTTTTCTTTGGAGCAGAGGAGACTGAGATCTATAAGATTATGAGGGGCATAGATACAATAGACAGAAATAAACTTTTCCCGTTGATGGAGGGAATCAGTGACCAAGGAGCATAGATTTAAGGTAAGGGGCAGGAGGTTTAGCAGGGGTGTGAGGAAAAACCTTTTTACCCAGAGGGTGGTCGGATTCTGGAACTCACTGCCTGAAAAGATGGTGAAGGCAGAGTATCTCATAGCATTTAAGAAATATTTAGATGTGCACTTGTGATCCCAGGGCATACAAGGCTATGGGCCAAGTGCTGGAAAATGGGATTAGAATAGTTAGGTGGTTGGTTTTGATCGGCTCGGATGCAATGGGCCGAAGGGCCTTTTCTGTGCTGTATGACTCTATACCTCTATCGTCATTTGGTAATACAGAGCTTGAATAATGCTGAAAAAAGAGACATGTTGAAGCTTTTTATCTTGCACACATCAGGATCTTTTGCAAGAATGCCAGTATTTCTTTTTTGAAAATGTTTTATGAGAGTTTTTCATTTTTTACACTCCAAATTAAAAAAATCTGTACAAACCAAATGCAATTTACAAAGACCAGACATTGAGAAAAGAAACCACCGAAGCCCAATCCCTCTTTCCCCTAACCCCCGCACCTTTTTTCCCCTTCCCCCCACTTTTTGAAAATATTTTTATTGCAGTTATTCATTTTATATACTGCACAACAGACAAGGGAATGTGCATCATCTACAATATACAAGAAATGTTCCATTGGTTTTGGGCCCCCCTTTAAGATACTTTCGTAGGTCTCATATCATACAGTGGGCGATTGTCATCTATTCACATATATGCAGTTCTTTCCCGTTCCCCTCAACCCTTTGTTGATTGGCCCCACGCCTCACCTCCAACCCCCCCCCCCCCCCCCCCCATCCTGTTTTTGGTGTTTTGGGGGGATTCTGTTCTTTGTGGCTTTGCTTTAGGCCCCCATTAACCATTCCAGCCATTCTCCAGCCTCCCCCTCCTCTCCCCTGGACTACAACCCCCCTCCCATCACCTTCCTGTCTGTTCCCTGCTGTCTCATTGGCTCCTGTGTACCCCTCCCATCGCTCTATTAGCTGTTGGCTCTGAACAGGTCCTGGAACAAGTTGGTGAATGGCCTCCACGTTTTGTGGAAGCCCCCCTCTGACCCTCAGGTGGAAAATTTGATCTTCTCCAGGTGCAGAATTTCCAACAGATTGGCCAGCCAGTCTGCAGCCTTGGGGTGTGTTGCTGATCGCCAGCCGCGCAGGATTCTTCGGTGGGTGATTAGGGAAGCAAAGGCAAGGGCGTCGGTCCCCCTTCCCCATAAGTAGTTCTGGCTGGTCTGATACCACAAAGACTGCCACTCTGGGGCACGGCTTTACCCCCACCCCCCACAACCTTGGACATTGCCTCGAAGAAGGCAGTCCAGAACCCAATAAGTCTGGGGCATGCCCAGAACATGTGTGTGTGGTTGGCTGGGCCTCCCTGGCACTGTTCGCATTTGTCCTCCACCTCCTGGAAGAACCTACTCATTTGGGTTCTGGTTAGGTGTGCTCTGTGCACCACTTTGAACTGCATGAGACTTACCCTTGCACAAATGGAGGTGACGTTGGCCCTGTTCAGCGCTTTGCTCCAGAGTCCCCAACCTATTTTCATCCCTAGTCCTTCCTCTCATTTTCCTTGCGTTTCATCCAGTGGGGAGCTGGTCCTTTCTAATAGTCGTCCGTACAGATCCCTGCAGTTCCCCCTCCCACGTTACTCGTGCCCAGTAGTTCCTCCAGCATTGTGCGTCTCGGGTTCCACAGGTATGCTAGCGTTTCCTTGCGGAGCATGTTTTTAACCTGTAGGTGTTTGAGGTTGTTCCTGTTGGGTAGCTGCAGTCCATCAGTTCCTCTAAGGTCGCTAGCCTGTCCTCGTGTAAAAGTCCCTTACAGTCAGTACCCCCTATCATGTCTCCACCTCTTAAATGGGGTGCCTAGCAAGGCTGATGTGAACTTGTGGTTGCCGCTAATGGGGGCCATGGTGGACGTTTTGGTCAAGCCGAATCGCTGCCTCATCTGGTTCCACGTTTGGAGTGTGGCTACCATCACTGACCTTACTGAGTGTTTTGCTGGTCGGGATGGGAGTGCTGTCGTGGCGAGGGCCTGGAGGGTCATCCCTGTATCGGAGCTCTCCTCCATCCTCACCCATTCCATTTCTTTCATCCATCCCCTCACCCTTCGTGCCGTGATGCCCAGTGGTAGTACTGTAAGCTTGGGATGGCCAGGCCTCCGATGTTTTTTCTTCTCTGTAGGGGTTTTTGGGAGATCCTTGGTTCAGGAATACCAGTATAAGGGGAAAACAACAATTCATACTGTATGTGAAGAGAGTGCTGATTGGTTGGCAAATTGATCCTGATTGATTAAGGCGTTGATTTGGAGAATGCACCAGCTCATGGTGACTGACAGTTAACTGCCAAGCATTGTTTGAAATCGAAACCAGGCAGCTTGACCCTGATTGCTCAAGGCATTGCTCTGCAAAATAATTCAACGATTGGCTGTCACTTATTTTGTTTAGCTAAAGCAGACAAAATGGGCGGGTTTCTCCATCCCGCCGCACCCGGGATTCTCCGTTTCGTTGGCTGGTCAATGGAGTTTCCCATTGTTGTGCAGCCCCACGTCGTCGGGAAAAACCCGGGCTGCTAGCAAAATGGAAAATCCCGATGGAGGAGAATTCAGCTCAACGTGTGTACATGTTCTTCCGGTCTCAAAGAACAGAACCCTGTGTATTAATGTATATAGCTTCCAGTGCACACACACACCACACTGTAAGCCCAACTGACAATCCTAAACTAATTTCCCCCAAATTAGGCAGAGTTGCATAGCGAGCCCCCCAAAGGTGGCTTTCTCTGCCATATCATTTGGCTTATCGCTGAAAAAATATGAGGAGCAGGCCCACGGGTTCTGAATGAGCCTGCCCCACCAGCAATGTCAGTTTTAAAGGTTTCCCGATACAAAAAATTAACAATAGAATCACACCCAAACACTTCCTCTCCAAACAACTCCCCTTGACAACCCCTCCCCCAAAGAACACTCTCCTAAGGAACACCCCCTAACACTGCCCCCTTGGCATGGCCCAGGCAGTGCTTGGGGTAGTGGTAGGGGCAGTGCCAAGGGTCATTTCCAGGGTACAGTGCCATGGGGCAGTGCTTAGCATGAACCTCTCCCCCTGCCCCTCTCCCCCTGCCAAGTACGGTACCTCTCCCCTCTGAGCGATGTACTGACCTGAGCTCCTCTGGTAGGTTCTGTTCACCAGGTGCACATCCTGGGTGACCGGTTGTGATTCACATTGGAATGACCTCATGCCAACGTGAATGGACAACCTAATGGGGGTGAGGGAGGGGGGGATGTGATTATCAGGCATAATGGCCTAATAATGGTATTAAAATGTATTCAAATGGGGATCTCACCATTCAGTGACAAAATTCCCTTCACATCATTGGCAGGGGGGGGTGGGGACAATCGCAATGGGAAATCCCACCAGTATAAACCGTGCGTTGTACTCCCGCAGGATTCCCCACTCTCGTCGCTGATACCCTGAAAACAGGAGCTTAAAATACCCCTGTATGTTTTGATTTTTCAACCATGGGCTGGTTGGGTACAATCTGTACCTTGCCATTTGCGAAAAGCAGCTGGGACATGCTATTTGATACAATCCAGCAGTCTTTAGGATGTATAGCCTACAAACCTACCATCACACTGGCACTGAAATTCATGTACCACATAACAAATTTGTGTCGGCGAGGACACCATCCACTTAGTAAGTCGAAGTCTTCAGCAGCATATACGGTCAATGAGCTCAATGAAAGAAAGCCAAGTACGGTACCTCTCGGCTGACGTCTGCAATTTAGAGTTCCCTCCCCGGCTGGTGCCAACTGCAGCCGCTGATGTTGGCGTGTGCTCCTCATCATCATCATGTTGATGCTCCAGCATCAATACAGCCGCATATTGATGCTCAAGTCTCTCATCCTCCAACGCTATGAACAGATCACCATAATTCTCTACTGGCTCCATCTCTAAATCCTGCAAGGGAGAGAGAGGTTGGCTTTCCCCGACTAATCTTTACCAGGCCCTGACCCATTGGCTATCTTGACCAGGGAGCATCAGTCCAGGAACAATGCCTGCAGCGTGGGACATTCACTTAGATCAAGTTCCCTTCCATCTCAAAACAGGGCAGCTCCTTGAATTTGCCCTCGCAAACTATGACTTACAACTGGCCATCAGTCTAGGACTGCTAGCCCGTGCACATGGGACCACTGGAGGATCTTTCAGGAGGGACTTGTGATTAATTATTGCACTTTCCTTGGACATCTAGATGGTGAGGTTTGTGTTGAGGAAAGTTGGGGGGTAAGTAACAGTGCATGAAAGTTTTGGGGACCCTGAGGATGTGTGAGCCTCTTGGCCCTTATTCCTTAGGAAATAGCTGGCAGCCCTGACAACTAAAGCTGAGTCGCAACCTTGGTGGAGCATAAGAGCAGAAACATAGGAGCAGAATTAGGCCACTCAGCCCATCAAGTCTGCTCCGCCATTCAATCATGGCTGGTAGTTATCTCATCCCCATTCACCTGCCTTCTCCCCATAACCCTTGATCCCCTTATTAATCAAGAACAAATCTATCTATGTCTTTAAAGACACTCAGTGATTTGGGCTCCACAGCCTTCTGCAGCAAAGAATTCCACAGATTCATCACCCTCTGGCTAAAGAAATTCCTCCTCATCTCCGTTTTAAAGGATCGTCCCTTTAATCTGAGACTGTCTTTGGTTCTAGTTTTTCCTACAAGTGGAACCATCTTCATCACGTCCACTCTATCCAGGCCTTGTAGTATCCTGTAAGTTTCAATAAGCTCCCCCCTCATCCTCCTAAATTCCAACGACTACAAACTCAGAGCCCTCAACCGTTCCTCATATGACAAGCTTTTCATTCCAGGGATCATTCTTGTGAACCTCCTCTGGACTCTTTCCAAGGCCACCACATCTTTCCTTGGATACGGGGCCCTAAACTTCTCACATTACTGCAAATGGGTTCTGACCAGAGGCTTACACAGCCTCAAAAATATATCCTTGGTCTTGTATTCTAGCCCTCTCGACATGAATGCTAACATTGCATTTGCCTTCCTAACTGCCGACTGAACCTTCACTTTAACCTTAAGAGAATCGTGATCAAAGACTCCCAAGTCCCTATGTGCTTCTGATTTCCGAAGCATTTCCCCATTTAGAAAATAGTCTATGCCTCCATTCCTCCTTCCAAAGTGCATAACCTCACACTTTTCCACATTGTATTCCATCCGCCACTTTATTGCCCACTCCCCTAGCCTGTCCAAGTCCTTCGGCATACTACCTGTCCCTCTACAGGGGCGTCATTCTCCGCCGGCGGGAGTCTCCGTTTTGCCGGCGCCCGGGGGTTTCCCGACAGCGTGGGGCTGCCCCACAATGGGAAACCCCATTGACCGGCCGGTGTTACGGAGACTCCCGCCGGCCGGTCGGGGCAGAAATGTGGCTGGGCGGGTAGGAGAATTTCGCCCCAGATCTTTGTATCATCTCCAAACTTAGCAACAGTGCCTGCAGTTCCTTCTTCCAGATAATTAATGTGTCGTGTGAAAAGTTGTGGTCCCAACACAGATCCTGAGGCACACCACTAGTCACCAGTTGCCATCCTGAAAAAGACCCCTTTATCCCCACTCTCTGCTTTCTACCAGTCAGCCAATCCTTTATCCATGCCAGGATCTTACCCTTATCACCATGGGCTCTTAACTTATTTAACAGTCTCCTATGCGGCACCTTGTCAAAGACCTTTTGGAAATCTAAATAAATCACGTCCACTGGTTCTCCTTTGTCTAACTTCCTTGTCATCTCCTCAGAGAACTCTAACAGATCTGTCAGACATGACCTCTCCTTGACAAAGCCATGCTGACTCAGTCCTATTTTATCATGTACTTCCAAGTACTCTGCAATCTCATCTTTAATAATGGACTCTAAAATTTTACCAATGACTGAAGTCAGGCGAACCTGCCTACAATTTCCCGTATTCTGCATCCTCCCTTCTTAAACAGTGGTGTTACATTAGCCACTTTCCAGTCCTCTGGGACCCTTCCTGCCTCAAGTGATTTCTGAAAGATCACCACCAATGCCTCCATAATCTCCTCAGCTATCTGTTTTAGAACTCTGGGCTGTAGTACAACCTGCCCAGGTGATTTATCCATCTTCAGACCTTTCAGTTTCCCCAGAACCTTCTCCTCAGTGATGGTCACTGCACTCACCTCTGCCCCCTGATTTCCCTGGAGCTCTGGCATCCCACTGGTGTCTTCCACCGTGAAGACTGATGCAAAATAACTAGTTGAACTAATACTTGTTCAACCTCGGGATTGAGACCCGATCTAAATGGACCAGAGGTCTAGGACAGGTTTCGACAGACATGGACATGCCTCTGGACTTGGGGGGTGGGGAAGGCGTGATATAGCCCAGCGGAGTCCATGGGATAGGAACCATCAGGTTTCCCGTGTCTTCTGGAAATGTGAACCACTCCAGTAATGGGGCGGGACTTCCCCTTGACAGATGTAGCCCCTCTAGTATAAAAACATGACCTGGGTGCAGTTCGGTGAAGGAGACCCTCCTGGAAGTGGTGGTATTTGATTGTAGCTACCTCTTTGTGCTGCCTATGGCTGCTTACCTCTGATCCAACAACACTGTTCAGGTAATCCTTCATGAAGCTAATCGCAAAAGTATGCAAGCATGATTAATTTTGTATCAGCAACATTTATTCAATGTCGGAGTAAAGCACTTAGCAGAACCACGCAAGCATCTAAACATTATTATAACATTCATAATGAACTCACAAATGGAGAAACAGTGAACTGAGAAGAAAGAGACAAACATGAAGATGAATATTTCCTGACTCAACCCACTCCTGAGGGTTCAGAATAGTCCTATGTTACTTAGGTTAATGTTTTTTAAATTCATTGCACCGTATGGAAAATTGGAGGCACAACATGGATTCCCTTGTGGAAAAATAGATAAAAGGATTCTCCCTATTAATGGAAAAACTAGCATCAGACATGTTCCTTTCTTACATAGTTTCAGCATGGTAAACACACATTGGCGAAGCATCATTGAATATTTAATTCAAGTTGATCAAGCCTGAGGGGCTCAAGGATACTTATAATAGTCTGTGTTTATAATTGCTCACAAATGTGAATTGTGCAAATTAGTTTTATCTCGCAGTTCAACATTAACCCTTTAGACGTCTCAGTGCTCTATATATAACGGTAGAAAGATAAGTGAGATTTGTTTGCACTCAATCAAGTCTGCAGAGCACGAAACACACAGCCTGTCCCTATTAAGGGCACAATTGATTTGTTATCAGTTTTATAGATTCACAGAGCCAACTTTCATAAACTGATTTCTCCGTAAAACAACAGATCATTCTAGTTACTCTAATTCATTCGGCAACACTTAATTTGATTGCTAGTTGTGATTCAAATTTACAAGAGTAACAATGTAAAGTCCAATATCTAGAACAGTAAATAGTTGTAAAAAGAAAAGAGACTACATTTTCCAGAAATATAGAATAAAAACAGAAAGAGGAGGAAATAAGCAGCACGTCTGTCAACATCCATGATGTGAAAAGGCAAATTAACACGGGATCCATACAACCGATCTGTACAAAAGCATCAGTCTATTTTCATAGAACACAGAACATTACAGCGCAGTACAGGCCCTTTGGCCCTCAATGTTGCTCCGACCTGTGAAACCACTCTAAAGCCCATCTACACCATTCCCTTATCATCCATATGCCTATCCAATGGCCATTTGAATGCCCTTAGTGTTGGTGAGTCCACTACTGTTGCAGGCAGGGCATTCCACGCCCTTACTACTCTCTGAGTAAAGAACCTATCTCTGACATCTGTCTTATATCTATCTCCCCTCAATTTAAAGGTATGTCCCCTCATGCTAGACATCACCATCCGAGGAAAAAGGCTCTCACTGTCCACCCTATCCAATCCTCTGATCATCTTGTATGCCTCAATTAAGTCACCTCTTAACCTTCTTCCCTCTAACGAAAACAGCCTCAAGTCCCTCAGTCTTTCCTCATAAGATCTTCCCTCCATACCTGGCAACATTCTGGTAAATCTCCTCTGCACCCTTTTCAATGCTTCCACATCCTTCCTATAATGCGGCGACCAGAATTGTACGCAATACTCCAAATGCGGCCGCACCAGAGTTTTGTACAGCTGCAACAGGACCTCATGGCTCCTAAACTCAATCCCTCTACCAATAAAAGCTAACACACCGTACACCTTCTTAACAACCCTCTCAACCTGGGTGGCAACTTTCAGGGATCTATGTACATGGACACCGAGATCTCTCTGCACATCCACACTGCCAAGAATCTTACCATTAGCCCAGTACTCTGTCTTCCTGCTATTCCTTCCAAAATGAATCACCTCACACTTTTCTGCATTAAACTCCATTTGCCACCTCTCAGCCCAGCGCTGCAGCTTATCTATGTCCATCTGTAACTTGTCACATCCTTCCGCACTGTCCACAACTCCACCGACTTTAGTGTCATCTGCAAATTTACTCACCCATCCTTCTACGCCCTCCTCCAGGTCATTTATAAAAATGATAAACAGCAGTGGCCCCAAAACAGATCCTTGTTTTACACCACTAGTAACTGGACTCCAGTCTGAACATTTCCCATCAACCATCACCCTTTGTCTTCTTTCAGCTCGCCAATTTCTGATCCAAACTGCTAAATCACCCTGAATCCCATGCCTCCGTATTTTCTGCAGTAGTCTTAATGGATTTACAGATCTTAATGGATTTGTTCCATAATTTCTTGTCCTCTGACAGTAAATGCTAATGTTAGTTGTTTCCATGCTGTTTTCTTTTGCTGGTTGTTTGGGGTATTCTGCAAAATCAGCTTGGTTTGCCTCCATGGGAGGATTCCAGGCTGCCCTTAACTTCCCAAACCTCCTTTTGAACATTGAAAGAAGCCCATTCAGTGACGTATCATGAACTTTCAAATGTATATATATTTGTTTTTCACCCTTCGTTCCATGTCTGATCAAGGGCGAAGGGATTTGAGTCACTTGGAGATATAGGATCAAAATTGTTAACTATATTTATCTGATGCTGGATTTATCCAATATTTTTAATTGAATCCAATTTCTTTCATTACATGAACTATTCTCACACAGGCACTTACTGTGGATCTGAGGCGTTATGTCATATTCTATCTCTTCCCACGCTGAGTGGTGTACTAAGGAAGACTTTTGTCTGTTTCCATAGCTAAATATTGTTGGAACAGGTTGCCCGTCTGTCACCTGAGGCTTAAAAATTGACGGGCACCACTCCTCATACACATTACTGACCAGGAATCGCCCTCAAGTTGATGTTCAA
The DNA here is from genome assembly GCF_047496885.1 of Scyliorhinus torazame. NCBI lineage: Eukaryota > Metazoa > Chordata > Chondrichthyes > Carcharhiniformes > Scyliorhinidae > Scyliorhinus > Scyliorhinus torazame. Next base: position 65,403,817 of record NC_092708.1, on the reverse strand, counting down.
CATGTTTGGCTGCATTATGAATGCACCTTCCCAGGCCATTAAGTCCTAGGCCAGGACTTGAACCCAGAGCTTCTGACTCAGAAACAGGGACACTACCCACTGCGTCACAAGACACCACAATTACAGTCTACAGATCCTATTTACTTTTGAACTGCCTCAACATTTGCCTTAGGATGAAGATATGAATACCTTAGTTTGACCAATTCATAAAACTCTTGTGTGACTCATACTAGCTGTAGGTAAAAGCACACACTAGAAATACACACTGGAAATAGAAAATTGTATCTGTAGCATCGTTACAAAATGAAATCTTTCTTGAGGCAGTCAAAATTTTACCAAGTAGTGGAGGCTGTAATAACCTGCATGAGGCCCACAAGGGTACCCTGGTCGATCTCCCTGTGGGACACGTGGAATATGAGCTGCCAAGTTAGTGGGCAAAGGCCCACCTAGCTGGGGCTCATAAGAGCATAATATAAAGACTGGCCCGACAGGAACCAGCATGTTTGGTGTCCCTCTGTAAATATATTTGCTGCTACAGGCAGACATTCTGTAACCGTAATAAAACAATGTTCATCTTCCTGGTTCTTAATAGGGGCAATACTGGTAGTAGTAGTGAGTATAATACATGCTGTAGTGATATCATTGCTGCAGATTTCTAAAATATATGCACTGAAGTTCACTATTATTCAAAATTTCAGTTCAAGTACAAATGCATAAGGCACACACATCTAGTACAGCTCTCCAGGGGATTTGATTTGTTACTCCATCCATTCTCCCATTTACACTGTTATGTCAAGGTGAGAAGAATGAACTGGCTCCCTTCAGTTCAACCTCCTTTGTTGGTCTCTTTTTTTCATGAGGATATACCTTTTTAGAAATCAGAATGTATTTAACCATTAATGCAATAAGCAATACGGAGACAATCAAACAAGGTTTACTTGAGCTGAAGAAAGTAATTTATTTACCACTAAACCCAAGGGAAAATATAACAAAAATGTGACACCACACACGCACAGGTATCAGAAAAAAGGGACATTAGAGTTCAATAAAAAACGATTTAAAGAATATATGGTTAAATGTCGCTTGCTTTTCCTTGAGATGTAGATTACAAATGTTGCAGCCAATTTAAGTTAGTCGGTTTCTTGATTGCAGTCAGATGTGGAAGATATTGCAATTATTATGAGATCTTTGTTTGCTGGTGGGTTTCTGATAGTTAACTTCTCAAACCGGGTAACTCCTGTTGGAAATGAGAGAGCGGGAAAGAGCGCAGCTTTTCCGCCTGTTCCTCAGCTCAAAGTGTTCCATGTCACTAGCAATCTCCTCAGCAGTGGCTACAGCTTGACCCATTATACATCACCCATTGTATATTTCCAAGAGGTGTTGGGTGGGTCTGTCTGTGGCAGCCATTGACTCAAATTCCCGTGCTTTGCAGTTAAATTCCCATGCTTTGCAGTTTAGTGTATCTTCCTTAGACATCGATGAGTTTTGATGGGTCTTTACATTATAGAAAATGTCCCTCTCTTGGCATTCCCCTGAGAGTGTCTTGTCTGCTTCTTCACCTTCACCTTGGAAGGTGGCCTTGCATTTTTAAATACTTTGATAAGACACACAGATCGTTAAGGGAGTGACTGGGGCCACTGAGCTGGAAAGAATATCGAGGGAAAACCTGAATTTGTAATGAGACATTCAATTATGTGCAATGGCTATCCAAAATAAATAGTTTGCAAAAATAAAAGAGGAAAAGAATGATCAAACTTGAACTCTTGATTTTGTTCCCTAAAGTTTCTGTAAACTATTTTTGATGTTTATTGAAACACAGTTTTGATAACTTCTGAGTGGGAGAGATGATTTGTAGAAGTAAGTAATTCCAGCACGAACTGCAGCATTGTGAGTAAGCATTGCTTACTTAGACCACAATAATGGAGAGGCGGCATGTTGGCACAGTGGTTGGCATTGGTGCCACATAGTGGCAGGGACTCAAGTTTGATTCTGGCTTTGGGCGACTGTCTGTGTGGAGTTTGCACTTTCCTCCCGTGTCTGCGTGGGTTTCCTCTGGGTTGTCCAATTTCCTCCAGCAGTCCAAAGCTGTGCCAGTTAGATGGTTTGGAGGACTTACGGGGATAGGAGCAGTGGGCCTAGATAGACTGCTCTTTCAGAGGATTGGTGCAGACTTGATGGGCCGAATGGCCTCCTTCTGCACTGTCGGTATTCTATGGACTGTATAGAGTTCTATGTGTTCAAACATACAAAATACAACCTGCCATCTTCCTGGTGTTAGCCTGACAAAGAGGTTCTGAAAGAGCAATCTGCTTTCTATCAATTGTTAATGATCCCACTTGATGTTATAACAGAATGGAACCTTGGCTCAAAAGACTGTAACTTTTACTTTGTTTTGTAAAACATGGAGGAACAGAGTCTCAGGACTAGTAATTAGTTTTAACAACAAGAGAAAAACATTTCTTAAACATGAAAAAATTAGATTATAATACAATACTTCTTTCCTCCCCCCTTTACCAAAACAAATACGCACAGATTTAAAGATTTATATGGATTACAACGTACATTTTAAGCTATGGTTTCATTAACACAAAAAGCCCCTTTTAAGCACACAGGATGGCTGTGGCAAGACACACTCCTCAGTGAACTCAAGTGAATGTCTGTGAATTTTGCTGCAAAATCATCCCAAAAGATTCTTATACCATGAATCACCTTGTCTCACTGAAGTCCAGCTTCCACAGAAGTGATTTCAAATTCTTCTTTCAAAAGTGACATTTTTAAATCTTGTTTTAAATTATGATTTCCTTTAGCGGTTTTCATTCCAAATCCAATCCAGGTTTGACAAATAAGAACAGCTAATGTGATCCCACTATTTAAGAAAGGTTGTAGAGACAAACCAGGGAACTACAGACCAGTGAGTTTCATGTCAGTGGTTGGGAAACTACTGGAAAAGATTCTGAAGGAGAGACTCTATCTCCACGTGGAGAGGCAAGGTTTGATCAGGGATAGTCAGCATGGCTTTGTCAGAGGGAGGTCATGCCTAACAAATTTCATTGAATTTTTTGAGCATGTGACCAAGTGTATAGATGAGGGTAGCGCAGTTGATGTAGTTTACATGGTTTTAGCAAAGCCTTTGATAAGTTCCACATGGGAGCCTTATTAAGAAGTCAAATGGGATACAGGGTGATTTGATAAGGTGGATTCATAATTGGCTTAACAGAAGGAGATAGAAGGTGATGAGACACGGCTGCTTTAGTGTCAGGAAGCCAGTGACCAATGGCGTACCACAGCGATCGGTACTGGGCCCCCTATTGTTTGTTATTTATATAAATGACATAGATCACTATGTGGGGGGTAAGATTAGTAAGTTTACGGGTGACACAACGATTGGCCGGGTGGTTAACTGTGAGATTGAGTGTCCTGGGTTACAGGAAGATATAGATGGGATGGTCAAATAGGCGGATAAATGGCAGATGGAATTTAACCCTGAAAAGTGTGAGGTGCTGCATTTCGGAAGGAGTAATTTAACAAGGAAGTATACTATGAAAGGTCTGACACTGGGAAGTTCCGAAGAACAAAGGGATCTTGGCGTGTTTGTCCATAGATCTCTGAAGGCAGAAGGGCAGGTTAATAGGGTGGTGAAAAAGGTATATCGGACTCTCGCTTTTATCAATCGGGGCATAGATTACAAAAGCAGGGAGGTCATGTTGGAGTTGTATAGAACTTTGCTGAGGCCACAGCTGGAGAACTGTGTGCAATTCTGGTCGCCACATTATAGGAAGGATGTAATTGCCCTGGAGCGAGTGCAGAGATGATTCACCACAATGTTGCCTGGGATGGAACATTTAAGTTATGAAGAGAGATTGGGTAGGCTTGGGTTGTTTTCTCTGGAGCAGAAAAGACGGAGGGGTGACCTGAAAGAGGTGTAAAAGATTATGAGAAGCATGGACAGGGTGGATAGGGAGCAGCTGTTCCCCTTAGTTGCAGGGTCAGTTACAAGGGGGCACAACTTCAAAGTGAGGGGTGGGAGGTTTAGGGGGGGATTTGAGGAAAAACATTTTTACCCAGAGAGTGGTGACGTCTGGAATGCACTGCCTGGGAGGGTGGTAGAGGCGGGATGCCTCACATCCTTTAAAACACCCTGGATGAGTACTTGGCACGCCAGAACATTTAAGTATATGGTCCAAGTGCTGGCAAGTGGGATTAGGTGGGCAGGTCAGGGCCTTTCATGCATCAGTGCAGACACGATGGGCCAAAGGGCCTTTTCTGCACTGTCGTATTCTATGACTCTGAGAGTCTTCTAACCCAAGCTTACGCTCCACTTTTAATATTGAATCTAGTCCAGGATTTACACCATCCCCATTCAGGTTTCCTGACACTCATTCTGAGATCAAGCCACCAATTTCCATAGTTATTTGAAATCACGTTCCACAGGCTGCAGTAAAATTTCACAAACCTGAAAGTCACTTCAGATATCTTTTGGGCATCTCAACCTTCTTAGAACATAGAACATAGAATATAGAACAGTACAGGCCCTTCAGCCCACGATGCTGTGCTGACCACTTATCCCAATCTAAGATCAAACTAACCCACACCCTTTCAATTTATGGTTTTCCATGTGCCTGTCCGAGAGTCGCTTAAATGTCCCTGACTCTGACTCCACCACCTCCGCTGGCAGTTAATTCCATGCACCCACCACTCTCTGTGTAAAGAACCGACCTCTGAAATCTCCCCTATACCTTCCTCCAATCACCTTAAAATTATGTCTCCTCGTGACAGCCATTTCCGCCCTGGGGAAAAGTCTCTGGCTATCCACTCTAACCATGCCTCTCATCACCTTGTACACCTCTATCAAGTCACCTCTCTTCCTTCTTCGCTCCAGTGAGAAAAGCCCTAGCTCCCTCAACCTTTCTTCATGAGACATGCCCTCCAGTCCAGGCCCTGGTAAATCTCCTCTGCACCATCTCCAAAGCATCCACATCTTTCCTATAATAAGGCGACCACGACTGGACACAATATTCCAAGTATGGTCTAACCAGGGTTTTATAAAGCTGCAGCAAAACCTCGCGGCTCTTAAACTCAATCCCCCTGTTAATGAAAGCCAACACACCATACACCTTCTTAACAACCCTATAAACCTGGGTGGCAACTTTGAGGGATCTATGTATGTGGACCCCAAGATCCCTCTGTTCCATTTCATTTCATTTCATTCATTTCATTTTCCTCCATCCTGCCTTTTACCTTGTATTCAACATTCAAATTCGAACTTCCAAAATGAATCACTTCACATTTATCTAGATTGAACTCCATCTGCTACTTCTCAGCCCAGTTCTGCATCCTGTCAATGTACTGTTATAACCTGCAACAGCCCTCAACACTACAACTCCACCAACCTTCATGTCATCGGCAAACTTACTAACCCACCCTTCCACTTCCTCATCTAAGTCATTTATAAAAACCACAAAGAGCAGAGGTCCCAGAACAGATCCCTGCGGGACACCACTGGTCACCGACTTCCTGGCGGAATACTTTCCATCCACGACAACTCGCTGTCTTCTTTCGCCATCTAATTCTGTATCCAGACAGCCAAATTTCCCTGTCTCCCATACCCCCTGACGTTCTGAATGAGCCTACATGGGGAACCTTATCAAATGCCTTACTGAAATCCATATACACCACATCCACTGCCCGACCTTCATCAATGTGTCTCGTCACATCCTCAATGAATTCAACGAGGCTTGTGAGGCATGACCTGCCCCTCACAAAGCCATGCTGACTATCTTTAATCAAACTATATTTCTCTAAATAATCATAAATCCTATCTCTCAGAATTCTTTCCAGTATTTTGCTCACCACAGACATAAGACTGACTGGTCTGTAATTCCAAAGGATTTCCCTATTCCCTTTCTTGAACAGGGGAACAACATTCGCCTCCCTCCAATCATCCGGTACTGTGCCAGTGGAAAGTGAGGACGCAAATATCATCGCCAACGGCGCAGCAATCTCGTCCTTTGCTTCCCACAGTAACATTGGTAATATCCCATCTGGCCCAGGGGACTTATCTATCCTGATGCTTTTCAAAATTTCCAGCACATCCTCCTTCTTAATATCAACCTGTTCCAGCCTATAACCTGGTACGCAGCTCTCACAAGCAACAAGGTCCCTCTAGTGAATACTGAAGCAAAATATTCTTCTCAGCTCTATGTCTCTGTGATCTCACCTCATCCCCCCCCCCCCCCCCCCAGATGATTCTTATGCCACCTTGTCTCGTTGAATACCGGCTTCCACACAAGTGACTTTCAAAAGTCGCACTTTCAAATCTTCTTTTAAATTATGCTTTCCCTCCGTTGCTTCCATCGAGATTTCACTTTCAGATTTTACACCTCTCTCTTCAGGTTTCTTTTATTTTAAATGCTTTAACACAACTCTGAGATCCAGTCATCTATTTCCTTGATTATTCAAATAATGCCTTCAAAACTGTAGTAATTTCTCACAAACCTTAGCAATACTGCTGTTAGCTTTCTGGCCTCTCAGGATCCAATGACTTTTCAACTCTCTTTGACTTTACTGCATAGTATTCTGATATGGTTCCCAGCCTCCTCTGTTCTGTAAACTCCATAATTCTTGAAACCTTCTCTTAATTTCTCTAGTTTCCTTAACTAGCTGGACTTTAAGTTTCTGGCATCTGTTCTCTTCACCATTACTCCATAGTATGGTCTTTCTTCTAGCAAAGCCAAGAGGTATATTCCCTCGCTCGCCTTCTAAAACCTATTGCTTCTGACAGAGCTGTAAGAGCTGCCTTCTCTCTCACTACCTATCTCCAACTGCCCACAAATTCTGCTGAAACTAAAACATAAAAACTTCTCTACCTTACAAGCCCCCAGTTGCTAATCAATCACTGATGTTTTATTTATCCTTCAAACCGTTACCCTCTGTAAGCACAACAGAACACAGTTAGAACTTAACCAACCCCCACACATACAAACACCTTTGTCCAGCATGAATCTAATTACAGATTTTACCCTTCCAGGCACAGAAACATTAAATTAAACCCACTTAAAACGATACCTTATTTAGAATGTTTACCACTACAAATATAAATACCTTTGATTTCCTAACACAGTGAATACATTTTCTGTTGCTAAAATGTACACAAACAGGATGAAATGTATACTTGATTCCAATCTATTATTCTATGGTTAGTACTGGTATGTAAGACCTCCTGGAAGTAAAGGGCAGCACGGGGCACAGTGGCTAGCACTGCTGCCTCACAGCTCCAGGGACACGGGTTCAATTCCAGCCTCGGCTTATTGTCTGCGTGGAGTTTGCACTTTCTCCCCCTGTCTGCATAGGTTTCCTCCAGGTGCTCAGTTTCCTCCCATAGTCCAACGTTGTGCAGGTTAGGTGGATTGGCCATGCAAAATTGCCCTTAGCATCTAAAAGGTTAGGTCGGGTTACTGGGTTTACGGGGATGGGGTGGAGGTGTGGGCTTGGGTAGGGTGCTCTTTTCGGGGCCCAGTATAGATTCGATGAGTCAAATCGCCTCCTTCTGCACTATAGATTCTATGATTCAATGATAAAGTCAGCTACACAGATAAAAGGCAGGTTTCACATGAACTGCCATTCATATCGATACTGCTGAGATTTGGTAGGCACTGACAGTGCTAGATTGCATTTCAGGTCCCAGTGGAATAAAAACATTCAGTGAGCACAGCCATTGGAAGTGTAGTCTAACAACCTCACAAGGTTGATATTTTGAGGGATCCGAAATGATATATACACAACAGAGACTAAAGCATCTTGAACTTGTGATGCTATCAGCTGATGTTAATCCTGACTCCTTACACCACTGGAGTCTATAATTCCTATAAGCTAGTACCTTCAATAATCATGCATCAGGACACAATTCTAAAGAACAAAAATAAGTAGATTGAATATATCAGGCAGTGAGTATTGTAATGGCTTGATTTTCAAAAAGGTCCTGGTGCTAAGACTTAATTGAAATCTCAAAGAAAGTATAAGTCATATACCTGGCTTATCTTTGTAATTTGGGTTGGGTGGTGGTGGGGATAAGGGGTTGGGGGGTGGGGAAGGGGGGTTGGTGGGTAGAGGTGAGAGGTGTTGTTGAATGATATCTGTGGAAAGAAGGGAGGATCTGCCAAAGAAAAAAGCACAACATCTGAGTACTCATTCTGATTGGGATAGGGTGCAAGGTTACATAAATTCTTTCTGTGGGATTCTTCAATTCGAATTACATGCAACAGCAAAAAAATCTGATTTAATTCCTCAGAGCAAATATCCTTGAATGCCCCTGGTGTGTGGTACTCGAACCTCCAGCAGTGCAGACATAAATTTAGACTTTCAACAACAAGGATGTTTCACCCGACACCAATATCTTCTAAAGTATTGCAACTAAACGCAAAATGAAGGTGCTTTAGTGCATTTTATCACTTCAAAAACTAACTCCAGGTCAATCCAAAGTGTTTCCCATGCTTCAAATATGAAAAGGAGCACAAATCTATCATTAACATTGGGTTATGTCATCTGGCCGCACCAATAGGGAACTCACCAGCCCCACCTTTTCTCAGCAGTAAACCCACTGTTAAGGTTCTCTGCCTCACAGTAAAGCTCCCCAGAGCCTGCCACATTGTAATAGAGAGTAGGTCAGGGTGGATCCTGAAAATTATTTTGTTTATCTGTGTGTGTTTGAACAGAAGAAATCAGTTCAGTTTGGAAATAGGCAGAGGCGGTTAAATTGTTAGTCTTATATATGCTGTAACTCACTCAGTTGGGAAAGCCAATGAAAATGAATGTTCATCAGTCCTGCATTTAAGCAGAGGAAATACTGACTTTGTTGTTTGCCGTGTGAAATATGGGTGGGGTAGAAGCTCAGATTGGATTTTGTGAGGGAAAAGCACTCGACGATTTGCATTGAAATATACAGTGGTCTTCACAGGGCCTTGTGATGGAAAACAGTCAGCTTGAATAGTTAGCTTGGAAAGTAATGCACAGAGGTTGTGGAAGCAGACTGTGAAAAAGTAGTCTATGTGTGTCCAAGGACTGGAAGAAGAGCTGGAGATTCACAGTTGTGATACCTTTAAAGTAAGTTGGAGCATCACTCAGCCAAAGGTTAAATAAGTATCTCCATGAATCTTGTCCCTTGGTGAAAGTTGGAATAATGAGGAAACTTAAAGTCAATTCCTGAGGGCTGTGGCATACTTTTTGGTTGGTCCCAGGAAAAGTGAGTGAACCTCCATGAATTTGTTAGATAAAGGAATCCTTGAGGCAAACTAAAAAGTAGAAGCTCTTGTAGAGTAAAGTTTTAAAAGGTATAGTGTGAAGCGAATAGTTTTGTTTAATTTCTCTTTATATACTATCAAGTTTGTTTTTGTTTGAAAACATGAAATTATGCAATGTAGTTTTGTTGCTTAATTCCCAATGTTTGGAATTCTTTAAACGTTCATGCTTCCTTACAGGAACATAACACCATTGTTCACCAAAGACCCAAATCTTTTGACCTTGCCACATCATTGTCAATTAGCAATGTGTGGCAGAAAATTAATTGGAGCTGGAAGCTCAGGAAAAATTAAAATCATGGCAGTCATTGTGAGATGCCTCACTACAACAAATTATGGGTCAATGGCTCAATGGTAAATTTAAAATACCAATTGTAACATATCAAATCAATTTCCTGCTCTTCAGTACATGTTAATAGTCATTTAAGATTTTTGTTTTAATTTTCAGACAGGAAATCAATTCCATGTTACTGTGTACTGTATTTGTAAGTATAGTTGAAATTAAGTTATTAATTTGATTGTTTTCACTGTTCGTAATTCTAATTTGATTTCTTCCACACCCGGAATCCTCCTCATGTAAAATTTAATTTGAAATTCGAATACTTTATGCAATTTATTATTGGAAATTCTATATTTTTTTATTCATTCATGGGATGTGGGCGTCGCAGGCTATGCCAGCATTTATTGCCCATCCCTAATTGGCCTTGAGGGAACAGTTAAGAGTCAACCACACTGCTGTGAGTCTGGAGTCACATGTAGGCTAGACCAGATAAGGATGACAGATTTCCTCCCTTAAAGGACATCAGTGAACCAGATAGGTTTTGACGACAATCAACAATGGTTTCATGGTCATCAATTCCAGATTTTTATTGAATTCAAATTTCATCATCTGCAGTGGTAGGATTTGAACCCATGTCCCCAGAGCATTACTCTGGGTCTTTGGTTTAGTCCAGTGATAATACCACAACGCCACCACCTCCCCACATATCCAGTTACCTTTATATTCACCACTTAGTAAGCTATCTTAGTTTTTTTCATCTTCTTCCCCTGAAATTGGTCAGTCCTAACATTCTGCAGACCACTGGCAACCTACCATCTCTGGAAGCCGAGGCAAAATAACATTCCTTTGTAAATTGGAGCTGGTACACATGCAGGGTGTGCAAATGTGCAATAATCGGTCATTAACATATTTTTTTATTCTTAATATTCTTCAACAAAGTAATCCAGTTTAACACATATTAATATACAGACCTGGCATTAACAAGGTGCTAAACCTTGTTAAGAATCAATTAATGGTTAACATGCACATTTGCTTCTGTTTGCCTTTCAATCTACATCAGTTTACGAATCCCTTCTGTCAAGATAATGCCACAGTGGTGGGGAAAAATGGCAAAAGTCCAGTACAGAGCAAAGCAACGCAGTCAACTTAGCATCTAATGATCACTGGCAACATCAGTTAGCACGCAATGATGATTTGATGCCAGCACTGCCCATTTTAAATGCTATATTCTGGCTGGCATCTTGGCTTAACCTCACACAACTGACACAGCATTAAACGGAAGGAAGGGTCCTCCAAGAGTGATATTCAAATGAATCAAGGCTTACAGGTTAGTTGCTGGACTATTTATTCCGGCCGTTGGTGCAACTGTGCATATTTCTGGGATTTTCCGATACTTGGCTGAAATTAGAATAATGTACAGGCAGTAGTCTGCTCATCACTGGGTACTTTTCTGGTCATTCAAAAACTTTTGGTTAGACAAGATGCTTAATGATAATAATAATACGTTTCTGTGACATGGGGGATCAGGGGCGTCATTCTCCGACCCCCCAGCGGGTCGGAGAATGGCCGTTGGCCGCCGTGAATCCTGCCCCCGCCGGTTGCCGAAGTCTCCGAAGGGAGAAAAGTCGGCGGGGCGTTAATGTCGCCGCTGCCGTCGGAGAATGGCACGGGTCTGCGCAAGGCAGCCGATTTTCGGCCTGCCGATTTTCGGCCTGCCAATATTCTCCCTTCCGGATGGGCCGAAGTCCCGTCGACGTGATGACCGTTCACGTCGACGTAAATTAAACCTCCTTTTCATCGGCGTGACCCTGTGCTCCAGGTTCACGCCGACCAGCGTGGAGGTGAGTGACGGCCTGGGGGGTTGGCTCTGGGCAGGCGATGGCGTGGCCGCAGTCTGAATGTGTGAGGAGAGGTGTGTCTCGGGTTGTGTGTGTGTGTGTGCGGCGGGGGGGGGGGGTGGTTAGAGTGGGCTGGGCTCCGGGGGAATGCCGGGAGGGGGGTCCATGCCGGGGAGGGGGATGGAGGGGTCCATGCCGGGGAGGAGGTTGGGGTCCATGCCGGGGAGGAGGTTGGGGGGCGGTCCGTGCCGGGGTGGAGGTTGGGGAGGGGTCCGTGCCGGGGAGGGGGATGGAGGGGTCCGTGCAGGGGTGGAGGTTGGGGTCCGTGCCGGAGAGGAGGTTGGGGGGGGTCCGTGCCGGGGAGGGGAATGGGGGGGGTCCGTGCCGGGGAGGAGGTTGGGGTCGTGCCGGGGAGGAGGTTGGGGGGGTCCGTGTCGGGGAGGAGGTTGGGGGGGGGGTCCGTGCCAGGGAGAGTGATGGGGGGTCCGTGCCGGGGAGGAGGTTGGGGACCGTGCCGGGGAGGAGGTTGGGGGGGGGGTCCGTGCCGGGGAGGGGGATGGGGGGGTCCGTGCCGGGGTGGAGGTTGGGGGGGGTCCTTGCCGGGGAGGGGGATGGAGTGGTCCGTGCGGGGGAGGAGGTTGGGGTCCGTGCCGGGGAGGAGGTTGGGGTCCGTGCCGGGGAGGAGGTTGGGGTCCGTGCCGGGGAGGAGGTTGGGGGGGGGTCCGTGCTGGGGAGGGGGATGGGGGGGTCCGTTTCGGGGTGGAGGTTGGGGGGGGTCCGTGCCGGGGAGGGGGATGGGGGGGGTCCGTTCCGGGGTGGAGGTTGGGGGGGGGTCCGTGCCGGGGAGGGGGATGGGGGGGGTCCGTGCTGGGGTGGAGGTTGGGGGGGGGGTCCTTGCCGGGGAGGAGGTTGGGGGGGTCCGTGCCGGGGTGGAGGTTGGGGGGGGGGGGTCCGTGCCGGGGAGGGGGATGGAGTGGTCCGTGCCGGGGAGGAGGTTGGGGTCCGTGCCGGGGAGGAGGTTGGGGTCCGTGCCGGGGAGGAGGTTGGGGTCCGTGCCGGGGAGGAGGTTGGGGGGGGGTCCGTGCTGGGGAGGGGGATGGGGGGGTCCGTTTCGGGGTGGAGGTTGGGGGGGGGTCCGTGCCGGGGAGGGGGATGGGGGGGGTCCGTTCCGGGGTGGAGGTTGGGGGGGGGTCCGTGCCGGGGAGGGGGATGGGGGGGGTCCGTGCTGGGGTGGAGGTTGAGGGGGGGGTCCTTGCCGGGGAGGAGGTTGGGGGGGTCCGTGCCGGGGTGGAGGTTGGGGGGGGGGGGGTCCGTGCCGGGGAGGGGGATGGCGGGTCCGTGCCGGGGAGGAGGTTGGGGTCCGTGCCGGGGAGGAGGTTGGGGGGGTCCGTGCCGGGGAGGAGGTTGGGGGGGGGTCCGTGCCGGGGAGGGGGATGGGGGGTCCGTGCCGGGGAGGGGGATGCGAGGGCAAGTGTGTTGGTCCGCCTGGCCAGGTGCCAGCCTCCAACAGTTGGACCCATGCGGTCCATGCCACCTGGCTGGGGGGAGGAGGGGATATGGGCAATGATGACATGTCGTCGTTCCCCTCCCCCCCCACCAGGCCGTCATGTTTTCCGATCATCCAGCGATGTTGGCCGCCGTGGCGGCAGCCGCTAATGTCTATGTTGCCCTGGATGAGGAGGAGGAGGAGGAGGAGGAGCGTGCCAGAGAGGTGGCGCAGGCTGCCGCAGAGGCACAGGCGGCAGCCGCCCAGGCTGGAGGGACACCTGACCGACAGGACGAGGAGGGGGAGGAGGACGTCGCAGCCCCACGGCAACAGAGGCACCCAAGGGCGCCCCGTGTGTACCGGCCCCGGCTGTCATACCAGGACCTCACGGACCGGGAATGCAGGAGGAGACTCCGGATGAGGCGGGAAACCGTGGCACACATCTGCCACCTGCTGGCACACCTGTCACCGCGTGGCACTGGCGGGGGACACCCTCTCCCCGTGTCCGTCAAGGTTACGGTGGCCCTGAACTTTTTTGCAACGGGGTCATTCCAGGCACCGAGTGGGGACCTGTCCGGCATATCGCAGACATGGGTGCATCGGTGCATCCGGGCAGTGACAGATGCCCTATATGCCATGGCGCACCGCTACATAAGCTTCAACATGGACCGGGCCAGCCAAGATGCCCGGGCCGTGGGCTTCTCTGCCGTGGCCGGGTTCCCCATGGTCCAGGGCGCGATCGATGGGATGCACGTCGCCGTGCGGTCACCTGCAGATAACAGGGCCATGTTCACCAATAGGAAGGGGACCTATTCGATGAACATACAGGTGGTCTGCGACCACCGCATGATGATCCTGCACGTCTGCGCCCGTTACCCAGGCAGTGTACACGACTCATACGTGTTGTCACGGTCATCCATCCCCAGCATGTACGAGGGACGCCATCCCAGGCTGAGGGGCTGGTTGCTGGGCGACAGGGGCTACCCATTGCGATCGTGGCTGATGACGCCGATACGGAGGCCACGCAATGAGGCGGAGAACCGTTACAATGATGCCCATGTAGTGACAAGGGGAGTGATAGAGAGGTGCTTTGGCGTGCTGAAGATGCGTTTCAGGTGCCTGGACTCTCTGGGGGCGCCCTCCAGTATCGGTCAGATAGGGTCGGCCGCATCATTGTGGTGTGCTGCGTCCTGCACAACATAGCCCAGCAGAGGGGCGATGTGCCGCAGGCAGAGGAGGGAGGAGTGGAGGAGCAGCAGGAAGAGGCCCAGTTCTCCCCAGATGAGGAGGATGGGGGTAATGGTCAGGGCAAACGGGGTAGACACAGGCGGGTGGCTGTCCACCATTACCGGCTGGGCCAAGGGCATGGGACAGGCTGATAGACGCCCGCTTCACTGACTAGATGGGCGTGGGAATCGGGTACTATGGCTCAGACCGCACACCATGGCAACACCCGACCACCCACACCCCCCACACATCCACCCACCCAGCACCCTCACCCCCCTCCCCAACCCCACCCACCCCACCCGCATGCACACCACACCCCATTGCCGATCCACCTGCGGCACAACGGCCGGGCTCACACAGTTGCCAGTGGACGCATGTCTATTGCAGGCCATGGAGGATGATGCCAACCCGCCCTGCGGGGAGCTCCTGGCTCCACATCGTTGGACTATGTCTGACCCATGGCCACAGTACCACCATCCACCCGGACCATCGCTGCATGCGGCTGTGACACTGCAGCGCACGGTCCCGTCCTCTGCACGGGGGGATGTTGATGGCGGCACAGGGGGAAGGGGGCAGACTCACCTGGGGCTGAGGTAAGACCACCCCTCACACACACACTTGCGCTCAACGTACATGACACCCCTGCACACTTTGGACAGAGCACAAAGGCAGCTTCTGTAGGTGTAACATTGACTTTAATAACCAAAGGAGTTCATGCACGTGCCCTAGCCTCTAAAACTCATCTGTGCCCTGCACCCGTGCCAACTTACTCAGTGTCTAATTATTTGGCCTTACGGGCCATTTGACTACGTCTAGGTGGTTCCCCAGATGGTACAGCAGAACTGGAGGTGGACTCCTGTGATTCCTGCCCTCTGACATGGGATCCCTTTGGCGGCCGTTTCCTGGGGCGTCCTGGCCTAGATGGGCCAGGCTGCGGCCCGGGCGACTGGGATGGCGAGCTGCCAGCCTGTCCTGCCCGTTGCCCACCCGATGCACCTTGGACGGAAGGGGGGGAGCCCGAGGTGTTGAGGTGTTCCAGGACCTCCCCTACAATGGGACCCGGAACAGGCCCCAGCGCCTCTTCCTCCCTCGGGGTGCCCGATGGCCCCCAGGCCTCTACATGGTTGGGGGATACGAACGGACTGGCCATCCGACGCCCCCCCGACATCTGGCGCTGCCAGTCCTGGAGGCCTGTGCTGGTATCAACAGGGGTCTGCAGGTTTGCAGCCATGGAGCTCAGGGGGTTGGCAATCCCTGCCTGTGACTGTGCGATGCTGGCTCGCACATGGGCAATGGCGCCGATGCCCTCAGCGATGGCCTCCTGAGACTGGGCCATGGCCTGCTGAGACTGGGCCATGGCCTGCAGAGATTGGGCTATGGACTTCAGAGACTGTGCCACGGAGTTGAGCCCCTCTGCCATCTGCCACTGGCGCTGGCTCATGGCCTCCTGTGAGAGGGCAGCCATGTCCTGGGCCACAGACGCCGCCTGCACGGAAAGCCCCAGGCCTCGCAAACCGCTCCCCATGTCTGACACCGTCGGAACTCATTGCCTCCACCGCAGACGCCACCCGTGCGGTGTCGGCCTGGGTGGCACGCATGACCGGCACCACTGCCAGCTCCTGGCCACGGGTGGACTCCTCCACCTGTGACTGCAGCCGCCGCAAGCTGGCCGTCACCCTCTTCGCTCGTCTCAGGTTCGGTGGTTGCATCGGATCTATGTGTGGGTGTGGTAACTCCAGGAACCCGGGATCCATCTGGGCGGCAGATGTTTGCTTGCGCCGGGCTGCCCTCCGACCGCCCGGCCCCTCTGCTGCTCCTACCTCCACCTGCTGTACCGGGACGGCTGTGTTGTGCGCACCAGTGAGTGTACCAGACGCCTCATCACTAAAGTGCCCAACCGAGGTTAGCGTCTCTGCGATGGTGGAGGGTGTTGGTGACAGTAGTGGCGTTGTGTCGTGCGCATCGTCCGACTCTGAGTCCATGGCACATTGGGGTGGCGGTTTGTCTCCGCCCATCCACTCTGAGTCACTGTCCTGTATTTCAGTTTCCTGGGTAGGGGTCTCCTGGGTAGGGGTGTCCTGGGTTGTGGTTTCGTGGCTCGGCTGTGACGGAGGCCAGTGGCTGCCCCTCTCGTCGCTGGGTGGCACACCCCTGCGTCGCCGCACCCGCATGAGACGGGGGCGCCATCTCCCTGTTGCTCCAGGTCTCTCCGTCTCCCGTGTTCTCCGAGGGGCATCGTGCGGGCGTCGCATGCCAGAGGGTCCGGGTCTCTCCGTCTCCCGTGGTCTCTGAGGGGCATCATGCGGGCGGTCTGCATCTGCGGGGATGGGTGCCTCGACGTTTGCTCCTGCGATACACAATGAAGCATGCATGGTTAGACACGCAGGCAGTGATCAGGTGATATGTGGGAGGGGGTATATGGGGGAGGGGGGGAGATGGGGACGGGCTGTCGGTGGCTCACTTGATGGTGGGCCCCCGACCTCTGCATCAGCAACCTCCCGGTCCTCAGGTCCGCCAGCCAGTTCCAGAGCCCTTCCCTCATGTTCGGTCAGTGGTCTCTCATCAGCTGGGCCTCCTCCAGTCCTCACATGCTCCCTGGTGTTGTGTGCGTGCTTCTCCTGTGGGGGTTGGTGGCAGGGGTAAAAGGCAACAGTGTTAGACAGGTATATGAATGCACGCCATCGGTTGCGCGTGTATTGCAGAGGTTAAGGTTAGGGCTAGATTCACTTGGGGAAATGGGGGAAGGCGTATATGGGGGATATGGGGAGGGGGATATGGGGGAGGGGGATATGGGGGATATGGGAAGGGGGGATATGGGGGAGGGGGGATATGGGGGAGGGGGGTATGGGGGAGGGGGGTATGGGGAGGGGGGTATGGGGAGGGGGGATATGGGGATATGGGGAGGGGGGATATGGGGATATGGGGGAGGGGGATATGGGGGATATGGGGGAGGGGGGATATGGGGGATATGGGGGAGGGGGGATATGGGGAGGGAGGATATGGGGAGGGAGGATATGGGGTAGGGGGGATATGGGGGAGGGGGATATGGGGGAGGGGGATATGGGGGAGGGAGGATATGGGGGAGGGGGATATGGGGGAGGGGGATATGGGGGAGGGGGATATGGGGGAGGGGGGATATGGGGGAGGGGGGATATGGGGAGGGGGGATATGGGGGAGGGGGGATATGGGGAGGGGGGCTATGGGGGAGGGGGGGCTATGGGGGAGGGGGATATGGGGAGGGGGATATGCGGGAGGGAGAATATGGGGAGGGGGGATATGGGGAGGGGGATATGGGGAGGGAGGATATGTGGGAGGGGGATATGGGGGTGGCGGATATGGGGGAGGGGGGATATGGGGGAGGGGTGATATGGGGAGGGGTGATATGGGGGATATGGGGAGGGGGGATATGGGAGAGGGAGGATATGGGGGAGGGTGGATATGGGGGAGGGGGGATATGGGGGAGGGGGGATATGGGGAGGGGGGATATGGGGGAGGGGGAATATGGGGGAGGGTGATATGGGGAGGGGGATATGGGGAATATGGGGAGGGGGATATGGGGGATATGGATATCGGGCAGGGGGGGGGGGCTCACCCTGGCTGCCCTGACGAGGTCGTTCACCTTCTTGTGGCACTGGGTGCCTGTCCGTGGTGTCAGGGCCACAGCGCTGACGGCCTCTGCCACCTCCCTCCACAGACGCCGGCTGTGGCGTGGGGCGACTCTGCGGCCGTGTCCAGGATACAGGGCCTCCCTCCGCTGCTCCACTGCGTCCAGGAGCGCCTCATTGTCGCGGGACTGGAACCTCGGGGCTGAGCGGCAGGCGGTCATCCGGTCGGGTCTTCTGGTCGGGTATGGGGAGCAGCGCATCTTTTGAGCCGTCACGCCGCACGGCGTGAACCACGTGAGCCAGCGCAGATAGCGTCACGTCGCTGCTAGCCCATTCCGGGCTGGAGACTTAGCGACGTTTGGGGCGGCGTGATGCAGGTGGGATTTGCGCCGTTTCTGGCGCCGGTTGGCGGACATTGCGCCGATAACGGAGAATTTTGCCCTCGATGTCTCACTGTCAGGACCTATATTAATAGCTGCCCTGCTCTTTCTGTTGGAGGGTGTGTCTGGAGTGCAGAGAGAAGAGACATAGGAAAGCTGGAGAGAGAAGAAGTTATTAGTTATCAAAGCATTGTATTGTATAATTTAATTAGTTAGCTCTACAACTGTTGCTTTGTTTTACTAGTTGAGTATTAAGTAAAAAGAACTCACAATATTGATTTATATTATTCAATAAATTAGTTTATCTTTACAAGAAGACTATTGCTCATTTCAACAACTCGGCTGGTTCAAAAGAGTAATATATTGTATTACACAAAGTTATATAACTACCTGGTTCATCCACCTTTGGAACATGCCTGGGGCATTTTGTGACCCAAATGGGATTACACAACAGTGACCAAAACCAAGATTTCTTTAGCTCAGATGGTTGAGTGGAATTCATCAGCATTCTTTTCACGAGTCTATTTTTGAGATATAATAGAGTTTTCTACTCTATCAATTCAGTTTCCAGGCAAGGGATTGGGAGGAGTCAGCTCTGGTCACTGCTTTAACCTTTCAGTAATCAAAGCAAAGCTTTATTGAGCCATCAAGCTTGGTTACAAGAACAACTGGAGAACTCTAGCTGCTCTGATTGTGCTGGGCACAATCAATTGGTCCTCCAGAATATACATAATTTCTTCCAAAACCTGGGCCAGTTTCTCAGGATTTTGGTTTCTCAGAGGGGATTTTGCTTTATCGGGGGGGGGGGGGTGGTCTCTCCTGCACCTACATTCTTTAGTAAGAAGTCTTACAACACCAGGTTAAAAACCAACAGGTTTGTTTCAAATCACTAGCTTGCGGAGTGTAGCTCCTTTTTTAGGTGAGTGAAGAGGTAGGTTACACAAACACATATATAGACAAAGCCAATGATGCAAGATGAAACTTTGAATGCGAGGTATTTCAGGTAATTAAGTCTTTCCAGGTCCAGATGGTGTGACTGGAGAGAGGGATAATCACAGGTTAAAGAGGTGTGAATTGTCCGGTGACAGTTGCTAGGATTTCGCAAGCCCAGGGGAGTGAATGTAGTGAGACATAAATGCAAGGCCCGGTTGAGGCCGTACTCATGCGTGCAGAACTTGGCTATCAGTTTCTGCTCGGTGATCCTGCATTGTCACACGTCCGGAAGGCCGCCTTGGAGAACGCTTTCCCAAAGAATGCCCTTGACTGCCGGTGTGTTCACCAACTGGAAGGGAACATTTCTGCCTGGTGACTGTCGCGCGATATCGGTTCATCCGTTGTCACAGCGTCTGCATGGTCTCGCCAATGTACCACGCCTCGCGACATCCTTTCCTGCAGTGTATGAGGTAGACAACGTTGGCCAAGTCACAGGAGCATGTACCTTCACCGAAGATTTCATCTACTCCACTTAGTAGCATCGATCCTGGGTCCCGCATTGCTAAGTAAGTAAAGTAGACTTTGGAATAACCACTATTTCAGGTTAAATTAAGTTATTTTATTATTATATTTTTTCTTTTAAAAGCTGCAAATACATTCTTTACAGAAAAGTAAAAAGATCTTGCTTCTGGATCCTTCTGGTTGGTTGAAGGGACCTTCAGGCCCAACTTGACAATCAATCTTCTTTTTAAAATCTGGTCTTCTTTAGATGTATTCATGGATGAGCTCGGTTGCTGTGTCCTATCTTTCCCATGTACCGAGCTGTGAGAGCTGACTCTGCTGGCTATCTCTGAGCTGACTCTGAGCTGAATCGGCCTACTCTTTAAATTCTAGTCTTCCTTAGGTGTATTAGTTATTTTAGCTCGGCTGCTTTGCCCGGTCCCTTTCCCATGGCCGAGATGACTGTAATCTGACTCTGAGCTTCTCCTCTTGTTCTTTCTCTGATTCTCTCTGAGTTATGGTTCTGGGTAGTCCGTGCTCTGGTCTCTAGGTTTATATATTTTTCTAACAGTTATTAAGTTTTTATGACGTTATTGTCAAGTAACATTTTTCACTTTGATTGTAAAAAGTATCTTTGATCTAAACTTTCTAATCCAACTAAGTATTCATTTTGACATGACTTCATCTCATTGATCTGATTACATTGTTTCCTTTGTGATGTTCAAAATGCTTTGACTTCAAGAAGTGTTACTTTTGGTTTGGTTCCTGCCATTTCTATAGTTTTATTTTCCAATTGTGTTCTCAGCTCATAATTTTGACTTTGATTTTGGCTTTGAATTATGTTTCTCATAGACTATAGTCTCCAGTTTTCTTTAATTTACCTGGTTTAGCAAATTTTCACACCTCGAATTATCACCAAATTCAACTGAATCTCATTCTTTTTTCCAGCTGCTAACTAAGATAGTTACTTTCAATCAAGGTGTGAGCCATTGTTTTTGGCTTCATTCAAAATCCTGTTTGTCTTGTTTGCTAAGCCTGCTTGACCAAGGCTATCTGCATTTTACATTCCTTCCCTGGCAGCTGCTGTTAACCCTAAGTGGGATCTTTCCCTGTATCCTCTCATGTTTCTCTCAGACCAGATATTGCCAGACTTCCATGTATTAAATGACACATCTTTCCATATTATCAATTACAAGAGGAAGGGTTCAAGTCTTCATTGGCCACTTCAACCTTATGGCAAGATTTTCAAACAAATACAACCATGGATGTAGGCCCCAAAGTTCCAGAATTGTCAGCTGAGAAGTGGTGGAATGCTCCTCTCTCTTTCCACATCTCAGTTGACCATTGTGGTGATATGTATATGCACATCAATGCATACAGTTATCTATCAATGTATATAGTTATTGGTACGACCTCCGACCAGCAGGTGGCGATAGAGATACGCCGTGTGATTCGAGAGATTCAGCAGTTGGTAGTAAGTCATACTAGAGGACAGTCACACTAGAAGTAGCTCCAGGATAATTCACTGAATTAATTTATTTTGTTACTGCTTGTATCATAGTTCATTGGTTACCTTTCCATGTGTCCATCTTGTTAATAAAACTATCTTACTAGTCAAAGAACTAGATGTTCTGTATGCATCTGTACTACAGCCACAACACAGAACATAACAACCACAACAAGTGTTTTGAAAATAATTCATTTGTCAATTTAGTGAGTGTTTAAGTGTCCTGACTGTAAAAGGCACACACTGGCTGATTTTCTTGTTAGTTTTTTAAAGAATGGAAAATAGTAATTATCGTGTTTAACACTCGATTTAATAAAAATAATAAAAATGCTCAAACACTCACCCACATGTGCATTCAAGAGTTCACACACACATGGAAGTAAATTACAAAGAGGGAGGTTAGGTTAAATGGTTTAATGGTCCCAAAAGAAACTCAATCATTTATGAGTCCTGTAGGTGGAGGGCTTGGATGGTTTCAGGCTGACTTCAGTGATCTTTCCAGATGTTCTGTGTCATGATGATTTAAAATGTTGACATACAACCTCTGTCTCTTTCCCTTGAGTAAATAACTGCTTGGTTTATGTTAAAGAAACTGCCGGAAGTGTTTGACTCTCAGAGTACAGGTAGAGTGGCTATAGAAAGAGATCGAAAGGACCATGAGTCTTCTTTTTTTAATCACAGGTATAATCCCTCATTCCACTCACACTGTTTGTACCTGTAAAGATTTGTTTCCCTGTAAAAACTCACATTCCAACCATTCTTCACATTCCAATCTGTAATTATCTTGCAATTGTGTCTTTGCCTGTATATGCTGTGTTTGCGAACCTGCCTCCACTTCACCTGAAGGAGCAGCGCGGTAGCATTGTGGATAGCATAATTGCTTCACAGCTCCAGGGTCCCAGGTTCGATTCCAGCTTGGGTCACTGTCTGTGCGGAGTCTGCACATCCTCCCCGTGTGTGCGTGGGTTTCCTCCGGGTGCTCCGGTTTCCTCCCACAGTCCAAAGATGAGCAGGTTAGGTGAATCGGCCATGATAAATTGCCCTTAGTGTCCAAAATTGCCCTCAGTGTTGGGTGGGGTTACTGGGTTATGGGGATAGGGTGGAGGTGTTGACCTTGGGTAGGGTGCTCTTTCCAAGAGCTGGTGCAGACTCGATGGGCCGAATGGCCTCCTTCTGCACTGTAAATTCTATGAAACATTTCAAATAAACCTGTTGGACTTTAACCTGGTGTTGTGAGACTTCTTACTGTGCCCATCCCAGTCCAACACCGGCACCTCCACATTATGATAATCAAGACACCCATCGAATCTCATAACTGGCAAAGGAAGAGGCATTAAAAATGCAAAATTTTGGATATTGAAACAATGGCTGCCACAGACAGACCCACCCAAAACCTCGTGGAAATACACGATGGTTAAAGTATTTCAAGGCAAGGCTGTCGGCCACTAGTGAGAGATTGCAAGTGACATGGGCGGTGTCCAGACATACATCATCAGAGAAACAAGCTGAGTGCTGCTCCCTCTCCCTCTTGTAGAATAAGAGTGCTGCTAGGCTTCAGAAGCCAACTTTACCAGAAACCAGCCAGTTTACCGAGATCTCGTAATAGTTGCAATATCTTCTGCACCTGGTCACAACGTTTAAAGTCTAAGCATCAAGGACACTCAACGGACATTTAACCATATATTCTCCCTTGTGTGTGTGTGCGCCCTCAAGACTTGTGTGTGTGCGCCCTCAAGACTTGTGTGTGTGCGCCCTCAAGGCTTGTGTGTGTGCGCCCTCAAGACTGCATGAGCATCGAATGTTTGGCGCCATGTTTTTACTGAGAAGTGGTTAATAAATGTGCTGTTTCTTTCACTCAAGAAAACCTTGTTTGATTCGTTCCTTGTTACTCCACTCTAATAGTTAAATACATTCTGATTTTGTGAAAGCATAGCCTCATTAAAAAAAATGTAAACCATTGTTGTGACGAACTGAGGAGATTTAATAGAGGGAAGCCAGTTCGTTCCTGCTTATATGATCATAACAACATTCCCACACACAGGTACATAAACAAAACTCAGATCTTGGGTGTGATCTAACCAAATTAAAATTGAGTCTGTTCTGGGCGGGATTAGTGGGGTTGTTCCTGGTGCTTGTAGTGCCAAGAAAGACCCTGCTATATAATGGCGCTGTTTTGTTTTTGTGCTCCGACGAGCAGAGCTGCTCAGTGCAGGAAGTGATTGGGACACCATTTTTAAATGCCGGCCCCCCGGGCTCGATCCCCGGCATGGGCAAAATGCCACACGGGCACCTTGTCACTGCTAGAATGGCATTCCGACAGTGCCCCTGCCAGCCTAGCAGTACTACATGGGTACCCTGGCAGTGCCAAGGTGGCACCTGGGTGGCACTGTCAGGGTGCTGGGTGGCACTGCCATGGTATCAGGCTGGCAGTGTCAAACTGTACAGTGGCACCAGCAGTGCCAGGATGCTACCCTGCCCAGTGGCCAACCATCCAGGGGCCTCCAATTGCCTGGAAGACAATGTGCCGATCCGCCTGGCCACAGTTTAGGGGGGCCAGTGCGCAAAGGTACCCGTCTGGGGAATCCTCGGTAAGGCCGGTATATGCCGGTGGTCATTCGATTCAGCGTCAGCGCGGTTAAGACTATGCGAGTCTGTGTCCTGCCCTAACCAGATCCCGCGAGGCGTAACGTAAGTCATGGATCCCAAAAGAGGCCACTCCTGGGATATAACGGCCGTGCCCCGTTCCAATTCCGGTGGGACGTGGCTCCTTGCCTTAAACAATCTCAGTTTATTTTTTACATTTATCTGAGTTCCCTCACGACAATTCTAGTAACCACTGCAGGGAATTGACTCTTTTGGAATTGGACCCTGTACCTTGTCATAGAATTTACAGTGCAGAAGGAGGCCATTCGGCCCATCAAGTCTGCACTGGCCTTGGAAACAGCACCCTACCTAAGCCAACACCTCTACCCCAACCCTGTAATACAGCAACCCCACCCAACCTTTTTGGACCTAAGGGCAATTTATCATGGCCAATCCACCTAACCTGCACATCATTGGACTGTGGGAGGAAACCGGAGCACTAGGAGGAAACCCACGCAGGCACATGGAGAAAGTGCAAACTCCACACAGACAGTGACCCAAGCCGGCAACCGAACCTGAAACCCTGGAGCTGTGAAGCAACTGTGCTAATCACTGTGCTATCGTGCCACCTTTATGCGGATAGGAAACTGCGCTACCTATCTTTGCAAATACAGTTCTTGATGTTCCAAAGCCCTTTCGCTTCATGTTCATCCCCATTCTTTTTTAATTTAGAAGAATTCATACAATAATGATGGAACAACGATTTCTTTATTTAGTTCTGTAGAAAATATATGTGTATTAAATAAGATTGCAATTTTGCAACAAGCACAAATTTTATGTCCTTGTATTAACACAAACCTTCTTGGATTTTTACTTTTAAACATTGGTAGAGTTCTTTGTATTTGAATTCAGTGGAAGCCATTTTCATTATGATAACCTCTTTCAGAAACTGTGGGCGGGATTCTCCGAAACGGAGGCCGTCGAGGTTCACGACGGCGCGAAACGGCCCCTTTCCCGACCGATTCAGGGCCCGATAATGGGCTAGGAGTGGCGCCGCGTCATTTACACGGGCCAGGCCTTGGTGCCGCGTAAAGGCGGCGCCGCATACATGACGCGGCCAGCACCGCATAACTGACGTAATCCGCGCATGCGTGGTTGCCGTCCTCTCCGAGTCCACCCCGCAAGAAGATGTCTGACGGATCTTGCGGGGCTGCGGAGGAAAGGAGGTCCTCCTTCAGAGAGGCCGGCCCGACGATCGGTGGGCACCGATCGCGGGCCAGGCCCCATTTGAGGCCCCCCCCCCGGTGCGGGATCCCCCCCCTCGCCCCCCCCCCCACCACCCAGCGTTCCCGCGCTGTTCCAGCCGGCAGCGACCAGGGGCGTCATTCTCCGACCCCCCAGAGGGTCGGAGAATGGCCGTTGGCCGCCGTGAATCCCGACCCGCCGGTTGCCGAAGTCTCCGAAGGGAGAAAAGTCGGCGGGGCGTTAATGTCGCTGCTGCCGCGGAGAATGTCACGGGTCTGCGCAAGGCAGCCGATCTTCGGCCTGCCGATATTCTCTCTTCCGGATGGGCCGAAGTCCCGTCGACGTGATGACCGTTCACGTCGACGTAAATTAAACCTCCTTTTCATCGGCGTGACCCTGTGCTCCAGGTTCACGCCGACCAGCGTGGAGGTGAGTGACGGCCTGGGGGGTTGGCTCTGGGCAGGCGATGGCGTGGCCGCAGTCTGAATGCGTGAGGAGAGGTGTGTCTCGGCTTGTGTGTGTGTGTGTGCGGCGGGGGGTGGGGGGGGGGGGTGGTTAGAATAGGCTGGGCTCCGGGGGAGTGCCGGGAGGGGGTCCGTGCCGGGGTGGAGGTTGGGGGGGAGGGTCCGTGCCGGGGAGGGGGATGGGGGGTCCGTGCTGGGGTGGAGGTTGGGGGGGGGTCCGTGCCGGGGAGGGGGATGGGGGGGTCCGTGCCGGGGTGGAGGTTGGGGGGGGTCCGTGCCGGGGTGGAGGTTGGGGGGGTTCCGTGCCGGGGTGGAGGTTGGGGGGGGTTCGTGCCGGGGAGGGGGATGGGGTGTCCCTGCTGGGGAGGGGGATGGGGGGTCCGTGCCGGGGTGGAGGTTTGGGGGGGCGGGTCCGTGCCGGGGTGGAGGTTGGGGGGGGTCCGTGCCGGGGAGGGGGATGGGGGGGTCCATGCCGGGGTGGAGGTTGGGGGGGGGGGTCCGTGCCGGGGAGGGGGATGGGGTGGTCCGTGCCGGGGTGGAGGTTGGGGGGGGGGGGGTCCGTGCCGGGGAGGAGGATGGGGGGTCCGTGCCGGGGTGGAGGTTGGGGGGGGGTCCGTGCCGGGGAGGGGGATGGGGGGGGTCCGTGCCGGGGAGGGGGATGGGGGGGGGTCCGTGCTGGGGAGGGGGATGGGGGGGTCCGTGCCGGGGTGGAGGTTGGGGGGGGGTCCGTGCCGGGGTGGAGGTTGGGGTGGGTCTGTGCCGTGGTGGTGGTTGGGGGGGGGTCCGTGCCGGGGAGGGGGATGGGGGGACCGTGCAGGGGTGGAGGTTCGGGGAGGGGTCCGTGCCGGGGAGGAGGATGGGGGGGTCCGTGCCGGGGTGGAGGTTGGGGGGGGCTCCGTGCCGGGGAGGGGGATGGGGGGTTCCGTGGCGGGGTTGAGGTTGGGGGGGGGTCCGTGCCGGGGAGGGGGTTGGGGGGGAGGGTCCGTGCCGGGGAGGGGGATGGGGGGTCCGTGCTGGGGTGGAGGTTGGGGGGGGTCCGTGCCGGGGAGGGGGATGGGGGGGTCCGTGCCGGGGTGGAGGTTGGGGGGGGTACGTGCCGGGGTGGAGGTTGGGGGGGTTCCGTGCCGGGGTGGAGGTTGGGGGGGGTTCGTGCCGGGGAGGGGGATGGGGGGGTCCCTGCTGGGGAGGGGGATGGGGGGTCCGTGCCGGGGTGGAGGTTTGGGGGGGCGGGTCCGTGCCGGGGTGGAGGTTGGGGGGGGTCCGTGCCGGGGAGGGGGATGGGGGGGTCCATGCCGGGGTGGAGGTTGGGGGGGGGGGTCCGTGCCGGGGAGGGGGATGGGGTGGTCCGTGCCGGGGTGGAGGTTGGGGGGGGGGGGGGTCCGTGCCGGGGAGGAGGATGGGGGGTCCGTGCCGGGGTGGAGGTTGGGGGGGGGTCCGTGCCGGGGAGGGGGATGGGGGGGGTCCGTGCCGGGGAGGGGGATGGGGGGGGGTCCGTGCCGGGGTGGAGGTTGGGGGGGGGGTCCGTGTCGGGGTGGAGGTTGGGGTGGGTCTGTGCCGTGGTGGTGGTTGGGGGGGGGTCCGTGCCGGGGAGGGGGATGGGGGGACCGTGCAGGGGTGGAGGTTCGGGGAGGGGTCCGTGCCGGGGAGGAGGATGGGGGGGTCCGTGCCGGGGTGGAGGTTGGGGGGGGCTCCGTGCCGGGGAGGGGGATGGGGGGTTCCGTGGCGGGGTTGAGGTTGGGGGGGGGTCCGTGCCGGGGAGGGGGTTGGGGGGGGGGGTCC
The DNA here is from genome assembly GCF_047496885.1 of Scyliorhinus torazame. NCBI lineage: Eukaryota > Metazoa > Chordata > Chondrichthyes > Carcharhiniformes > Scyliorhinidae > Scyliorhinus > Scyliorhinus torazame. The sequence goes on along the minus strand of NC_092708.1, from coordinate 65,376,696 downwards.
CTGCTGGGGAGGGGGATGGGGGGGTCCGTGCCGGGGTGGAGGTTGGTGGGGGGGGTCCGTGCCGGGGTGGAGGTTGGGGGGTGGTCCGTGCCGGGGAGGGGAATGGGGGGGTCCGTGCCGGGGTGGAGGTTGGTGGGGGGGGTCCGTGCCGGGGTGGAGGTTGGGGGGTGGTCCGTGCCGGGGAGGGGAATGGGGGGGTCCGTGCCGGGGTGGAGGTTGGGGGGGGGGTCCGTGCCGGGGAGGGGGATGGGGGGGTCCGTGCCGGGGTGGAGGTTGAGGGGGGGTCCGTGCCGGGGTGGAGGTTGGGAGGGGGGTCCGTGCCGGGGAGGGGGATGGGGGGGGTTCCCTGCTGGGGAGGGGGATGGGGGGGTCCGTGCCGGGGTGGAGGTTGGGGGGGAGGTCCGTGCCGGGGTGGGGGTTGGGGGGGGTCCGTGATGGGGAGGGGGATGGGGGGGTCCCTGCCGGGGTGGATGTTGGGGGGGGGGTCCGTGCCGGGGAGGGGGATGTGGGGGTCCGTGCTGGGGTGGAGGTTGGGGGGGCGGGGTCCGTGCCGGGGAGGGGGATGAGGGGGGGTCCGTGCTGGGGAGGGGGATGGGGGGGTCCGTGCCGGGGTGGAGGTTGGGGGGGGGGGGTCCGTGCCGGGGTGGAGGTTGGGGGGGGGTCCGTGCCGGGGTGGAGGTTGGGGGGGGGGGGTCCGTGCCGGGGAGGGGGATGGGGGGGTCCGTGCCGGGGTGGAGGTTGGGGTGGGGGGGTCTGTGCCGGGGAGGGGGATGGGGGGGTCCGTGCCGGGGTGGAGATTGGGGGGGGTGGGACCGTGCCGGGGGGGGGGGGGTCCCTGCTGGGGAGGGGGATGGGAGGGCAAGTGAGTTGGTCCACCTGGCCAGGTGCCAGCCTCCAACAGTTGGACCCATGCGGTCCATGCCACCTGGCTGGGGGGGGGGAGGGGATATGGGCAATGATGACATGTCGTCGTTCCCCTCCCCCCACCAGGCCGTCATGTTTTCAGATCATCCAGCGATGTTGGCCGCCGTGGCGGCAGCCGCTCATGTCTATGTTGCCCTGGATGAGGAGGAGGAGGAGGAGGAGGAGCGTGCCAGAGAGGCGGCGCAGGCTGCTGCAGAGGGGCAGGCGGCAGCCGCCCAGGCTGGAGGGACACCCGACCGACAGGACGAGGAGGGGGAGGAGGACGTTGCGGCCCCACGGCAACGGAGGCACCCTAGGGCGCCCCGTGTGTACCGGCCCAGGCAGTCATACCAGGACCTCACGCATCGGGAATGCAGGAGGAGACTCCGGATGAGCCAGGAAACCGTGGCACACATCTGCCACCTGCTGGCACACCTGTCACCGCGTGGCACTGGCGGGGGACACCCACTCCCCGTGTCTGTCAAGGTTACGGTGGCCCTTTGGGTTGGGGGTTCGTCTCCACCCATCCACTCTGAGTCACTGTCCGGTATTTCGTCTTCCTGTGTAGTGCTGTCCCGGGTACTGCTGTCCCGGGTAGTGGTGTCCCGGGTAGTGGTGTCCCGGGTAGTGGTGTCCTGGGTAGTGCTGTCCTGGGTAGTGGTGTCCTGGGTAGTGGTGTCCTGGCTCGGATGTGACGGGGGCCTGTGGCTGCCCCCCTCATCGCTGGATGGTCGCTCCCACACGTGACGAGGGTGTCGTCTCCCTGTTGCTCCAGGTCTTTCCGTCTCCCGTGGTGTGCGAGGGGCATCCTGCGGGCGTCGCATGCTGGAGGGTCCGGGTCTCTCCGTCTCCCGTGGCCTCCGAGGGGCATCCTGCGGGCGGTCTGCATCTGCGGGGATGGGTGCCTGGACGTTTGGTCCTGCGATACACAATGAAGCATGCATGGTTAGACATCAGGCAGTGATCAGGTGATACGGGGAGGGGGATATAGGGGAGGGGGGATATGGGGACGGGCTGTCGGTGGCTCACTTGCTACTACGCCCCCGACCTCTGCATCAGCAACCTCCCGGTCCTCAGGTCCGCCAGCCAGTTCCAGGGCCCTTTCCTCGTGTTTGGTCAGTCGCCTCTCATCAGCGGGGCCTCCTCCAGTCCTCACATGCTCCCTATTGTTGTGTGCGCGCTTCACCTGTGGGGGGGGGGGGGGGTGGCAGGGGTAAAAGGCAACACTGTTAGGCAGGTAAATGAATGCACGCCATCGGTTGCGCGTGCATTGCAGAGGTTAAGGTTAGGGCTGGATTCACCTGGGGATATGGGGGAGGGGGCATATGGGGGATATGGGGGAGGGGGGGATATGGGGGAGGGGGGATATGGGGGAGGGGGGATATGGGGGAGGGGGGATATGGGGAGGGGGGATATGGGGGAGGGGGGATATGGGGGAGGGGGGATATGGGGAGTGGGGGATATGGGGAGGGGGAAATGGGGGAGGGGGGATATGGGGGAGGGGGATATGGTGGAGGGGGGATATGGGGGAGGGGGGATATGAGGGAGGGGGATATGGGGGAGGGGGGATATGGGGGAGGGGGGATATGGGGGAGGGGGGGATATGGGGAGGGGGGGATATGGGGGAGGGGGGATATGGGGGAGGGGGGATATGGGGGAGGGTGGGATATGGGGGAGGGGGGGGATATGGGGTAGGCTCACCCTGCCTGCTCTGACGAGGTTGTTCACCTTCTTGTGGTACTGGGTGCCTGTCCGTGGTGTCAGGGCCACAGCGGTGACGGCCTCTGCCACTTCCCTCCACAGTCGCCGGCTGTGGCGTGGGGCAACTCTGCGGCCGTGCCCGGGATACAGGGCGTCCCTCCTCTGCTCCACCGCATCCAGGAGCGCCTCCACATCGCGTGACTCGAACCTCGGGGCTGAGCGGCGGCCAGCCATCCAGTCGGGTGTTCCGGTCGGGTGTTCCGGTCGGGTGGGGGGGAGCAGCGCGGCCTCATGAGCCGTCACGCCGTGCGGCGCGTATGACCCTGCACGGCGTGAACCACTGCGCAAGCGCGGATCCCGTTACGTCGCTGCTAGCCCATTTCGGGCCGGAGACTATCGACCCATTTTTCCGACGTGACGCAAGTCGGATTTGCGCCGTTTTTTGCGCCGATCGGCGGACTTTCCGCCGATAACGGAGAATTTCGCCCCAGGTGTGGATGGCGGCGGGGGGAACCCGCTGTTTTGGGCAGGCCGCTCGGCCCATCTGGGCCGGAGAATCGCGGGGGTACCGGTGAATCGCCATTTTGGCTGTCTTGGGCGAATAACTGTACCGCGCCGCGCAAAACACGATTGTGCCGGTCTGGCCGCTTCCGTGAATCGCGGGAGGGCGTCGGCCCACGTCGCGGGAAAATTTGGCGACCCAGGTGATTCTCCCAACCGGCGCGGGAGCGGAGAATCGCGCCCAATGTATTTTAATACAACTGATATAATTCATCAGCTATTTCAAAGTAAATGAGAAAAGGTATCCTTTCATGAGGATTTGCTAAAATGCATTCAAATGTTGAATGACCCACCTTTCTTGAAACATACCTATTTATTCACTCTCAGCACCACAGCTGCTAAGCTGCCAGTCAGTGGCAGTGTCACTCTGGAAGTTGTCTGCTCTCCATCTCATGACTGTCCTCTGTGACAAACCCAGAGCCTGAGGATTGCTACCAATTCAGACCAATCCACCTGCTGCTCAGCAGGGCCCACTTAGCATTGTACACAAACACAAATGCCAGCTATCCCTTTGATATCAGGAGGTTTCTTTCATTTCTATATGTATTTTCAACAAAATTATATTTAACCTTGACAGCAGAAATTAAAGAATTGTTGCAGCAGGATTTTAGTGAGGTTGGGCTGGAAAAATATCCAATTGTGTTACATATTTGTTCCACACGATCCAGAAATCTCCATAGGCCTGTAGGATTGCTGGGGCCTCTGTTGTTTTAGTATATATAAGCGATTTGGAGGAAAATGTAGCTGGTCTGATTAGTAAGTTTGCGGATGACACTAAGGTTGGTGGAGTGGCAGACAGTGTTAAGGATTGTCAGAAGTTACAGCAGAACATAGATAGGTTGGAGACTTGGGCAGAGAAATGGCAAATGGAGTTTAATTCAGACAAATGTGAGGTAATATATTTTGGTAGGCCTAACAGAGGGGGGAAATATACCGTAAATGGCAAAACTCTTAGGAATATAGAAAGTCAGAGAGATCTGGGCATGCAGGTCCACAGACCTTTGAAAGTGGCAACACAAGTGGACAAGATAGTCAAGAAAGCATATGGAAGAGTGCCTGCCCATCCTCAGTGATTGGGTCATGCGCTGCAGTGCCTCGGCAATGCCCACCTGCTTGCCTTCATTGGACGGTGCATCGAGTTTAAAAACTGGCAAGTCATGCTCCAGTTGTATAGAACCTTGGTAAGGCCACACTTGGAATATTGCGCACAATTCTGGTCACCACACTAACGCAGGCTTTGGAGAGGGTGCAGAAGTGGTTTACAAGGATGTTGCCTGGTCTGGAGGGTTAGCTATGCTGAGAGGCTGAATCGACTCGGACTGTTTTCATTAGAACGACGGAGGTTGAGCGGTGACCTGATTGAGAGATCTACAAGATAATGAGGGGCAAGGATAGAGTGGATGGGCAGACACTCTTTCTAAGGGTGGAGGGGTCAGTCACCAGGGGCATAGGTTTAAGGTCGGTGCGACAAAGTTTAGAGGAGATGTGCAAGACAGGATTTTTACACAGAGGGTGGTGAGTGCCTGGAACGCGTTGCCAGGGGAGGTTGTGGAAGCAGATACATTAAAGGCGTTCAAAAGACATCTTGACAAATAGAAGGATAGGATGGGTATAGAGGGATACGGCATAAGGAAGTGCTGAGGGTTTTGCCCAAGGTTAGTATCATGACCGGGACAGGCTTGGAGGGCCGAAGTGCCTGTTCCTGTGCTGTATTGTCCTTTGTTCTTTGATTGGATTTTAATCTGGAGGTGAGCTCTGTAGGGGGACCTATTACCCAAACATCTGCAAGATTTACCTGCAGGGCGCCTTCAAATGGGATGCCTTCCCAGGGGCGGCCTGGTCAGCGAACTCGACACCTTATGGGCGGAATTTTTTCAAATATCGACTAAGGCCAACACCGAGTGAGAAAAGTGGTGATGAAGCTGTCGACAGCAACGGCTGTATCTTTGTGGTCTTAAGAAGAAAAATGGCAAGGGGCGGGTTCCACACTGTCACACTGGTAAGGTGGGTTCTAACTCAACCCTCACCATCAGCAGCTTAGTTTTTAAAGATTGGAGTGCCATTTTTAAAGGCTTCCAGTGCACAAACGTTACACACACCACCCCCTGGCACGTGCAACCCAAATGTAGAGGCCTGATAATGTGATGTCAATATATGGAAATTATTTTCCGAATGTTGAAAGTCAAAAATTCCATTATGTCACTGGGGAAGACCAGCACTGCTAGGCTGGCGACCGCAGTGGTGCACAACGTCAGCACCATTGATGAAGGTGTCCAAGACGTCGCACAGTCAGCGACGGCCATGGCTGAGGGTCTCGGCAGAATATCCGACTTGCTGGGGGATGTTACCCAGTACCAGAGCCATATGGGCGCTGACCGGGAGGAGGGGGCCGTGGGTGCCAACCTGGACCTATCCCATGGAATAGCGACGGTGGCCACCAGCTCCCCCGGGTTTCACCGCTCTGATGAAGCCACGTCTTGCAGCCAGCACATGGGACAGGGCAGCAATGCTGTGCATGTGCCGCCGGCAAGTGCACCGGAGCTCTCCGGCCCCAGAGCCCTCGGAGGATGCATGCCAGAGACATCAAAGGCCACAGGATGAGGTAAGCAGTTGGCTGCCTCCATTCTGATATGCACCCTGGGGTGCTAGAAGTAGTGGCAGAGCCAGGAGGGCCAAGCATATTGAGGAACACTGAGGGCACCAGAGGAGCGGTGAGGGGGGTAGGTAGGGTGTGAGGGGAGGTAGTGGGGGGTGTTGGGGGGCGGCACCATCGGGAGAGTGGGGAATTGAATAACACCCTTGAGCACAACCATTATGACGCCTGACACTTTCTTCCCAATGCGGGCTGACCATCGAACCCTTGGCCCATCTCTCTATACAAACCCCCATCCCCGGGCATATAGCATGCAGGTGATGGGTGTGAGCGGGCACTCAGCAGACAGGCAGGGGTCAGACTATGGCATAGATTGAGAAGCAATGGCGCTCAACTCTCTGCATATTATCATCACTCCCCTGTCCCCGGCAGTGACCCGCTAATGGTGCCGACACAATACCAGAACCCTGGAGTGATGTGACACAGACCCTGGGAGGGTGGGAAATAGGGGTGGTGGATGGGTAAGGTAGCAATGATGGACCACTCAGGCCACGTCCTAAGTGAACCGGGCGACTATATGGGATTCCCTGACCATCCGGGCTTGCCGGACACTCGCCGCTATTGCCTGTCTTTCAGCCTCCGTCTGGCCCCCAAGTTCCTCCCCGGCTTCGTCCTCCAGCCCCTGCTGGCCCAGTGCTGCCTCATCATCCTTGTCTTCCTCCTCCTCCTCGGAGGCGGCCACATGTTTCTCATCACCAACCTCCATCTCATTGCCAAGCTGCTGTGCAAGGTTCTGGAGGATACAACAGACCACCACAAAGCGGGCCGCCCTCCGGGGCCATACTGCAGTGCCTCACTGGAGTGATCGAGGCATCACAACAACATCTTGAGCAGCCCGATGCACCGCTCAATTACAGCCCAGATGGCCACATGGACTTTGTGGTACCGGGTCTCCATCTCGGTCTCCGGCCTCCATACTGGCGTCATTAGCCAGGTTCTCAGCGGGTACCTCTTATCCCCCAAGAGCCAGCCGCCCATTCTGGGGTGTCCTCAAAGAGAGCAGGAATGACCAACTGCCCCAGGATGTAGCCGTCATGAACACTCCCTGGGAAGTGTGCACACACATGCATGATCTTCATGTGGTGGACGCATACGAGCTCTATGTTCAGGGAGTGAAATACCTTTTTGTTTATACAGTGCACTTCCAGATGGCCCAATGAGCACAGGGAAACATGCGCGCCATCTACTACCACCTGGACTTATGGCATTCTGGCAATGGCGGAGAAACCTGTGCCCGGGCATCCTATTAGGCTTGGTCCATGTCAAACTTGATATCGTCTTCCACCGGGCAAATAGGGCATCTGTGACCTGTCGGATGCACTTGTGGGCTGTGGCCTGCGAGATGCCACACAGGTCCCACCTCGAGCCCTGGAAGGATTCTGAGGCTTAAAAGTTGAGGGATGCGTTGACCTTGACGGCAATCAGGAGCAGGTGGCCTCCTCCTCAATGTGGTGCCAAGTCCGCAAGAACATGGCACAGGTGCGGCCCCGTTTCCTTGTTGAAGCAGAGACTCCTGCGGCACATGCTGTCCGTCATTTGTTCGAATGTACACCCTGGGCCGACAGGGGACTCCGCTCAAATGAGAGCACGAGGCTGGAGAATCGCACTGTTAGTCATTTTTGGGGAGAATCGTGCCCTCTGTCCCCATCTTTGATATCACTGTATTACCAAGTGCTGCGGATGAATAAGCCAAACTTGTTTCAAGGTGGTTAATTTATAAAGTAGAAGCACATGGGATAAGAGACAATATACTGTTCTGGATTAAGGATTGGCTAACAGGACTAAAACAGAGTTTAGGAATGAATGGGTAATTCTCTCATTGGCAGGGTGTGTCCAGTGGGGTAACGCAAGGATCAGTACTTGGGCCTCAGCTGTTCACAATATCTATCAATGATTTGGATGTGGGGACCAAATGTAATATTTCCAAATTTGCGGATGATGCAAAGCTAGGCAGAAATGCATGTTGTGAGGAAATCAGAGAACCCCATATCAGAGAGCCCCATCAAATCTGCCATCAGACCTCCATATCAGAGACCACCATATCAGAGACCACCATATCAGAGACCACCACATCAGAGACCACCATATCAGGGACCACCATATTAGTGACCCCCATATCAGATACCCCCTATAACAGGGACCTCATATTAGAGACAACTCCATCAGAGACCCCCCATATCAGAGACCCCCCTTCCCCCCACCCTGCAGTCACCCCTGCCTGGAAGCCAAAGAGCAATGCAGGCAGAAACATTGAGAAATCACTGTTTTTTTCACTTACCTGTCCCTTACACCTGCTGCCTCTGACAGAAGTGTAGAAAGCTGCAGCTCTTACTCATAGAAAGTCAAAACACATTACAATGCTTTGAATCTTTGACCTACGAGGCTGCTATTCACTTTCAAAGACAAATAGCTTTAAATAGGTGACATTGACAGGATAATGGCTTCTGTACTGCCAGGTGTCTTTATTGTTTATTTCCATCTCCCTTCATGTCTGGAGGCATCTAAGTAATCTGTTGTGAACCTAACCACACTATATATAAACATCTACCTATGATTGACAGGTCAGTACGACATCAAAAACGTTCTGCTTTCTGATGAGAAAACGAGTACGTGAAAGCACTTATCTCTTGGATGTTTATAAACATTGTGGTTGACTTCACATATTTACCCCCTTGGCCCACCGTGGGGTCCGCCGCATCAGGGCCACGCTTTAAAATACTTGAACCAATCCACCCCCACCTGGTGAGATCATAGAATTTACAGTGCAGAAGGAGGCCATTCGGCCCATCAAGTCTGCACCAGCTCTTGGAAAGAGCACCCTACCAAGGTCCACACCTCCATCCTATCCCCATAACACAGTAGCCCCACCCAACACTAAGGGCAATTTTGGACACTAAGGGCAATTTAGCATGGCCAATCCACCTACCCTGCACATCTTTGGACTGTGGGAGGAAACCGGAGCACCCGGAGGAAACCCACGCACACACGGGGAGAATGTGCAGACTCCGCACAGACAGTGACCCAAGCCGGGAATCGAACCTGGGACCTGGGACCCTGGAGCTGTGAAGCAATTGTGCTATCCACAATGCTACCGTGCTGCAATCATAAAACATCGTGCCTAACAATTTCATTGGAGTTCAACAAAATTATAGAGATTTGTTAATCATAGGATTGTTGTGAATGTGCCATTTTTTTAGGCTTTAAGACATAACGTAAGTGGCTAGCCGACATAGGAAATGGGAGTGATGACGAAGCGCATAGAAAATTGGCCAAACTAGAGGAAGCAAAGGATGGTTGTGAATGGAGTTATACTGACATGGCACCAGTGGAGTGCCACAGGAAGCAGTGCTGGGCCAACTAGTATATCATAGGTTGAGGAGATCACTGGCAAAATCTCAGCATGTGTATTTCCAACAAGTGATCAGCAACTGGAACCTTGGCGAATTTCATCTCCTAAGCCAGGGCACAGATGGGAGTGAATTGAGACTAGTTGTATTTCTCCTGCCAATGCACCAGGAAAGACTGGCTGAAGGGTACAAATTTAATCAGGAACATATCTTGTCTGTCCACTGTCTCTTGCAGATAAGAGCCAGCGACACCCATAAATGGTGCTAAAATCAACTTGAATTTATTTGCCCTTTTGTCTTACTCTTTGTAAAGAAGCATTTTTCCACCATTGAGTTCCTGCCCAAAGGAACAGACGAGATTGGAAATTCAGAATGTGGGAGATCACTGTTGATAAATACGAGCAGCATAATTTTCATCACCCAGCAATAGATGGAGTCAACCTAGAAATCACTGATTTGGCAAGAATAATAGCAATAATAACAATAATTCTTATTATTGTCACAAGTAGGCTGACATTAACACTGCAATGAAGTTACTGCAAATCCCTTGTTGTCACATTCCAGCGCCTGTTCGGGTACACTGTGGGAGAACTCAGAATGTCCAATTGAACAGCACGCCTTTTGGAACTTGTGGGAGGAAACCGGAGCACCCGGAGGAAACCCACGCAGACAAGGGGAGAACGTGCAGACTCCGCACAGCTAGTGACCCAAGTCGGGAATCAAACCCGGGTCGCTGGAGCTGTGAAGCAACAGTGATAACTGTGCTACTATGCCGGCCAAATCAGGTAGGTTTAAAGGTCCAGTCACTTTAAAGCCATGGAAGAGGTAAATGTTCAACTTTAATGGTTACAATTTAGGGTGGGTTGGACACTCAATGGCAGTAGAGGGGAGGGGGGGGTGCTTTACAGTCACCAGGGGAAGATCAGATAGTTATGCAAGTTGGAGAGCCAGGAAGGTGTTGGATAGTCATGGGGGCGGGGGGGAGGGGGGTCAGACAGACAGGGGTGGGATTGGGTAGTTGGCGGGTTTGGGCAGCCATGGGGATTCGGCACTCAAGGATGGGTTCGCTGTCAGGGAAAGGGTGTCAGACAGGGTCAGGTTGAGCCAGTCAGCAGTGGCGGCAGACAGTCATGGGGGGGCGGTCGGCAAGTCAGGATTCCGAGGGGCCAGACAGTCGGGAGGAATTGGACAGTCGACGGGGGAAGGAGGGGGTTCAGGCTAGTTGTCAGTCGGAGATTAGGTGGATTCCCATGGCATGTGGGGTTCAGGGAGATTCCTGTGAGGAGGTTAGTGGAGTCAAGTGGATGGGGAGGTATTCTTCTGAAGGGGGCAGGGTTAACAGAAAAAGTTGGGAGGGTGTTCAGGGCAAGAGGTCGCTCTGCCGGGGATTGTTAAGGAAAGCAAGCATTTCATACATGCCTAAGGCCCCATTATAGTGTGATGGCCTCTCTGGGTAGTGAGTATTGTAAACATGGGTCTAAAGATTGGGGCCGCTGAACTCCAGACTTTGGTGCTAAGGGTTCGAATGAGGGCACTGGGAGGCAGAGTGTATAGTCACAATCAGAGGAAGAAGTTGGATCAGGTGGGGTCGGGCGGCTCATGGATTGTTTCATGGACCTTGGGTTGCAAAATGTCAGGGTACAGATAGCTTCAAGAATAGCAGGGGTCAGGATTATGCGGGGTATGGGCACATCGGCAGTTTGGGAACGGGGAGAGAGCAGAAATGTCCACGTACATTACATTAGGGTCCAAGGTAACATGGTAGTTGTTGAAGGGTTACAAGAGGGAGAGAAATAACAAAGTGGTAATTATTTAGTAGGATGAGGGAAGCTAACACAGGGAGGGTAGAAGGCAATTCACACGCAGGCAAACCTCACACACCATGTTGAAGCTCTCAGGTTTGTTGCACAGTTCATAAAACCTCTCAAGCATTTGATATGGGAGGGGTCTCTTTGCATGAGGAAATAGTTTCTGCTTTATTTGGGAGGGTCTAAGTAAAGGAACACCCTATGTCCACTCCACAGAGAGCCAGACTCAGCTGAGTTCTCCTCTTGAGGTTCCAACATCAATAATCCAGCAGTGCTCTGTGATTAATGGATCGCATTCCAGCGGGAACGCATCAAGGAGTGGAACTGTTGTGGAACGTTGTGTCCTGATTGGCATTTGCTGCTATCAGAGGTGATAGGAAAGGAAGGGAGTTTGGTGTGTGCCTTCAAGGAACATGGGTGGGGGGGACAGCAGCAAATTCCAAACTCCAAATCTCCATATTCCTGGATAAATGGTTACATGGTTCCCAAGGATATATGTGGTCTTTTCATCATACCAAGGCACTGGTCTCTTAGATAATCTTGAGACTAATCATAGGATCATAGAATTCCAACATGCAGAAGGAGGCTATTCGGCCCTTCAAGTCTGCACCGACCCTCTGAAAGAGTACCCCAAGCAGGCCCACTGCCCACCCCATCTCCGAAACCCCACCTAACATTTGGACACTAAGGGGCAATTTAGCATGGCAAATCCAGCTAAACTGCACATCTTTGGACTGGGAGATAATCATAGATTCCGTGGAATCCCTACAGTGCAGAAGGCACACTTGGCCAAGCAGAATAGTATTTGCAGGAGTATTCATGCATTGTCTGTCATCACCCCAGTCACTATACAATGTCCCGATAATCATGTATGAACAGGACGAATATCCATCTCTGCTTCTCCAGGATTTCCTGAATCATGAAGGAGTAGGATGGAACTGTCATGTCTAGATATAAGCCAGGAACAGGGCTTAGCATTGACTTTGAGCTTCAGAGATGAAGGCTAATCTATAAAGAATATGCTCATTATAGGGATCTCTGCAATTCATTCACAAATCCACCAAGGCTGAAATGATGCAGGTTCCAGGAAACCCTGCCTTTCTACTGGCTCTTGTGCCGATGAGGAGGAACTAGCATAGCTTAACCCAGGGCCAGGAAGATCAACAGCCTGAGCAGGAATAGGCATGGAGGCCGGTGCAATGTTGAACATTTGCCCAATTCGGCGGGAGCGGCGTGCAGGGGCCTGTCGGGAGGTGAGTTTTGGCTTTAAAAACACTTACCTGGTCCCGTTTCTGTTCTTCGTTTCTGTGTTATTTTTTTTTTTATATATAAGGCGGGAACCAGAAGTTCGACCCGGAACCGGGAGTTCGACCCGCGGACTTCTGGGAAGGATCCCCCCCCCCACCAATAAATTCTGGTGGAGAGGAAACCCAAGACACTACACGTGTAGTGTCTCCCACCCGCCCTCCTCCTCTAACCTAATAATAAGACCCATTGGTGTGAGGTAAGTGCCATATTTACATTATTATTTTTTTTTTAATTTATTTATTAATCAGATCTTGGTTGTAAGTTAGAGGGATGGCAGGAAAGGGAGTGCAATGTTCCTCCTGCAGGATGTTTGAGGTGAGGGATGCCGTTAGTGTCCCTGCTGATTTTACCTGCAGGAAGTGCAGCCATCTCCAGCTCCTCCAAGACCGAGTTAGGGAACTGGAGCTGGTGTTGGATGAACTTCGGATCATTCGGGAGGCAGAGGGGGTCATAGATAGCAGCTTCAGGGAATTAGTTACACCAAAGATTGGAGATAGATGGGTGACTGTAAGAGGGACTGGGGAGAAGCAGTCAGTGCAGGGACCCCCTGCGGTCGTTCCCCTGAGTAACAAGTATACCGCTTTGGATACTTGTGGGGGGGGGGACTTACCAGGGGTAAGCCATGGGGTACGGGCCTCTGGCACGGAGTCTGTCCCTGTTGCTCAGAAGGGAAGAGGGGAGAGGAGCAGATCATTAGTAATTGGGGACTCGATAGTCAGGGGCACAGATAGGAGATTTTGTGGGAGCGAGAGAGACGCATGTTTGGTATGTTGCCTCCCAGGTGCAAGGGTACGTGATGTCTCGGATCGTGTTTTCCGGGTCCTTAAGGGGAGGGGGAGCAGCCCCAAGTCGTGGTCCACATTGGCACTAATGACATAGGTAGGAAAGGGGACAAGGATGTCAGGCAGGCTTTCAGGGAGCTAGGATGGAAGCTCAGAACGAGAACAAACAGAGTTGCTATCTCTGGGTTGTTGCCCGTGCCACGTGATAATGAGATGAGGAATACGGAGAGAGAGCAATTAAATACGTGGCTACAGGGATGGTGCAGGTGGAAGGGATTCAGATTTCTGGATAACTGGGGCTCTTTCTGGGGAAGGTGGGACGTCTACAGACAGGATGGTTTACATCTGAACCTGAGGGGCACAAATATCCTGGGGGGGAGATTTGTTAGTGCTCTTTGGGGGGGGTTTAAACTAATGCAGCAGGGGCATGGGAACCTGGATTGTTGTTTTAGGGTACGGGAGATTGAGAGTATAAAGGTCAGGAGCACAGATTTGACTTCGCAGGAGGGGGCCAGTATTCAGGTAGGTGGTTTGAAGTGTGTCTACTTCAATGCCAGGAGTATTCGAAATAAGGTAGGGGAACTGGCAGCATGGGTTGGTACCTGGGACTTCGATGTTGTGGCCATTTCGGAGACATGGATAGAGCAGGGACAGGAATGGTTGTTGCAGGTTCCGGGGTTTAGGTGTTTTAGTAAGCTCAGAGAAGGAGGCAAAAGAGGGGGAGGTGTGGCGCTGCTAGTCAAGAACAGTATTACGGTGGCGGAGAGGATGCTAGATGGGGACTCTTCTTCCGAGATAGTATGGGCTGAGGTTAGAAACAGGAAAGGAGAGGTCACCCTGTTGGGAGTTTTCTATAGGCCTCCAAATAGTTCGAGGGATGTAGAGGAAAGGATGGCGAAGATTATTCTGGATAAGAGCGAAAGTAACAGGGTAGTTATTATGGGAGACTTTAACTTTCCAAATATTGACTGGAAAAGATATAGTTCGAGTACATTAGATGGGCCGTTTTTTGTACAATGTGTGCCGGAGAGTTTCCTGACACAATATGTTGACAGGCCAACAAGAGGCGAGGCCACATTGGATTTGGTTTTGGGTAATGAACCAGGCCAGGTGTTAGATATGGAGGTAGGTGAGCACTTTGGGGACAGTGACCACAATTCGGTGACGTTTGCGTTAGTGATGGAAAGGGATACGTATACCCCGCAGGGCAAGAGTTATAGCTGGGGGAAGGGCAATTATGATGCCATTAGACATGACTTGGGAGGGGTAGGTTGGAGAAGTAGGCTGCAAGTGTTGGGCACACTGCATATGTGGAGCTTGTTCAAGGAACAGCTACTGCGTGTTCTTGATAAGTACGTACCGGTCAGGCAGGGAGGAAGGCGTCGAGCGAGGCAACCGTGGTTTACCAAAGAAGTGGAATCTCTTGTTAAGAGGAAGAAGGAGGCCTATGTGAAGTTGAGGTGTGAAGTTTCAGTTGGGGCGCTTGATAGTTACAAGGTAGCGAGGAAGGATCTAAAGAGAGAGCTAAGACGAGCAAGGAGGGGACATGAGAAGTATTTGGCAGGCAGGATCAAGGAAAACCCAAATGCTTTCTATAGGTATGTCAGGAATAAAAGAATGACTAGGGTAAGAGTAGGGCCAGTCAAGGACAGGGATGGGAAGTTGTGTGTGGAGTCTGAAGAGATAGGCGAGATACTAAATGAATATTTTTCGTCAGTATTCACTCAGGAAAAAGAGAATGTTGTGGAGGAGAATGCTGAGACCCAGGCTATTAGAATAGATGGCATTGAGGTACGTAAGGAAGAGGTGTTGGCAATTCTGGACAGGCTGAAAATAGATAAGTCCCCGGAGCCCGATGGGATTTATCCTAGGATTATCTGGGAAGCCAGGGAAGAGATGAAGAGATTGGCTACAGGAAGCCTTTGGCATTGATTTTTATGTCATCATTGGCTACAGGAATAGTGCCAGAGGACTGGAGGATAGCAAATGTGGTTCCTTTGTTCAAGAAGGGGAGTAGAGACAACCCCGGCAACTATAGACCGGTGAGCCTCACGTCTGTCGTGGGTAAAGTCTTGGAGGGGATTATAAGAGACAAGATTTATAATCATCTAGATAGGAATAATATGATTAGGGATAGTCAGCATGGCTTTGTGAAGGGTAGGTCATGCCTCACAAACCTTATCGAGTTCTTTGAGAAGGTGACTGAACAGGTAGACGAGGGTAGAGCAGTTGATGTGGTGTATATGGATTTCAGTAAAGCATTTGATAAAGTTCCCCACGGTAGGCTATTGCAGAAAATACGGAGGCTGGGGATTGAGGGTGATTTAGAGATGTGGATCAGAAATTGGCTGGCTGAAAGAAGACAGAGGGTGGTGGTTGATGGGAAATGTTCAGAATGGAGTTCAGTTACAAGTGGCGTACCACAAGGATCTGTTCTGGGGCCGTTGCTGTTTGTCATTTTTATAAATGATCTAGAGGAGGGCGCAGAAGGGTGGGTGAGTAAATTTGCAGACGACACTAAAGTCGGTGGTGTTGTCGACAGTGTGGAAGGATGTTGCAGGTTACAGAGGGACATAGATAAGCTGCAGAGCTGGGCTGAGAGGTGGCAAATGGAGTTTAATGTAGAGAAGTGTGAGGTGATTCACTTTGGAAGGAATAACAGGAATGCGGAATATTTGGCTAATGGTAAAATTCTTGGAAGTATGGATGAGCAGAGGGATCTAGGTGTCCATGTACATAGATCCCTGAAAGTTGCCACCCAGGTTGATAGGGTTGTGAAGAAGGCCTATGGAGTATTGGCCTTTATTGGTAGAGGGATTGAGTTCCGGAGTCATGAGGTCATGTTGCAGCTGTACAAAACTCTGGTACGGCCGCATTTGGAGTATTGCGTACAGTTCTGGTCACCTCATTATAGGAAGGACGTGGAAGCTTTGGAACGGGTGCAGAGGAGATTTACCAGGATGTTGCCTGGTATGGAGGGAAAATCTTATGAGGAAAGGCTGATGGATTTGAGGTTGTTTTTGTTAGAGAGAAGAAGGTTAAGAGGAGACTTAATAGAGGCATACAAAATGATCAAGGGGTTAGATAGGGTGGACAGTGAGAGCCTTCTCCCGCGGATGGAAATGGCTAGCACGAGGGGACATAGCCTTAAACTGAGGAGTAATAGATATAGGACAGAGGTCAGAGGTAGGTTCTTTACGCAAAGAGTGGTGAGGCCGTGGAATGCCCTACCTGCAACAGTAGTGAACTCGCCAACATTGAGGGCATTTAAAAGTTTATTGGATAAGCATATGGATGATAATGGCATAGTGTAGGTTAGATGGCTTTTGTTTTTTTTTACTTCCCATGTCGGTGCAACATCGTGGGCCGAAGGGCCTGTACTGCACTGTATCGTTCTATGTTCTATGTTCTATAATGCAGGCAGTGCACTTATCTACAAATGAGGGAAGGGCCTTTGCTGGTTCCAGGAATGTGATTGCTCCCATGTGCCAGCTTCTCCATGAATACCTATGTCCACAAGGACTTGGAGGAAATCCCATCCCATCCTAAACTTTTTTTATCAGCGGCTCCTTCCAGGTCTTCACTGCGACCTGTGCGACATTTCTCAGCCAGCAACACACATATGCATTCAAGCGGTGACATGCCCTCTTCAGAAGAATGCACAAATTGGTCAAATTCTTCTTGGATCCTGAGAGCTAGACAGCTGGAGTGTTGGGCTTTGCACAAATGCAAGGGGCTAACTACTGCATACATGTGGCACGTGGTACTTCCACATGTGGAATGCATTCCAATATCCCCCCCCCCCCACCCCTTCCTGATTGAGTGAGTTTGAGGTGCTCAGCTGGAAATTAACAGCACTTAACTTGCTTTGAAGTGGTTGATGTTTGCAAACATTGTGGTTACAGCACTTAAGAGTTAGTGCACCATGAAAAAGATGAATGAAGCTGTGTGTGGGGAAACTGTAAATCACAGCCCATTAAGGGAAATGAATGAATGGCTTGCAGCTCAAGGATCTGAGGGGTTTAAACACGGGTCACTGCTTTCTCCTTCCAGGAATTGACACATGGTGCCTCCTCTGTCTGAACCAACAGGTGTATGTCCAGGTGAGTCTTATAACAATATTTATTTCACTGTCTCTAGCTGGACTTCCTGTCTAGATTCCAGATTCACCTTTTCTGGGAGTTTCCTGACATATTTTCTTTTCTGGGCCATTCCTGACAGGGGTTTCATTTCTGGTAGGTTTGTGGCGGGGTCCCTCTACTTAGGGGGTCTGAAGGGGTCCCACTATTTAGAGGGTCTTGTGGTGTTCTTTGTGATTCTGTTATCAGGATGGATGTTATGGTATTCACAAAGACTACAGAAGCTAAGTTCATTAACAAAACCAACTTTTATTTACGCTACTCAAATTAAGCTTGACCACTTACTCCTATAGTAAACAATAATTATAGTACTCTACACTCTACTAATACTAGTCACTACACTCTAACTCTAACTGTACTCCATCCTCTCTAGATCTCTCCTCTGCACTCTTCCCAGCCTTCCCTCTCCCAGAAACCTGAGAGTCAGTGCTTTATATAATACTGCATCTAGTTCCATCCAGTGGTTAATTGTAATATGACATTAATTCTTTGTATACTGAATATTTCTATAATGTCACAGGTCTCTATGGGGTGTCCCCGTATTCTGGGGGTCTCTGGGGGTGTCCTCCTATTTGGGAGGTCTGTGGGGGCTCCCCCTATTAAGAGGGTCCCTGTGCGGGGTCCCCTTTTTCTGATAGTCTATGGGGGGGTTCCCCTTTTTTACTTGGGGGGAAAGGGAGAGACCCAGAAAATCCGGGGGTGAGGCCTGATTTACAATGTTGGAGGGGGGTGGCCAGTTCCGGGACCGTACTATCAAGCCGCCCGTTCAAAATGGCAGCCCGCATGTGGGGTTCCCTAGGGAATCCCTCGCAATCCCTGCCATGCATAAATTTGCATACAGAGGGTTGGGAATCACTTCCTGATTTGTGGTCCTGGCCGCTCACTTGGCAGCCTCCATTTCTCAGATGCTGAGCGCTCTGACATCTGGAATGTCCCCACTAACCTAAGCCCACTCCCTCCAGTTCTGAGCATTGTTGTCCTGCAGACAGAAGGATTGAGTGTCATCCCAATGGGTGCATAAGCAGTTTAGGAGCCTTTGCCCTCTCCTGAGCTCTCCCCAGTGAGCAATTAACAAGCAGGATGTCCTGCAACTAATAGAACACTGAGAGCATGAAGTGGTTGCCATACACTCAGTGCACATGTCCCATCTGCAAGCCAAGCTCTTGTCTCCATCCCTGTACACGTACATATTTACACTGCCTGATGCCCTTAGGTGTGTCAGTTTGCAATGAGCAGTAGTGCCACTTTCCCTCGTGGAGTGCAGCATCCTATTGATCCTATTGCTTCACTTCTGGGTGATTTTCTTGTGTCCCCACGGGTGCCCACCTCCGCTATGACCTCTGCCCAGTTTGCCATACTCAGACTGCAAGGCCTCCTGCTGTCATCCCTGGGCAACAGCAACTCCCGCCTTTCCTATACAGCCTGGAAGAGAATTTTGCAGGGCAGCATCACTGAACCTTGGAGCCATGCATTGTTCTGTTACATTCTGATGGATCGAGAATTCAGAGCTCTTGGCTTGCAGTAAGTGAATGGCTGACTGATTGCCATTTAAATATAGCGGCAAGACTTTTGACTGACTGAAATAAAGGTGGGTTGGCAACTTCCTGCTTGGCATGTTGTGAGATTCACCATGCCATCTGTGCACATGATGAGCTGAACAATGCCAGATCAAGCTTGGCCAGGTGCCCTGCACCCGAGTGGAGGTTATTCCCAATTCTCCTCCCACCAGCCAATATACACTCCAGAACAGAATATACTGCCCATGATCTCCAACTAATATGAGCACCCAGGGTTGTTATGATATGCAAACATGCAGCTAATGAACACTTAGAATAGGACACGACCATTGAGCAGTCAGGACACTCAGGGGTGGTATCTCACTATAAAAGGGATGAGGCACTCACACCCTGCCTCTTTCCACAGACCAACATCTACAGAGTGAGACAGGGTGTATCCTCAGCATCACACCCCAGCACGTGGCTTAGAGCAAGGCTGGTTCAGTTAGACTGAGTTACTACAATTAGATTAGCAGAGAGTCGAACTTGTTGAGAACTGTGCTAATAGTTCAATAAACACATTGAAATCATTTCAAAGTCTGGAGCATCTTTTACTTAAAACTGCACCAAGTGGCAGCCTGTGTTATTCCAAACTACATAACACAAGGGCTGTGCTATTTACAAGGCTATTTTGAGATCCTTATAATAATATTCCTGCCAGCAATTTGACGCTCCTTCAGAACAAATTCCTATTTCTTCTTTAGATTTTTATCTGTTTCCACTTCGTTGGCCGATGGGCCTTGTGCCAAATATTCACACACTGCCTTCTTTTTGATATGGGAATTTCCCATTATGATATTTTGATCAGAGGAGAATATAATGGAGGAATGCCAGGCAGTTCAGACTGCACCAGAGACATACTGTGGCTTTCCTGATAGTATCCTCCCATCCACATTTACAGATGGAGGTGTACCTACCTAGCAATGACTGTGCTGAACTGACACAGGCACTGGGACAGAAAATATCGCAACTCAGAGCTATACCACCTGCTGCAAGGACAACTGCAGGTAATATACATCAGAAAGCTGGCACTGCCAATAACCTTAATGGTCAGCTGCTCTTCCAAGTCCCTTCTTATCATAGATTTTTTTTTTAAAGACACTTATCATAGAATTTAAAGTGCAGAAGGAGACCATTCGGCCCATCATGTCTGCACCGGCCCTTGGAAAGAGCACCCTACTTAAGCCCACACCTCAACCCTATCCCCATTAACCAGTACCCCCACTTAAACTTTGCAACACCAAGGGAAAGTTTAGCATGGCCAATCCACCTAACCTGCCCATCTTTGGACTGTGGGAGGAAACCAGAGCACCCGGAGGAAACCCACGCAGACACGGGGAGAACGTAAAAACTCCATACAGACATTCACCCACGGCTAAAATTGAACCTGGGACCCTGGAGCGTTGAGGCCGCAGTGCTAACCACTGTGCCACCGTGCCGTTCCTTTAAAGCTGCTGCAATTGAGTTCTGTGTGAAGAGTGTCCAACAGTGGCTAGCAGGACTATACACTTTATATGAACGTCTTTCTGCTTAACCTCCATTTTAAACATCAAAGGATCACTTGACCACAAATCCTGTTCCCTTGCTCCATTAATGTTTTGCCACCAGTATTATTTGTCCAGACATTCTTGTTATCTAAACTCTGCATTGTCCAAAACAGTTGTTAACAATGAGTAGTTTTCGTCACGTCACCCCATATATAACCTCCTAATATTAAATGAACATATCCTTTAAATTTGCTCATTATCCAGGAAATATCATGGAGGGAAACATGCTAAACACCGTGGGTGCGATTCTCCAGTTCTGAGACTGAGTGTTGACGCCAACACAGAATGTGTGGACTTTCACGACAGAAAAACTGGCACCACACCTGGTATGATTCCGCTACTATTAAGGGGCTCAAACTGGTACCGCATGGAACACAATTGATTCCAATGAAAAATGGTGCAGGATTTGCGGGTCCGTGATTGATACTCGGGAGGCTGACAAGCTGCAGATGCACATACATGTTACACACCCCACACACACTCATCCCAACCAAAAAGATGGCACTGGTTGTGCTGGAGCACGCCCATGCAGCTGATGGGTCGGCCTGGGCCAGAGGGCAACCAGGGGGGACACCTATACGACCCATGGCACTAAGTTCAAATGTGGAGATGCCGGCTTTGGACCGTGGTGGGCACAGTAAGAAGTCTTACAACACCAGGTTAAAGTCCAACAGGTTTGTTTTGAATCACTAGCTTTCGGAGCACATCTGCTTCTTCAGGTGAATGAAGAGGGCAGCACGGTAGCACAATTGGATAGCACTGTGGCTTCACAGCACCAGGGTCCCAGGTTCAATTCCCTGCTGGGTCGCTGTCTGTGCAGAGTCTGCCGTTCTCCCCATGTCTGCGTGGGTTTCCTCCGAGTGCTCCGTTTTCCTCCCACAGTCCAAAGACGTACAGGTTAGGTGGATTGGCCATGTTAAAATTGCCCTTAGTGTCCAAAAAAGATTAGAAGGGGTTATTGGGTTAGGGGGATAGTGTGGAAGTGAGGGCTTAAGTGGGTCGGTGCGGGCCTGATGGGCCGAATGGCCTCCTTCTGCATTGTATGTTCTATGTTCTAAAAGGTGGATTCCAGAAACACATATATAGACAGTCAATGATGCAAGATGATACTTTGAATGCGAGTCTTTGCAGGTAATTAAGTCTTTACAGGTTGAGACGGAGCGACTGGAGAGAGGGATAATCTCAGATTAAAGAGGTATGAATTGTCTCAAGACAGGACAGTTGGTAGGATTTCGCAAGCCCAGGCCAGATGGTGGGGGATGAAAGTAATGCAACATGAATCCAAGGTCCCGGTTGATGCCGTACTCAAGTGTGCAGAACTTGGCTATCAGTTTCTGCTCGATGATTCTGCGTTGTCGCGCATCCTGAAGGCCGCCTTGGAGAACGCTTACCTGAAGATCAGATGCCGAATGCCCTTGACTGCTGAAGTGTTCCCCGACTGGAAGGGAACATTCCTGCCTGGTGATTGTCGCGCAATGTCCGTTCATCCGTTGTCGCAGCGTCTGCATGGCCTCGCCAATGTACCACGCTTCGGGACATCCTTTCCTGCAGCGTATGAGGTAGACAACGTTGGCCGAGTCGCACGAGTATGTACTGTATATCTGGTGGGTAGTGTCCTCACGTATAATGATGGTACACATTTCGATGATCTGGCACGTCTTGCAGAGATTGTCATGGCAGGGTTGTGTGGTGTCGTGGTCGCTGTTCTCCTGAAGGCTGGGTAGTTTGCTGCAAACAATGGTCTGTTTGAGGTTGCGCGGAGTCACCACCAGTAACAAAACATAGCCTTAATCTGTGAAGGACGCATGAGAGGTGGAAGAGACCTCACCCTCAGTGAGAAACAGTCAAATTTAGTATATTTGGGAATTTGGATCAAAGTGGGAACTCGGTGCAGAGGACATAGAGGTGCTCATTTGCTTTTTGCTTTCTAACTTTTTTACTCTTCAGAAAGTGGTCTTGCCCTGCTGCAGGAGCAGCGAGCTGTGGTGTGTATCTGATGAATATCTAATGAGTGTTCCTAAGGTTTAAAATAGTACAGGAACATACTAGTTTATTTTGTAACTTGAAAATAAATAAAGTACCATAAGTAAGTAATGAAGTAAGTTTTGGGGGCTTGAGGAACTTCAGCTCGAAGCCATAGAGCTGGAGGTTAACCACAGGAGGAGGGAGGGGGCAGAAGGGGGGGAGGAGGGGAAGAGTGAAGAGACAGGGAACAATAGAGGAGAACCAGGGAGGTGGAGGGGAGGCAGGGAAATGATAGCGGAAGGAGGGCACGGGAAACGATAACAAACTGGGCATCTACAGGAACAGAGAGCAAGGAGAATACAGGCGAAAGACGGGACGAACGGTTGAAACGGAGGTGAGCGTGAGACGACAATGGCAGCGAAACCCGTCCGGGAGAAGAAAGTGACAACACCAACACCAGACCCATTCGAGTATTGCCCTCTGTAATTGTTTCTCCGGCACCCAAATGTATATCGACCTCCCCAGTCTCCAGCCCCCTCCCCCCTCCACGCACACACAAACAGATGCTTACTTATGTGTTGTAAATAATATTGCCAATTTTACAGAGTTGCTGCTGTTGAGCTGGTGCATAATACCTTTGATGCACTATCAATTACCACAAAGACGAGAGTAGTGAATAATCGAGGCTTTATTGAGCAAAGATGTTGTGTCTCCTGTAGCTGGAACCAGAATGGCTGCAGCACTGGGAGACTGTGTCCTGGCGCCCGTTGGGGTGTGCCACGTTGGCGTACTGCGGGTTCGCGTGTAGGAGGCGGACTCTTTCGACCAAGGGGTCCGACTTATGGGTCCGCACATGCTTGCAAAGGAGGAGGGTCCAGGAACTGTCAGCCATGTTGGGAGCGAGACCCCGGAGGTGGACTTCCTGGGGAAAGCAAACACATGTTCATGAGGGGTCTCGTTAATAGCGGTGCACATGAGCGATCGGATGGAGTGGGGCGCGACGGGGAGGACCTCCTGCCAGCGGGAGACCGGGAGATTTTTAGACCGCAGGGCCAGCAGGACGGCCTTCCAGACCATCCCGTTCTCCCTCTCCACCTGCCCGTTTCCCCGGGGGTTGTAGCTGGTCGTCCTGCTCGAGGCAATGCCCTTGCTGAGCAAGAACTGACACAGCTCATCACTCATAAAAGAGGATCCCCGATCACTGTGGATATAGGTGGGGAAACCGAACAGAGTGAAGATACTGTGGAGGGCTTTAATGACCATGGCAGAAGTCATATCGGGACATGGGATGGCGAAAGGGAACCGGGAGTACTCGTCAAACACGTTCAGAAAGTACATATTACGATCGGTGGAGGGGAGGGGTCCTTTGAAGTCCACTCTGAGGCGTTCAGAAGGGCGGGAGGCCTTCACCAGGTGCGCGCGATCTGGCCGGTAGAAGTGCGGCTTGCACTCTGCGCAGACCTGGCGGTCTCTGGTGACGGTCCTGACCTCCTCAATGCAGTAGGGCAGGTTTCGGGCCTTGACGAAATGGAAGAACCGGGTGACCCCGGGTGGCAGCAGTCATAGTGGAGAGCCCGGAGACGGTCCACTTGTGCACTTTCACATGTACCACGAGATAAGGCATCAGAGGGCTCGTTGAGCTTCCCCGGGCGATACAAAATCTCGCAATTATAGGTGGAGAGCTCGGTCCTCCACCTCAAGATCTTGTCGTTTTTGATCTTGCCCCGTTGTGTGTTATTAAACATGAAGGCACCCGACCGTTGGTCAGTCAGGAGAGTGAATTTCCTGCCGGCCAGGTAATGCCTCCAATGTCTCACAGCTTCCACAATGGCTTGGGCTCCTTTTCGACAGAGGAGTGCCGAATTTCAGAGGCATGGAGGGTGCGGGAGAAGAAGGCCACGAGTAACAGGGCAGCGCAGAGGTGGGGGAGAACGTAGAGCCTGAAGTTGCTAAACTCTACGCCTTGGACGGTGAGGGTCGCGATGCAGTACCCCCGGATTTCCACGGAATGGGATCCGGAGGCCAGGGAGATTTTCTGGGTGACTGGGTGTACGGGGAGGGTGACTGGGTGCACGGGGAGGGTGCAGCACCTTACCGTAGTGGGGTGGATGAAGCTCTCCGTGCTTCCGGAGTCAGAAAGGCAGGTTGTCTCGTGCCCATCGATCTTCACTGTCGTTGTTGCAGGCACGAGGTTGCGGGTCCAGGACTGGTCCAGGGTGATCGAGGCGAGCTGCAGGAGATGCTGGGAGGCCCCGGGCTGGTCAGCGGTGATGGCGGTAGCGGCAGGCGATGAACGGCCAGATGAGCAAGGGTCCTGAGACGCCATCCAAAATGGCGCCGAAGATGGCGGCCCCCATGGTGGGGGGCATCAAAGATGGCGGCGCCCATGGGCCACACGTGGTTTGCGGTAAAGAAGATGGCGGCGCCCACGGGCCGCACGTGGCTGGCAATGAGGAAGATGGCGGCGCTCCTGGGTCGCATGTGGGGGGTGCCGGAACACCGGGCCTGGAAACAACGGCGACCGACCGGGCCTGGCAAACAGAAACAAAGTGTCCCTTCTTTCCACATCCGTTGCATGTCGCGCTCCGCGCCGGGCAGCGCTATCTGGGGTGTTTGTTCTGCCTGCAAAAATAGCACTTGGGCCCCACAGGGTTGGCTGGCTGCCGCACGGCTCAGGCTTGCGGTGAGCTGGAGTCGGCAGCTGGTGGGGCCCACGATGCTCACGAGGGTGCCGTGTGGTCGGGGGCGTATGACTGGACATTACGGGAGGCCACTTCTAACGAGTTAGCGAGCTGCCTTGTTCCCGAAAGATCAAGCGTAGCCCTCCCAGTAGCCGCTGGCGGACCCACGCAGCCCACATGCCCGTACCAAAAGCGTCTCAAATTAAAAGTTCTGAGTGCTGGGCTGCCCAAACTGCCTGGCAGCCACAGGACGACCTAGGATGTGCAGGACACGCCGGAAATCGTCCAGAGACTCGCCGGGGAGTTGCTGTCTCATGGCCAGGCGGTGCCTGGCGTATAGTTGATTGACCAGTCGAACGTAATGTCGCTTCAGGAGCCCCATCGCTTCGGAGTAAGTGGGCGCATCCCGGATGAGAGGAAAAATATCAGGGCTCACCGTGAATAAAGGACTTGGAGCTTCTGTGAGTCCAAGGGTTCCTCAGCGGATGTTCGGAGGTAGCTTTCGTAGCATTGGCTGCTTGAGGGCTCAGCTGCAGGCGATCAGGCTTGATGCAGAGATCCATTGTTTGAACAAAATCTATCAATTACCACAAAGACGACAGTAGTGGAATAATCGTGGTTTTATTGAGCAAAGATGTTGTGCCTCCTGTAGCTGGAACCAGCTGCAGCACCGGTGAGCACACACATTTATACGCCGCCTACTAGGCGGAGCCGGCAGGCAGGGATTTACCCATGTACCTCTACTATACGGGCCTTACCATAATACATGTAATACTACTAGTGGTGATTACCACAACCTTACCAGTTACTTTATTTTATTTTTATTTTTTGTTATTACTTTTATTTTGGTATGTTTGTGTGTGTTCCCTTCTCTTCTATATATATATCCTATTCTGTGTACATAACGGTAAATATACTTTGTTCAAAACCCAATAAAAAAACATTTATAAAAAAGAGAAGGGATGGAGCAAATTGGCCTAGTTTTCATTCAAAGGCATAATTTGCAATAGTATAGCAATCCCTTTGTACTTTAATTAATTAATTTATTTTAAATAAATTTAGAGCACCAAATTCAGTTTTCCAATGAAGGGGCGGTTTGGCGTGGTCAGTCTACCTACCCTGCACATCTTTGGGTTGTGGGGGCAAGGTCCATGCAGGCACGGGGAGAGTGTGCAAACTCCGTATGGACAGTGACCCAGAGCCGGAGTCGGGCCTGGGGCCTCGGCGCCGTGAGGCAGCAGTGCTGGCCACTGCGCACCATACTGCCCTTTAATTTTTCTAACTCGTTATTCCCAATTTGGAATATGAATCACTGCCAACACAAAGCTGAGCTGGTCGAGGAATGGGGGAGGGATGTTCCTGTACACAACAAATTTAAAGTTGTGCTGTCATGTGCACACAGGAAGGCCTATTGTACAACATGTCCATATCTCATTGATTGATTGGTGACTCATGGGATTGACTAGCACAAGCATACAACCTGGGATATAACATTGTCCGCGGAGGAAAGGAGGCCCGCCGACAGAGAGGCCGGCTCGCCGATCGGTGGACCCCGATCGCGGGCCAGACACCATCGAAGGCCCCCCCCCCCGGTGAGGGAGCCCCCTCCCCCCCCCCCCCCCCCACAGACCACCCCCCCCCCCAAGCATTCCCACAGAGTTCCCGCCGGCAGCGACCAGGGGGGAATGGCGCTGGCGGGACTCTGTCCTATCGAAGTGGCCGCTCGGCCCATCCGGGCCTGGGAATTAGCGGCCCCGCCGATTCCCGCGGCCGGCGCCGCGCCAAACGCGCCGCCGTAAATGGTGCCAATTCTCCGCACCTCGGAGAATCACGCGCCGGCGTCGTGGCGCGGTTGCTCCGATTCTCCGGCCCGGCGGGGGGCTCGAAGAATCGTCCCCCAGATGTTTGTTGCAAATATGTTAAATACATTTACCTGTTTCACATGTGCTTATGTGAGGTGCTTTCTGCTAAAATTATTAGAAAGTTTAAAAAAATAGAGCTGGTTTTTGAGCGGCGGACACTGTGACACATCAGGAAGGGAGAGAGTTACCTGTACGTCTTGTTTCGGGAGGTGGTCATGCCTTTTTTTAAATTCATTTACAGAACGTGGGTGATGCTGGTTAGGGCAGCATTTATTGCCCATCCCTAGTTGCCCTTCAGAAGGTGGTGGTGAGTTGCCATCGTGAACCACTGCAGTACTTAGGAGTTTCCCTCCTGATTCCAATTGACTCCAGTTTAGCTAGGGCACCTTGATGCCATATTTTGTCAAAGGATGCCCTGATGTCACAGCCGTACCAGCCTCCCCGAACAGGCGCCGGAATGTGGCGACTAGGGGCTTTTCACAGTAACTTCATTTGAAGCCTACTTGTGACAATAAGCAATTTTCATTTCATTTTTCATTTCATTTCAAGAGCAGTCACTTCCACCTCACCTCCGGCATTCATCTCTTTTGTCCAATGTAAATCAATGGGACGGTAATTGGCTGGGTTGGATTTGTCCTGTTTTTTGTGTACAGGACACACCTGGCCAATTCTCCCCATTGCCGGGTAGATGCCACTGTTGTAGCTCTACTGGAACAGCTTGGCTAGTGGTGCGGCACATTCTGGAGCACATCTCTTCAGTACTATTGTCAGGGCACATTGCCTTTGCAGTGTCCAGTGCCTTCAGCCGTTTCTTGATATCACGTGGAGTGAATCTTGGATGACGAGTGATATTGTAGGCCTTGTCAAAAAGAAAAAGGAGGCATTTATCAGGGCTTAAAGGCTGGGAACAGACGAAGCCTGCGTGGAATATAAGGAAAGTAGGAAGGAACTTAAGCAAGGAGTCAGGAGGGCTAGAAGGGGTCACGAAAAGTCATTGGCAAATAGGGTTAAGGAAAATCCCAAGGCTTTTTACACGTACATAAAAAGCAAAAGGGTAGCCAGGGAAAGGGTTGGCCCACTGAAGGATAGGCAAGGGAATCTATGTGTGGAGCCAGAGGAAATGGGCGAGGTACTAAATGAATACTTTGCATCAGTATTCACCAAAGAGAAGGAATTGGTAGATGTTGAGTCTGGAGAAGGGGGTGTAGATAGCCTGGGTCACATTGAGATCCAAAAAGACGAGGTGTTGGGTGTCTTAAAAAATATTAAGGTAGATAAGTCCCCAGGGCCTGATGGGATCTACCCCAGAATACTGAAGGAGGCTGGAGAGGAAATTGCTGAGGCCTTGACGGAAATCTTTGGATCCTCGCTGTCTTCGGGGGATGTCCCGGAGGACTGGAGAATAGCCAATGTTGTTCCTCTGTTTAAGAAGGGTAGCAAGGATAATCCCGGGAACTACAGGCCGGTGAGCCTTACTTCAGTGGTAGGGAAATTACTGGAGAGAATTCTTCGAGACAGGATCTACTCCCATTTGGAAGCAAATGGACGTATTAGTGAGAGGCAGCACGGTTTTGTGAAGGGGAGGTCGTGTCTCACTAACTTGATAGAGTTTTTCGAGGAGGTCACTAAGATGATTGATGCAGGTAGGGCAGTGGATGTTGTCTATATGGACTTCAGTAAGGCCTTTGACAAGGTCCCTCATGGTAGACTAGTACAAAAGGTGAAGTCACACGGGATCAGGGGTGAGCTGGCAAGGTGGATACAGAACTGGCTAGGCCATAGAAGGCAGAGAGTAGCAATGGAAGGATGCTTTTCTAATTGGAGGGCTGTGACCAGTGGTGTTCCACAGGGATCAGTGCTGGGGCCTTTGCTCTTTGTAGTATACATAAATGATTTGGAGGAAAATGTAACTGGTCTGATTAGTAAGTTTGCAGACGACACAAAGGTTGGTGGAATTGCGGATAGCGATGAGGACTGTCGGAGGACACAGCAGGATTTAGATTGTTTGGAGACTTGGGCGGAGAGATGGCAGATGGAGTTTAATCTGGACAAATGTGAGGTAATGCATTTTGGAAGGTCTAATGCAGGTAGGGAATATACGGTGAATGGTAGAACCCTCAAGAGTATTGAAAGTCAAAGAGATCTAGGAGTACAGGTCCACAGGTCACTGAAAGGGGCAACACAGGTGGAGAAGGTAGTCAAGAAGGCATACGGCATGCTTGCCTTCATTGGCTGGGGCATTGAGTATAAGAATTGGCAAGTCGTGTTGCAGCTGTATAGAACCTTAGTTAGGCCACACTTGGAATATAGTGTTCAATTCTGGTCGCCACACTACCAGAAGGATGTGGAGGCTTTAGAGAGGGTGCAGAAGAGATTTACCAGAATGTTGCCTGGTATGGAGGGCATTAGCTATGAGGAGCGGTTGAATAAACTTGGTTTGTTCTCACTGGAACGAAGGAGGTTGAGGGGAGACCTGATAGAGGTATACAAAATTATGAGGGGCATAGACAGAGTGGATAGTCAGAGGCTTTTCCCCAGGGTAGATGGGTCAATTACTAGGGGGCATAGGTTTAAGGTGAGAGGGGCAAGGTTTAGAGTAGATGTACGAGGCAAGTTTTTTACGCAGAGGGTAGTGGGTGCCTGGAACTCGCTACCGGAGGAGGTGGTGGAAGCAGGGACGATGGTGACATTTAAGGGGCATCTTGACAAATACATGAATAGGATGGGAATAGAGGGATACGGACCCAGGAAGTGTAGAAGACTGTAGTTTAGTCGGGCAGCATGGTCGGCACGGGCTTGGAGGGCCGAAGGGCCTGTTCCTGTGCTGTACATTTCTTTGTTCTTTGTTCTTGTTCTTTGAATCGTATTGGCTGAAAAATAGACATTTGTGGGGCTGGGGACCTCCGGAGGAGACTGAAATGAATCATCCACTCGGCACTTCTTGCTGAAGATTGTTGCGAATGCTTCAGCCTTGTATTTGTGCAGAACTCCGCCATTGAGGATGGGGATATTTGTGGCGTCTTCTCCTCCAGTAAGTTGTTTAATTGTCTGCCACCATTCAGTGCTGGATGTGGCAGCACTGTGGAACATGGATCTGATGTGTTTGTTGTGGAATCACACAGCTATTACTTGTTGCTTATACTGTTTGGCACACAGTTTGGATCAACACCTCATTTTTAGGTATGCCTGGTTTGCTCGTGGCATGCTGTCCTTCACTCTTCATTCATAGAATCATATCATAGAATTTACAGTGCAGTAGGAGGCCATTTGGCCATTCGAGTCTGCACCAGCTCTTGAAAAAAGCACCCCACTTAAGCCCACGCCTCCACCCTATCCCCATAACCCAGTACCCCACTTAATCCTTTTTGGACACTAAGGGCAATTTATCATGGCCAATCCACCTAACCTGCACATCTTTGAACCGTGGGAGAAAACCAGAGCACCCGGTTGAAATCTACGCAGACACGGGGAGAACGTGCAGACTCCACACAGACAGTCACCCAAGCCGGGAATCAAACTTGGGACCCTGGAGCTGTGAAGCAACTGTGCCAACCACGCTGCTACGGTGCTGCTCAAACCCATTGAACCAGGGTTGACCTCCTGGCTTGGTGGTCCTGGTAGAGTGGGAGATATGCCAGACCATGACGTTGCAGATTGTGATTAAGTACAATTCTGTGCTGCTGATGGCCTACAGCACCTCATGGATGACCAGTCTTGAGTTGGATGGATGGAGGGATTTGTTTATTGTCATGTGCACTGAGGTACAATGAAAAGTATTTTTCTGCGAGCAGCTCAAACAGATCATGTAGTAAAAGGAAAAAAAAATGCATAATCGGGCAACACAAGGTTCACAATGTAAATACATAGACACCGGCATCGGGTGAAGCATACAGGAGTGCAGTAATAATCAGGTCAGTCCATAGAGGGTCGTGTAGGAGTCTGGTAACAGCGGGGAAGAAGCTGTTTTTGAGTCTGTTCGTGCGTGTTCTCAGACTTTTGTATCTCTTGCCCGATGGAAGAAATTGGAAGAGTGAGCCGGGTGGGAGGGGTCTTTGATTCAACTGCCCGCTTTCCCCAGGCAGCGGGAGGTGTAGATAGAGTCAGTGGATGGGAGGTAGGTTCGTGTGATGGTCTTGGCTGTGTTCACGACTCTCTGAAGTTTCTTGCAGTCTTGGGCCGAGCAGCTGCCATACCAGGCTGTGATGCAGCCAGATAGGATGCTTTCTATGGTGCATCTGTAAAAGTTGATAAGAATCAGTGTGGACATGCCAAATTTCCTTAGTTTCCTGAGGAAGTTTAGGCGCTGTTGTGCCTTCTTGGTGGCAGCGTCGACATGGGTGGACCAGGACACATTTTTGGTGATGTGCACCCCGAGGAATTTGAAAATGTTAACCATCTCCACCTTGGCCTCGTTGCTGCTGACAGGGGTGTGTACAGCAATTTGCATCCTGAAGTCAATGACCAGCTCTTTAGTTTTGCTGGCATTGAGGGATAGATTGTTGCCATTGCACCAATCCACCAGGTTCTCTATCTCCCTCCTTTATTCTGACTCTAGTTGCTAGAGCTGTTCGAATTCTATACCATTTAGCACGGTGAGAGTGTCACACAACACAACGGAGGGTGTCCTCAATGTGAAGATGGGACTTTGTCTCCACAAGGGCTGTGAGGTGGTCACTTCTGGCAATACTGTCATGGACAGCTGCACCTGCAGAAGGCAGATTGGTGAGGCTGAGGTCAAGTATGTTTTTCCCTCTTGTTGGTTCCCTCACCACCTGCTGCAATCTCAATGTAGCAGCTATGTCCTTTAGGACTCTGCCAGCTCAGTCTATGGTGGTACTACCGACCCACTCTTGGAGATGGACATTGAAGCCCCCCACCCACAGTATATTCTGTGCCCTTGCCATCCCCAGTGCTTCCTCCAAGTGGTGTTCAACATGGAGGAGTACTGATTCACCAGCTGATGGTGGCCAGTATGTGGTAATCACCAGGATATTTCCTTGCCCACGTTTAACCTGAGACTTTATGGGGTCCAGAGTCGATGTTGAGGACTTCCAGGGCAACTGCCTCCCGACTGTATATCACTGTGCCGCCACCTCTGCTGGGTCTGTCTTGCTGGTGAGACACGAATACCCAGGAATGGGGATAGTGGTTCCTGGGACATTGTCTGTAAGGTATGACTCTGTGAATATGGCTATGTCAGACTGTTGCTTGACTAGTCTGTGAGACAGCTCTCCTGACTTTGGCACAAGCCCCCGATGTTAGTAAGGAGGATCTTACAGGGTCGACAAGGCTTGGTTTGCCCTCGTTTCCGGTCCTTGGTCAATGCCAGGTGGTCCATCCGGTTTCATTCCTTCATTGTGTCATTGTAGCTTTTGAATACAACTGAGTGACTTGATAAGCCATTTCAGAGGGTATTTAAGAGTCACATGTAGGTCAGACCAGGTAAGGATGGCAGATTTCCTTTCCTAAAGAACATTAGTGAACCAGATGGGTTTTTACGACAAGCGACAATTCCAGATATTTTATTCAGTTTAAATTCTCCCACCTGCCATGGTATTTGAACCCGGGTCCCCAGATTATTACCCTTGTTCTATGGATTACTATCCAGTGACAATACCAGTGGGCCACCTCTTCCCCCTCTTTGGATAGGGTCTTCTGCTTTGGAAAGGGGTCAGGGACGGGGAGGGGTGGTGACAGCTGCTGTGTTAGCTAAAGGGACAAAGCGGTTAGGAGTGCAGGAATATGTGCTCCTGTAATTGTCCAACAGGTTTGAGGTTCTCTCAGTTTTTTTGGATGAAACAGGGGGCTGCAGGGTGGATGACCTGACTGGCCATGGTATTGTGGTATATGAAGTCATTCAAGAACACATAAAAATGTAATAGTGGACAGTATAGTGAGGGGGATGACACTGTCCTCTGCATCAAAGAGCCAGAGTTCAGGTGGCTGTGTTTCCTGCCTGTATCGAACAACATTTATTGCCGGAAATGTGCCCCAACGAGCTTCTGGCCATTCCAGGCTCGCTCGTTGTCGGATTCACCATGCTCTTGCCCCAGCTGCTCGCCGCTAGCAAGAGGCAGCTGTTTTTAAACGCTCCCTCACCATAGTCAACACAGACAAAATAAGAATGGCAGCGTGCACACCAGCCCCTCGCTTCAGCGATGCTGACCTGGACAGGCTGTTGGATGCGGTGGATGCATGACGGGCCATTGTTGCTAACTTTTGCCTTAGTTTAATTGCTCTGTTTTATCACCTTTGCTCTTGAGTCGCCAGGTATCTTTCTGATACCGCCACGTGGTTCAAGTCCGAGTAATGATCAATAATCCAATACACCGATGAGTAAGATTTAAATCAAAGCACATTTATTATACACAGTAATCACTACTCATGCATAAATTCTACGTCTAAGCTACTTCTACAACTAACAGGCCTCTTCTTAACTTGGATCTGGCCCACCAGGTCAGGGAAACGAATGGCCTTTCGTTCGGGTTCTGAGCCTGCGGGATTCGAAGTTGGTACAGATTGGTAGCTAGGAGCGCCTATCTTGTAGCAAGCATTGAAGTAAGACTTACTGGATATCGGCGGCGGCTGAACCGGTCACTGTCAAGGGTTGGTTCGCGTTGCTGAGTGACCCGGTCAAAAAGAACGATTTGAACTTGGGCTTGATTCTTATAGTCCCCAGGGGCTTCCCGCCTTTCGGGGCAGACCCTGTACCTGGTTCCAAGTGATTGGACTTTGTCCCAATCACTTGGTTTGATTTTCTCCAATGCTGGAGCGGTTCCCTGATCGATGGGCGGTCCTGAGGTGGTCGTTCACCTCCCATTGTGTAGGCTTCTGCTGGCGCCAAAGAGTCTGGATTTGCTTTATGTGTCTAAATGTTGCTTATTGTTCCTGGGGATTGCTCATTAGTATGCAGATGGCTGGTTTTTTGTTATGCTGATGGTTGCTGGTATCGATCTTGTCTGGCCTTTCCAGAGGTAAATAAACACTCAACCTGCAGCTGCTCGTTTGTGCCCTGTTGGCTGACTTTCCCATCAGCCTTTGCCGTTCGCCATTTTAAATCGGGAGTTAGCCAATCTAAATCGTGAGTTAGCCATTTTAACTGGCTACACCATCCTGTTCCCCGAAGGGGTCAGAGGCCAAGCAGCAGGGCCAGCAATGCTACCTGGGAGGCAGTGGCAGCTGCAGTGTGAGTGCAGGCAGCTTGTACTGGAAGACTGCCATCCAGTGTTGAAAGAAAACCAATGACATCCAATGAACTGCAAGGGTAAGTCACCACCTCTCTCCCGACATCAGTTCCGCCTGCCACTCCTCAAATTTGCACCGCCACCCCCTCCCCCCCTCCCCCCCCCTCTACAATATGCTGGCTGACACCTTGCATGCTCTTCATGGGATAGAATAGAATCCCTACAGCGCAGAAGGAGGCCATTTGGCACATCTGAAAGAGCAGCCTTGAGATTCAGAGGGGGATGACAGCAACACTCCAGCAAGTCTATAGCCGATTGGAGGAGTCCCAAAGGCTACGGGCACAGGAGATGGCACAAGGCCAACAATGCTAGGGTGACAACCACCGTGAAAAGCCTTGTGCACGACGTCTGCGCTATGAGTGGTGGTGTCCAAGGTGTGGCGCAGTTAGTGATAGCCATGGCTGAGCACTTCAACAGCATGTCCCAGTCACCGAAGGACGTGTCCCAGATGCAGGTGAACATTGCTGAGGCACATGCAGAGCATGTCCCAGTCACTGAGGAGCATCGCTGAGGGCGTTGATACCATGGTGCAGACAACGGGGGGAGCCTCCAGGACCCGATGCGCCAGAAAACCCAGAGCCTCAGGAGCTCACCCCAGCTCCATCCCATGGAGTCCCTCAGGGCCCAGCGAGCTCCATCAGGGAGAAGGAAACATTGGAGGCCAACCCGGGCCTTCCACCAGGGAAATGGGTGTGGCCTCCAGTTCTTCTTAATCCCCCCGCCGCCCCCCCCCCCCCCCCTCCTGACGCCAGTGCTTCCCATGGGCAGTGGGCAGAATAGGTTGTAACGGCGATGCTAGTGACACTGGCAAGTCGGCCGGGGCAGTCCAATTCCAGGTCCTCCAGAGGACATACGCCAAGGGGATCAAAGGCCACAGGGTGTGGAAAGCAGCAGACTGCCTTCACATCTGATGTGCATCCTGGGGACAGATCTAGAAATAGCACTAGACCGCAGGATATTGAGGAGCGCTGAGTGGGCACTGGGGGCACTGAAGGGGTTCACTATCTGTAGCTAGGGGAAATGGAAATGTCCATTGGGTAGACTATTGAAACATGTTACAGCTGATACTTATGAGGCCTCTGTCACTTTAATTTTCACAGCGGGCCTGCCTACAGCCCCACCCTTTGTTGCCCTCCACAACACCCCTCCCGCCCCGGGCCCTGCGTGACCACAGACATGAAAGAATTCAGCCCCCTGACCAAGCCCAAACCCCCTGGGATGTTCCCCACCTGCCCTACTGAGCACTGTGGTACCAACTCCAGTGCCCTTGAGCTGCATTTCTACAAATGGAGATGGGTACACACCTCCTCAGGTCCCCTCAACAGTCATTGCACCAGCTTCATGTTTTTGAAAAGCAGCACTGAAAAACACCAGCAGAGGGCAGTAGAGCAGAGCTGCTGATTGGCCGTTGCAGGGGAAATTTGCATAAGTCCGTGTGCTCACCCTAACTTGGAGGAAATTTGCATACGTCCGTGTGCTCACCCTAACTTGGAGGCGTACCTGAACAAGAGACCCTAGCTGTTCAAGTGAAGGCAAACATCCAGCAGAGGGCAGTAGAGCGGAGCTGCTGATTGGCCGTTGCAGGGGAAATTTGCATACGTCCGTGTGCTCACCCTAACTTGGAGGCGTACCTGAACAAGAGACCCTAGCTGTTCAAGTGAAGGCAAGCATCCAGCAGAGGGCAGTAGAGCGGAGCTGCTGATTGGCCGTTGCAGGGGAAACTTGCATACGTCCGTGTGCTCACCCTAACTTGGAGGCGTACCTGAACAAGAGACCCTAGCTGTTCAAGTGAAGGCAAGCATCCAGCAGAGGGCAGTAGAGCGGAGATGCTGACTGGCCGTTGCAGGGGAAATTTGCATACGTCCGTGTGCTCACCCTAACTTGGAGGTGGTTTGTGGAGGAGCTCTTGTCAAGTGACACTTAAACCTGAAACACTTCTTCAGTGTTTCCCTCCCTACCCCCTCCTCTAACCAAAGAAAACAACTGCTGTAAGGATCAAGAGGAAGGCTCGAGGGCAGGTAGAAGTGGAAAGTTGAACCGTGAAGTCACAGCCTGCAGGTAAGGGATTGGCTGGTGACTCGTAAGTAGTTTTTATTTATTTTCCCTCAGGTGTTATCGTGCAGGGTGCAGAGGTTGCTGAGTGAGTGCTTGCTGAGAAGGGGAGTGAATAACAGGTAAGCTCTTTCTTTCTTTTTTTTTATCTAGAGGGGATGACAGGGAAGGTAGTGCAATGTTCCTCCTGCAGAATGTTTGAGGTGAGGGACGCTGTCAGTGTCCCTGCTGATTTCATTTGTGGGAAGTGCACCCATCTCCAGCTTCTCAGAAACCGCGTTAGGGAACTGGAGCTGGAGTTGGATGAACTTCGGATCATTCGGGAGGCAGAGGTGGTCATAGATAGAAGCTTCAGGGATGTTGTTACTCCGAAGAATAAAGATAGACGGGTGACGGTGAGAGGCACTGGGAGGAATCAGTCAGTACAGGGATCCCCTGTGGCCGTTCCCCTTAGTAACAAGTATACCGCTTTGGATACTGTTGTGGGGGGGACTTACCAGGGTTAAGCCATGGGGTACAGGTCTCTGGCACAGAGTCTGTCACTATTGCTCAGAAGGGAAGGGGGGAGAGGAGTAGAGCATGAGTCATTGGAGACTCCATAGTTAGGGGGATAGATAGGAGATTCTGTGGGAACGAGAGAGACTCACGGTTGGTGTGTTGCCTCCCAGGTGCCAGGGTGCGTGATGTCTCGGATCGTGTTTTCGGGATCCTTAAGGGGGAGGGGGAGCAGCCCCAAGTCGTGGTCCACATAGGTACCAACGACATAGGTAGGAAAAGGAATGGGGATGTAAGGCAGGAATTCAGGGAGCTAGGGTGGAAACTTAGATCTCGGACAAACAGAGTTATTGTCTCTGGGTTGTTACCCGTGCCACGTGATAGCGAGACGAGGAATAGGGAGAGAGAGGAGTTGAACACGTGGCTACAGGGATGGTGCAGGAGGGAGGGTTTCAGATTTCTGGATAATTGGGGCTCATTCTGGGGTCGGTGGGACCTCTACAAACGAGATGGTCTGCACCTAGACCAGAGGGGTACCAATATTCTGGGGGGGGGAATTTGCTAATGCTCTTCGGGAGGGTTTAAACTAGTTCAGCAGGGGCTTGGGAACCTGAATTGTAGCTCGAGTATAAAGGAGGTTGAGAGTAGTGAGGTCATGAGTGGCGTTTCAAAGTTGCAGGAAGGTGGGTTAAAGTGTGTCTTCTTCAATGCCAGGAGCATCCGGAATAAAGTGGGTGAACTTGCGGCATGGGTTGGTACCTGGGACTTCGATGTTGTGGTCATTTCGGAGACATGGATAGAGCAGGGACAGGAATGGTTGTTGCAGGTGCCGGGATTTAGATATTTCAGTAAGCTCAGGGAAGGTGGTAAAAGAGGGGGAGGGGTGGCATTGTTAGTCAAGGACAGTATTACGGTGGCAGAAAGGACGTTTGATGAGGACTCATCTACTGAGGTAGTATGGGCTGAGGTTAGAAACAGGAAAGGAGAGGTCACCCTGTTAGGGGTTTACTATCGGCCTCCGAAAAGTTCCAGAGATGTAGAGGAAAGGATTGCAAAGATGATTCTGGATAGGAGCGAAAGCAACAGGGTAGTTGTTATTGGGGACTTTAACTTTCCAAATATTGACTGGAAACGCTATAGTTCGAGTACTTTAGATGGGTCCGTTTTTGTCCAATGTGTGCAGGAGGGTTTCCTGACACAGTATGTAGATAGGCCAACGAGAGGCGAGGCCATATTGGATTTGGTACTAGGTAATGGACCAGGACAGGTGTTAGATTTGGAGGTAGGTGAGCACTTTGGTGATAGTGACCACAATTTGATTACGTTTACTTTAGTGATGGAATGGGATAGATATATACCGCAGGGCAAGAGTTATATCTGGGGGAAAGGCAATTATGATGCGATGAGGCATGACTTAGGACACATCGGATGGAGAGGAAAACTGCAGGGGATGGGCACAATGGAAATGTGGAGCTTGTTCAAGGAACAGCTACTGCGTGTCCTTGATAAGTATGTACCTGTCAGGGAGGAAGTGGTTGAGTGAGGGAACCGTGGTTTACTAAAGCAGTCGAAACACTTGTCAAGAGGAAGAAGGAGACTTATGTAAAGATGAGACATGAAGGTTCAGTTAGGGCGCTCGAGAGTTACAAGTTAGCTGGGAAGTACCTAAAGAGAGAGCTAAGAAGAGCCAGGAGGGGACATGAGAAGTCTTTGGCAGGTAGGATCAAGGATAATCCTAAAGCTTTCTATAGGTATGTCAGGAATAAAAGAATGACTAGGGTAAGAGTAGGGCCAGTCAAGGACAGTAGTGGGAAGTTGTGCTTGGAGTCCGAGGAGATAGGAGAGGTGCTAAATGAATATTTTTCGTCAGGATTCACACAGGAAAAAGACAATGTTGTCGAGGAGAATACTGAGATTCAGGCTACTAGACTAGAAGGGCTTGAGGTTCATAAGGAGGAGGTGTTAGCAATTCTGGAAAGTGTGAAAATAGATGTCACCTGGGCCGGATGGGATTTATCCTAGGATTCTCTGGGAAGCTAGGGAGGAGATTGCTGAGACTTTGGCCTTGATCTTTAAGTCATCTTTGTCTACAGGAATAGTGCCAGAAGACTGGAAGATAGCAAATGTTGTCCCCTTGTTCAAGAAGGGGAGTAGAGATAACCCCGGTAAATATAGACCAGTGAGCCTTACTTCTGTTGTGGGCAAAACCTTGGAAAGGTTTATAAGAGGTAGGATGTATAATCATCTGGAAAGGAATAATTTGATTAGAGATAGTCAACACGGTTTTGTGAAGGGTAGGTCGTGCCTCACAAACCTTATAGAGTTCTTTGAGAAGATGACCAAACAGATGGATGAGGGTAAAGCAGTTGATGTGGTGTATATGGATTTCAGTAAAGTGTTTGATAAGGTTACCCATGGTAGGCTACTGCAGAAAATACGGAGGCATGGGATTCAGGGTGATTTAGCAGTTTGGATCAGAAATTGGCTAGCTGGAAGAAGACAAAGGGTGGTGGTTGATGGGAAATGTTCAGACTGGAGTCCAGTTACTAGTGATGTACCACAAGGAACTGTTTTGGGGCCACTGTTCTTTGTCATTTTTATAAATGACCTGGAGGAGGGCGTAGAAGGATGGGTGAGTAAATTTGCAGATGACACTAAAGTCGGTGGAGTTGTGGACAGTGCGGACGGATGTTACAAGTTACAGAGGGACATAGATAAGCTGCAGCGCTGAGCTGAGAGGTGGCAAATGGAGTTTAATGCAGAAAAGTGTGAGGTGATTCATTTTGGAAGGAATAACAGGAAGACTGAGTACTGGGCTAATGGTAAGATTCTTGGCACTGTGGATGAGCAGAGAGATCTCGGTGTCCATGTACATAGATCCTTGAAAGTTGCCACCCAGGTTGAGAGGGTTGTTAAGAAGGCGTACGGTGTGTTAGCTTTTATTGGCAGAGGGATTGAGTTTAGGAGCCATGAGGTCATGTTGCAGCTATACAACACTCTGGTGCGGCCGCATTTGGAGTATTGCGTGCAATTCTGGTCGCCGCATTATAGGAAGGATGTGGAAGCATTGGAAAGGGTGCAAAGGAGATTTACCAGAATGTTGCCTGGTATGGAGGGAAGATCGTATGAGGAAAGGCTGAGGGACTTGAGGCTGTTTTCGTTAGAGAGAAGAAGGTTAAGAGGTGACTTAATTGAGGCATACAAGATGATCAGAGGATTGGATAGGGTGGACAGTGAGAGCCTTTTTCCTCGGATGGTGATGTCTAGCACGAGGGGACATAGCTTTAAATTGAGGGGAGATAGATATAAGACAGATGTCAGAGGTGGGTTCTTTACTCAGAGAGTAGTAAGGGCGTGGAATGCCCTGCCTGCAACAGTAGTGGACTCGCCAACGCTAAGGACATTCAAATGGTCATTGGATGGACATATGGACAACAAGGGAATAGTGTAGATGGGCTTTAGAGTGGTTTCACAGGTCGGCGCAATATCGAAGGCCGAAGGGCCTGTCCTGCGCTGTAATGTTCTATGTTCTGTGTTCTAGCACTAAACGACACCAGCGTGAGTTCTCACAGGGGAACAGATTAGATCCCAGGAGACCGTTAGATTTGACTTCAATCTCGCTAATGAGATTGAAATGAATGCAAATTGCAGTTTAGGATTTTTTTTCCCATCTTTGGGCGAGATCCGGAACCCGTCATCGGGAGTGGGTTTGATGGCATCTCGATTTTGACATTTCCTGCTATATAACTGGCTCACCCAAATCCATGCCGGGTGCAATGTGGCCGTTAGATTGCGGCCATTTGCTTCTTCTGACAGAAGGCCCTTGTGCATAAATCACAAAAAGCTAGCATGCAAGTTCAGCAGGTAATCGGGAAGGCAAATTGAATGTTGGCCTTTATTTCACAGGGAATGGAGTATAAAAGTAGGGAAGTCTTGCTAAAACTATGCAAGGCACTAGTTAGGCCACATCTGGAATACTGTGAAATGTTTTGTTCCCCTTATCTAAGGAAAGAAATACTGGCATTGGAGGCAGTCCAGAGAGGGTTCACTAGGTTGATCCCAGGTATGGAGAGGTTTTCTTTCAAGGAAAAGTTGATTAGATTGGGCCTATACTCATTGAAGATTAGAAAAATAAGAGGTGACCTTATTGAGACATCTAGGATTCTCAGGGGGCTTGACAGGGAACACGCTGAGAGGTTGTTTCCCCTGTGGGAGATTCTAGGACCAGAGGACATAATCTCAGAATAAGAGGATGTCCATTTAAGGCAGAAATGAGGAGAACTTTATTCTTTCGGAGGGTAGTGAATCTGTTGAACTCTTTACCACGGAAGGTTGTAGAGGTTGGTCTGTTAAGTACGTTCAAGGCTGAGATTGATGTTTTAATCAGTAAGGGAATCAAGGGTTATGGAGATTAGACAGGCAAATGGGAGCATCATATCCAATTAGTCATGACCTCATTGAATGGCGGAACAGAATCGATGGGCCGAATGGCCTACTTCTGCTCCTACCTCTTATGGTCTTATGGGATCTATCGACATTATTTTCAGAAATCATCCATTTTAAACAGATGATGTTGGTTGCCAAAATAATCTAATAGACACCGTTTTAGTCACTAACCATAATTGTACCAATAAAAATAACAAACATTTTTAGCCAATTATATTTAATGAACCCATCTTTTTCAAACACGGCAGTTTAATTTATCGTTGGGTTCTTTGATTAACATTTCCTGTTTCTACAAAGTTCGTGATGTCTCTCTTCAGAATTTTCTTTAAAATGAAACAATTATGTGTCTCTTGGCTCATCTGTTGTCCGGGCAACATTATGTATTCAGCAAACAATCGCTGGATTTATTATTTTGATCTAAAACCACATTTATTTGTTTAATTAAGGGACAATGATGCTTTTGTACTGCGTTACGTCAAAAAAAGCAGTGATGTTATCTATTTCCAGTGATTCATGAGTCATTCAATACATCAAACTTAGAAAACTGGTTCTATTCAACGTTCGAAAATGAAGCATTTTTTTAAAAATCAATTAACCCCAATTTATTTCAATGTTAGTATATTCTAAGTGTGAGGAATGATATTATTCTGCTTGAGAAGTTCAAGACAAAAAGGAAACAACATCTTACCTCCCTCAATAAAGCTCTGCTTGAAATGTGGGTCTACATTCTAGTGTGTAATTAGCATGCAAACATTTAACGTGCTAATTTTACAATAAATATAATCTAAAAATAACCATTACTAAAGAGTGTATCAGCAGCAATTTCCATCAACTGCACATCAAATGTAAAAACAAGCAAGTTGCTATTGAAGTTGTTCCGCCTTTCTAGGAGTTATGAATGGAAAGACTTGATATCAAAACATATGGAGCAGCATGAATTCTCTGTACCTGAATGAGACCTACATGCAAAATTCACCAGAAAGGCTACACCTCTCCATTTGAGTGTAAGTGAGGTTTTAATGGTGTGATAAGACTTAAAAATGTGCTTTTAATAATGTGAGGTTACACTCCATACGATGTTAATCATTAATGGCAACATAAAAATAGAAATCAAATTAAATTTTTTCTTTCAGTATCTTTTATCTCTTGCTCTCGATTCCATCTTTATTGAGGGAATTTAAGGGTTAATTTCAACATAAAGTCTCATCTTTCTTTAATTTAGTTATTAACTAAAAGTTGCTGTTTGGGTTGAAAGAAGGTGGGCCGGATTCTCCGTTCCGGAGACTAAGTGTTAACGCCAGGACAGGATTTGTGGATTTCTACAACAGCAAAACAGCACCTGGACCGATTCAGTAACCGTTAAGGGGCCAGCACCGGCGCCACATGGAACACGACTGATTCCAATGAAACGCTGTGTCTGATTCATTGGGTCTGTGATTGACACTCGGGAAGCTGACAAGCTGCAACTGCATATACACACTTTACTCGCCACACACTCATCCCAGCCAACAAGATGGCACTGATAGTGCGAGAGGGCACCCATCCCGTTGATGGGTCGGCTGGGGCCAGAGGTCACATAGGGGGATGGACTGAGGGAACATCCATATGACCCGTGGTGCTAAGTTCACAGTGGGCAGTCAGAGGCGTGCGCAGCTGCAAGGCTGCCTTGAAGGCTGCGC
This sequence comes from Scyliorhinus torazame, assembly GCF_047496885.1. NCBI lineage: Eukaryota > Metazoa > Chordata > Chondrichthyes > Carcharhiniformes > Scyliorhinidae > Scyliorhinus > Scyliorhinus torazame. The sequence continues at coordinate 65,333,967 of NC_092708.1, read as the reverse complement.
CAAAAATGTTGCGTGCCCATCCACCCCGACTCCACAGTCCTCCTCCTGGCCACCCCCCGCTACTGTCCCCGGCCTTGGCAGAAGCCCCCAGACCAGCGGCACAACTGTTAGCGCACTTTGGCAATGTTGGACACTTTCTGTATCCCCTCTCTCCCCCTCAACAGCAATGGTGCCTATTTCACGATTTTAGAAAGCACCTCGCCATAGGGAAATCCCCCCAGTGGAGACGGAGAATCGTGGATGCCCCGGAGAATACCGGGTCAGGCCCACTAATAATATGCAAATGGTGCACTGATGTCGCTTTCGAGGCACTGAAGAATTACAAATTTGGTGTAAACCCGGTTCCTGCCTCGATTTCGCCGTCAAAACCGATTCTCCACCCAATCGCCTTTCCCAATTGTGGCAGCGGTCGACGGAGAATCCCGCCCGAAGAGTTTTAGGCCATCTTTAAAACAGGCTGTGCTTGCAGCTACAACTAGTTAATTAGATAACTGGCTTAAACAGGTATTCAGAGGCTAGATTCAGAGAGTATGAAAGCAGGCCATCATACAGTATTAACTTTGTCTGCACTGGAGCGCTGCTTTATGCTACAGTAGAGTGCTTAAGTTGGAGTTTGGGAGGAGAGAATGAGGTGATGCTTTGTGTTCCATGAGTATAAACGGGTAAGTATTTACTACTTACATTGCCTATAGTTTATAAGGTTTTATTTTGTAGTTCATCGTTTGTAAGGGCTAAATTCTGTAACAACGCGGATCAGGGAAGAAGGGCCCTAGCGTAATTCCAAAAGGTTTAATTTAATTTAAAGGAGTAAGTCATGGCAGGAGAGCCCAAAGCTGTGGTGTGCTCCTCCTGCTCTATGTGGGAAGCTGGGAACATTTCCAGTGCCATGATCCAGCATGTGTGCACAACGTGTTTCTAGCAACAGCACATGGAAGCCTGGGTTTCAAAGCTGTGGCAGCAGAAGGGGAGAGTGTTGTGGATAGCACATATAGAGAGGTGGTCACACCTCCATTGGTATTTGGCGGCAAGGTAGCACAGAGGGTAGCACTGTTGCTTCACAGCGGCAGGGTTCCGGGTTTGATTCCGGTTTGGGTCACTGTCTGTGAGGAGTCTGCACGTTCTCCCTGTGTCTGGGTGGGTTTCCTCTGGGTGCTCTGGTTTCTTCCCACAAGTCCAGAAAAACATGCTGTTGGGTAATTTGGACATTCTGAATTCTCCCTCAGTGTACGCGAACAGGTGCCGGAATGTGGCAACTAGGGGCTTTTCACAGTAACTTCATTGCAGTGTTAATGCAAGCCTGATTGTGACAATAAAGATTATTATTATTATTTTAGCAGCAGTGGGGAGATGTCGGCTAGCCCACCCGCCCTTGGAAAAATTGAGGCCGTTAAGTGGCCATTTACAAGTCACTGAAATGCCTCTTGAAATGAAATGAAAATCGCCTATTGTCACAAGTAGGCTTCAAATGAAGTTACTGTGAAAAGCCCCTAGTCGCCACATTCCGGCGCCTGTTCGGGGAGGTTGGTACATCTGTTACAGGAATTGAACCCACGCTGCTGGCCTGCCTTGGTCTGCTTTCAAAGCCAGCGATTTAGCCCTGTGCTAAACAGCCCCTGCTGGTATTTTACTAGCAGCAAGAGGTGTCAACGCCATGTGGCTAGGCTGCCAGGTAACACCTGATGTCACTCTCTTGCCAATTAATCAGCATTCTCTTCTCATGCAGTATAAATTGCTGTTCTCTTTACTATCGGTATTTGTGCAATTTTCCTCATGAGAGCACAATGGAAAGCTTTGGCAGCATATCTCTTTTTTTCAGCAATTTGTATGTTATTCTAGAAATTAGTTTCTAGAATGTTATTCTGGAAATGATAATTTCTCTGAGACGATGCAACAGTTTATCTGGTTCTCTACAGTGATATGATATAAGGTCAGTCAGACCGATAATTCCAATAACTGGCAGGTGGTTGGAGAAAGTAGAGAAGACTCAGTCAGGAAGAAAATAAATCAACAGGGGCATTCCTTTATCCTTCTCTGTCCCAACTTATGGTTTTGACAGAGGTCTCATCTTCCTCGAGCAAGAAGGTTGATCCTGCATCCATCGGCTGTTTTTCAGGCACCACATGACCAACTAAGGCCTCAAATAGCAAGCTGGAAGTGAACTGACTGCCATGAAAGGCAACGATAATTAAGAAGCATCTTTTACTCGCGTTTGCTTACCATAAATACACTTTTTTCACTTCTTGGGGTTAAGATCTGTCCCAGAATTCCAGGAAGTTTGTTTACATACAAACCTGGATTACAACTCATTTGTGGACAAAGATCATGGGTGGAATCTTACCAAAAAATGGCAAAATGTTAGTTCTGGTGAAAAAAAGGTGCTCATCCTGGTTTCTCACAACATTATGAGCACCTTAGCCAAGAAAGTGTGGGTGTGGTTTACAGCATCACTCTGCTCCCCTTATGGAGCATGGATCCGACTCCAAACATATTGTGGCACAATCAGTAAAGGACGTGCCAACCAGCGCCTCAGTCTAACGGCCCCCAACACACTCCACAGAGGTCTCGATGGCTCTGCACCCCCCCCACCACCCCACTGACATTCATTGCTGGCAAACTGCACCCCCCCCCCCCCCCCCCCCCCCCCACTTGACATTCATCGCCGGCATCATTCCCCCCCTCAATGTCTGGTCTCCCCCTGCCTATCACACATATACGCACCCCCCCCCCCCCCCCCCCCCCGCTGGAGGCTACACTTACGTATGCGGCCTGGAGGGACCCCCCCGACTGCCTCACACCCAGCCAAACCTGTTGTAAATGCTGGCGGCACCCGGTGAATAGTCCGTGAGGGGGAAGGTCTGGACCCAGTGCTCACTAAAGACATGATAATGTATTAATATGAGGTAACTGGGCTCCTACGGCACAATTTTCACAACTCCACCAGGACGGGGGGTTACAAAACCCAATCACACCAGAGAAATCGCTTTTCTTGACTCTCTCCGGATTTTGAGCTGGTCCTGAGTTTCTTACGGGCTGGGAGTGTGGCCTCATAATCGCCCCCTATGGGTCCCACATTGCTCTGCATTTGGTAGTACATAAAGCAAGTATTTATTTATTTTTCTTCTTTTAGTCTCATCTTTAATTGCAAATCAGGGAGGAAAGTTCAGGAAGACTTTTTTTTAATCTCACTTTGAATTCAAATGCCTGTTCTCACAAGATAGTCAGCAAGTCCACCTAACGAGGAAACTCTGACTTTTGAAATGACCTTTTTGCTGCATTATCAAGACATAAAAGAGGGAATTTTAACTTCCCAGGCACAGACAGCAGGATGCAGGGAACTGCAGGGAGGTCTGACTCACTTTAATTGCTGGATCTCATTAAAATTCCAATGGTCAAATGCCTGCTGAAAGTGAGCATTCAGAGGCAGACAACCGGCTTGTGACCTAGGTAAATCTGGAGGCTGCCAGGCCAGTCAGCAGGTAGGGGGCTTCATGTAGCAGGAGATTCATTGTAACAGCTGAAAATGGATTGCCACGAAAATAAGCATTTTGGGACTTCATGTAGCAGGAGATTCATTGTAACAGCAAAAAATGGATTGCCACGAAAATAAGCATTTTCAATCACAATGCCAATCCCAAGGTGATTAACGATATTTTAAATGACTGAAAATGAATTTTCAAAACATAAAGAGCCATTTGCTCGTAATATTGGGCGGAGTGGTTTGTTTCTCAGTAAATTCAAATCAATTGCATTCAAAAGCTATTATTACCTTAGTGCCCAAAAGAAACAGCTTAACTTTAAAATCTCCTCAAAAGCCTGCAAACGAGCACAATTAGCAAAACCCCCCAGCAGTGTTTAATTCACCTTGGTGAATGACCTGCTTTGTGGGCGGTTACAGTTTCTAGCATAATGATTTTTTAAACCAATGCAAAATACAGCAGAAACTAGGCTTGCCCTGAAATACTTTGCAATAATAAATCCTGCAAGATCTCTTTTGCAAGAGATACTTTGTCCCCCATTGAATCTGGAGCAGTGAAACTCAGACTTTAAACTAATTGAATCAATTCCATTCATTGTCTTGGGTGTATAAAGTTTCATTCAGACACTTAATTTTATTCACCTCCACCTAGTGGGTATGGACTTTTTAAGATGACATCAAAAATACTTTGGTGAGAGAACGGATCTCATGTTTTGAGTCTGGATGACTCCTTGTCAAAGTCATCCAGACTCAAAACATTCGCTCCCTTCTCGATCCACACATGCTGTCAGACCTGTTAAGATTGTCCAGCATTTTCTGTTTTTGTTTCTGATTCCAGCATCTGCAGTAATTTGCTTTTACATAAATATTTTGATCATGGTAGGTACATAGCAGAATAACCCTAAAAGTGATTTAAATTAGCATTTATGGTTATTAAAGCTGATAAAAATGAAGATATGGGGCTTGTGTTTTGACTTGCTTTGATAAAAATGTTTGCTCTTATGTTCACAGCTCTAGTAATTTCTGCTGAGTGCTGTGTCAATCCTCATCTCCTTTCCATTACCAGGCTGAGAAGGAAGCAAGAGGAAAACGCAGGATTTCACATTACTGTCTATGGGATCCATAGAATCCCCACAGTGCAGAAGAAGGCCATTTGGCCCATCAAATCTGTACCGACCCTCTGAAAGGGCACCTTATCTAGTCCCACTCCCTAGCCCCACAACCCTGCGCATTAGTCGTGGCTAATCCACCTAACCTGCACATATTGGAACACTAAGAGGCAATTTAGCTGAGCCAATCCACTTAACCTACACACCTTTGAATTGTGGGAGGTAACCAGAGCACTCGGAGGAAACCCACGCAGACATATAGATCCATAGAAGATAGGAGCAGGAGGAGGCCTTTTGGCCCTTTGAGTCTGATCCACCATTTATCACGATCATGGCTGATCATCCAACTCAATAGCCTAATCCTGCTTTCTCCCCATAGCCTTTGATCCCATTCTCCCCAAGTGCTATATCCAGCCGCCTCTTGAATATATTCGATGTTTTAGCATCAACTACTTCCTGTGGTAATGAATTCCACAGGCTCACCACTCTTTGTGTGAAGAAATGTCTCCTCATCTCTGTCCGAAATGGTTTGCCCTGAATCCTCAGACTGTGACCCCTGGTTCTGGACACACCCAATAACAACTTCCCTGCATCTACCTGTCTACTCCTGTTAGAATTTTATAAGTCTCTATGAGATCCCCCCTCATTCTTTTGAACTCCAGCGAGAACAATCCCAACCTAGTCAATCTCTCCTCACATGACAGTCCCGCCATCCCTGGAATCAGTCTGGTAAACATGGTTCAGTCTGGACACCCGGAGAATGTGCAAACGCCACCCAGTCACCCGTGACCGGAATTGAACCAAGGTCTCTGGCACTGTGAGACAGCAGTGCCAACCACTCTACCACCGTGCCACCCCTTTGGAACAATAAGTTCTGGCATACCACGTAAAGTCAATTTTGCATTCATCCATTTAAAAAATACATATTGTATTAGACATTCGAACATTACAGCGCAGTACAGGCCCTTCGGCCCTCGATGTTACGCCGACCTGTGAAACCAATCTAAAGCCCATCTACACTATTCCATTATCAGCCATGTGTTTATCCAATGACCATTTAAATGCCCTTAATGTTGGCGAGTCCATTACTGTTGCAGGCAGGGCATTCCACGTCCCTACTACTCTCTGAGTAAAGAACCTACTTCTGACATCTGTCCTATATCTATCTCCCCTCAATTTAAAGCTATGTCCCCTCGTGCTACCTATCACCATCCGAGGAAAAAGGCTGTCACTGTCCACCCTATCTAATCCTCTGATCATTTTGTATGCCTCTATTAAGTCACCTCTTAACCTTCTTCTCTCTAACAAAAACAGCCTCAAGTCCCTCCGCCTTTCCTCATAAGATCTTCCCTCCATACCAGGCAACATCCTGGTAAATCTCCTCAGCATCCTTTCCAATGCTTCCACATCCTTCCTCTAATGCGGCATGAAAGCATGAAAATTTTGCTCATCGCAATCAGAGGAATTCCATCACATGGCATTTCTGAGATTTATAATGAGTGGTGTGAATTTTGACACTGATACTGTAGAATCTGCCAAAGTAGCACATCTGGACCAAGCAGGTAGAAAACAAAGGTTTGGTTTATTTACAATATACAAGAATCTCCACTCCCCAGATAATCTCCCTCCCCGACCTGAACCCAGGTCAGGTTGTTGATACTAGTGAGCTTGTCCTTGTCGAGGAAACCCCGCCCCCATTCCTGGGGAAGTTCGTACTCTATGGGGCTCACAAGGAATCTGATAGTTCTTATGCTGTGACCTCTGTGTGGGTTATAACAGATACATTCTCAGAATTGTCGTCTATTTGTATGATGTGTTAAAAATAGAAAGCTGTATTCAGTTTTGGATTACTTACAATCTGATTTAAGGAATTCAGAAAAATTCACAACTCAGGCCTTGAACACAGTTGTCCTCATGAAAAAATAAATTTCAAGCATACATTAAATTACCTGTGGTGATCAATTTGCCTATATTATGCCGATTTTTTTGCTTTTGGTCTTGTGGAAACCCTGGGCTGGATTCTCCGGTCGGCGACTCCGAAATCGCATTTGGCGATCGGCCGGAGAATCCAAGCTTACGACAGAATCGGGAGTGGCACCGCTTTCACGATACTCCGCCCCCTCCAAAGTGGCATACTCTAGGAGTACGCCGCGCCACATATCAAAGGCCTCAGGACATTGCCCGACCCCAATGCTCTGCCCCCGACCGACCGAGTCCCCACGGCGTGGGTCTCTCATGGTCTCATCCGTCGGGAACTCAGCGTGGCACTGCGGACTCAGTCCAGCACCGCCACAGTCATGTGAGGGCCGATCCGCGGGCAGGGGTGACATTATTCGGGGGGTGGTCTGGGGTGCGCAAGCCGGCCAAATGGGGGCACTATTTCGCGGGCCGGGTCCGCAGGCTGTCTCCGCCATGTAGCACAGTGCAGTCGCTGCAGGCCGCCGCCGTGCGCATGCGCGGCCACGGACCCGGCAATTTTCCGGGACATATCGCCAGCTGCCATCCTGCTAGCCCCCAGCAAAACGGGGAATCGGTGGCCATTTTGAGCCATTTCTTATGGCATAAAATGCCACCGTTCCCACACTGGCGTGGGGACATAGCCCCAGAATCGGAGAATCCAGCCTCTATTTTTATGATGCATAGCAGTCTGTACCTGTTGTATTGCGATTTGTTGTGCCATACAAAAATTATGGAAGCAAATATGAAGTATGTTTTCAGATGTTACACATTGAAATGGGTGATTGATGGGTGAGTGTTGAATACAAGACGTTATATGCATATATAGATCTGCAGAGAGTCATTAAATCTTGTGCTGAATTTTGTATTGAAAAGCCAACAAGTATATGAAAATAATTCTCTTGGTGTTTTCTTCTTATCCACTTTTCTTAATATTAATAGCTGTGTAATGATACTTAAGTTCTATCAAATTTTCCACTGTAAATAACATTTATCTGCGATTGAATTACAATTAAAACAGAAAATCTAGGCAATCCCAGTTATTGACATTTGCGTTTGTTTCTACTTTCTCAAATGGCTTAATAACCATTAAGCAGCTGCAAAAGTAAACAGCACCGGTAATGGTCGAATTCCACATCAATAAAGCATAACAGATGTGACGTAAGCTCCTTTAACATGGGACTGAAGTAGCGACACAGTGTCAGGCACGAGTAAGCCCTGCACCCCACTGCAGAGAGCCTCATGTGCACCCTCCGCTCCCGACACAGGGCAGCTGACAGCCTTCGGATAGTCGCCCTCTGGGCCCGAATCCTTCACCACACTGAGTGCGGTGGGTGACACGGACCCACCAACCAACCCAGGGCCTGCCTTGATCCCTCCACCGGGATCATCGACAGGCGGAATCTCCACAGGCTCCTCCCGGGGTCCCGGGCCAGCGGGAGACGGTGGTGCAGATGCCTGCTCCGCCCCCACCACCTGGTCACCGGAAGGCCCAGAAAATAACTCCGGAAACAGGTCCGGGATGGTGGCAGAGGCGCCCGAAGACAGCGGTTGGGACAGAGGGTCTTCCAAACTGTAACTCGCTAAGTACCTAAGAAGCAGGGGGTTATCGCTGATTCCCTCCCCTGAGTAATTGAACAAGTCCAGGATGGTAAGTTGCATTGGGTGGAATGGCCCCGCACCCCCTCTGAGGGACTCCCGGAATCTGGCACATCATAATGGAAGGTTCTTTTGTTTTTCTGCCTCCGTAGGTAGGTCAGGCAGTGTCCTATTGGGGCCCCCCTCCACCAACACCCCGACTCCCTCCCTCCCCACCACCCTCCTTTCCCCTCTCTCCCCACCACACCCCTTCCCTTCCCTGCTGTTGGTACAGAGGCGAGGGTATCTGGTCTCTCCAGCGCAAAGTTTGGTGCTTGCACCACTTGTTTTTTGTAGAAATGTGTTGTGAATTGTTTTAATAATCAGAGTATCAACCCCCCCGTATATTGGTACTGAGGGGAGGGTACCCTATTTCTCCAACACAAAATGAGTGTTTGTACCATTTGGCCTTGTATATATCTTTTACTGTTTTAATAAGATATGGGACTGAAGTAGCAGCATGATATTTTGTATTCAATGAGAGAGGGGTAACAGGATCGAGCCTTTATTGAAGACCAAGCAATTTATTTGGTAATGCTCTTTCCTGGCATTGATATTACGATCCATGTGGGGGATCACAATCCAAAATAGCCAAATTTACCAAACAAACCCCAAATGAGGAAATTAACAAGATTTCCCATTTCCCTTTTTGTATCGTCTATTTTAACATGAAGCAAAATCAATGTACATAAAACATGAATTAACAGGCAAATCACAGTCAGTATGACCTATCATAGAATAGAATCCATATGAGACCATAAGACAGAGGAGCAGAATTAGGCCACTCGGCCCATTCAATCATGGCTGATATTTTTCTCATCCCCATTTTCCTGCCTTTTCCTCATAACCCTTGCTCCCCTTATTAATCAAGAGCCTATCTATCTCTATCTTAAAGACACTCAGTGATTTGGCCTCCACAGCCTTCTGTGGCAAAGGGTGCCACAGATTCACCACTCTCTGGCCGAAGGAATTCCTCCTCATCTCTGTTTTAAAGAGATTGTGTCCTCTCGTTCTAGGTTTTCCTTCAAGTGGAAACATCCCTACAGTGCAGAAGTTAGCCATTCAGCCCATTGAATCTGAAAGAGCACTCCACATACACCACCATATCTCAATAACCCCTTAATATAACCCACACATGTTTGGGCACTAAGGGGCAATTCTAGCATGCCTAATCCATCTAACCTGCACACCTTTGGATCGTGGGAGAAATCCGGAGCACCCGATGGAAACTCACACAGACACGGGGAGAATGTGCAAACTCCAAACAGACAGCCTCCCAAGGCTGGAATTGAACCCGGGTTCATGGTGCTGTGATGCAGCAGTGCTAACCACTGTGCCACCTATCAAATCCAAATGGAATAACAGTTGCAACAAACACTAGCTCAGGAGATTTCAAGAACTTATATCAGCCCCCCCAAAAATGTAGAACGACATGCAAATTCAGAGTCTTTCCTGTTATATATGTTAAACATTTGCTTCCTACCAAGATGATCCTGTACTCGATGTTCATTCACACCCAAAGTCTCCAATTAAAGCAAATTGTTTATTGAGTAACGTTAACAAATAAACTGTGAGTTCATTCTCTCACCAACAACTAAGCTAGAGATTAAATTAACAAGATTAAATATATATTAACTATGATTAACAACACCTGCACTCTGAGCTATCTCTCTCTACCTCTGGTTACTATTTTCTCCAAACACGAAGAGGCAGGAACTCGGCTTGAGTCTGTCTATTATACCTATCTCTAGTGCTGCCATCTAGTGGTTACCTACCTGTTACTTCTGCATATTAACCTTTTATATACATACAGATATGCAGATCACTACATCCATCCCCCTTTTTTTTACTGTACTGGTAAAGAAAATTGTACAACACAATAAGATAAATAATGATATGTATATCTGAACAAGCATGACGATAGTGATCACTATACATAGTCAAGGATCATTTATGAGTATCATGCAAGAGTCCAATCTTTATAAATTGAGTCGGTTAGGTGTCTTTCTTCTTCTGTTTCATAGAATTTTTCATAGAATTTACAGTGCAGAAGGAAGCCATTCGGCCCATCGCGTATGCACCGGCTCTTAGAAAGAGCACCCTACCCAAGGTCAACACCGCCACCCTATCCCCATAACCCAATAACCCCACCCAACACTAAGGGCAATTTTGGACACTAAGGACAATTTAGCATGGCCAATCCACTTAACCCGCACATCTTTGGACTGTGGGAGGAAACCGGAGCACCCGGAGGAAACCCACACACACACGGGGAGGATGTGCAGACTCCGCACAGACAGTGACCCAAGCCAGAATCGAACCTGGGACCCTGGAGCTGTGAAGCAATTGTGCTATCCACAAGGCTACCGTGCTGCCCCTTCTTAACTGTTGAAGTGGTGATGTGGATATTTTTACATCTTTGTGAACGTCATCTGTCTTTTTGCTGTGATGGAAATTTTGTTGAATAAGTGACTCATTCCGATTTAATGTAGCAAAAATTGGCGGTTGAAGTTGAATCTTCAGTAGATCTCGGCGGTTGTGTCGAAAAATCGCACCCTCAGCAGATTTGATGATGTAGGATCGCGGTGCTGCTTGCCTGAGTACAGTGGCTGGAGCACACCATCCTCCCTCTGGATTCCTTAGTCTGACAGTGTTATCTTTTGTCAGTGGTTAGAGTTTGATCATGTGTTGATCATAGTATTGCCTCTGTTTAGAACGTTGTTCCTTGATTTTGTTGAGAACACATTAGTGATCAGGATCCTTAAATTGTATTTCTGGTAAAGTTGTTCTGATGTCTCTGTTAAAAAGCATCTGAGCTCGTGATAGTCTGAACTTAAAAGGAGTTGCTCGGTATGATAACAAAGCCAAACGTATGTCAGATTGTGAATCATTCGCTTTACTGATAAGTTGTTTGATGATGTGAACACCTTTTTCAACCTTCCCATTGGATTGTGGGTAGTGTAGACTAGATGTCACATGACGATTATTGTAGTTGTTTGAAAATCCTGTTCATTCCCAACTAGCGAAACAAGGACCATTATCGGACATTACTGTTTGTGGAATTCCATGTCGCGAAAATGTTTCCTTACATGTCTTTATGACAGATGAAGAAGTAAGATCAGGAAGTTTCATCACCTCCGGAAAGTTTGGGTAGTAGTCCATGATGAGAACGTAGTCATGACCAGTAGCTTGGAACAGATCAATGCCTACTTTAGTCCAAGGTGAAATGTTGCTGAAGTGTTTCTTTACACTATGCAGGTTGATGCTTCTGACAGATGTCACATGTCAGTGATATCTTTGTTGTTGCCAGCCAAGAACACTGCCTGTCGTGCTCTCCTTTTACATTTCTCGATTCCTAGGTGTCCCTCGTGAATCTTGTGTAGCATCTCAGAGCGTAGACTCAGTGGAATTACAATTTGGTCATTTTGTGCCAATAGCCCATCAACTACTGTTAACTCGGTCTGAATGTTTTGATATTGTGGACATCGTCCTTTTGGCCAACCATGTTGGAGAGGATGCACACCCTTAGCAAAGTTGCATCTCTCTTTGTTTCTTGACAAATCAGTTATGGCTTCTCATCAGGGGCGAAATTCTCCCCCAACGGCGGGATGCCCGCCGACTGGCGCCAAAGCTGGCGCAAATCAGACGGGCATCGCGCCGGCAAAAAGGTGCGGAAGTCTCCGCATCTTTGGCGGCCTAGCCCCAACATTGAGGGGCTAGGCCGACGCCGGAGGGATTTCCGCCCCGCCAGCTGGCGGAAATGGCGTTTGTTGCCCCGCCAGCTGGCGCGGAAATGCGGCGCATGCGCGGGAGCGTCAGCGGCCGCTGTCAGTTTCCCCGCGCATGCGCGGGAGCGTCAGCGGCCGCTGAAAGTTTCCCGCGCATGCGCAGTGGGGAGAGTCTCTTCCGCCTCCGCCATGGTGGAGGCCGTAGCGGAGGCGGAAGGGAAAGAGTGCCCCCACGGCACAGGCCCGCCCGCGGATCGGTGGGCCCCGATCGCGGGCCAGGCCACCGTGGGGGCACCCCCCGGGGTCAGATCGCCCCGCGCCCCCCCCCAGGACCCCGGAGCCCGCCCACGCTGCCTGGTCCCGCCGGTAAATACCAGGTTTGATTTACGTCGGCGGGACAGGCAATTCCTGGGCGGGACTTCGGCCCATCCGGGCCGGAGAATCCAGCGGGGGGTCCCGCCAACCGGCGCGGCTGGATTCCCGCCCCCGCCCAATCTCCGGGAGCGGAGACTTCGGCGGGGGCGGGGGCGGGATTCACGGCGGCCAACGGCCATTCTCCGACCCGGCGGGGGGTCGGAGAATGACGCCCCAGATGCCGGAAGATTCTCCATACATAACTGCGTTTGAGCTTCGATGTTTCTAATAAATTCTGGCGGTGTACTTTCTGCATCAATTGATCTGGATAACATATTAGCAATGATGAGATCTTTTCCCAGAGTGTATACCAAGTTGTACCTCCTTAACTTCATCATGATTCACTGTAGGCGAGGAGCCATGTCATTTTAATTTTTATCTATTATATGGACTAACGGTCTGTGATCCGTTTCCACTGGAAATGGTGGAAGCCCGTACACATAGTCATGGAATTTCAGTATTCCCGTGAGTAATTCGAGACATTCCTTTTCTATCTGTGCATATCTGCACTCTGTTGCAGTCATAGCCCTGGAAGCATATGCAACTGGAACCCAATCAGATTGATCGTTCTGCTGTAGAAGAACTGCGCCTACTCCATCCTGACTTGCATCAGTGGATATCTTGGTTGCTCTATTTGGGTCGAAAAAGGCAAGAATTGGTCATGAGTTGATGTTTGAGATCCACCCATTCATTTTGATGACTTTGTGTCCATTCAAAAGTGGTGGTCTTCCTGATCAGATTGCGTAATCCTGAAGTTCTCGTCGGCAGGTTCGAGATAAACTTGCCCAAGATATTTACAAAACCCAGAAATCTTAGAACAGCTTGTTTGGCATTTTCATATTCTGGATCGCAGAAATCTTCACATTATCTGGTCTTACACCTTAAGAGGATATGGTATCTCCTAAGAAGGTTAAAGATGCTTGTGCAAACATGCACTTTGACTGGTTTAGTTTCAATCCATGCTTATGCATTCATTGAAACACCTTTTTTAAACCACAAATGTGTTCTTCAGTCGTGGAACAGATGATTATGTCGTCGACATACACCCTTACACCATCGATACCCTCAGACATCTGCTCCATTATCCTATGGAAAATCTCTGAAGTGGATATTATCCAAAAGGCATGCGGTGAAAGCAGAAGCGTCTAAATGGAGTATTGAAAGTGCATAATAATCTGCGCGAACCGTCAAGCTGCATCTGCCAGAATCCCTGCGAAGCATTGAGTTTTGTGAAGATACAAGCATTCGCCATCTCGCATGTGAACTCTTCACGCTTAGGGATGGGATAATGTTCCCTATGAATATTTTTGTTTAGATCCTTCAGATCTATGCAGATTTGAAGATCTCCATGTCATAATATACACATCAGTATATGATGGTGCAGAGACACACACTCGCTGACACACTGCAAGTCCAATCAACACACACAACACAGCAGCCAATCACCAGTTAGGGCACGGTCACTATAAAGACAGAGGGCACCAGTTTTCCCACTCATTCGGGATGCAGCCTCTGAGAGAGACAGAGCCCGCAGTCAGTAGCACAAACATCCACCATGTGCTAGCAGTATAGGCTGGTCAGGTTAGGCATAGGTCTTCAGTCAATCTAACATAGTGCCGACCCACAGTGCAAGTATGTTTAACAGCTCTTAGTTAAATAAAATAGAGTTGTACTATTACAAGTGTTGGTAGCCTGTCAATGTAACAGCTAAGGTAAACGCAGTCTCCACAGATCCAGAGTACCCAACACATCACTCCAGATGTTTTTTTAACACATACTAGAGAGCTGACCCAGTTCAGTCGACTGCGTGACTTGAGAGATGATTCCTTGTGATTGTAATCGGTCAAGTTCTAGTTTCAACCTCTCTCGCAAAGGAGCTGGAACCCTCTCGGCAGATGAATTACAGGTTTAGCATCTTTTTAAAGTAAAATCTTGCACTGGTAAGGTAAAATGCCCATACCTTTAAATACATCAGGGTACTTTTGAAGGATATGCAGGATTTCATCTTCCATGCGTGATGTATCCTGAGTAGTCATATAGATTCTTTGAACAAGCCACAAGTCTTTGCAAGCCTGAGTGCCTTACAGTGTGATTTTTCGTTATCCACAGGATTAGAAATCTAACTGATTGAATATTTGCCAGCAAATGCAGCAGCGATTGGTGCAAAGTGATGATTTTTTTATCGACATGAAAAAAAGAGCACTGTGGTTTCAGCTTCGTTTGTGGACGTTTTCCAGTTCCTGACCTTTTGACCTGCACAGCAGGTCTACTGACTGACTGTCAATCCAGACGACTGGTGTGACACTTTGTCTGATGTTTGTTTTTGATTGCCATTGTCTATTGAAGTCTCAAGATTCCGTGTGTTCCATTCATAGAATACCACAGAGACATGAGGTTTGATTGATTTCAGACATTTCGGCTGGCGCTGTCAAAGAGACATATTTTTCCCCAAACCATGTCTCATTTTTATCTCATGAAGAGCTTACACCGCTGAAAAACAAAACCGGGCCTCTCTTGCTCGACAAGGCAAGATCTCTGCTTTCTTAAGCATTGGATACCTTTTTTCCGTTTTCACAAACCAAAGTTATTTGCATTACTGGTGGGTCGCCGGTGGTGTTACTTGCAATGCGGCTGTGGATATGTTGTTTGTAGCATTTGTTATCGACAGAATGTGAGAGGGGAAGTGCTACAGAAAGTGTCGTGTTGGGTGTTCTGGTTCACAAACAAGCCAACAATGCTGGAAGTGGTGTAACGCTATTTTATTAACTGTTCACCGACGTAACATACTGTAAACGTGGGTATAAGCAATACCAGCTTAACTGTGGACCCTTTCCTATCACTAGCTATGGTGAGGCACTCAGCACATGGTGAATGTCTGTGATGCAGGCTGTGAGCTCTGTGCTCTGAGCTGGCTGCTGCTAGAATGAGCGGGAACTCTCCTGTCCCCTGTCTTTATAGTGCTTGTGCTCTCACTGGTGATTGGCTGCGGTGTTATGTATGCTGGTTGGTCCTACTGCATGTCCATCAGTGTGTGTATGTGATTGCACCATAAAGTACTGATGTATATTATGACATCCCCCTTTTTTACAAAGAACATGTGCCTATGTGGGAATAAATAACGTGTAATGAGTGTATCTGACCATGTGTGTGCAGTATTTACATAACTATGTATATGAGGCTAGTCTATATACACGGGAAGGTGCCTGGTGCAGAGAAAAGAAATACAAGGTGTTACACCAACAACAAAACTAATAACAAATGATATAAACAAACTAGTGAAATGCTGAAACAGGATGAAAGAACAAAGCATCGAGTCCAACATTGTAAGGCTCATAAATCAAGTCTCTGAGGTGGGCGACATATTCGGGTTGACCGCCTCAAGGGTGGGTCAGGAGCCACCGGCTGAGGATCGGGCTGGGCCACGGCCAAGTGAGGAGGATGCAGAGTATCCGGAAGCTCTACAAAGTCCAGGTCGGGGACAACAGGACGGCACGGCACAGGTGGAGGATCGCTTAGTGAGCGTGGAACCAGACGAAGGGCACGCTGATTGCGGCGGCAAATGGAGTCACAGGCAGACGAACCAGGAATGAACGGGCAGCCACCAGCCGAAGAACCAGAGCAGTCGCAGACCAGCCACCCTCCGGAAGATGGATTCGGACGTTGTCACCTGGCGCCAGAGCAGGAAGATCAGTCGCTCGAGCGTCATGCGCCGCCTTGTGCTGCGCGCGAGACTGTTGCACCCGCTGAAGGACCGGAGCATGGTCGAGGTCTGGGACGTGAATGGACGGTACAGTGTGCCTGAGGGTGCGACCCATCAGCAGCTGGGCTGGTGACAGGCCCGTGGACAGTGGAGCCGAGCGATAGGCCAGTAAGGCGAGGCAGAAGTCGGATCCTGCATCAGCAGCCTTGCAGAGGAGCCTCTTTACGATGTGGACGCCCTTTTCTGCTTTGCCATTTGACTGGGGGTGCAGGGGACTGGACATCACGTGTACAAAGTTGTACCTGCTGGCGAAGTTGGACCATTCCTGGCTCGCGAAGCAGGGGCCATTGTCCGACATCACAGTGAGTGGGATGCCGTGACAAGCAAAGGTCTCTTTGCAGGCACGGATAACAGCCGATGACGTGATGTCGTGCAGGCGTACAACCTCGGGATAGCTGGAAAAATAATCAACTATGAGAGCATAGTCCCTGCCGAGCGCAAGGAACAGGTCCACACCTACCTTAGACCAAGGGGACGTGACCAACTCATGGGGCTGAAGGGTCTCCCGTGATTGGGCCAGCTGGAACCGCTGACAGGTGGGGCAATTGAGCAGTGTTGGCAATGTCCTCATTTATGCCAGGCCAGTAGACAGCCTCTCGGGCCCTCCGTCGGCACTTCTCTATGCCGAGATGGCCCTTGTGCAGCTGCTCTAAAACCAGGTGATGCATGCTGTGTGGGATCACGATGCGGTCCAGCTTCAGGAGGACTCCTTCAACGACTTCCAGATCGTCTCGAATATTATAGAACTGCGGGCATTGTCCCTTGTGCCATCCGTCAGTCATGTGGCGCATCACACGTTGTAGCAGGGGTCAGCCACAGTCTCACGGCGAATGTGGGTTAGGCGTTCATCCGTGGCCAGCAGATTGGCGGCCGTGAGGGCCACATGGGCGTCAACTTGGCAAACGAACCCCTCTGGGCCGGACGGAGTGGTGACTGCCCTGGACAGAGCGTCGGCTATGATCAGGTCCTTACCCAGTGTGTACACAAGCTGGAAATCATATGTCCGGAGCTTGAGCAGAATGTGTTGTAGGCGAGGGGTCATGTCACTGAGGTATTTTTGGATGATGCCGACCAGCGGGCGATGGTCGGTCTCCACAGTGAACTGGGGAAGGCCATGCACGTAGTCATGGAACTTGTTGACACCGGTCAACAGGCCTAGGCACTCCTTCTCGATTTGCGCATAGTGCTGCTCTGTGGGGGTCATGGCCCGTGATGCATAGGCAACAGGGGCCCATGATGAGGCGTCATCTCATTGCAGGAGCACCGCCCCTATGCCAGATTGGCTAGCGTCCATTGATATTTTCGTCTCCCGTGCAGGATCGAAAAACGCCAATACCGGGGCAGTGGTCAGCTTGACATTGAGCTCCTCCAATTCATGCTGGTGGGCGGGAAGCCACTGGAAGTCCGTCGTCTTCCTAACTAGGTTGCGGAGAGCCGTGGTGTGGGAAGCGAGGTTAGGAATGAACTTTCCTAGGAAGTTGATCATTCCTAAGAACTGGAGCACCACCTTCTTATCCGCCGGCTTCTGCATGGCCGTGATGGCTGCCACCTTGTCCGCATCCGGCCGCACACCCAACCGGGAGATGTGGTCTCCTAAAAACTTGAGTTTGGTCTGGCCGAAAGAACATTTGGCTCTGTTGAGGCACAGGCCTTGGTCCCGTATTCGCTTAAAAACGCGTTGGGGGTGACTGATATGCTCCTGCGGGGTGGTGGACCAGATGATGATGTCGTCCACATAGACGCGCACACCCTCGATGCCCTCCATCATCTGCTCCATGATGCGGTGGAACACTTCAGATGCTGATATGATTCCAAATGGCATTCTATTGTAGCAGTACCTGCCAAATAAGGTGTTGAAAGTACACAGCTTTCTGCTGGACTTGTCCAATTGAATCTGCCAGAAGCCCTTTGATGCATCCAGTTTGGTGAATATGTTGGCTCGAGCCATCTCGCACGTGATCTCCTCATGCTTGGGGATAGGGTAATGCTCCCGCATGATGTTACGATTTAAATCCTCCGGGTCGATACAGATCCGGAGCTCGCCGGAAGGTTTCTTGACGCACACCATGGAACTGACCCAGTCGGTTGGTTCCGTCACTCTGGAAAGCACTCCTTGGTCCTGGAGATCCTGCAGCTGCTGCTTGAGGCGGTCCTTGAGGGGTGCTGGGACTCTGCGAGGTGCATGAACCACAGGTGTGGCGTCCTGTTTGAGCAGGATTTTGTATGTGTAGGGAAGTGTGCCCAAGCCTTCGAAGACATCTCGGTGTTGAGTGATGATGGCACTTAGTTGCGCCCTGAAGTCCGCATCTTGGAAGTCAGACGTGACCTCTGGAGAGAGGGAATGTACGCGCTGCACGAGGTTGAGGAGCTTGCATGCCTGTGCGCCTAGCAGGGAGTCCTTTGAGGAGCCCACGATCTCGATGGGTCGGGTGACTTTTCGCGAGTTGTGCGTCACCTCGAGTTGGCATGACCCAGTGGTGGGGATGACGTTACCATTACAGTTGACCAGTTGGCAATTGGATGGAAGAATTGTTGGTTTGACCCCCAGGGTTTGAAATGCTGACCATGCGAAGAGATTGGCAGAAGCACCAGTGTCCAGACGGAATCTGATCTGGGATTGGTTGACCGTCAGGATGGCACACCACTCGTTGTCCGGATCAATGCTGTGCACCAACAGCGGCTGGTGCTTTCGATTCGGGGACAGCCTGTTCTTGGTTATAACAGCGACTCAAAAAGGCTCCGTGTCCTCGGAGTCACTGGTCTGCATGAAGTCAGGATCAGACTCGGTGAAGGTCGGTTGGATTGCCCGAACATTCCTGCGAGGCTGGTTAAATCGTTGAGAGTTGGCAGGCTGGGCTGCTCGACAGCAGGCAGCATAGTGACCAAGCCTGCCACAGCGTAGGCACTGTTTCGATTTTGCAGGGCATTGCCGCTTTAAGTGGGCAGAGCCACAGTTGCCGCACGTCGTGATGTCAGTGCGTTCGTTGCGCCACCGCACATGCGCAGTACGGCCTTGCGTGGTGCAGGCCTGCGCATCGCGTTCCTCCACTTCACCGTCCCCTCGTTTGGCGCGAACAAGCGCGGGGGGTCACGAAAAGCGTGCGAAATGGCCGCCCTCCTCCAGACTGCGGCCCGGGAGGTGTTCGATCGTTTGGACCCGTTCTGCTTCATGGGGCCCTTGCCGTGCCGTTTCAGCTGCCTGTATGTAGGAGTACCGGCTAGTGGCATTCTCCTGCAGGACACAGGTCTCGATGGCAGTCGCTAGGGTTAGTTGCTTAACTTTAAGGAGCTGCTGACGCAGGGTGTCCGACATGACCCCAAAAACAATCTGGTCGCGTATCATGGAGTCGGAGGTTGGCCTATAGCCGCAGGATTGCGTGAGGATGCGGAGGTGTGTTAAATAGGATTGGAAAGGCTCGTCCTTGCCCTGCAAGCGCTGCTGGAACAGGTACCTTTCGAAGCTTTTGTTGACTTCAATACTGAAGTGTGTGTCGAATTTGAGGAGCACCGTCTTGTACTTGGTCTTGTCCTCGTCATCCGCGAATGTCAGGGAGTTAAAGATGCGGATGGCATGCTGCCCAGCCGTGGAGAGCAGAAGGGCTATCTTCCTGGTGTCCGATGCATTCTCCCTGTCCGTGGCCTCGAGGAAGAGCTGGAAGCGCTGTTTAAATATTTTCCAATTTACCCCGGGATTGCCAGCGATGCGGAGCGGCGGCGGCGGGTTGATGTTCTCCATGCTGTAGGATGCCGGAATGCTGAGAAGTTGCAGGTAGGTCTCATAAGTGCTAGATTGCGGCCACTCCTTGTACCATGTCATGTTGGGTGTTCTGGTTCACAAACAAGCCAACAATGCTGGAAGTGGTGTTACGCTATTTTATTAACTGTTCAACTATGCTAACATACTGCAAACGTGGGTATAAGCAGTACCAGCTTAACTGTGGACCCTTTCCTATCACTAGCTATGGTGAGGCACTCAGCGCATGGTGAATGTCTGTGATGCAGGCTGCGAGCTCTGTGCTCTGAGCTGGCTGCTGCTAGAATGAGCGGGAACTCTCCTGTCCCCTGTCTTTATAGTGCATGTGCTCTCATTGGTGATTGGCTGCGGTGTTATGTATGCTGCTTGGTCCTACTGCATGTCCACCAGTGTGTGTATGTGATTGCACCATAATGTACTGATGTATATTATGACAGAAAGTAGGTGTGTCACTTGCAAGAAGTGTGTACCACATCTCACATTTGTAAGGTGCTTCAACCTCACTGGAAAATGCACCAGCAGCAACCTTCTACAACCTGGTGTGTTCAAAGCGACTGCAGGTGTAAGGTCTGTAGAATTTATCACACATCTTGTATTAGATTGTGGTTCTGCAGAAAAATCTGTGACGGCAAAGGAGAACGCTTGTATGGTGACTTCCTTGTTTACATATTCGCTTAGCCGCACTTTGCACTTCATACACGACAGCATCCATCGCATTCGCAATATTCCCTTATCCGCATTTTCTTTCCCCTCTCTCCTCTTTCACCGAGGAGATGGCAGCCATGATTGTGCAGAGATCTTGAAAGGTTTTAAAAGGGGCATGGTGTTGAAGTCTTTGGAAGCGAATTCAGTCCGTTAGTCCTGGAAATGGACATTTAATTCTCCTTTGGTAAGCATCTTTCCGACATGGGTGAGAAGTGGTGCCTGGGATGGTTACAGCTGATGCGCAGCCTAAATGGAAAGATTAACCTCTCGTTCCAGAGCTGCAATAACAGCTTTGTTCAATTTTGAAATATTCACGAGTTTTGTTTTTTAAAATTTTCAATCCAGTGGGGGAAATTCTCCGCCCTCGCCGCTAGTAGCAGGGTTCCTGATGCGGTGGAGAATCGGGCACCCGGGGTGAAAATGGGATTGACGCCCAGGATTGGGGTTCACTCCCACGTGAGCGGGAGGTTGCAAATTCTCCACGTTCGCATGATTTTCCGGTCCTCTGGGCTAGGAATCACGTATGCGGGATTTGCTCCTGGTATCTTCCAGCATGGCCCTGACGTAGTGAACCTCATGGTGGGCCAAAGGGGTAACCCCTTTAGGGCACTGCCTCCAAAGTCCATCTGAGAGCCACACATTCCCTCTACTTAGGGGGTCTCTGCAGATATTCCCCCTATTTTGGGGGTCTCTGGGGGTGCGGGCAGTTGAGTCACCCCTATACTTGAGGGGAAGGGGAGACTGGGAAAATCTAGGGTTGAGGGCTGATTTGCGATGTGGAGGGGGAGAGAGGTTTGGGGGGCTGAATTTACATGAGGGTTTGGTACCCCTGCTCAGCAGGAATCTTCGGCGGCATACCCAGTCCAGCAGGTGCTCCAATGACAGCCGCTACCGGTACACACGAGGCCTCATACCGCACCTCCTTGCCACTCCTCGGCCTGATGGGCAGCCAGCTCTCTATCCTCGCCTGCTGGCTCCTCTTCCTCTGAGGCAGGCTCTACTACTGCAGGACCCTCTTTGAGCAGCTCCTACTCATACAGAGTCAGTTCATCTTGCAGGCCTGCGGCGACCAGGATTAAGGCCACCATTCCTGGTTGGATTCCAAAATCGATTGTCTGTAGGGGGTGAAAGGCAGACATGCACCCCTGCCCACCCAGGTCCACTGGGCTACACAATGACCCAACCTCACTGCTGCCCCTGCTCCCACATGTCATCTACCCCCGCCTCCCCAATCCTTCACCCACCCCTGGCCATTCCCCCAGCACTCTGCCCTCTGCAACACACCCCTGGCCCAATTGGTGCCCGGCAGCAGCACCAATGGCTGGCCCTACCTGGAACAGCTGTACGCTCTGCGAACCCTGTCCTGTATGGTGGACCGCATGATGCCCTGCTGATGAGTGGTTCTGAGAGTGGGTAAGTGGGATGGAGATTGGGGGTTGGGTGGGGGCACCCATACAGCCAGTGTCACTCTGCACAATGTTGGGCCACAGTAAGCGGTCAGTGGGTTGCGCCGGAAGATAGCTGCCTTGCAGGCCGTGACAGTGGTGGTCCATGCCTGGACACTGTGGTCCGCTGGGGGGTGGGGGTGCGGTCAGCCCGGCCCCACTGCCCATCTGCTGGTCACCCCCAATCACCCCCCTCGCTACCACCTTTCCCAGACCTGGCAGTTGCCCCTCCCCAGCCAGCCATGCCAGCGGCACGACTGCCAGTCCACAGTCGCGCCCTCTGGGAGCATGTCCTACCTCCTCTCTCTCCCTCAGCGACCATGGCGCCTGTTTCCCGATTTTTAAAACCACAAGTGAAACTTGCCATCGGTAATGCCTCCTGGCGGAGGGGGAGCATCGTGGGAGCCGCGGAGAATACCAGTCAAGCCCGTTAATTATATGCCAGTGGTGTTTAATGTACAGGTGGAGTAGAATGCATTGACGTCGCTGTCAAGGCACTGGAGCATGGCATTTAGGGCAGCACGATGGCACAGTGGTTAACACTGCTGCCTCACTAGTCCAGGTTCAATTCCGGCCTCGGGTGACTGTGTGGAGTTTGCACATTCTCCCCATGTCTGCGTGGGTTTCCTCCAGGTGCTCCACTTTCCTCGCACAGTCCAAAGATGTGCACGTTAGGTAGATTGGCCATTTCAAATTGCCTCTGAGTATCCAATGGGTTAAGTGGGGTTGCTGGGTTATGGGTATAGGGTGGGCATGGGCCT
Organism: Scyliorhinus torazame; assembly: GCF_047496885.1. NCBI lineage: Eukaryota > Metazoa > Chordata > Chondrichthyes > Carcharhiniformes > Scyliorhinidae > Scyliorhinus > Scyliorhinus torazame. Next base: position 65,311,222 of record NC_092708.1, on the reverse strand, counting down.
AGGTAGGGTGCTCTTTGCAAGGGTCAGTGCAGACTCGATCGGCCAAATGGCCTCCTTCTGCACTTTAAGGATTCTATGGTTCCGTCGGGTGCCCGGCGCCGGCCATGATTTTTGCCTCACACGTGATTATTCTCCCAATCACGTTTCATGATTCCGGCGTCCAGGATGGAGAATGCCGCCCATCGTCTCCCAAGCAGAGAATTTTGGCTAAGGTGCTGGTTTAGCACACTGGGCTAAATAGCTGGCTTGTAATGCAGAACAAGGTAGCAGCGCGGGTTCAATTCCCTGTATCAGCCTCCCCGAACAGGTGCCGGAATGTGGCGACTAGGGGCTTTTCACAGCAACTTCATTGAAGCCGACTTGTGACAATAAGTGATTATTATTATTAATATATTTGTATTGTTCGGAGGCTCCCCCTATCGGTTGTATACAGGTATTACAATTTGCTGCACAATAATTGCATGAGCCAATGCTGCCTTCATATTGCTGGCAATTTTGCCATTTGCAAACATTTTGTGATTCCCACGAATGGCAGAACTTTACTGCATGCTGACGAACAAACTGTGCCATTTAATCTATGGATGGGTGGTTTAACTTCATGCTGCCCATCATCCTGATTTTGTGATCTTCACAGTGCCACTAATTAGAAGCACTGAGGAAAACCCAGATCCTCTCTAAAGGAGGGACAGTTGGCTCTTGATCTGGTTTATACCTCCTCTTGGTTAATTCAGAATAGCATGAGGACAGGTGGTAATGGCAGAAATAGTAGGCCACAAAAGGGGATAGATACTGATGTGTTGGGTATGCCGGGTCTGCGAGGACTGCGTTTACTGCAGCAGTGAGAGAGACAGGCTTCCAACACTTGAAGAAATGCAACTCGATTTTATTGAACTCTTAACTATCATACATACTTTAACTGTGGGTTGACACGATGCTGACTTAACTGGAGATCTGAGGCTAACCTGATCAGACTATCTTACTGCCACATGGTGGATGTTCTAGTTTCTGCTCACGGGCTCTGACTGTCTCAGAGGCTGGATCCCAAGAGCCAGGGAAACTAGTGCCCTCTGGCTTTATAGTGGTCGTGTCCTGTCTGGTGATTGGCTGCTGTGTTCTGTGTGTTCACTGGTTATCCTGTGTGTCAATCACTGCCTGTCTGTGCACCATCATATACCTGTGTGTATATTATGACATCTCCTCCACTTTTTTTTTTTACTAATTAAAAAATGTGTGTAGGTCAATAAATAGTGAGTGTGTGTGTGTACAGGAGCCTGACTATGTACAAAGTATGTTAACGTATTTACATGGGAAGGTGTCTAGTGCAGATAGAGGGCAGATAACAAATTAGGAAGAAACAATATGTACAGATGTGTAAACAGATCGCAAGGTAATGCAACATTCAGTCTATAAATTCACTCTCTGTGGCGGGCGACGAATTCTGGTTGACTGCCTCAAGGGTGGGTCAGGGGCCGCCTGCACTTGAACGGGCGGAACTGCCTCCAATGTAGAGGTCGGTAAAAGAACTGGCAGATCGGTGGCCTCGTGGAAGGGCGCGTCCTGAGGAACCAGCATGCGAGGCGGGACATCACGTTCAGGTGGCAGGCGTGGAAGCAGCCGCAGTGCCCGCCTATTACACCGAAGAAAGGAGCCATCATGCATGCGAATGAGGGACGATCTCGGGCCACTTGCATGAAAGAGGTCAATACCAACTTTGGACCATGGGGAGGACACCAGTTCATGCGGCTGTGGAGTCTCTTTGGGCTGAGCCGGCTGGAACCTTTGACACATTGGGCAATTGAGGACCGTGTTGCCGATATCCTGATTGATGCCTGGCCAATATGCTGCCTCTCGGGCTCGACGGCGACACTTTTCGACTCCCAGGTGACCCTTGTGGATTTGGCCGAGGACCAGCTCTCGCATGCTCTGTGGGATTACTATCCTGTCCAGCTTCATTAATGTGCCACCCACTACCGCTAGATCATCCTTTACATTATAAAACTGGGGGCACTGCCCCTTTTGCCAACCATCCGTGAGATGTTGCATTACCCACTAGAGTAAAGGATCCCTGGCCGTCTCCTGACGAATTTGCACGACCCTTTCAGCAGTCGCCGGAAAGTTGGATGCACAAAACTTCACCTGAGCGTCTATCTGACAGACAAAGTCCGACTGCTCACATGGCGTGGTGATGGATCTAGAGAGTGCGCCGGCCACAATGAGCTCTTTGCCTGGGGTGTAGACCAGGTCGAAATCGTAGCGGCGGAGTTTGAGGAGGATACGTTGTAGCCTTGGCGTCATGTCACTGAGGTCTTTTTGGATGATATGAACCAATGGCCTGCACTCTGTCTTGACCGTGAATTTGGGGAGTCCATACACGTAATCATGGAATTTGTCAATCCCTGTCAGGAGGCCCAGGCACTCTTTTTCAATCTGAGTGTATCGTTGCTCAGTAGGTGTCATGGCTCTAGAGGTATATGCGACTGGGGCCCAGGAGGAGGATTCATCCCGCTGGAGGAGTACTGCCCCAATGCCAGGTTGGCTCGCGTCGGTGGAGATCTTTGTCTCCTTGGCGGAGTCAAAAAACGTCAGTACCGGGGCCTTGGTGAGTTTCGCCTTGAGTTCACGCCACCCTTGCTCATGAGCGGGGAGCCACTGGAAGTCCGTAGTTTTTTTGATAAGATTGCGGAGAGCTGTGGTGTGTGATGCAAGGTTGGGGATAAATTTCCCAAGGAAATTGACTATCCCTAGGAAGCGGAGGACCGCCTTCTTGTCCTCCGGGGTCTTCATGGCGTTGATCGCCGACATCTTGTCTGCATCTGGCTGCACACCGAACTGCGAAATATGGTCGCCAAGGAACTTTATTTCTGCTTGACCGAACGAGCATTTGGCTCTATTGAGTCGGAGGCCATGCTCGTGGATCCTGTGGAACATTCGCTTGAGGCGATCGATGTGCTCCTGAGGAGTTATGGACCAGATAATAATATCATCGACGTACACTCGCACCCCCTCGATGCCCTCCATCATTTGCTCCATTATGCGGTGGAACACCTCCGAGGCGGAGATGATGCCAAAGGGCATCCGGTTGTAACAGTAGCGACCGAACGGGGTGTTAAATGTACACAACTTTCGACTGGACGCGTCCAGGTGTATTTGCCAAAACCCCTTGGAGGCATCCAGCGTCGCGCAGGTCAAGGAGATGCAGCCTGAGTGAGTGAGACACAGACAGAGTGAGAATTTGGTAATTTGGTGCAGTGAGGTAATTGGGAAAGGTAAGTGGTTAATCTAATTTTGCTGTTTTTCAGTTACAAGTGCAGTGTAGATTAGTGTCTGATTGGCTGAAGCTGCCCCCACACTAATTGCTGAGAGGCAGTTATCTGGCAGTCACCTGAGGCCTGTTGAGGGGCACAAAGGTACACATTGTTTTCTTCTCTTTGAAGTTTTAGTGTGAGTCATCCTAAAGTCTGTATAAAAGACAGACAGAAAGCGCACATTAGTAAGCATTGCGCAGGTCAAGGAGACACAGCCTGAGTGAGTGAGACACAGACAGAGTGAGAATTTGGTAATTTGGTGCAGTGAGGTAATTCGGTGAAGAGTGGGAGAAGGTGCTTTTTCCCGACTGTTTTGTTCGCTCTCTTTCTTCAGGCCTAATTTCGGGAGCCGTTCGGAGGAGGAGGAGCAGTCTCTGTGAGTATAAAAACCTAACAGTAACTTCCTGTTTTCCAGTTTTTCCCAAAAAAAGTTACGTCAGAGGGAAGCTGTGATCTGATTGGTTGATAGCAAATCTGCCCCCAATTTTAAAAAAAACACAGCTAAACTCGTTAACTTAAATTAAACTAATTAATTAATTAGTGATGGCTGGTCAGGTGATGTGCTTGAGCTGCTTGATGTGGGATCTGGCAGATCCCATTGTGTGCTGCAGCGACCACATCTGCAGTAAGTGTTGGCTGCTCGAAAAGCTCCGGCTCAGAGTTGATGAGCTGGAGTCTGAGCTTCAAACACTGAGGCACATCCGGGAGGGGGAGACTTAACTGGACACTGTGTTTCAGGAGGCAGTCACACCTGTCAGAGTAAGTAGTTTAAATCCTGCCAGTGGCCAGGGACAGCAGGGTGTGACTGCAAGTCAGGCAGGTAAAGGGAACCAGCAGTCAGGAACTCAGGAGCCTCAGCCCTTGACCCTGTCCAACAGGTATGAGGCATTTGCTCCCTGTGTGGATGGCGAACAGGGCTGCAGGAAGGATGAGTCAGCTGACCAAGGCACCATGGTTCAGCAGGCCATTCAAGGGGAGGGAGTAAATAGGCAAGTTGTAGTTGTAGGGGATTCTATTATCAGGGGGATAGATAGTATCCTTTGTGAGCAGGATAAAGAGTCCTGCATGGTATGTTGCCTGCCCGGTGCTAGGGTGCGGGACATCTCTGACCGGCTTGAAAGGATACTGGAGAGGGAGGGGGAGGATCCAGTTGTTGTGATCCATGTCGGTACCAACAACATAGGCAAGTCTAGGAAAGAGGACCTGTTTAGAGATTATAAAGAGCTAGGATTCAAATTAAAAAACAGGTCCTCAAGGGTCATAATCTCCGGATTACTGCCTGAGCCATGTGCAAATTGGCAATAGGGGGCAAGAATAAGGGAGGTTAACACATGGCTGAAAGAGTGGTGTGGGAAAGAGGGGTTCCTTTTCTTGGACACTGGCATCAGTTTTGGGACAGGGGGACCTATACCGTTGGGATGGTCTCCACCTGAACTGAGCTGGGACCAGTGTTCTGGTGAAAAGAGTAAATAGGGTAGTCAATAGGACTTTAAACTAAAGATTGGGGGGGAAGGGAAAGTCAGGGAACCAAGAGGTGAAGTAATCAGTGGGAAGCGTAGCTGCTTAGGAATACAAAAAAGCACAAAAAGACAAAACTCAGGAGAGGTTACAATAGTCCCCATCCCACAAAATATGACAGTGTATGGAAAGGCTCAGTAAACCAAGGCCCACCACACTAAGAAAACAAAAAGGGACGGTCAATAGAGAATTAACGGTGCTATATTTAAATGCGCGCAGTGTACGGAACAAGGTAGACGAGCTTGTGGCCCAGATTGTGACTGGCAGGTATGATGTGGTAGGCATCACAGAGACATGGTTGCAGGGGGTTCAGGACTGGCATTTAAACATCCAGGGATTCACAACCTATCGAAAAGACAGGGAGGTGGGCAGAGAGGGCGGGGTTGCCTTGTTAATTAGGAATGAAATTAAATCAATAGCACTAAACGACATAGGGTCAGATGATGTGGAGTCTGTGTGGGTAGAGTTGAGGAACCACAAAGGCAAAAAAACCATAATGGGAGTTATGTACAGGCCTCCTAACAGTGGTCAGGACTGGGGGCACAAAATGCACCACGAAATAGAAAGTGCATGTCAGAAAGGCAAGGTCACAGTGATCATGGGGGACTTCAATATGCAGGTGGACTGGGTAAATAATGCTGCCAGTGGACCCAAGGAAAGGGAATTCATTGAATGTTTACAGGAGGGCTTTTTGTAACAGCTTGTGATGGAGCCCATGAGGGAACAGGCCATACTGGACTTAGTGTTATGTAATGAGCCAGACTTGATTAAAGATCTTAAAGTAAGGGAGCACTTAGGAGGCAGTGATCGTAATATGGTAGAATTCAATCTCCAATTTGAAAGAAAGAAGGTAGAATCAGATGTAAAGGTGTTACAGTTAAATAAAGGTAACTACAGGGGCATGAGGGAGGAACTGACGAAAATCGACTGGGAGCAGAGCCTAGTGGGAAAGACAGTAGAACAGCAATGGCAGGAGTTTCTGGGAGTAATTGAGGACACAGTACAGAGGTTCATCCCAAAGAAAAGAAAGGTTATCAGAGGGGGGATTAGGCAGCCATGGCTGACAAAGGAAGTTCGGGAATGCATCAAAGCAAAAGAGAAAGCCTATAATGTGGCAAAGAGTAGTGGGAAGTCAAAAGATTGGGAAGGCTATAAAAACAAACAGAGGATAATAAAGAGAGAAATAAGGAAAGAGAAGATCAACTATGAAGGTAGGCTAGCCAGTAACATTAGGAATGATAGTAAAAGTTTCTTTAAATAAATTAAAAACAAACGGGAGGCAAAAGTTGACATTGGGCCGCTCCAAAATGACACTGGTAATCTAGTGATGGGAGACAAGGAAATAGCTGAGGAACTAAATAAGTACTTTGCGTCAGTCTTCACAGTAGAAGACCTGAGTAATATCCCAACAATTCAGGAGAGTCAGGGGCAGAGTTGAATATGGTAGCCATCACAAAGGAGAAAGTGCTAGAGAAACTAAGAGGTCTAAAAATTGATAAATGTCCGGGCGCAGATGGGCTACATCCTAGAGTTCTAAAGGAGGTAGCTGAAGAAATAGTGGAGGCGTTAGTTATGATCTTTCAAAAGTCACTGGAGTCATGGAAAGTCCCAGAGGATTGGAAAATCGCTGTTGTAACCCCCCTGTTCAAGAAGGGAACAAGGAAAAAGATGGAAAACTATAGGCCAATTAGCCTAACCTCGGTTGTTGGCAAGATTCTAGAATCCATTGTTAAGGATGAGATTTCTAAACTCTTGGAAGTGCAGGGTCGGATTAGGACAAGTCAGCATGGATTTAGTAAGGGGAGGTCGTGCCTGACAAACATGTTAGAGTTCTTTGAAGAGATAATAAATATGTTAGACCAAGGAGAGTCAATGGATGTTATCTATCTTGACTTCCAAAAGGCCTTTGATAAGGTGCCTCACGGGAGACTGCTGAGTAAAATGAGGGCCCATGGTATTCGAGGCAAGGTACCAACATGGATTGACGATTGGCTGTCAGGCAGAAGGCAGAGAGTTGGGATAAAAGGTTCTTTTTCGGAATGGCAACCGGTGACGAGTGGTGTCCCGCAGGGTTTAGTATTGGGGCCACAGCTGTTCTCTTTATATATTAACGATCTAGATGACGGGACTGGGGGCATTCTGGCTAAGTTTGCCGATGATACAAAGATAGGTGGAGGGGCAGGTAGTATGGAGGAGGTGGGGAGGCTGCAGAAAGATTTAGACAGTTTAGGAGAGTGGTCCAAGAAATGGCTGATGAAATTCAACGTGGGCAAGTACGAGGTCTTGCACTTTGGAAAAAAGAATAGAGGCATGGACTATTTTCTAAACGGTGACAAAATTCATAATGCTGAAGTGCAAAGGGACTTGGGAGTCCTAGTCCAGGATTCTCTAAAGGTAAACTTGCAGGTTGAGTCCGTAATTAAGAAAGCAAATGCAATGTTGTCATTCATCTCAAGAGGCTTGGAATATAAAAGCAGGGATGTGCTTCTGAAGCTTTATAAAGCATTAGTTAGGCCCCATTTAGAATACTGTGAGCAATTTTGGGCCCCACACCTCAGGAAGGACATACTGGCACTGAGCGGGTCCAGCGGAGATTCACACGGATGATCACAGGAATGGTAGGCCTAACATACGATGAACGTCTGAGGCTCCTGGGATTATATTCATTAGAGTTTAGGAGGTTGAGGGGAGATCTAATAGAAACTTACAAGATAATGAATGGCTTAGATAGGGTGGATGTAGGGAAGTTGTTTCCATTAGCAGGGGAGACTAGGACCCGGGGGCACAGCCTTAGAATAAAAGGGAGTCACTTTAGAACAGAGATGAGGAGAAATTTCTTCAGCCAGAGAGTGGTGGGGCTGTGGAATTCATTGCCACAGAGGGCGGTGGAAGCCGGGACGTTGAGTGTCTTTAAGACAGAAGTTGATAAATTCTTGATTTCTCGAGGAATTAAGGGCTATGGAGAGAGCGGGTAAATGGAGTTGAAATCAGCCATGATTGAATGGTGGAGAGGACTCGATGGGCCGAATGGCCTGACTTCCGCTCCTATGTCTTATGGTCGTGAAAAACTTGGCGTGAGCCATTTCGCTGGTGATCTCTTCTCGTTTAGGTATAGGGTAGTGTTCCCTCATGATGTTACGGTTCAAATCTTTGGGGTCAATACAAATGCGGAGTTCCCCTGACGTTTTTTTGACACAGACCATGGAGCTAACCCAGTCCGTGGGTTCAGTGACCTTAGAAATGACGCCCTGGTTCTGGAGGTCTTGCAGCTGCTGCTTGAGGCGGTCCTTAAGGGGTGCTGGCACCCAACGCGTTGCATGAACCGCAGGTGTGGCATTCGGCTTCAGCAGTATCTTGTATCGGTAAGGTAATGTCCCCATACCTTCGAAGACGCTGTGGTATTGTGCTATGATGGCATCTAATTGGGCTTGGAAGTTGACATCTATCGAGGCCGTTGCCTCTGCGGACGACATGGTGTGAACCCGCTGCACAAGATTCAGGATTTTGCAGGCCCGAGTACCGAGCAGGGAAACTCTGTTGGTTCCTACAATTTCAAAATGCAGGGTTGCTTTTGAAGAACGATGGGATACCGCAAGCTGGCATGAGCCACTGGCAGCAATGGCATTGCCATTGTAGTCGAGGAACTGGCAGGCCGGTGGTAGAATGCTTGGCTTGACGCGGTTGGTGTCAGACTTCGAAATGACGTTCGCTGAAGCGCCGGTGTCCAGCCTGAAGCATATGCGAGCCTTGTTGACCGTGAGGGTGGCACACCACTCATCGTCCAGATCAATGCTCATCACTGGGAGTTGTTTCACCTTCTTCGCTGAAAGCATCGTATGCTTGGTGATGATGTCCACCCGGAATGGGGATGTGAGGCCCTCGGTGTCGGAATCTGGAACCATGTCGGAGTCTGCAACGGGTTGCTGTACTGACCAGACGTTCCTGCACTGCAACTGGGATCGCCGTGTATTGGGCAGTTGAGCAGATCTGCACAGGGCTGCGTAGTGGCCAAGCTTGCTACACTGGAGACAGCGTTGAGATTTCACAGGACATTGCTGCTTTAAATGGGCGGAGCCACAGTTGTTGCACGTCATGGCGCCAACGTCAGGACGCTCCGTGCGCCACCGCGCATGCGCGGTGCGGTCGAACGATGTGCGCACCTGCGCAGTTCGGTCGTCGGCCTCGCCGTCCCCTTGGTCGTGGCACGCATGCACAGGAGGCCGGGTAAAGCGCGCAAAATGGCCGCCCTCATCCAGACTCAGGCCCTGGAGTTGTTTACGGCCGCACCCGTTATGCATCGTGGGGGCCTTGCCGCCTTGATATGGGAGTACCAGTTGTTAGCGTGCTCATGGAGGACGCAGGTTTCGATGGCGATGGTAAGGGTGAGCTGCTTAACTTTAAGGAGCTGCTGGCGAAGGGGATCGGAGTGGACCCAGAAAACGATCTGGTCGAGGATCATGGAGTCGGAAGTGGAGCCGCAGTTGCAGGACTGCGCGAAGATACGGAGATGGGTTAAGAAGGACTGAAAAGGTTCATCCTTACCCTGAAGCCTCTGCTGGAACACATAGAGTTCAAAGCTCTCGTTGACTTCAATGTCACAGTGGCTGTCGAACTTCAGCAGGACTGTTTTAAACTTTGTCTTGTCCTCGCCTTCAGCAAAGGTGAGGGAGTTGAAGATGTGGATAGCGTGGCCCCCGGCTGTAGAGAGGAAGAGAGCGATCTTCCTGGCATCCGATGCGGTTTCAAGGTCGGTGGCGTCAAGATACAGCTGGAACGTCTGCTTAAAAATCTTCCAGTTAGCACCGAGGTTGGCGGCGATGCGGAGCTGCGGGCGAGCGCGGACCCTGTCCATGTTACCGGATGGCTGATTGCTGGTCAAAGGCAGACTATCTCAAGGTAGGTCCGTCAAACTCAAGCATGACTCACTGGTACCATGATGTGTTGGGTATGCCGGGTCTGCGAGGACTGCGTTTGCTGCAGCAGTGAGAGAGACAGGCTTCCAACACTTGAAGAAATGCAACTCGATTTAATTGAACTCTTAACTATCATACATACTTTAACTGTGGGTTGACACTATGCTTTCTTGACTGGAGACCTGAGGCTAACCTGACCAGACTATCTTACTGCCACATGGTGGATGTTCTAGTTGCTGCTCACGGGCTCTGACTGTCTCAGAAGCTGGATCCCAAGAGCTGGGAAAACAAGTGCCCTCTGGCTTTATAGTGGCCATGTCCTGTCTGGTGATTGGCTGCTGTGTTCTGTGTGTTCACTGGTCATCCTGTGTGTCAATCACTGCCTGTCTGTGCACCATCATATATACCTGTGTGTATATTATGACAAGTACCAAATAAAAAAATCAGCAAACAGTTATTTCCCACTACAATTAATTTTAAAATGTTGTATTAAAGCAGATGGAATTGTTCCAAATCATCAGACGTTTCCCTGCTTGGAGGGCCAGCTCTCCAATCATGTGTTCAAACAGCGTTTGCAGGAGGCAGGAAACAAATAAACTTCACTTGCTGCAGCGTGGTCACCACTTAGCTGCTTCACTGGATTTCCAGTTGCTCCAAAGTGACTGAGTTCCTGGCTAAAGGCTGTCAGAATACCAATGATTTAATTATCCGTATGCATCAACAGTTGTGAAGAATATCCTTTATCATTACTGAATGGATTTACCTCTGCAAGGTTACTGGAGGGAAATCGAGGTTCCTGTAAGTGTGAATTAATTTTTTGCAATTCCCATGCAGCCTTCTGGGAGCTAAGCAGTTCCAACCGATGAGCCTCCCTTCAGTCCATACAATCTCTATCTTACCCTCTATTGTTAAAGAGTCAATCAGTGTTACTGAACAATGAAAGTGCCATTAACCATTTCAGGTTTGGTAGAAAGAGGTGGGACTGCAGAAAATTATTTTGCAGCTAAGAAAACACAGTGAATGAGACAACTGTAAGTTAGTTATTTTTTTGCTTTTTTAAGTGGGTAAAAAATGTTAGAATACGTTTATTTCTATTACTACTCTCAACAAATATATCAAAATAGGAATTGTGTGAAAGTGAGGACATGAATAAATATAACTTCAATGGGGGTAGCCAGAACCAGGGGTCATGGCGTGAGGATACGGGGGAGACACTTTATGATTCACATGAGGAGAAATTTCTTCACCCGGGGAATGGTCAGCCTGTCGAATTCGCTGCCACAAAACGTTGTTGAGGCCAATACATTGTATGTTTTGAAGAAGCAGTTCGATACAGAACATGGGGGCGAAGGGGATCAAAGGAAATGGGGTGAAGGCGGAATTGAGTTGGATGATCAGCCATGATCAGAATGAATGGTGGAGTGGGCTTGAAGGACCGAATGGCCTCTTCCTGCTCCTAGTTTCTACGTTTCTATGTGAGGCACGATCAATTAAACAAAGACGTAGTGGTGGCGGCGATGTCGATGCTGGCCCGATGTTCGGTGACTCCGGGAGCGTGCCGAAATCCTCTTCATCCTCGGGCGTGGGCAGCGGAAGGACGGATGGTCCTGATGGGGATAATGCTGGGAGCGCCGGGGGAGGGAAGGGTGGCTCCAGGTCGGAGAGGTGTGTGTGTGTTGAACCTGCTGGTGCCAGGTCCCTGAGGGAGGCAGTATCCTGGCGGCCGTCGGGGTATGCCACGTAGGCATACTGGGGGTTGGCATGGACCAATTGCACCCTTTCCACCAACGGGTCTGCCTTGTGGAGGCGGACGTGCCTACGGAGCAGGACTGGTCCTGGAGCTGCGAGCCAAGTCGGGAGCGACATCCCGGATGTGGACTTCCTGGGGAAGGCAAAAAGACATTCAGAGGGTGTGTTGTTAGTAGCGGTGCACAGCAGTAACCGAATGGAGTGGAGTGCATCAGGAAGGACCTCCTGCCAGCGAGAGGCTGGGAGGTTCCTGGACCGTAGGGCCAGTTGGACGGCCTTCCATACCGTCCCGTTCTTCCTCTCTACCTGCCAGTTTCCCCGGGGGTTATAACTGGTCGTCCTGCTGGAGGCAATACCCCTGCTGAGCAGGAACTGACGCAGCTCATCATTCATGAATAAGGATCCCCTGTCACTGTGGATATAGGTGGGGAAACCGAACTGAGCGAAGATAGTGTTTAGGGCTTTGATGACGGTGGCAGACGTCATGTTGGGGCATTGGATGGCGAAGGGGAACCTGGAGTACTCATCGACCACACTGAGAATGTACGTGTTTCGGTCGATGGAGGGGAGGGGTCCTTTGAAATCCACGCTGAGGCTTTCAAAGGGGCGGGAGGCCTTCACCAGGCGCGCACGGTCTGGCCGGTAGAAGTGCGGTTTGTACTCCGCACAGACCTGGCAGTCCCTGGTGATTGTCCGTACTTCCTCGACGGAGTAGGGCAGGTTGCGGGCCTTTATGAAATGGTACAACCGTGTGAGTCCCGGGTGACAAAGGCTGTCGTGCAGGGTCCGGAGTCTGTCTACTTGTGCGCTGGCACATGTATCTCGGGATAGGGCGTCTGGGGGCTCGTTGAGTTTGCCGGGGCGATACAAAATCTCCTAATTATAGGTGGAGAGCTCGATCCTCCACCGCAAGATTTTATCGTTTTTGATCTTGCCCCGCTGTGTGTTGTTCAACATGAAGGCTACCGACCGTTGGTCAGTGAGGAGAGTGAATCTCCTGCCGGCCAGGTAATGCCTCCAATGCCGCACAGCTTCAACGATAGCTTGGGCCTCTTTTTCGACGGATGAGTGCCGAATTTCTGAGGCATGAAGGGTGCAGGAAAAGAATACCACGGGTCCGCCTGCCTGATTGAGGGTGGTGGCTAGGGCGACATCCGATGCGTCGCTCTCTACTTGAAAGGGCAGTGTCTCATCTACTGCGTGCATCCCGGCCTTGGCGATATCGGCTCTGATACGGACGAAGGCCTGCTGTGCCTCGGCCGTCAGGGGAAAATGGGTTGACTGTATGAGTGGGTGGGCCTTGTCCGCATAGTTTGGGACCCACTGGGCGTAGTACGAGAAGAACCCCAGGCAGCGTTTGAGGGCCTTGGGGCATTGGGGGAGGGGAAGGTCCATGAGGGAGTGCATGCAGTCGGGATCGGGCCCCAGAACTCCGTTCTGGACCACATAGCTGAGTATGGCTAAGCGGGTTGTGCTAAACACATACTTCTCCTTGTTGTAGGAGAGTGGCGGTGTGGAGAAATTTGGCAAGGTTGGCATCGTGATCATGCTGGTCATGGCCAGAGATGGTGACGCTGTCTAGGTATGGGAAGGTGGCCCGTAAACCATACCGGTCGACCATTCGGTCCATCTCCCTTTGGAAGACCGAGACCCCGTTAGTGACGCCGAAGGGAACCCTGGGGAAGTGATAGAGACGCCCATGCGCCTCGAAAGTGGTGTATGGGCGATCTGATTTACGCATGGGGAGCTGGTGGTAGGCGGATTTGAGGTCTACCGTTGAGAAGACCCGGTACTGTGCAATCTGATTGACCATATCAGATATGCGTGGGAGGGGGTACGCGTCGAGCTGCGTGTACCGATTGATGGTCTGGCTGTAGTCCATGACCATTCTGTGTTTCTCCCCAGTTTTAACGATTACCTCTTGGGCTCTCCAGGGGCTGTTGCTGGCCTCGATAATGCCCTCCCGAAGCAGCCGCTGGACCTTGGACCTGATGAAGGTCCTGTCCTTGGTGCTGTACCGTCTGCTCCTGGTGGCGAGGGGTTTGCAATCCGGGGTTAGATTGGAGAAGAGGGAAGACGGATCGACCTTTACGCACACAGTGAGGGGTGGTAGGGGCCCACCGAATTTGAGGGTTAGGCTTTGGAGGTTACACTGCAAGTCCAGGCCGAGTAGTAGGGCAGCGCAGAGGTTAGGGAGGACATAGAGGCGGAAGCTGCTGAATTCTATGCCCTGGACGGTGAGTGTGACCGTGCAGAACCCCCGGATCGCGACAGAATGGGATACGGAGGCCAGGGAAACCTTTTTGGTTGGCAGGGTGTACCGCGAGGGAGCAGCACCTTACCATATCCGGGTGTATGAAGCTTTTGGTGCTCCCGGAGTCCAGCAGGCAAGAGGCCACGTGGCCGTTGATGTTCACACTGGTCGATGCGGTGGCCAGGTTGTGCGGACGAGACTGGTCGATCGCCACTGAGGCGAATCGTGGTCAGTCGTCGTTGTCGTCGGATGATGGGGAGCCTGGGGGGCCCAGGTCCTGGAATGCTGTTGGTGTCCATGTCCCGTGAGGGGAGACAAGATGGCGGCGCCTGAAGATCCTGCAGGGGACAAAATGGCAGCACCCATGGGCCGTACATTGCGGGGGTTGGACAAGATGGCGGCACCCATGGGCCGCACGTAACTGAGGGGGAGATGATGGCGGCACCCAATGGCCGCGCGTGGCCCAGGGAAGTGAAGATGGCGGCGCCCACGGGCCGCGTGTGGCCCCGGGAGGTGAAGATGGCGGCGTCCATGGGCCGCACGTGGACTGAGGGGGAGAAGCTGGCAGCGCCCACTAGCCACGCGTGGTCCTGGGAAGTGAAGATGGCAGCGCCCACTGGCCGCGTGTGGCCCCGGGAGGTGAAGATGGCGGCGCCCACTGGCCGCGCGTGGTCCTGGGAGGTGAAGATGGCGGCGCCCACTGGCCGCGCGTGGTCCGGGGAGATGAAGATGGCGGCGCCCATGGTATGTAGGCTAGGGGGGTGGGGGCGATAGTGGTGACTTCGCGGGCCTGGCACACCACGGCGAAGTGCCCCTTTTTGCCGCAAGCCTTGGAAAGGGCAGTGCGGGCCGGGCAGCGTTGGCAAGGGTGCTTCTGCTGGCCGCAGAAGTTACATCGGGGACACCCGGGGTGCACGCGCTGGAGTGTGGAGCAGGCGTACTGGCTGGGTAAGGCCCCCGCTGGGGCGGCCGTCTGTGGGGTCCACGAGGGGTAGGAGGGGTGGGCCGCGTGGCTGGTAGGGTAGGCCTGAATGTTATGTGAGGCAACAGTCATGGAGAGCGCTAGCTTCTTTGTTTCCGCGAGGTTGAGCGTGGCCCCTTCTAACAGTCTTTGGCGTATTGCGTCCGACCCAATCCCCGTTACGAATGCGTCCCGCATAAGAATGTTGGGATGTTCGGTGGCCGTAACGGCCTGACAGTCACAGTCCAGGACGAGTGGGATTAAGGCCCGCCAAAAGTCTTCTATGGACTCACCAGGGAGTTTGGAGCGAGTGGCGAGTTTGTGCCTGGCGAAAAGCGTGTTCGTTTTCTGTGCGTACTTTTATTTGAGAAGCGCTATGGCCTTCCCGTAGTTCGGGGCGTCCTGGATCAGTGGAAACACGTGGAGCTCAACCTTGAGTACAGGATCTGCATCTTCTGAGCCTCCGGAACAGGGGTGGTCACTGAGTTGATACACGCCTCGAAGCAAGCTAGCCAGTGATTAAAGTCCTTTCTGGCATCGCTTGATTGCTGATCCAGCTGCAGGCGATCTGGTTTGATTCGGAGGTCCATCTTTTAGAAAATCTTAGAGCAATAAATTGAGGCACGATCAATTGAACAAAGACTAGAGTTGGATACAACTAAGGCTTTATTGCTCTAAGATGTGTGGCCTCCCACAGCAGCTGGCGAAATGGCTGCTGAATGGAGGACACGCATATTTATACTCCGCCTACTGGGCGGAGCCAGCAGGCGGGAACTACCGGCGAACCTGTAGTACAGGTCCTACCTTACATCACCTAATACAGGTGCAACAGTGGTTTACCACACCATGGAATAAGACACTACAGCAAAGTGCTTTGCAAATGCGGGAAAGTGAGACCGACTGCATTTGTCTCATGTTTGTCAGACTCTTCTGTTAAAGGCAACTTTATATTGAGCTGTGTTTGCATTATACAAAGAACCAAGAATAAAAAAAAGTACAGCACAGGAACAGGCCCTTCGGCCCTCCAAGCCCGTGCCGACTATGCTGCCCATCTAAACTAAAATCTTCTACACTTCCTGGGTCCATATCCCTCTATTCCCATCCTGTTCATATATTTGTCAAGATGCCCCTTAAATGTCACTATCGTCCCTGCTTCCACCGCCTCCACCGGCAGCGAGTTCCAGGCACCATTACCCTCTGTGTAAAAAACTTGCCTCGTACATCTCCTCTGTAGCCATCTCGGAAGGCCACTTCCCGATTACAAAATGGACACTTTGCAAAGATTGCAGGGAAAATGGACAATACTGAGAAAGCAAGCAGGTGCAGGGTTTGTCTGTTGATTGGAGCAGTAGCTCCTGTTTTGTTATGCTCTTGACATAGCATAAGCTGCTTCCTTGATGTGCACTCTGACAAAGGAAGGTTCAGACTTGCAGATAGCTTCAACACGTTTATTGAACTATTAACAATTGTCCTACTTGGATTCGATGCTATTGTTAATCCTGCTATAGCTACTCAGACTGACTAACCAGTCTGCTATAATCCACGTGGTGGGAGTGTTGTGTTTCAATCATCCCTGTGTCTGTGCTCACTGAGAGTCTCCACTGGAAAGAGACTGAGCATGTGTGATGTGTCCTTTTATATGGGTTGGTGTAATGCCCTCCTGTGGTAGTGTCACCTCTGTGTGTATCGTGACTGCCCATTGGTCTTTTCCTATCTTATTGACCTATTGGTTGACTGCCAGTGTGTCATGTCTCTGGTGTTCCCTCTAGTGTCTAGCTAGGTGTAGTGTATGTACATTAACCCTTTGTGTACTTACAGTGATGTATATCACCACAGTTAACGATACCCCGACATGGTGTGATAAGTTTATCACCTGGTATTCACTGTCCTACATAGTAGAAGCCCTCTAAGTACTGGCGACAAGTTTAGGTTCCCTATTTTCGGACTTCACCAAATCCCCGAACCCCATGACATGAATTAAAGTGCGTCCGCTTCTCTTTATGTGTGTTTTGTTCAATAAAGAAATGTAAACCTCTGTGCCTGACTGCCAAGCCAGAGAAACTTGTGTTGCTGCTGTTTGTTCATTTAAAATGTTGTAGAATTATTGTTGATTGTTTGAGTGAGGATAGTTCGAGGTTCCAGTTTTTTATTTTGTAATGCATGCCTGAATGTCATAGCGCCCCGTAGAGTTTTATACTGATGTATGTAAGTAAAATGAGTTTAGGTAAAAAAATTGCGTTTCATAGGATAGGACAGTGTAGAGCCCGTGAAGTGCTTAAGGGTGCCCCGCTTGGTCAAAGAACGAAGACGACGCAGTAATGTGACCCTTCACGCTTCGCGTTGAGGATCACAAGGAGGCTGTGAAACCATCTGCGATGGCCACTTCCCGTTTACAAAATGGACACTTTGCAAAGATTTCAGGGAAAATGGACAATACTGAGAAAGCAAGCAGGTGCAGGGTTTGTCTGTTGATTGGAGCTGTAGCTCCCAGACAAGACCGATACTGCAAAACCATTACCATACCAATGAGTCATCCCCGGGGACAAAAGTAAACGATTTAAGTAAACAATACCAAGGCAGACACCCCGGTGCCAGAGGAGACCAGAACAAAGCAGGCCAATGGCCACCTACGACATGCCCAGCCATCAGGGCACCCACCCCTCTATTGGAAAAATCGATAGGAACGATTGGGAAACGGCCCAATTAATTGGGGCCAAGTTCAAGGCTCGCCCAAAAGCACGCAAAGCTCCTTTTGGGTATAAGAAGGATCCCCCAAGAGAGAATTGCTCTCGTGGCTCCGGCTCTCACCAAGGAGAGACCTGCTAAAGCTGCATCAGAGCAAGTAAGTCCAAGGTCAACGCACGCTACCAGACAGACGCTCTTAGCTGTTATTCCATACCAGTTCAACTCCAGCAGCCACAGAACCAAACAACTGCCATTGTTCCTCTGACTGAGTGGGCGCCTGAAGCTAAGTATAGGCTTTAGCAGTAGTGATAGTTTAGTCTGTAGAGTTTTGTGCATGAGTATATTTGACTTTGTGCGTAAATAAATGAGCATTGAGTTTGAACTTACTAACTGGTGTATCGAGTCTTTGATCAGTATTCGGTTTTGAACCTTGTGGTGGTATCGAAAGATACCTGACGACTCTAGAGCAAAACGTAATTAAAATTAAGGAAGGCGACCATATTGGCCGCCATCTTCAGATCCAAATTAAGAGAAACACAATTAGCAACACCTCTAAACCTTGCCCTTCGCACCTTAAACCTATGCCCCCTTGTAATTGACCCCTCTACCCTGGGGAAAAGCCTCTGACTATGCCCCTCATAATTTTGTAGACCTCTATCAGGTCGCCCCTCAACCGCCGTCGTTCCAGTGAGAACAAACCGAGTTTATTCAACCGCTCCTCATAGCTAATGCTCTCCATACCAGGCAACATCCTGGTAAATCTCTTCTGCACCCTCTCTAAAGCCTCCACATCCTTCTGGTAGTGTGGCGACCAGGATTGAACACTATACTCCAAGTGTGGCCTAACTAAGCTTCTATACAGCTGCAACGTGACTTGTCAATTCTTATACTCAATGGCCCAGCCAATGAAGGCAAGCATGCCGTATGCCTTCTTGACTACCTTCTCCACCTGTGTTGCCCCTTTCAGTGACCTGTGGACCTGTACACCTAGATCTCTCTGACTTTCAATACTCATGAGGGTTCTACCATTCACTGTATATTTCCCACCTGCATTAGACCTTCCAAAATGCATTACCTCTCATTTGTCCGGATTAAACTCCATCTGTCATTTCTCCGTCCAAGTCTCCAAACAATCTAAATCCTTCTGTATCCTCTGACAGTCCTCATCGCTATCCGCAATTCCACCAAACTTTCTGTCATCTGCAAACCTACTAATCAGACCAGTTACATTTTCCTCCAAATCATTTATATATACTATGAACAGCAAAGAACCCAGCACTGATCCCTGCGGAACACCACTAGTCACAGCCCTCCAATTAGAAAAGCACCCTTCCATTGCTACGCTCTGCCTTCTATGACCTAGCCAGTTCTGTATCCACCTTGCCAGCTCACCCCTGATCCCGTGTGACTTCACCTTTTGTACCAGTCTACAATGAGGGACCTTGTCAAAGGCCTTACTGAAGTCCATATAGACAACATCCACTATTAGTACTTCGGAAAGAAATAATTGATTGTATGCCAATTTACATGACATCTTGTTGATTTTTTGACAAACTCTTGACAAAAATAAATTTACAAAAAGCAAGCTGAGCAGAGTCACTGACTTGTTTCATGAAGCACGGTTTAGAAACTTGTTAGTGAACCTGTTTTTGAGATATTGAAGTGGCTATCTGCTTGCATACCTGTCAAGAACTCTGGGGTCAATGTGTCAAAATTGACTTTTCTAGTGAGCCCAAAACAAACTGATGTTGTCATGAAGCCAACAAATCAATGTATACATCACATACATACATACATACATTTAACAATGCAAGTATTGTTTCTATAAAGAAAATCCTTCAGTGATTCAATACATTTGGCAGAATCCATGATAATTTGGAATGAACATCATCTGTTGGAAGCTCTACAAGCTGAGAGTTATCCCACATACTCTACATTTTGAAGTTTTTAATATATACACATGGAACAATATTCAAATAGCGAGTTCCCAGCGTATAAGACATTTCATCTACATAACAAGAAGAAGGTGAAAGTGGAAAACTGTCCATTTATTGAGAACAACCATTGATTGGAGCTGAGAGGATGTTAGCAGCATTTAACAGCCGATTATGATGCCACTCTGCTTGACCCTGTAATGTTCAATTCAGTCCATTGAATTCAAATGCATTATGAACAGCAAGTGGACCAGCAGCTGACGACCTGCTCCTGTTGCTGACAGGCAGTAAATTAAATTGCTTTAAATTACACAGGATTGTCTGCTGAAATTCAAAGAACAAAGGATGTGGAGGTTTTGGAAAGGGTGCAGAGGAGGTTTACCAGGATGTTGCCTGGTCTGGAGGGTATTAGCTTTACGGAGAGGCTGAATTGATTTGGACTGTTTTCAGAGAACGACGGAGGTTGAGGGGTGATCTGATAGAGATCGACAAGATTATGATGGGCATGGATAAAAGGGATTGGGGAATCTCTGTGTTGAGCCAGAGAAAATGGGTGAAGTACTAAATGAGTACTTTCATCAGTGTTCACCAAACAAAAGGACTTTGTGGAAGATGATTCTTGGGTTAGGTGTGTGGACCGTCTAGGTAATGTTGACATCAAATAGGAGGTGGTATTGGGGCTTTAAAATATATTAAGGTAGATAAGTCTCCTGGAGCGGATGGGATTTACCCCAGAATACTGAGAGAAGCAAGGGAGGAAATAGCTGGGCCTTAATTGACATCTTTGTATCCTCATTGAACAAACGAACATGTGGGGCGTCATTCTTCGACCCCCCGCCGGGTCGGAGAATCGCTGGGGGCTGGCGTGAATCCCGCCCCCGCCGGTTGCCGAAGTCTCCGGCACCGGATATTCGGCGGGGGCGGGAATCACGGCGCGCCGGTTGGCGGGCCACCCCCCGCGATTCTCCGGCCCGGATGGGCCGAAGTCCCGCCGATAAATTGCCTGTCCCGCCGGCGTGGATTAAACCACCTTTTGAACGGCGGGACAAGGCGGCATGGGCGGGCTCCGGGGTCCTGGGGGGGGCGCGGGGCGATCTGGCCCCGAGGGGTGCCCCCACGGTGGCCTGGCCCGCGATCGGGGCCCACCAATCCGCGGGCGGGCCTGTGCCGTGGGGGCACTCTTTCCCTTCCGCCTCCGCCACGGTCTCCACCATGGCGGAGGCGGAAGAGACTCCCTCCACTGCCCATGTGTGGGAAACTGTCAGCGGCCGCTGACGCTCCCGCGCATGCGCCGCCCCGAGATGTCATTTCCGCGCCAGCTGGCGGGGCAACAAAGGCCGTTTCCGCCAGCTGGCGGGGCGGAAATTCCTCCGGCGTCGGCCTAGCCCCTCAATGTTGGGGCTCGGCCCCCAAAGATGCGGAGCATTCCGCACCTTTGGGGCGGCGCGATGCCCGACTGATTTGCGCCGTTTTGGGCGCCAGTCGACGGACGTCTCGCCGTTTCGGGAGAATTTCGCCCGTGAGATCCCAGAGGACTGGAGAATAGCTAATGTGGTACCACTTGTGTTGCTACTTTCAAAGATCTGTGGTCTCAGAGAATCATAGAATCATAGAATTTAGAGTGCAGAAGGAGACCATTCAGCCCATCAAATCTGTACCGGTCCTTGGAAAGAACACCCTGCCTAAGCCCACACCTCCACCAGCGCAGGGGCTGTTTAGCACAGGGCTAAATCGCTGGCTTTGAAAGCAGACCAAGGCAGGCCAGCAGCACGGTTCAATTCCCATACCAGCCTCCCCGAACAGGCGCTGGAATGTGGCGACTAGGGGCTTTTCACAGTAACTTCATTTGAAGCCTACTTGTGACAATAAGTGATTTTCATTTCAGTTTCATTTTTCATATCCCCGTAACCTCACCTAAACTTTTTGGACACTCAATAGGTTAAGGGCCATGGTGTTAAGCGTAAGGGTAAGACCTGGCATGGGTAGAGGTTTGGCTAACTGGAAGAAAGCAGAGAGTGGGGATGAAGGGGTCTTTTTCAGGGTGGCAGCCGGTGACTAGTGGTGTGCCTCAGGGGTCGGTGCTGGGACCACAACTTTTCACAATATACATTAATGATCTGGAAGAAGGAACTGAAGGCACTGTTGCTAAGTTTACAGATGATGCAATGATCTGTAGAGGAACAGGTAGTATTGAGGAGGCAGGCGGGCTTCAGAAGGTCTTCGACAGGCTAGGAGAGTGGGCAGAGAAGAGGCAGATGGAATACAATATGGTAAAGTGTGAGGTTATGCACTTTGGAAGGAGAAATGGAGGGATAGACTATTTTCTGATGGGGAGATGCTTAGGAAATCAGAAGCACAAAGAGACTTGGGAGTCTTTGCTCATGATTCTCTTAAGGTTAACGTGCAGGTTCAGTCAGCAGTTAGGAAGCCAAATGCAATTTCGAGAGGGCGAGAATACAAGACCAGGGATGTACTTATGAGGCTATCTAATAATAATAATCACTTATTGTCACAAGTAGGCTTCAATGAAGTTACTGTAAAAAGCCCCTAGTTGCCACATTCTGGCGCCTGTTCAGGAAGGCCGGTTGGGCAATTGAACCCGTGCTGCTGGTATTGTTCTGCATTGCAAGTCAGCTAATTAGCCCACTGTGCTAAACCAGCCCCAACAGTAAACTCCATTTGCCATTTCTCTGCTCAAATATCCAACCTATCTATATCCTGCTGTATCCTTTGACAATCCTCAACGCTATCTGTCACTCCACCAATCTTGGTGTTATCCACAAACTTACTAATCAGACCAGCTCCATTTTCCTCCAAATCATTTATGTATACTACAAATAACAGAGGCCCCAGCTTGCCAAGGACTTTTCATGTCTCCTCCTAGCCCTCCTAATTTCCCGTTTAAGTATCTTCCTACTTCAAGGGTTTAAACTGTCCCCAACTTATGTCCGTACAAAAGTCTCCTTTTTCTTTTGTCAAGGTTCACAATATCCCTCGTTAGCCAAGTCTCACTAAACTTCCCATACTTATCCTTCATTCTCTCAGGAACATGACTTTCCTGAATCCTAATCAACTGTTGCTTGAAAGACTCCCACATGCCCAATGTTGATTTCCCCTCCAACAGCCGCACCCAAAGCAAATTCTTCAATTCCTGTCTAATGTCATCGGAATTTGTCTTTCCTCAGTTTAGCACCTTAACGCGAGGGTTAATCCCAGACAACAATGCTAACAATTTCGATGAAGCCTAGCTGGCATTTCATCAGCTAGAGTTCCATGGTACCCCACCCTCTTGTCTGAATAAGGGAGCTTTTCTTCATGCCCCTCTCCAAAGACTTGAGAGCACATTATCTAGGCTGACAATTTTGAGGGGTGCTGTACCGTTGGAGGTTTTGTTCAGCTCAGAAATAAAATAGAGGTCCTATCTGCCCTCCCAGCGAGTCCCTTCCGATGGATGCTTACACACAATGAAACCTGTTTTCACCATGCCGATTGTACGTTCATATTTAGTGTTGCACGTGCCTCATTGTATTCCATTCTGCTGCATTTCATCAGATAATTGTGGATAAGAAATGCCATTTGATCCATTTATCCAGTGAAATCCTAATTCTTCTAATTGTTTTATAAATGATTCCAGAGCCTTTCTTTATCTGGAAGGCTACTTAACATATTCGCCATGTTATTCATGGGGTATGTGCATCACCCATTTTCTTTTCTTCCCATGTGTATTCCCTTACACCTGTCTGCATTAACTTTTATCGACCAATATTCTAACCATTCGCAGAGCTTTCCCACTTGTCATGTAATTTCTGAACTGCCTTTTCCAATTTCACTGCTGCTTCCACTGCACATAAATCCCTGTACATTCAGTTTCTGAAAAGGTCACATACGTAAATTAGAAATGCTAGTCATCCAAGCACTATTCCCTGTGACACCTTACTCATTTCTTCCCACTAAATCTGACTTACTGCTCTATTGAGTACTGATGTTTTCCTAACATTCAGCCAGTTCGTTGTACATCTGCAGGGTTTATAATACGGCGGAATTCTCCATTCCTGGGACTAAGTGTTGACACTGGGGCAGGTTTCATGGACTTCTACGACAGCAAAACTGGTACCGCACCTGGACCAATTCATCGACCGTTTGATGTGCCATCAATGAACACAAGACGAGCAGTGAACGTAACTGAGGCTTTTAATAAGCTAAACAGAAAGCCTCTGATCCTGAACTGGGGCAGAGGCGGAGATCAGCCACCTTTATACCAAGCCCGAGTGGAGGCGGATCCATCAGGCAGTAGTTTACCACATTACATGTACTACAGTAGCAGTTTACCACAATACAAATAATATACTACAGTGGTTTACCACATTCACCCCCTGTTTTAAAAAAAGAGTTCAGGGGGGCTGAAATGGACTTAAAGGTCAAGTCTGTCGGGGGCCTTGACCTTGCGCCGTGATCGTCTCAGTCCCGGCTGTGATGTGGGCACTGGTGTTGAGACCTGCGCATCCGGGAGCGTGTTGTCCTCTTCTTCACCCAGTAGTTGAGTCGATGGAAGGGGGGGGGCGGTGTAGGGGCGGGGGTGATGGTGATGGTCGCCAGTGGACCTGCGGGTGCCAGATCTTGAAGTAGCTAGGTAGTGGTGTAGGGTCGGGGGTGGTGGTGATGGTCGCTGGGGAACCTGCAGGTGCCAAATCCCGGAGGGAGACTGTGTCTTGCCGCCCGTCATGATGTGCCACGTAGGCATATTGTGGATTGGCGTAAAGGAGCAGGACCTTCTCGACGAGTCGATCCGATTTATGACTCCTCACATGCTTCCGGAGGAGGTCGGGCCCTGGGACTGTCAGCCAGGACGGGAGCGAGACCCCGGAGGTGGACTTCCTAGGGAAGGCAAACATGCGTTCGTGAGGTGTCTCATTGGTGGCTGTACACAGGAGCGACCAGATGGAGTGGAGCGCATCGGTAAGGACCTCCTGCCAGCGGGAGACTGGGAGACTTCTGGACCATAGGGCCAGGAGGACGGCCCTCCAGACTGTCACGTTCTCCCTCTCCACCTGTTCGTTGCCCCGGGGGTTGTAGCTGGTCGTCCTGCTTGAGGCGATGCCCTTGCTAAGCAGGAACTGATGCAACTCGTCGCTCATGAAGGAGGAAACCTGATCGCTATGGATGTAGGTGGGGAACACGAACAAGGTGAAAAGACTGTGCAGGGCCTTGATGACGGTGGCAGAGGTCATGTCAGGGAATGGGATGGCAAAGGGGAATCTTGAGTATTCGTCAACAACGTTGAGGAAGTACACGTTACGGTCAGTGGAGGGGAGGGACCCTTTGAAGTCGATGCGAGGCCTTTACCAGGTGCGCTCTGTCTGGCCGATAGAAGTGTGGTTTGCACTCCGCGCTGACCTGACAGTCCCTGGTCACGGTCCTGACCTCCTCGATGGAGTAAGGCAGGTTGTGAGCCTTGATAAAAATGAAAAAACAGGTGACCCCCCGTGTGGCAGAAGTCATTATGAAGGGCCCGAAGTCGGTCTACTTGTGCGTTGGCACATGTACCAGGGGATAGGGCATCTAGGGGCTCATTGAGTTTTCCCAGTCGGTACAAGATCTCGTAGTTGTAGGTGAAGAGTTTGATCCTCCTCCTCAGAATCTTGTCGTTCTTGATTGTGCCGCCCTGTATATTGTTAAACATGAAGGCAACCGACCGTTGGTCAGTGAGGAGAGTGAATCGCCTGCCGGCCAGGTAATGCCTCCAATGTCGCACAGCTTCTACAATGGCTTGGGCTTCCTTTTTGATGGAGGAGCGTCAAATTTTGGAGGCATGGAGGGTACGGGAGAAGAAAGCCACGGGACTGCCCGTCTGGTTCAGGGTAGCAGCCAGAGCAAAGTCCGACGCATCGCTCTCCACCTGGAACGGAATGGACTTGTCCACAGCGTGCATCGCTGCTTTGGCAATATCTGCCTTGATGCGGTTGAAGGCCAGGCGGGCTTCAGCCGTCAGGGAAAAAATGGTGGATTTGATAAGTGGATGGGCCTTGTCCGCATAATTGGGGACCCACTGGGCATAGTAAGAGAAGAACACCATGCATCTTTTCAGGGCCTTGGGACAGTGGGGGAGGGGAAGTTCCAGGAGGGTGCGCATGCGGTCGGGGTCGGGCCCTTGGACTCCGTTTTCCACAACGTAGCCAAGGATGGCTCGGCGGGTTGTGCGGAAAACGCATTTATCCTTATTGTAGGTGAGGTTAAAGAGTTTAACGGTGTGGAGGAAATGCCGGAGGTCATGGTCCGCTGGTCATGGCCGCAGATGGTGACATTATCTAGGTATGTGAACGTGGCCCGCAGCCCGTACTGGTCAATCATTCGGTCCATTTATCGCTGGAAGACCGAGACCCCATTGGTGACACCGAAGGGAACGCTGAGGAAGTGGTAGAGGCGGCCATCTGCCTTGAAAGCAGTGTATTGGCGGTTCTCCAGGCGGATTGGGAGCTGGTGGTACGCGGACTTCAAGTCAACTGTGGAGAAGACTCCATAGTGCACAATCTGGTTGACCATGTCAGATATGCGGGGAGGGGGTACGCATCGAGCTGCATGTACCTGTTGATGGTCTGAATGTAGTCGATGACCATCCGGTGCTTCTCCCCAGCAGACCA
This sequence comes from Scyliorhinus torazame, assembly GCF_047496885.1. NCBI lineage: Eukaryota > Metazoa > Chordata > Chondrichthyes > Carcharhiniformes > Scyliorhinidae > Scyliorhinus > Scyliorhinus torazame. The sequence continues at coordinate 65,285,265 of NC_092708.1, read as the reverse complement.
CCAGTTGGGCTCTCCAGGGGCTGGTACTAGCCTCAATGATCCCCTCTCGTAGGAGTCGCTGGACCTCCGACCTGATAAATGCCCTGTCCCGGGCGCTATATCATCTGCTCCTAGTAGCGACGGGCTTACAGTCCGGGGTGAGGTTAGCGAAGAACAAGGGTGGGGCAACCTTAAGGGTCGCGAGGCTACAGACGGTGAGGGGGGGCAGGGGTCCACCGAACTTTAAGGTAAGGTTTGGAGGTGGCACTAGAAGTCGAGCCCCAGTAATAGGACAGCGCAGAGATGGGGAAGGATGTAGAGCTTAAAGTTAGTGTACTCTACGCCTTATACAGTAAGGGTCACGACACAGTACTCCCGGATTTCTACTGAATGTGACCCGGAAGCCAGGGAGATTTTCTGGGTCGCGGGTAAAATTGAGAGGGAGCAGCGCCTTACCGTATCTGGGTGTATAAAGCTGTCTGTGCTCCCGGAGTCAAAAATGCAGGCCATCTCGTGCCCGTTGATCCGGACGGTCATCGTGGATTTTGTGATGTGATGAGGTCGAGACTGGTCGAATGTGACGGAGGCGAGCGTCGGAATGTGATGGGTGGGCCGGTCGGAGGTAGCAGTGGCCAGCGTACGACCGGGTGAGCAGGGGTCCCGGGAGGCTGCGGAGCGGTCCCAAGATGGCGGCCCCCATGGGTCGCACGTGGCGGGTGGCATCGGAGATGGCGTCAAAGATGGCTGCCCCCATTGGTCGTGCATGGTGGCCGAATTCGAAGATGGCGGCGAAGATGGCGGCACCCACGGGTCACACATGGCAGGTGGCGTGGCAGCTGGGGGCGGCCCCGACAGGCAGCAAGCAGCTCTGCAGGGCCTAGGAATTTTAGGGACAGGTCGGGCCTGGCAGGCTTTAGCAAAGTGGCCCTTCCTCCCACACCCGTTGCAAGACGCGTTCCGTGCAGGGCAGCGTTGTCCGGGATGCATACCCTGGCCGCAAAAGTAGCAATTCGGGCTTCTGGCGTTGGTGGGCTGCTGCGCGGCACAGGCTTGCGCCGCACTCGAGTCGGATCATGGCGGCGCCCACGAGGTCCACGATGGTGCCGTGTGGTCGGAGGTGTAGGCCTCCATGTTCTGGAAAGCAAACTCCAGCGAGTTTGAGAGCTGCACTGTCTCTGGGAGGCCGAGTGTACCCCCTTCTAGCAATCACTGGCAGATGTAATTCGATTTAATGCCTGCGACATAGGCGTCCCTGATCAACAGCTCCGTGTCTTGGGTAGCCGATACCGCCTGGCGAGCACAGTTCCAGCCGAGTACCCACAAGGCACACAGGAATTCGGCTTGTGTTTCTCCGGGGCGTTGTCGCCTCGTGGCAAGAAGGTGCCTAGCATACACCTCATTTACAGACTTTACATATTGTCCCTTCAGCAGCATTATCGCCTCCGCATACGAGGGGGCGTCTCTGATAAGAAGGAAGACTTGCGGGCTCACCCGTGCGTTGAGTATTTGCTGCTTTTGCAGGTCGGTGACGTCTTCGGTGGAGGGTCCGAGGTAAGCTTTGAAGCAGCTTAGCTAATGCTCGAATGTCGCAGTGGTGTCGGCTGCCTGTGGGTCCAGCTCCAGGTGATCAGACTTGAGCGATGAATTCACCTTAAAAGTTTAGCTTATTAAATTGATGTGCCATCAATCAACACAAGACGAGTAGTGAACGTAACTGAGGCATTAATAAACTAAACAGAAAGCCTCCTGGCCTCTGATCCCGAACTGGGGCAGACGCAGAGATCAGCCACCATTATACCGAGCCCAAGGGGAGGCAGAGCCATCAGGCAGTTGTTTACCACAATACATATAATATACTACAGTGGTTTACCACACCGTTAAGGGGTAGCAGCAGCGCCATGTGGATCACAGTGGATTCCAATGAGAAACCGGGTCCGTGGTTGACACTCAGGAGGCTGACAAACGCAGCCGCATATACACACTGCACTCCCCACACACAGCATCCCAGCCAACAAGATGGCAGCGCGAAGAGCGGCACCTCATTTTACAGGTGCCAAGCTTGAGACACTGCTAGATGCCATGAAGGAGAGGCGGGCGACTTTGTACTCTGGCCTGGGAAGGAGGCTGCCAGCCGCCACCATACGCCATGCCTGGGCACAGGTGGCAGAGACTGTAAGTGCCACGGTCAACAACACCATTTGGGCCTGCCAACAGTGCCATAAGAATCTGCACGACCTCCTCAGGGTGGCCAAGGTGAGTAGGCAGCACTGTGCTAGCGACCAGCAGCTACCCACCCCCTGCGCTGCTTTCATCGGACTGTCTTAAGTCTATGCAATTTTGGTTTCCCCTCCTCCCAGGAGAAGGCCGCCCATAACCGCTGGGAGTGGGAGATGACTGGAGGGGGACAACCGGACCTGCGGCCCCTCACCGTGGCAGGGCAGAGGGCACTGGATGTGGTCAGCGGGCCCAAGGAAAGAGCAATCGCGAGGGTGGAGATCGGGTGAGGACTGGATGTGGTCAGCGGGCCCAAGGAAAGAGCAATCGCGAGGGTGGAGATCGGGTGAGGAGGTGAGACCCTGCTGAGTTTTGGTTCCCCGTGACACGTGTGTCACCCCCCCAACACCACCTTCACCCCCACACCACCCCCACAACACCCCCACACCACCCTCACCCCCACAACACCTCCACAAAGCCTTCACGCGCACACCACCCTCACACCACCCCCACACACTCACAGCACTCTCATCCCAGCTCCACACATCCCTACCACTCCCATTGCCCCCCCCCCATTTTTCCTTGTGTTTTTCAGGAGCTGTTGGTGATGGGATGGATTATTGTGGTCTCCCCTGCCCCCAGCCACAGCCAAAAACCCGGCTGCCGAACACCGACACGGATGCGAGCGAGAGAGCTGAGACCCAGGACACTCCGGAGTTCGAGTCCGAGGATGACATGGATTTCCTGTCAAGGCTGTCTCCAACACCCTCCACCATCACAGAGGCACTCACCTCTGTTGGGCACTTTAGTGAAAAGGCTCCTGCAACACTATCTGGTTCTCACCTCACACATGCTCCAGTACAGCAGGTGGAGATAGAAACACCCATGGGGGCGGACAGTCGGAGGCTAGGCCGACGCCAGGGACTAGCTGGCATCCAGATGGATGTCGGGATTCTGGAACGGACAGTCCCATCAATCATGGAGATACAGTCACAGAGCCAGGAACTGCACAAAGGGTTGCCGGTGAGCAACCAGCACCTACAGATGCAGATGGAGAAGTGCAACCGTATGTAGGAGCAGGAGGAGGTGCCAGCCATGTGTGCCACCCAAGCCGACACCGCATGGGTGGCGTCCGCGGTGGAAGTCTTAGCGACGAGGGTTTGAGCTATGGATCAGCATGTCCAAGGCTTGGGGCAATATGTGCAGGCGGTGGCCGAGGTCCAGGACAGGGCTGCCCTCTCACAGGCAGCCATGTGCCAGAGCCATCTAGACATTGCAGCGGTGCTCCTCAGCGTGGCCCAGTCACAGTAGGCCATGGCATTGCCCAGGCACTGGCCAATGTGGCGCAGACACAGAGGGAGGTGGCACAGTCACTGGTTGATGTGACACATACCCAGAAGGTGGTGGCACAGTGATAGCGTGACGTGGCGCAGTCTCAGGCGGAGGTGGTCAATACCTGTGCTCCATAGCCGTGAGCTTGCACACCCTGGTCAAGGTGGCAGTGGGCCTCCAGGACTGGCAGCGCCAGGTGACGGGGAGCTTCAGGGCATAGCTCCGCTCTCACCCCCATCCCATGGAGTAGCCTGGGGGCCATCGGGCACCCAAGGAAGTTTAAGGAGATAGGGCCCGTGCCAATGACTCCCGCAGGGCAGGCGCCGGAATACCGCAGCATCTCAGACACCCCACCTCACTCCTGTCCTTGGCGCACCTGGTGGGCAATGGGCAGAACAGAGCGCACCACGCCACCTGGGAGACCCGAGCAGCAGCTGGGCCGAGAAGACGCCTGCCAAAGGTGTCCCAGGGCGCAGGGTGGGTCGCCTCCGTTCCTGATGCACCGTCCTGAGATTCATGTAGGTATCCTGTAAGGGCAGAAAAGTAAACACCATTTAAATTGGCATAGGGGCAGGGCACAGTTTAGTGAAAATAATAATAATAATAGACTTCCGGTGCCGGCATGTAAGAAGAGGTGCATCTCCTGGATGGCTCCTGCTTGAGGCTTGATTTTTTAGAATTTAATGCCCGATCCCCGGGGCAATTTTTGGTTAAATAAGTGCAGGAAGACAGAAGGAAGAAAGATGTCCAAAACCCAAAGGAAAGCTACTGTGAAGAATGGAGCAAATTAAGGTTCGGCGTCGAGAGGAAGGATCGGCTCAGGAACTGGAAGGATGGTGGAGGCTGGGTCGCTGGGCGGGGCCCCACTGCTCATGGAGAAAAGATGTCCAAGGTAATGGTTATGGAACTTGAAAACAGTTCTCAAAGAGCATGGAGGTGATGAGGAAGGTGAAAATAGCAGCATTGAAGGTGCTGGTGGAGCAGGCGATTGGCCCAGTGAAGACAGCGGTGTCAAGGACATCGGCCAAGGTGCGGTAGCAGGGTGAGAAACTGAAGGGAGTGGATGAGGCCTTGTCACAACACAGTGATCAACTCACCTCGATGGGTACCGTGTGAAGGAGAAGGCCCTGTGTTGGGCAAAGCAGAAGCGGGAGGTGCAGTGGGCTGGAGCTGGTATACGTATATACCAGGACTTTACTGTGGAGTTGGCGAGGGGGCGATCTTTGGCCGAGTGAAGATGGCACGGTATAACAGCAGTGTACGGTTCGGCATAGTGTACCCAGCTAAGATGAGGGTGACCTACGACTCCAAAGACTTTTATTTTGAGATGGTGGAAACGGCGGCGGTGTTTGTGAAGGCAGAACGACGGGCAGAAGTGAGAAATGGGACTGAGGATTGGTCTTGGACTGAGAGCACGGGGGTGGTGGAGTGTATGTAGCTCTATTTTTCACTGCATGTTATTATTATATGTGCTAAATGAGTTGAAGTTGCCTATTTGGACAAGGTAAGATTCGCGATTTTCTTTTGCAATGATGGTTCTTTAGGGTTTGTGTGTTTACATTGGGGTTGTGTGTTGAAGGGGATTTCTTTGTTTTCCTGAGACCAGAAGGGGGGAGGGGATTGGAGGGGAGTGTGGTCTGGACAGTGAACGGGAGTGGGGTGGGGGGAGGGGGTGCGGCCATCAGAGTCTGGTAGAACAGGTTTCGATGTGCCTAGGAGGTGTGAAAAGTTGGGGGAGGGGACCGATGCTGGGTGAGGTGTTTTCGAGGAGAAGCGGATGGCAGGGCCTGAAGTTATGTGGATGGTGGATAGGAGGGGAGGGGGGTGAGAGACCCCCGGTTAGGATAGCTATGTGGAATGTGAGGGGTTTGTTTTTCAGGGTCATCTCGGGGTGGTGCTCATGAACTTGGAACCAAGGCCCCTGGAAGCCTTTTTCAGAGGTCGGACCGGCTTGGGCAGCAGGCGGGTGCGTGGGCAGATGTTAGCCTTTGCCGTGCTGATGGCCGGAGGCAGGTCCTGTTGGGGTCGAGGTCGCCTTCTCTATCCTGTGACACAGCTTGGCGGGGGGGACGTACTTGAATTTCTTTAACTCTCGTGAGGGTGAAGCCTCAGCTGAAGGGGATGAAGGAAGGGACTCATAAGTCATGAGGCTGTTTGTTATACACTTTGGAGAATTGGTTGCCATTGAACATTCGAGAGGGGGAGAGGGGGATTTGGCGGTATTGTTGTCTTTGGTTACACTGTTTACGGATTGTTAATTTGTGGGGGGTTTTTACCTGGAAAGTATGGGTGGATGTTTTGATCTGTATATTGGGTGGGGGTAATTTGTGTTTGTGGGATTGTTATTTTGTTTTGTTTTTCTTTGGTTGTTTATTGTTGAAAATGTCGAAAATGAGGAGAATAAAAAGATTTTTTTAAGAATAATAATAATGAATCACCTTTATTAGTGTCACAAGTAGGCTTACTGCAATGAAGTTACTGTGAAAAGCCCCTAGTCGCCACACTCTGGCACCTGTTTGGGTACACTGAGGGAGAATTCAGAATGTCCCATTCACCTAACGTCTTTCGGGACTTGTGGAAGGAAATCGGAGCACCCGGAGGAAATCCATGCAGACACAGGGAGAACGTGCTGACAGTGACCCAAGCTGGGAATCAAACCAGGATACCTGGTGCTGTGAAGCAGCAGTGCTAACCACTGTGCTACCGTGCTGCATATCTGTATATATGTTTTCATATTAAACATCTGTGCACAATGTTACAACCTGCCTCGGTGCTCTGTCCGAAGGGTGTGAGGGGTGGGCTAGTCTGGGCTGGTCGCAGAGGGGACGCGGCTCGGGAGTAGTGGGATGGGGGGAAATAGATGGATGCTGGAGGGTTGACTTGGCTCAGGGACCACAGTTCAGCCAGTCCCATCCCACCACCCCTCACCCTCCAATGTCCCCACCTCTGCCATCCCAGGGATTCAATGGGACCATGTGGTGGACTGGCCAGTTCACATGTAAGGATACCCAGCGGTGGGAAGTGCTACCATGGGCAGGAGTCAGACCTTGTCAAATGATGCTCAGCTGCGGAGCCTATAGTAGAGCAGGTTGCATCATCCTCCATCCCATGGACCATAGCCGCTGTTACTGCCAACGCAGGGCCCGCACCCCGTAGTGTAGTAGGTATGTAACACGGAGGGGGTTGCAGGCGGGTCGGGGTGGCTGGGGCCTTGGGAGGGGGGGGGGGGTTTGTGGGGTGGGATGCGGTGCCCCTGGCCAGTCCCACCCGTGCCCTAAGTTGGTGAGCCTGGAGGCGATCAGAGCATCCCGTGTGCGTTGACCCTGGCGCACATGTTGTGCGGCCTCCTGTGCCTGTCAGGCCATCAGGTCCTGCCCTCACGCTCTCCCAAACCCACCTCATTGGACGGGGCCTGCCGTCATCCTCCTCTCCAGCACATAATATTTTAATAATATTAATCTTTATTGTCGCAAGTAGGCTTACATAGGTGTGGGTAACCCTGTTGCCCAAAGGTCAACTCGTCAGCTAGGGGCGTGCCTGGAAGAGTCCGGGAATCATCGATTGTGCCAGGATTAAGTTGTTGTGCACACATCAGGCAGAGACATGCATGATACGCATCTCATGGTCACACACGAGCTGCATGTTTATCAAATGGAGCCTTTTTTGGTCCGTGTAGAACGTCTTGTCATCTGCAGGGCCCGCAGGGGGACATGCATCCCGGCAATCACCCCCTGGACCCGGGGCATCTCGGCGAACCCCGCTGCCCAGGCATACTGGTGGGTTTGGTCCATATTGAAATGGATGTATTGCGCCGACTGGGCAGATAGGGCCTCCATGATGGCACGGATGCACCTGTGCACCGAGCTCTGTGAGATCCCGGACAGGACCCCACTCGGCGACTGGAAGGACCCTGTGGTGTAAAGGTTCAGGGCGACGGTCACCTTCGGGGGCGGGTGTCCTCCCCCATTCCCCCATGAACAATAGAACATTACAGCGCAGTACAGGCTCTTCGGCCCTCGATGTTGCGCCGACCTGTGAAACCACTCTAAAGCCCATCTACACTATTCCATTATCATCCGGAATGTTTATCCAATGACCATTTGAATGCCCTTAGTGTTGGCGAGTCCACTACTGTTGCAGGCAGGGCATTCCACACCCTTACTACTCTCTGAGTAAAGAACCTACCTCTGACATCTGTTCTATATCTATCTTCCCTCAATTTAAAGCTATGTCCCCTCACGCTAGCCATCACCATTCGAGGAAAAAGACTCTCACTGTCCACCCTATCCAATCCTCTGATCATCTTGTATGCCTCAATTAAGTCACCTCTTAACCTTCTTCTCTCCAACGAAAACAGCCTTTCCTCATAAGATCTTCCCTCCATACCAGGCAACATTCTGGTAAATCACCTCTGCACCCTTTCCAATGCTTCCACATCCTTCCTATAATGCGGCGACCAGAATTGCACGCAATACTCCAAATGCGGCCGTACCAGAGTGTTGTATAGCTGCAACATGACCTCATGGCTCCTAAACTCAATCCCTCTACCAATAAAAGCTAACACACCGTATGCCTTCTTAACAACCCTATCAACCTGGATGGCAACTTTCAGAGATCTATGTACATGGACATCGAGATCTCTCTGCTCATCCACACTCCCAAGAATCCTACCATTAGCCCAGAACTCTCTATTCCTGTTACTCCTTCCAAATTGAATCACCTCACACTTTTCTGCATTAAACTCCATTTCCCTCTTCTCAGCCCAGCTCTGCAGCTTATCTATGTCCCTCTGTAACCTGCACCATCTTTCCGCACTGTCCACAACTCCACCAACTTTAGTTATCCGCAAATTTACTCACCCATCCTTCTACGCCCTCCTCAAGAGCAGTTATAAAAATAACAGACAGCAGTGACCCCATAACAGATCCTTGTGGTACACCACTAGTAACTGAACTCCAGGCTGAACATTTCCCATCAACCACCACCCTCTGTCTTCTTACAGCTAGCCAATTTCTGATCCAAACCGCAAAATCACCCTGAATCCCATGCCTCCGTATTTTCTGCAATAGCCTACCATGGGGAACCTTATCAAACGCTTTACTGAAATCCATATACACCACATCAACTGCTTTACCCTCATACACCTGTTTGGTCACCTTCTCAAAGAACTCAATAAGGTTTGTGAGGCACGACCTACCCTTCACAAAACCATGTTGACTATCCCTAATCAAATTATTCCTTTCTAGATGATTATAGATCCTATCTCTTATAATCCTTTTCAAGACTTTGCCTGTTACTTTCACTCCTATCCAGAATCATCTTTGCAATACTTTCCTCGACATCTCTGGAACTTTTCAGAGGCTGATAGAAAACTCCCAACAGGGTGACCTCTCCTTTCCTGTTTTTAACCTCAGCCCATACTACCTCAGTAGACGAGTCCTCATCAAACGTCCTTTCTGCCACCGTAATCCTGTCCTTGACTAACAATGCCACCCCTCCCCCTCTTTTACCACCTTCCCTGAGCTTACTGAAACATCTAAACCCCGGAACCTGCAACAACCATACCTGTCCCTGCTCTATCCATGTCTCCGAAATGGCCACATCATCGAAGTCACAGGTACCAACCCATGCTGCAAGTTCACCCACCTTATTCCGGATACTCCTGGCGTTGAAGTAGACACACTTCAAACCACCTTCCTACCTGCCGGTACACTCCTGCGACCTTGAAACCTTACTCATGACCTCACTAATCTCAACCTCCTGTACACTGGAGCTACAATTCAGGTTCCCATCCCCCTGCTGAATTAGTTTAAACCCTCCCAAAGAGCATTGGCAAATTTCCCCCCCAGGACATTGGTACTCCTCAGGTGTCAGGTGCACCATGATCTGGCAGGTATGTTGCACTGTCCCCCTGCTCAGCCGATGTCTTCGATGGCATGCCCAGTCCAGCAGGTCCTCGAATGATAGGTGCTGCCAGTACATGCGAGCCACATGTGGCACCTCCTTTGAAGTGGAGATAAGCAAGGTTAAGATGGGAACAGTGAGCAAAATGCATTTGGAAGATAAGGTAGGTGACTTGAAGTTAAAGTATTGTATTTCAAAAGGAAAATGTATAATTGCAAAGATCGTAAATGAATACAACAAATTGTTAAGTTTATTTTTACCCAAAAGAAGCAGCCATAAAAAATAACATGTGAGATCTCTATTCTGGGAAAGGGAACTTCAAAAAGGTGTAAAATAATTGAGATGAAGATGAAAGCAGAAAGAACATATTTAAAGAGACATTGAAGGCTGTACAGGTAGGCGTGGCCATGAGAACTGAAACAATATGTGTGTTGAAACAGACCTGTGAAGAAAGCACTCTGCAGCCACCCTCAGAAAAGACAAATGTTGTGTCTGCAAGTTTTGACATAAGCTTTAGTATTCCAGTTTCAAATGAGAGAATGAGAAGTCTTTTGAATACTTGCCCTTTAACAATAATGGATGTTTTCTGGTAATCTTAGTGGTATTTTTATTTAGAAAAACTCTGAGTACTGTTTCCTTGGAGGGGTGTTTGGCTCTGAGTTTAACTAAGCAAAAATCTTTTGGGTAATGATTGCAGAACTATTGTTAACTATGTAAATATAATCTTATGTGTTTAAGTTTTCTTTTCTTTCTTTTTAATAAATGTTTAAATTAAATATTTAATTTGTAATGACATTTTTACAACTGACTTCAGTGAAGATACCTTCTCATAATTAAATACAAATTGCAAACTGTCTAAGTTTCTCCTTGGGATTTGGGCAGCCTGGCAATTGCCACCTATCATATCATAAGACAAGGATAGAATATGGGGAGAGCTACACATTCCTCCACAAGAACAGTAATTGAGAGGATCATAAGCTATTCAAGATGAGATTTCGCTGTCCAGACCGCTCAGGGGTATCACTTCAATATCCTACTGAGCGTGTTACCCTTATTTTTGTTTGTTGCACATGGCATAATCTGGCTTTGAATCTAGTGGATGGGAGGATTCTGGGAGGGGGCAGGGCCTCAATTGTAACAATGGGACGGGATGGGCCAAGCCCAGTGGGCAGGGCCTGGAGTTATGTGGATGGTGGATAGGAGGGGAAGGGAGTGAGAGAGCCTCGGTTAGGATAGCTATGTGGAATGTGAGGGGTTTGTTTTTCGGGGTCATCTTGGGGTAGTGCTTGTGAACTTGGAACCAGGGCCCCTGGAAGCCTTTTTCGGTGGTTGGACCGGCTCGGGCGGCAGGCGGGTGCGGGGGCAGATGTTAGCCTTTGCCTCACTGATTGCCCGTAGGCGGGTCCTGTTGGGGTGCAGGTCAGCTTCTCCATCCTGTGACATGGCTTGACATAATCTATCTTTGAAGGGGGATAGCCTATTGGAAGATTGATGCATGATCAATTGCACAAAGATTAAAGTTGGGTACAACTGTGCCTTTATTACAGTCGGATGTGTGGCCTCCTGCTGCAGCTGGCGAAATGGCAGGGCACTGGAGGTCATGCGTATTTATACAGTTCTCCGTGGGCGGAGCCAGCCGGCAGGAGCTACCGGCGAACCTGTCGTGCAGGTCCTACCTTACATCACCTATTACAGTGGTTCACCACAAAGATAAAGACAGAAATCCTCCTCCACAGGCCACAGAGAACAACTCAAGTGCTGTGTCTGAGGAGAAACTGGAGAAGGCCCAGGGTGAGGAACAAGGTGCCAATATTAGGAGGCAGGGTAATCAGGAAGGCCTTGATTCAGAGGACTTTCAGCTAGACAGCCAAAGCAAGGAGCCAAGGTGATGACAAGGGGTACGTCACCTTGCTAATCTCTTCTGATGAGGCAATTCTTTCACCCGTAAGTCAAGGTCCAAATACTGAAATAAAACTTTGTATCATACACAACTCAAATGCCTCTTCTCCTATCAAATGCACGAAGAGCACCAAGGCCATTGCAAATAATGAATCATTTTTATTATGAAGACAAAGATATAAATGAACCTGTACACATGTGCCAAGGAAACATAAATTACTCGTGACAACCTCTAATGTAATCATAATGACTAAAATTTCTGATGTGAGTGTGACAACTGGTAACTCCTCCTCACGGGCAGCAGGGTTGGTTCTGATGCCCCATTAGACTAATGGCCTTAACAGCCATCCTCTGAGGGCCAGAGCCCGTACAGGCTCCGTCTCGGCAGGATAGTCCAGCACCATATCATGGCATTCCTCAGTTTTTGTGGTCTCATCAGATGTGGCAGTCTCTCGCAGAGGGGCAGAGGAGCAGCTGCCGTCATCCGGAGAGCCTTGAGAGGAACCCGCAGATGCGAGCGGGAGCTCATCCTTCAACACAAGGTGTGTTTGAAGCTCCCTCCTCATCACAGATGGACGGGCAACAGACAGAGTTATTAGATGCCTCATCCGTCACTCACACTGGCAGTGACCTGCTGAGGTCACTCAGGGTCCTTTGGAATTGTGAGGTTGGGGCATCTGAAGGGGGGAAGCAAAAATGTCAGCATCAACCATCATTAGGAAATCTGATTACACGCAGTCTGTGTTCTCATTTGAGTGACACCTGGCTGAGTAAATACTTCTGAAAGGACAAGCAAAAGGAATTAATGCATTTCACGCGTCAGTCTTACACACACGCCTCCCATCTCTCATATCCAATTTCTTCCCTTTCTATTGAACTCTGAACCTTATCCGACACCCCTACCTCTCAATGACCTGTGGACCTGGCTCCATGCTTGCAGTCTATTTCCAAAGTCCGCTTTTCCCCATGACTGAGGATCAATAAGCTTGGTATTCCTCTACCCCCACCCTCGCCTATCTTCGTTCCAATGAATTGTGACGCATCTTCTCCTTTCTCCTGTAACAAAAAAACTGACTGGGTCCGGGCTTGGGATCCGACATTGATGCCATCTTGCAGACTCGAACAGCTCTTCAAATCTGTCATGAAAACCAGAAAAATTCCCATTCCAAACAAATTCCCTGAGATGCTGAATGAGACTTCCAGCCTGCAGGGAGCTGAATTCAAATGCCTTTCTCGCACCTGTTCTTGTCACATCCCCTCTTCCCAACCCACTGGAAGTGCTAAGCCTCTCTCAGTTCACGTTTCACGCTGGCCAGCAGTTAATTGGGCAGCCGCGTGAAATTCAGTTTGACAGCCGATCGCTGGTGGAAATGCATTCCACATCCACCTCCACGTCCACCGATCGTGCCCACACACCACGCTGAAAATTCAGGCCTATAATAAAATCCATTTTGAAGCCAAGGTATACTACAATCATAGAACTTAGCAAATTCTATTTCCCCAAAGGTATCTTGGATTCATTTTGGTATCATCAACTACACTGCACAAGGACATTCTTAATCCAAGTCATAGAATGTGACTTCTACTGTGTAGAAGGAAGCCATTTGGACCATTGAGTCTGCACAACCCTTCAAAGGAGTACTCTTGCCCATTTACGAGTGTCCACCTTGCCCTATCCCCGTAATCCCACAACCTAACTTGCACAGTCGCTGGAAATTTAGGGGCAATTTAGCTTGGCCAATTCACCTAACCCGCACATCTTTGGACTGTGGGAGGAAACCCACGCAGACACGGGCAGAATGTACAAACTCCACACAGACAGTCACCCGAGGCCGGAACTGAACCCGGGTCCCTGGTGCTGTGATGCGTCAGTGCTAACCTCTGTGTCACCATGCCGCATCCAAGGAGGAACTGCCTTGATGTCATTGTGGGATTATGGATTAATGTAGAGTTAATGCACCTTTGCTGTTTCCAGGGTAACTGGTATCCATCAGCATGGGATAGTTCTAATGATCACATACAACCTGCATTTCTGGACTGGGATCCTTTCCCATTCATAGTTGCCATTGCATTGATGTAACATTGATGTGCAAAATTGCCATGTGGATTCCATTAATTCCACACTTTTGAGAAGTCCAAATTGTCCTTGTCATTTGCTAGTGTCCCTAAAGGTTTGTATTTTTCTCATATGTTTGAGTTCAGTGGAAATCTGAGAAATGGTTTCATTGCAAGAGGCTTTCTTGTGAATTAACAGATAAAATTGGGACATTTTAAGATCCACAGGTGCAAAATTCATAATTGTTAAAAAAAAGTCATTTTTCTCATAAAAGCTGACATTTCTTCATAGAAATTCCAACAAGAATTCCTGACAAAAGCCAGCACAAGAACAATGCTGTAAAATTGAAAAACAAATGTTAAAACGCCTCAGACCTTTTAAGATCGCCATCAATCATTAAGTTTCCCTAAGGCCCAATCCAGATGGATGACAAAGAACACTTCACCCCATCTTTCATAAGCTGTCAGGAAATTAAAGCACTCTTTAGTTCAGTATATTATAATATTTAAAATATTTTGATAAGGCAACTTTTGGTTGGTCTGGAAGTATTGTAGAAAAATAGTACTCAGCTCCAATCTGGCTATATTGATCTGAGTTAGATCTTCAGTCCCCTCAGTGTAGATTTAGCTCCTGCATCACCAAGTTAGTGACCAGAAAATAATATGCTGCCACATCTGACCAGGAAGTGTTGAAAGCTGACAGTGAGCTAAAAATATTCAGTTCTCAATGCTGCCATGTCTTCTTCTCATCCACACACAAACAAAATCATCACAGCAGGTTTATTAACAAGGTCAAAAAAATGTATCATAAGGAACCATTTGCTTTCTAAATTGCTTTTAATCATTTCTATTCACTACTTTATTTATATCTGCATGTTCCTCTGTCAAATTCCTATGTCCATACTAATGGCAGAAAATGCCTCTGCAGACTTGTCACCCTGCAATCATATCTTATCAACAGTAGGGGTACAGAGTTAAAAGGTGCTACATAAATGCAAGTTCTTTATTTACTATTGAAAGTCCATGCAGCTATCATGGCATTGCACCTATTCACGCTCCTTCATTATCATATTTAATCACATGGATTGTGCAGCACAGAAATAAGCCAAGAACAAGTGATGCTGGAAGAACTCAGCAGGTCTTGCAGCATGTGTAAGGAGAGAATTAACGTTTCGAGTCCATTTGGGTCTTTGTCAGAAACAAGCCATTTGCTCCAACTAGTCCATGCCAGTACACACAAATCTTAGCCCACACCTAGAACCGTAGAACTCCTACAATGCAGAAGGAGACCATTCGACCCATCGAGTCTGCACCGATCCTCTGAAAGAACACCCTACCTAGGCCTACTACCCGCCCTATCCTCATAATCACTCCTAGCCTACATATCTTTGGACCTCTTGATCGAACCCTAGCAGCATAACCTTGTATTTCTTTTTACCTATCATGTTTATCTGACTTCTTAAAAACATCAAGACTATTCACCACAAGTAAAGGAAAAGTTGCCATAGTCCCTGATGCCAAAAGCAGATTTCCCCTTTCAGGGGAGGCTGGTGGCGTTCCTCAGGTTATGTGAGAAGCAAGGTTGAGAAGACAGGGCCTATAACAAACAATCTCCACCAACACAGGAATTGAACCCAAACTGTTGGCCTTGACTCTGCATTACAGGCCAGTTGTCCAGCCAACTGAGCTAACCAGCACCACAGATATTCCTATGGTTCCACATTCTGAATACTGTCTGGCTAAAGAAGTATGTTCTGAATTCCCAGTTAAATTTATTGGTGACTACCTTACTGTTTTTATTCCTTTACAGGATGTGGGCTAGGCCACCATATATTTCCCATCCCTAATTATCTTTGAGAAGGTGATGGTAAACTGCATCCTTGAACCATTGCAGTACACCCATCATGCTGTTAGGAAAGGAGTTCAGGATTTTGACCCTGCGACAGTGACGGAATGGCGTCACGTCAGGATGGTGGTGGCTCGGAGGGGAACTTCCAGGTGATGGCGGTCCCATCCGTTTACTGTCGTTGGCTTTCTAGATGGTGGCGGGTTTGGAAGGTGTTGCCTCAGGAGGCATGGTGATTTCCTGCAGTGCATTGTCACGGTGGAGACATGAAATGGTATATATATACAAATATGTGTATATCTTCATCAGCTGGACTTCTTTATAATGTGATTTTTTTAATGCTTTGCAAAGTGGCCAATTAACAGAGCTGACAAGATGGCTCCAGCTGGTCACATTCTGGCTTCCAGAAGTTTCTGAGCAGTTTCAATGGTTAAAAAGGCAAACACATCAAATGTCTGGAATGCAAAACTCCTCGCATAGCAGAAACATTCAAACCAAGCCATCACAATGGCCCAGCAGACAGTCAGCCTCTTCAAGCCAAATTCAAACAAAGACAGCCCTTCCATGATCCCATACCACCTCCATGTCCCCATGACTTTTCCATAGCCCCTGCATCCTCCATGGCTACTCACTCAGTATATGTACAGAAGCAGTGAGTCACATAACAACAATGGCAAGTCTTGAAATGTTCATAAAAAGAACACCCATTCAGAAATCTGCTTTGGAAAATAATTGTTTCTCCTACAACCTTACCAATTGCCAATCGGATACCATCATTTATAGTTTTAAAGACAGAAGCTTTTGGACACTTCACACATCTTAATTTTATCCAAATAAACATACAGGCAATAAAAAAAACTGATCAAAGAAGACATAAGGATTAGGAGCAGGAGTAGGCCATTTCACCGATTCAGCTTACATTGCCATTCAATAAGATCACGACTAATCTGATAGAGGCCTGAATTCCACTTTTCTCATTGTCCGCCATAAGGCTTATTGAACATAGAACATACAGTGCAGAAGGAGGCCATTCGGCCCATCGGGTCTGCACCGACCCACTTAATCCCTCACTACAACCCTATCCCCATAACCCCTCCTCATCTTTTTGGACACTAAGGGCAATTTAGCATGGCCAATCCACCTAACCTGCATGTCTTTGGACTGTGGGAAGAAACTGGAGCACCCGGAGGAAACCCACGCAGACACGGGGAGAACGTGCGGACTCCGCACAGACAGTGACCCAGTGGGGAATCAAACCTGGGACCCTGGCGCTGTGGAGCCACAGTGCTAGCCACTTGTGTTCCGTGCTGCCCAAAATCAAAAATCTACCTATCTCAGCCTTGAATATATTCATTGGCCCAGCCTCCACTGCACTTTTTGGAAGAGAATTCCAAAGTCAATTGACCCCCTGAGAAATAAAAAAATTTCTCATATCTATCTTCAGTATGAGACCCCTGAGCCGGGATTCTCTCTTCTGGGGTCTAAGTCCCCACGCGGGCGGGAAAACCGGTGCCAACCACTCCGAAGTCAACGGCCCCCAAAAGTGAGGAAATCTCCGAATTTTCGGGGGCTAGGTGGACACTGGAGGGGATGGCGCCGCTCCAGCCAGCGCGGAATGGCCGGCGTGATCTCGTGCATGCGCGGAATGGTCGGCGTGATCTCGTGCATGCAAGGACCAGCCAGCGTATTTCCGTGCATGCACAGACCAGCCGGCATGTTTCCGCGCATGCGCGGGGGGGTTCTCTTCTCCGCGCCAGCCCCCGCGCAATATGTCGAAGCCCTACAGGGGCCCGGCGCGGAGGAAAGAAGTCCCCCCACAAAATAAGCCCGCCCGCAGATCGGTAGGCCCCGATCGCGGGCCAGGCCACCGTGGGCCCCCCCCCTGGCGTCGGATCCCCCCGTGCCCACCCCAAGGACCACCCCCACACACTTACCTGCCAGGTCTCGCCATGTGTGAGGTGCATAATTCACGTCAGCGGGTCTGGCCAAAACTGGACAGCTTCCCGGCCCATCAGGGCCCGGAGAATTGCCGGGTGGGCCGCTGTCAGCGGTCCCTTTCCAGCGTGGCGGAAATCCCGCTGCCGTCCAAAAAACGGTGCCGGAGAATAGGGCAGCCGGTGTCGATGCGGCGAGGCAGGATTCGCGTCTCCCCCGGGGATTCTCCAACCCGGCAGGAGGGTCGGAGATTCCCAGTTTATTTTTAAACTTTGTATTTGTAGCACCATCGATCACACACGAGGCGAGACGTAAAGAACTTCAATCGAGGCTTTATTGAGCAGACTTGTTCAGACTTGTTCCCCAGCAGCTCAGTCACAGAATGCAGCTGCGGGGAGTAAAACGGGTTCTTATACCCCGCCTATCTGGGTGGAGCCCAGTAGGCGGCAGATCCAATCGGGACCCAGCATCTGTCCTCCAATAGCTCCTCGGCATTCATGGAGTACCGTATTACCCCTAATACATACCACCACATTCTCCCCTTGTTAAAAAAGATCCCGGCGGGGTGGTGAGTGGTATGGTGGTAGGGGTTTACAGGGTCGGTGCCTTAACCATTGAACTATATACAATCATGCCGCTTTTACTGGGCCACTGAATTATTCACATTTTACCCGATTAGCAGCGTTAACTATTTACAACAATGCCGCTTTATTGGGCCACTGAATTATATACATCTTAAGTCGATTTGATGAGTCGCGATGGTGCTCTGGTCGCCCTTTCCGATCGTCTCAGCCCGGGTGGTGGTGGTGGTGCTGGCTCTGGTCCGGTCGACTCTGGGAGCATCGCGCTGTCCCCTTCTGTTTCCTTACTCCTGGACGGGCCTGGGAAGAGAACCGATCCCCCCGGGAAGGGGGTGGCTGTGGGGTGCACCGGCGGTAGTGAGTGGGAGGTGATTGGTGTTGGGGGTGTGTGGGAAGCTCCAGCGGCCGCCAGGTCCTGCAGAGAGACAGTGTCCTGTCGGCCATCTGGATACGCCACGTAGGCGTACTGCGCGTTTGCGTGGAGTAGATGTACCTTCTCCACCAGTGGGTCAGATTTGTGCGCCTGCACATTTTTCCGGAGCTGGATGGGTCCCGGGGCCACCAGCCAGGTCGGAAGTGACGTTCCAGAAGCGGACCTCCTATAGAAGACAAGGAGGCGCTCGTGCGGCGTTTGGTTCGTGGTGGTGCACACCAGGGACCGGATAGAATGAAGGGCATCCGGGAGTACTTCCTGCCAGCGGGAAGTTGGGAGACTCCTAGACCGTAGGGCCAGTAGGACGGTCTTCCAGGCCGTTCCATTCTCCCTCTCTACCTGCCCGTTCCCCGGGGGTTGTAGCTGGTCATCCTGCTCGAGGCTATGCCCTTACTGAGCAGGAATTGGCACAGCTCGTCACTCATGAAGGAGGATCCCCTATCGCTACGGATGTAGGCGGGGAAACCGAACAGTGTAAATATGGTGCATAGGGTTTTAATGACCGTGGCCGCGGTCATGTCGGGGCAGGGGATGGCGAAGGGGAAACGGGAGTATTCGTCAAAGACGTTAAGAAAGTACGTGTTGCGATCGGTGGAGGGGAGAGGGCCTTTGAAGTCCAAACTGAGGCGTTCAAAGGGACGGGAAGCCTTTATCAGGTGCGCTCTATCTGGCCTGAAAAAATACGGTTTGCATTCTGCGCAGATTTGGCAGTTCCTGGTGACTGTACGGACCTCCTCGACGGAGTACGGGAGGTTGCGGGCCTTTATGAAGTGGTAGAAACGAGTGACCCCCGGGTGGCAGACGTCCTCGTGGAGGGCTTGGAGATGGTCCACTTGTGCGTTGCACAAGTGCCGCGAGATAGGGCATCGGACGGCTCGTTCAGCTTTCCGGGACGATACAAGATCTCATAATTGTAGGTGGAGAGTTCGATCCTCCACCGCAGGATCTTGTCGTTTTTTATCTTGCCCCGCTGTGCAGTATCGATCATGAAGGCTACCGACCGTTGGTCAGTGAGGAGAGTGAATCTCCTATTGGCCAGGTAATGCCTCCAATGTCGCACAGCTTCACTATGGCTTGGGCCTCCTTTTCTACTGAGGAGTGGCGAATTTCTGAAGCGTGGAGGGTCCGGGAGAAAAAAGCCACGGGTCTGCCCGCTTGGTTGAGCGTGGCCGCCAGAGCTACGTCGGACGCGTCGCTCTCGACTTGGAAGGGGAGGGACTCGTCGATGGCGCGCATCGTGGCCTTTGCGATATCTGCTTTGATGCAGCTGAAGGCCTGGCGGGCCTCTGTCAACAGGGGAAAAGTAGTGGACTGGATTAGTGGGCGGGCCTTGTCTGCGTATTGAGGAACCCACTGGGCGTAATAAGAAAAGAAGCCCAAGCAGCGTTTCAGGGCTTTTGCACAGTGGGGGAGAGGGAACTCCATGAGGGGGCACATGCGTTCAGGGTCGGGGCCTATCACTCCATTACGCACTACGTAGCCAAGGATGGCTAGACGGTCGGTGCTAAACATGCATTTTTCCTCATTGTAGGTGAGGTTGAGGGCGTTAGCGGTCTGGAGGAATTTGCGGAGGTTGGCGTCGTGGTCCTGCTTGTCGTGGCCGCAGATGGTGACGTTGTCGAGGTACGGGAACGTAGCCCGTAAACCATGCTGGTCGACCATTCGGTCCATCTCCCGTTGGAAGACCGAGACTCCGTTCGTGACGCCAAATGGAACCCTTAAGAAATGGTATAGCCGCCCGTCTGCTTCGAAGGCAGTGTACTTGCGGTCACCGGGTCGAATGGGGAGCTGGTGGTAGGCGGACTTAAGGTCCACGGTGGAGAAGACCTTGTACTGTGCAATCCGATTGACCATGTCGGATATGCGGGGAAGAGGGTACGCATCTAGCTGCGTGTACCTGTTGATGGTCTGACTGTAGTCTACGACCATCCTTTGCTTCTCCCCTGTCTTCACTACTACCACCTGGGCTCTCCAGGGACTATTGCTGGCCTGGATTATGCCTTCCTTCAGCAGACGCTGGACTTCGGAGCTGATAAACGTCCGGTCCTGGGTGCTGTACCGTCTGCTCCTAGTGGCGACGGGTTTGCAATCCGGGGTGACGTTCGCAAACAAGGAGGGTGGTTCGACCTTGAGTGTCGCGAGGCCGCAGATAGTCAGTGGGGGTATAGGGCTGCCAAATTTGAATGTTAAGCTCTGGAGGTTGCATTGGAAGTCCAACCCCAGGAGGGTGGGAGCGCAGGGGTGGGGAAGGACTTACAGCCGGTAAGTTTTGAACTCTCTCCCCTGCACCGTTCGGTTTGCGATGCAGAACCCTTTGATTGCAATGGAGTGGGAACCCGCCGCCAGGAAAATATTTTGGGTGCTTGGCCGAATTACAAGGGAACAGCGTCATACCGTGTCCGGGTGAATAAAACTCTCCGTGCTCCCCGAGTCGATCAAACACGGAGCCTCGTGCCAGTTCACCAGCTCCTTTGTCGTTGTCGTCTGGAGTGTCCGGGGCCGCGACTGGTCGAGGGTCGCCGATGCCAAATGTGGTTGGTGCATCAGATCGTTGTTTTCAGGCAGTGTGGAGCCATCCACGCTGGGGTCCTTGCCTGTCAGCCAAGATGGCGGCATCCATGGATCGCATGCGGTCGGGGGTGGACAAAATGGCCGCTCCCATGGGTCGCACATGGCCGGGGGTGGACAAAATGGCCGCTCCCATGGATCGCAAGCGGCCCGTGGGTAGTAAGATGGCGGCGCCCGTCCCCACCTCGTGGTTTCCGGGGCCCAAAATGGCGGCGCCCAATTGGCCGCCCGTGGGTTGCGGGGGGGGTTGAGTCCGTGGTCCCGTTTGTTTCCCGGAGATAGCGGCGACCCCACGGGACTGGCACACCGCTGCGTAGTGCTCCTTTTTACCGCAGCTTTTGCAGGTGGCCGAGCAGGCCGGGCAGCGCTGGCGGGGGTGTTTTGGCTGCCCGCAAAAATAGCAATGGAGCCCCCCCGGGTGGTCTGGGATTCTGGCTGCGCACGCTTGCAGAGGGGGGGGGGGTACCGGGGGGGTCGGTCGCGGCGGGGGTCCACAGAGCGCAAAGGGGCTGCAGCGCGGTCAGGGGCATAGGCGCGGGCGTTTTGGGAGGCCACGTCGAGGGAGGCTGCAAGGGCCCATACCTCTGTGAGTCCGAGAGAGTCTTTCTCTAAAAGTCTCTGACGAATTTGCGACAATGCCAAACCTGCTACAAAAGCGTCTCTGATCAGGAGGTCCGTATGTTCGTTCGCCGTAACCGCTGGGCAGTTGCAGTTTCATCCCAGGATCGTTAGAGCATTGAAGAATTAGTCTAGCGAATCCCCGGGGATTTGTCGTCTCGTCGCGAGCTGGTAGCGTGCGTAGACCTGGTTGACGGGCCTAATGTAGATCTCCTTCAGCAAGTTGATCGCCGCTGGGAATTCTTCCGCGACCTCGATGAGTGAGTAGATTTCGGGACTCACCCTGGAATGCAGTACCTGCATCTTCTGGTCTTCTGTTGGTCTGCCGGGGGCTGTTCGGAGGTATCCCTCAAAGCACGCCAGCCAGTGCTTAAACGCCGATGTTGCGTTAGCTGCTTGGGGGCCGATTCGCAGGCACTCCGGGGCAATCCGGAGCTCCATATTCCTTTTTAAGTCTGCTCAATAAATTGTAGCACCATCTATCACACACGAGGCGAGACGTAAAGAACTTCAATCGAGGCTTTATTGAGCAGACTTGTTCAGACTTGTTCCTCAGCAGCTCAGTCACAGAATGCAGCTGCGGGGAGTAAAACGGGTTCTTATACCCCGCCTATCTGGGTGGAGCCCAGTAGGCGGCAGATCCAATCGGGACCCAGCATCTGTCCTCCAATAGCTCCTCGGCATTCATGGTGTACCGTATTACCCCTAATACATACCACCACAGTACTCTAATTCTAGATTCCCCCGCAAGAAAATATACCCTACCAGCATTCCCCCTGTCATGTTTCCTCAGAACCTTAAATGTTTTGATACGATCATCTCTCATTCTTCTAAGCACCAGAAGGTGCAAGGCATTTACACCTGGAGACAGTGGCAACAAACTCTTTGTTTGCGATGAGTAGACTCTGAGTTTTCCAAAGTCCCAGAATTATATTGTTGATATCAGTTTGTAACCAGTTGTGCTGTAAGCTGTCCATTTGCTTCCAAGATGAAAAGGAGTTCAGATCAATGATAGCAAATTAGCATTTCTACCTGGATGCAAGGTTAATATGTTTTATGTTGCCATGGGGAAGAGGGCAAAGCAAGCTATTTTTGATATCAGGTTACAGCCTTCCCTACAAATCAATTAAAAAGCTCAGGTAGACAGTAGATGTTCTATATTATACACAGAACAAAATGGCTGCTTGACTTTTTGAGCTACCACAGCCAGAGTCATGAGGGAAAGGCTATCTAGTTGAAGAGGCACATCCTGCAGCCTTCTATGAATTTTGGGATATTTGGTCTGGTATAACGTGGGGGATGAAAAGTAATCGAAACAGGTGGTTGGATTTAGGATATAAATGAAGAATTCTTTCTTGTAAACTCAAAGAACATTAACTGGGATTATTCTGCTTTAAGAGATAATGCAAGGAGGAAAATTCTAATTTCCCTGGACATTCAAACCCTTTTGATACAGAACAAAACTCTTCAGAAAGGATGACTGAAATGAAAGGGTACTTATATTTTTGTAAGACGTCTTACAACACCAGGTTAAAGTCCAACAGATTTGTTTCGAATCACTAGCTTTCGGAGCACTGCCCCTTCCTCAGGTGAATATTTTTGTAGAAGGGAAAAATGAGGCAGCTGAGGTGGATTTCAATTCGTATGGGTGGGAGTAGGAGAAAGCTGTAGAGAGAAGTTAAGAATCATTGAGAAAGTTGGGACATGGTAGCACAGTGGTTAGCATTGTTGCTTCAAAGAGCCAGGGACCTTGGTTTGATCCCGGGCTTGGGCCACTTTCTGTTTGGAGCCTGCACGTTCTCCCCGTGTCTGCATGGGTTTCCTCCGGTTTCCTCCCACAAGTCCCGAAAGACATGCTTGTTAGGTGAATTGGACATTCTAATATCTCCCTCAATGTACCCGAACAGGCACCGGAGTATGGCAACTGAACAGGTAGACGAGGGTAGAGCAGTTGATGTGGTGTATATGGATTTCAGTAAAGCGTTTGATAAGGTTCCCCACGGTAGGCTATTGCAGAAAATACGGAGGCTGGGGATTGAGGGTGATTTAGAGATGTGGATCAGAAATTGGCTAGCTGAAAGAAGACAGAGGGTGGTGGTTGATGGGAAATGTTCAGAATGGAGTTCAGTTACAAGTGGCGTACCACAAGGATCTGTTCTGGGGCCGTTGCTGTTTGTCATTTTTATAAATGACCTAGAGGAGGGCGCAGAAGGGTAGGTGAGTAAATTTGCAGACGATACTAAAGTCGGTGGTGTTGTCGACAGTGCGGAAGGATGTTGCAGGTTACAGAGGGACATAGATAAGCAGCAGAGCTGGGCTGAGAGGTGGCAAATGGAGTTTAATGTAAAGAAGTGTGAGGTGATTCACTTTGGAAGGAATAACAGGAATGCGGATTATTTGGCTAATGGTAAAATTCTTGGAAGTGTGGATGAGCAGAGCGATCTCGGTGTCCATGTACATAGATCCCTGAAAGTTGCCACCCAGGTTGATAGGGTTGTGAAGACAGCCTATGGAGTATTGGCCTTTATTGGTAGAGGGATTGAGTTCCGGAGTCGGGAGGTCATGTTGCAGCTGTACAGAACTCTGGTACGGCCGCATTTGGAGTATTGCGTACAGTTCTGGTCACCTCATTGTAGGAAGGACGTGGAAGCTTTGGAACGGGTGCAGAGGAGATTTACCAGGATGTTGCCTGGTATGGAGGGAAAATCTTATGAGGAAAGGCTGATGGACTTGAGGTTGTTTTCGTTAGAGAGAAGAAGGTTAAGAGGAGACTTAATAGAGGCATACAAAATGATCAGGGGGTTAGGTAGGGTGGACAGTGAGAGCCTTCTCCCGCGGATGGAAATGGCTGGCACGAGGGGCATAGCCTTAAACTGAGGGGTAATAGATATAGGACAGAGGTCAGAGGTAGGTTCTTTACGCAAAGAGTGGTGAGGCCGTGGAATGCCCTACCTGCAACAGTAGTGAACTCGCCACATTGAGGGCATTTAAAAGTTTATTGGATAAGCATATGGATGATAATGGCATAGTGTAGGTTAGATGGCTTTTGTTTTTTTGACTTCCCATGTCGGTGCAACATCGTGGGCCGAAGGGCCTGTACTGCACTGTATCATTCTATGTTCTATGTTCTATGTTCTATGGGATTTTCACAGTAACTTCATCACAGTGTTAATGTAAGCCTACTTGTGACTAATAAAGATTATTATAAAGTGGGTAAGGAGATTAAAATGTAACTGAATTCTGCTTATATGAATATAAGTAGCTTAAGAAAGAAAATCAATGAGTTAGAAGTGTTGTTACATAGGGTGGGGAAAAGTAGGGTGGGGAAAAGTGTGGTAGACTGAAGCCTAGCTGGAATCACAATATGGTTAGGAATTTGAGCGGGCTTGGATGATGTGCCGGGGGCTGTGTCGTGGAAGAGGAGGCTCAAGAAACTTACTAGGTTATTTGCGATTGAGGATGGACCAATAAGTGAAGGCAGCAGGTGGGGTGGCATTATTTGTTAAAGAGGGAGGAGGGACTATAGGCTAATGCAGCTGTATGGGAGACGGAAAGAGAGTTGATGATCCAGTTCTGAACAGTAAACCTGTGGATTTCGATCTTCCTCATATTGATCAAGGTGCACAATGAGAACACTCTGCATGTGAGCAGTGAGTTATTAAACTTGTGAGGGTTTTGTTTATGAACCAATGTTAAGATGCCCACAAGGAGTAATGATGTGTTAGATTTTGTTCTACCAATTCAGGAAGGAACAATCAGCAATGTAGAACTGAGTGAACAATTGGGATCAAATTATCATCATTTTCTCATTCAGAATAGACATGAGAGTAGTCAACCAAAAGAAGTCAATTAAAAGGATAACATTTAAGCAAGCTAATTTCAATCATATTAGGGAATGCATGGGAATGGTAAAATGGGAAGAGGTACTAGGATGAAAAGCTGTAGGAAAAAAAGTGGAACTGTTTGAAATAGGTCGTTTTTAAGATGCAAAATGAATGTATCCTTGAAATAAATCAGGAACTAAATAAAAGAATAAGACTAGTTTGGCCTATGAATATAATTGTGAAAAGCATAGGGAATAAACATACTCGGCTGAATTCTCCGTTCCTGCGACTAAGTATTGACGCCAACGGAGAATCCGAGGACTTCGACGCCAGGAAAATCGGCGCGGCACCTGCGCCTATTCCGCGACCGGTGAGGGGCTAGCACCAGTGCCGCGTGGCACACCATCATATCCCATGGGATTGGCCAGGTCTGTGATGGACACCACAGGGCTAACAAGCTGCAGCCGCGCATAAACAATGCACCCCTCCTTCCCCCCCCCCACCCACCCCCCCCCCCCCCCCCACCCCCCCACACACACACACACATACACACACACTGATCGAGGCCGAAAAGATGGGATAGTTTGTGCTGGAGTGGCCATACAGCTGATGGGTCAACTGGGGCCAGAGACAAGTAACAACACCAAAAACAGATCCATTCTCGTATTGCCCTCTCTGTATTGGACATAACCAATGTAATTGTTTCTCCGGCACCCAAATGTATATGTACCTCCCCAGTCCCCCCCCCCCCGTCCCCGTTCCCCCTGTCCCCACACACACAAACAGGTGCCTACTTATGTGTTAAAAATAATATTGCCAATTGCACAGAGTTGCTGTTGGTGTGCTGGAGCACAATATCCTACCAGTTTTTTTTTTCTGTAGTTTTCTTCTCTTCTATATATATATATTTCATTCTGTGTACATAACTGTAAATATACTTTGTTCAAAAACCCAATAAAAAACATTTACAAAGAAAAACTGGGGCCAGAGGTCACCAGGGGGGTGCCCTGTGGGGTCAGCTATATGACCTGGGGCACCAGGTTTAAAGTGGGCTGTCAGCGGCATGGGCAGCTGCAGGGCTGCATTGCTAGCTGCAGTAATGGTGCTGCGTACCTGTCCACCCCAACCCCACAGCATACCTCCTGGCCAATGTTTGCAGCTGTATTGAACCTTAGTTAGGCCACACTTGGAGTATAGTGTTCAATTCTGGTCGCCACACTACCAGAAGGATGTGGAGGCTTTAGAGAGGGTGCAGAAGAGATTTACCATATGTTGCCTGGTATGGAGGGCATTAGCTATGAGGAGCGGTTGAATAAACTCGGTTTGTTCTCACTGGAACGACGGAAGTTGAGGGGCGACATGAGGTCTACAAAATAATGAGGGGCATAGACAGAGTGGATAGTCAGAGGCTTTTCCCCAGGGTAGAGGGGTCAATTACTAGGGGGCACAGGTTTAAGGTGAGAGGGGCAAGGTTTAGAGTAGATGTACGAGGCAAGTTTTTTACACAGAGGGTAGTGGGTGCCTGGAACTCGCTACCGGAGGAGGTGGTGGAAGCACGGACGATATGACATTTAAGGGGCATCTTGACAAATACATGAATAGGATGGGAATAGAGGGACATGATGCTGGAATCTATCATCAAGGAAGAAATAGCGAGGCATCTGGATGGAAATTGTCCCATTGGGCAGACGCAGCATGGGTTCATAAAGGGCAGATCGTGCCTAACTAATTTAGTGGAATTTTTTGAGGACATTACCAGTGCGGTAGATAACGGGGAGCCAATGGATGTGGTATATCTGGATTTCCATAAGGCCTTTGACAAGGTGCCACACAAAAGGTTACTGCATAAGATAAAGATGCATGGCATTAAGGGGAAAGTAGTAGCATGGATAGAGGATTGGTTAATTAATAGAAAGCAAAGAGTGGGGATTAATGGGTGTTTCTCTGGTTGGCAATCAGTAGCTAGGTGTCCCTCAGGGAACAGTGTTGGGCCCACAACTGTTCACAATTTACATAGATGATCTGGAGTTGGGGACCAAGGGCAATGTGTCCAAGTTTGCAGACGACACTAAGATAAGTGGTAAAGCAAAAAGTGCAGAGGATACTGGAAGTCTGCAGAGGGATTTGGATAGGCTAAGTGAATGGGCTAGGGTCTGGCAGATGGAATATAGTGTTGACAAATGTGAGATTATCCATTTTGGTAGTAATAACAGCAAAAGGGATTATTATTTAAATGATAAAATATTAAAACATGCTGCTGTGCAGAGAGACCTGGGTGTGCTAGTGCATGAGTCGCAAAAAGTTGGTTTACAGGTGCAACAGGTGATTAAGAAGGCAAATGGAATTGTGTCCTTCATTGCTAGAGGGATGGAGTTTAAGACTAGGGAGGTTATGCTGCAATTCTATAAGGTGTTAGTGAGGCCACACCTGGAGTATTGTGTTCAGTTTTGGTCTCCTTACTTGAGAAAAGACGTACTGGCACTGGAGGGTGTGCAGAGGAGATTCACTCGGTCAATCCCAGAGCTGAAGGGGTTGGATTACGAGGAGAGGCTGAGTAGACTGGGACTGTACTCGTTGGAATTTAGAAGGATGAGGGGGGATCTTATAGAAACATATAAGGTTATGAAGGGAATAGATAGGATAGATGCGGGCAGGTTGTTTCCACTGGCGGGTGAAAGCAGAACTAGGGGGCATAGCCTCAAAATAAGGGGAAGTAGATTTAGGACTGAGTTTAGGAGGAACTTCTTCACCCAAAGGGTTGTGAATCTATGGAATTCCTTGCCCAGTGAAGCAGTAGAGGCTCCTTCATTAAATGTTTTTAAGATAAAGAGCGATAGTTTTTGAAGAATAAAGGGATTAAGGGTTATGGTGTTCGGGCCGGAAAGTGGAGCTGAGTCCACAAAAGATCAGCCATGATCTCATTGAATGGCGGAGCAGGCTCGAGGGGCCAGATGGCCTACTCCTGCTCCTAGTTCTTATGTTCTTATGACAAGGACCCAGGAAGTGTAGAAGATTGTAGTTTAGTCGGGCAGCATGGTCGGCACGGGCTTGGAGGGCCGAAGGGCCTGTTCCTGTGCTGTACATTTCTTTGTTCTTTGTTCTTTGTTTGACAGGCGCTGCCGGTACACACGAGGCCTCATGCGGCCCTGGCTTTGAACTTCCTACCCCTCGGCCTGTTGGATGGCCGGCTCTCCATCCTCACCGTCAACCTCCTCCTCCTCGAGCAGCTCCAGTTCGTACAACTACAAGGCATCCCCCAGGGCTGCGGCGACTAGGGGGAAGGCCACCATTGCCGGTTGAATTCCAATATCCATTATCTGCAGGGGATGAAATGCCGACATGTTAGCATGGTGCGTACCCCCGTGCCCAACCAGGTCCAACAAGGTTCATGGTGGCCCCGGATGGGACTGCAGACTCTGCCCCCACATGTTTCCCCCCCCCATTATCCGTACTCCTGGCCCGGTCGGTGGCTGCTACTGTGGGGGCCTTGTGGCCCTGTCACCTGTTCCTGCTGCCAGGGGTACGGTCGGCAGGTGCTGCCCATGCCAGCAGTACACTCTGTGGCCCCCGTTCAGCATCTCCGTAGTGGGCTACTGTAGGCATTGCCCTTTGGCAGGCATAGTGATGCCTGACCAACGGGTGGCGGCTGTGGGAGATATGGCAGAGGGTGGGGTGGGAGAGTGGTGGCTGGGCTGCGGGGGTGAGGGCTGGGGGCACCCATATGGCCGGTGTCACTCTGCAGAACCAGCGGCCAAGGTGGGTGGTCTTTCTGGTGTGCAGCAAAATGGCTGCCTTGCAGGCCGTGGCAATGCCGATCCGTGCCTGAACACCGACCAGTCCTAGCCCATAGTCTCGCCTCTCCATGTCCTAACTCCCCTCTCCCTCATCAGCTACGACACCGGTTTCACGCATTTTAAAAGCACAAGAGAACCTCGCCACGGTAAGTCAGCCCATCGGAAGCAGAGAATCATGGAGGCCCCAGAGAATACTGGGTCGGACCAGCTAATGAGGGCAGCATGGTAGCACTGTGGTTAGCACTGTTGCTTCACAGCGCCAGGTCCCAGGTTCAATTCCCAGCTTGGATCATTGTCTGTGCAGAGTCTGCAAGTTCTCCCTTGTGTCTGCAAGGGTTTCCTCCGGGTGCTCCAATTTGGTAATTTGGACATTCTGAATTCTCCCTCTGTGTACCCGAACAGGCGCCGGAATGTGGTGACTAGGGGCTTTTCACAGTAACTTAATTGCAGTGTTAATGTAAGCCTACTTGTGACAATAAAGATTATTATTATTATTATTAATGATTATGTCAAAGGTGTTTACTGTACGTGCGTTCCGGAACACACTGACACCGACCGCTGTTGAGGCGACGAAGAATTGCGATTTGGCGTGAAATTGGCGTACGGCACGATTTCGCCGTCTGAACCAATTCTCCACCCAATTGCGATTCCCGAGTTCAGCATCGGCCGAAGGCGAATCCTACCCACAATCTGTATAATCAGGTTTCACTCTGGGTTCTGACATATCCAGTCTTAACATCAGCTGGGATCATAATATTCAGATTGATGACCTTTCATCAGAACTGGAAAGGTTAGAAAAAAAATGGTTAAAGAAAGGTCAAGTTAAATCCTGGTGAAACCATGCCTGGAATCCTGAAGGCTGTTTTGTTTCAAAAAATAACATTTGCTTATGGAAATGTTACGAGGTAGAGTATTCCTGATATGAGAATATACTGAATACCCTGGTAAGTTTCTCTTGAAAAAGACTGAGATGGGATTTGATAGAAGTGTTTAAAATTATGAAATGTTTGGACGATATTAAAAGCAAATGTGTTTTGATATCCATTACCCAGATGAAGAAACACTCCAGAGAAAATTCACTAAAATTGAGGCTGCGATTCTCCGTTTGGGAGACTATGGGCTGGATTCTCCGTTCCGGAGACGAAGTGCTGATGCCAGCGTAGAATGTGCCGACTTTCAAGACAGGAAATGCAGCGCCGATCCCTCACCGATTCCGGTACTGGTGAGGTGCTAGCACCGGCACCCCTGCCACCCGCGCATGCGCATGGCTGGTGGCCTGCACCAATCACGCCGTACAACATGACGCCGGCCGTGCGCGTAACCTTACCCGCAAACTGCGACCGGACAGCCCACCCCCTGGCTACCCCCTGCCAGCCCCCACCAATCCCCCATGCCATAGCAGACGCCCCGTCGGCCAGCGGCATGAATCTCGGATAAGTATGGCGGTGCTGGACACAGTCCGCAGCCAGCACGCCGGTTCAGACCACACCATGTCCCGCGCCATCTGGAACCCGGCCCATCGGGGGCGGAGCATCGTGAGTGGGCCAGCCGATGACGTGACAACAGCATTGAAATGGCACGAGTGTCACGATGATGCCATTTTGGAGTGGGGCGGAGCATGGCGGACTGGCGTCAAACCGGCGCCAGCCCCGATTTTGGCATCGGAGCCCATTCTCCGCCCAATCACCGAACACGATTTCGGAGTCGGGCTACGGAGAATCCCATCCTTAGTTCTCCCACCGGAGGAGAATTGCTACTGATTCACGAAACAATTAATTATCCCTCACCGTACAAATTTATGCATGCCGAGGAATACGAGGCATTCCCGAGGGTATCCCGCTATCATGCTGTCATTCTGAGTGGACAGCCTGATAGCAAAGACTTGTGGCTAGTCAACCCCCGCAGCACCGTGAATCAACCGCCCACGTATCTCAAAGCAGCACCCACCCCCAGATTTTCTGGGTGACTCCCTTTCCACCAAATGCAGAGGTGACCCCACCCCCCCCCCCCCCCCACCACCACCTCCAAACCCCCATTTTCAGTGGGGGCAATGATTGGGGGGATTCTGAAGGGCAAGTAGTGCATTGTGAGGGGGAGGGTGGGACTTGGCTGGACCTTTGGGGCAACTCTCTTAAGTAGTTACCCCCTTGGGCCACCGCGAGGTCTACCACATCAGGTTCGTGTTTGGGGATACCTGTAGTGAATCGTGCCCATGTGATTCCTTGTTCAGAGGACCAGAGAATCACACAGGCCCAGAGATTCTGGTGCCGATCCCGCTAAATTTACATTCTCCCACCGATGCACGGGCGCGAACCCCAATCCTGCCGTCAGTTGGGGGGAATGGAGGGGCGGGGATTGTGCCAATCCCAATTGTTCCCTGGTGCCTGATTCTACAATGCTTGAAAGATGTTCAGCATAGTATATGAATGTTTAGGCTCTCTCACTGGCTTGAAACTTGACCTGAGTTGTGGATGAAAATATACTTCAGCTCACAATTGGCTATCCAGTTACACTTAAATATTAAATAGGCTCGGTAAAGAATTTGCAATTATGGAGGGCAGGTTTGCAACTATAATTTTGTGAACCCGCCCTAGATCATTCCATTAATTCCTCTCCTATTGCATTACATATATTAAAGATTGGAGTTATTTGCAGATGATTTAAATCTTAGTAACAGTGACAGCTTTAGAACTAATGTTTCCTTAATGGTCAAAGGATTATACAACCTTGTTGGATAATATAGTTTAATTAATCAGAAATTTATGTTGGACATCTGGGGCGAAATTCTTCGGAAACGGCGCGATGTCCGCCGACTGGCGCCCAAAACGGCGCAAATCAGTCGGGCATCGCGCCACCCCAAAGGTGCAGAATGCTCCGCATCTTTGGGGGCCGAGCCCCAACCTTAAGGGGCTAGGCCGGCGCCGGACGAATTTCCGCCCCGCCAGCTGGCGGAAAAGGCGTTTGGTGCCCCGCCAGCTGTCGCGGAAATGACATTTCCGGGCGGCGCATGTGCGGGAGCGTCAGCGGCCGCTGACGGCATCCCCGCGCATGCGCAGTGGAGGGAGTCTCTTCCGCCTCCGCCATGGTGGAGACCGTGGCGAAGGCAGAAGGGAAAGAGTGCCCTCACGGCACAGGCCCGCCCGCGGATCGGTGGGCTCCGATCGCGGGCCAGTCCACCGTGGGGCCACCCCCGAGGGCCAGATCGCCCCGCGCCCCCCCCAGGAACCCGGAGCCCGCCCGCGCCGCCTTGTCCTGCCGGTAAGGTAGGTGGTTTAATCTACGCCGGACAGGCATTTTAGCGGCGGGACTTCGGCCCATCCGGGCCGGAGAATCGCGGGGGGGGGGGCCTGCCAACAGGCACAGTGCGATTCCCGCCCCCGCCGAATATCCGGTGGTGGAGAATTCGGCAAACGGGGGGGCGGGATTCACGCCAGCCCCCGGCGATTCTCCGTCCCGACGGGGGGCCGGAGAATCTCGCCCCTGAAGTGTGAGCAGCATCCACGCACAGAGTAAATGTTTTCTAATATTGCTAGTCCAGATATTGTATATAGTTAAATTTTCATACTTGCAAGCAAATAGATTTGAATGTCTTTAATAAATAACAATTAAAGACATCACGAGATTGAGAAAAGTCAAGCGCAAAGTCAAGTAATTAAAATTTAGAACATTTGTCTCTGTAAAATAGACTACCAAATCATTCAGTTTTCTATTGGTCTAATGAATGTCAGTCAAAGGTGATCTTTTTGCAAACGGTTAAAGATCTTTCAAAATACACAGTTGTGTGTATTAGTTATATTATGAATTAGATTATATAATATACCGTTTTAAAAGGGTTTTCAGAAGATGATACACTTATCATTTATACCAAAACTCTTTACACTTGTAAACAATTCAGGATCATACCATCAATCATGTCATAGAATTTACAGTGCAGAAGGAGGCCATTCGGTCCATCGAGTCTGCACGGGCTCTTGGAAAGAGCACCCTATCCAAGGTCAACACCTCCACCCTATCCCCATACCCCAGTCACCCCACCCAACACTAAGGGCAATTTTGGACAGTAGGGGCAATTTATCGTGGCCAATCCACCTAACCTGCACATCTTTGGACTGTGGGAGGAAACCAGAGCACCCGGAGGAAACCCACACACACACGGGGAGAACGTGCAGACTCCGCACAGACAGTGACCCAAGCCGGAATCAAACCTGGGACCCTGGAGCTGTGAAGTAATTGTGCGATCCACAATGCTGAACTATGAAGCAAGTTAATTTGGTAAACAGGGAAACAAGATGGCTTGAATATGACAATGGACAATGGCAGCTCAATGGTGCAGATGCCATCTGGCTTTTCCAGAGGAAAGTATAGAAAAGTAGATATATCAGTAGGAAAGAAAACAGTTGCAGAAACTGGCTCCATTTTAAATTGGGAATCTATTGATCTATAGGGTGAGAAATCTGGATAATCAGCACCTATTGTTGGATACTACCAGTATGCTTAGAGCACCAAACTGGCCTCCAAAATCGTCTGGACATGCATACACTTATAATAATCTATATTCTTTATTATTATCACAAGTAGGCTTACATTAACACTGCAATGAAGTTCCTGTGAAAATCCCCGAGTCGCCAAACTCTGACGCCTGTTCGGGTACACAGATGGTGAATTCAGAATGTCCAATTCACTGACAAGCATGGGCTGGATTCTCCTTGACATCGTGCTGAAATCACGGAACGCGATTGGCCGGAGAATCGGCTCCGATGCCAAAATCGAGCTTGATGCCGGTTTCGCGCTGAATTGGATTTTTCCAGGTCCCCCAACTCAACGAAATTGCGGCACCCGCCACATGGCCAGGAAATACAGTTTACATCTCATTATCTGCCCTGACGACCAATTCTCCGGGGCCTCAGCGATTCTCCGGCCCGGATGGGCCGATTCCCCAAAGGCGTAGTTCTAACCAACTTTTAAAAATCGTGGACCTGGCGTGCTGGCTGAGGCGGCTACGAGAGGATGTAAGAGTTGGCGTGGGGGGACTGCGGACTCCCGTATCGGACACCGGCCGTATTTCTGCAGGTGGGGGGGAGCTTGCCAGGGTCAGAGGAGGGGAGGGGAAGGGAGGGACAAGCCGAGCAGTCGGCGAGCCCCCGACAGGACACGGCGGTGCCCACGCACCGAGACCTATTAGGGCGGCCATCTTGTTGTCCACCCACCCCGGCCCCTGGGTAAATGCAGGGTTAACGGCCGTCTGGGAGGATCCTGCACATCTGCATCCGATTCTCAGGCAGTGTGCATGACTCGTTCGTGTTGGCACAATCTGTGATCCCTGGATTGTTCGTGGGACGAGCCCCCCCCACCCCCCCCCCCCCCTCCCCCCCCCCCCCCCCCCCCCCCCCACTGCGGGGCTGTTGCTGGGTTGCTGGACAACAGGGGTTACCATTTGCGGTCGTTCTTGATGACGCCTATACAGAGGCCACAGTCCGACGCGGAGACTCGCTGCAATGATGCCCATTGTGCGACCAGCGGTGTGGTCGAGAGGTGCTTTGGGATCCTGAAAATGCGCTTCAGGTGCCTGGACCACTCTGGAGGGGCCCTCCAGTTCGAGGCCAGGAGGGCTGACTGCATTGTGGTGGTCAGCTGCGTTCTCCGCACTATAGCCCAGCAGAGGGGCAATGTGCTGGAGGAGGATGAGGAGCAAGGGCAGGCCTCATCAGATGAGGAGGATGAGCGGGAGGGGAACAGTGAGCGAGACATTTTGGCTGGTCAGGCACGGGAGGCTGCACTACGCTATCGCCAGGGCCAGCGTGCATGGGACGCATTAGTCGACACACGTTACAACAACTGGGGGGGGGATGCTCGGCAGGGTCACAGACACCACAATACGGCACCCCTTTACCACCGAACACCCTCACCTCCCACAGCACCGAACACCATCACCTTCCACACCACCGAACACCTTCACCTCCCACAGCGCCGAACACCCTCACCTCCCACAGCGCCGAACACCCTCACCTTCCACATCACTGAACGCCCTCATCTCCCACACCACCGAACAACTTAATTGGTGTCTAACTTTCTGGCCTCACGGGCCCTAACACTGCACATTGGCGGTTCCCCAGATGGTACAGCAGGATTGGAGGCGGACTGCTGTGACTCCTGCCCTGCGGCAAGGGTCCCCGATGGCGCACATCACCTGGGGCTGCCCGGCCTGGGTGAACCTGGCTGCTCCTCGGATGTCCCGGGTGGCTTGGTGCCACCCTGTTCTGCCCGCTGCCCACCAGATGCACCAGGGACAGGAGGGGGGGAGTCCGAGGGACTGTGGTGTTCTGGCATCTCCCCTGCAGGAGTCACAGGCACGGGCCCCAGTACCTCCTCCTCCCTCGGGGTGCCCGATGGCCCCCAGGTTTCTCCACGGGACTGGGGGTGCGAACGGCGCCAACGCATCCCCCCCCCCCCCCCCCCGACACCTGGCACTGCCAGTCCTGGATGGTCTCAGATAGTCTCTGAGATGGTTGAGAGTGTTGGTGACAGCAGTGACGCAAAGTCAGTGTCCTCATCTGACCCGGAGTCTGGGGTCTCCTGGCTATTGATCCCTGGATAGTGGTCTCCTGGGTAGTAGTTCCCTGGGTAGGGGTCCTCTGGGCATTGGTCTCCTGGGTATTGGTCTCCTGGGTATTGGTCCCCTGGGTATTGGTCCCCTGGGTAGTGGTCTCCTGGATATTGGTCCCCTGGGTAGTGGTCTCCTGGGGGGGGGGGGCAAACACAAACAGCAACAGTGTGAGACGGTCTGACGCATGCAGCCTATGGGCTGGGTCTCTGATAGCATTGGTGCACAGGGCACACAGCTGTTGCGGCTGGCATGGATGGGTGCAACCATGTGGGTCAGGGTGGGGGTGGGACCCTTCCCCTGGGGAGGGCGGGTCACATGCGTGTGTGGGGTAGGGGGTTGGTGCCAGGGGCACAGTGCAGGGTACTCACCCTGGCCACCCTGAGAAGGTCATACAGTTTTTTCCTGCACTGGTCTGCAGTCCGGGTTACCGCCCCGACGGCGCTGATGGCGGCTCCCACATCTGCCCAGGCACGGTGAACAACAGCACCTGCTGATCACCATCCCTGCCCGGGGTACAGTATCAGCCTCCTCTCCTCCATGGTTTCCAGGAGTGTCTCCAGTTCGGCATCCCGGAATCACGGCGCTGCTCTCCTTGCGGCCATCTTGCCTGCGATGCTTCTGTGTGTGAGGGGGAGAATCCATTATGTGAAGCCACGGCGTCACGTCAATCAGGGAACTGGCAAATCTGCCGGCGGTCCATTAACGGAGTGTTGTGATTCATGATCCGCCCATGTTAGCCCCTTGTCAGCGGTTGAATCGCTGCAGCTGGGGACCCGATGGCGCCGTCATGAAGCTCCACCGTTTTCACGATGGCGTCAACACTTAGCCTCAGGAATGGAGAATCCAGTCCCTTGTCTTTCGGGACTTGTGGGAGGAAACCAGAGCACCCGTAGGAAACCCACGCAGACACGGGGAGAACGCGCTGACTCCACACAGACAGTGACTCAAGTGGGAATCGAACCTGGGACCCTGGCGCTGTGAAGAAACAGTGCGAACCACTGTGCTACCATGTGCTCCTTGTGGTGAATTGTGTCAGACACAAACCTGTTCATGGTAGCAGATTGTACAATCTGAATATCCACTGGGAATTAGCTCCTGCTATGTATCGGTGTGTCCTGCAGGAGAGAGAGAGATGTGTTCCTGAATGTGGTGCAATATGTTTGACTGATGTGACTAATGTGGTTGAATAGTCACCAGTGTGTGCACACTGTGAGATTTGGGTGTAAGGCTTGCAGCAGTGCTGGCTGCGAGGGAGGATGAGGCAGAGCGTATGAATGTTCAGCATGAGTCCTGATGGATAGATTATTGTTAGGTGAGTGATTGGGTGTAGTGAATTGACCACGTCTGAGATTAGTAATGCAACTGGTAGAATATGGCATTGAGAGATACGTTGACTGACCTTGACCACATATATGAGGTCATTGAACTTCTTGTGGCACTGCATCCAGCTCCTCCGGGCTTCACCCTGGCATTGACCAGCACAGTGACATGTTGCCACTGCTTTCTGGGCATGTGTCTGCAGAGCGGTCTGGCCTCCTGCAGGTGCAGATCAACTTTCCACCTCCTCTACCAAAGCCTCAAGTGCAGTGGTCGGAAACCTTGGAGTTTCTATCTACCATTTGTGCCAGTCTTCAATGTTTTCAAGGTCAGATTCACTTCCTGCATGTCTGCCAAACCCTGCTACAGTCACATTGCACCTCTCTTGTGCAGTCTAGCTTTATCGGGCACTAGTCACTCAGAATATGAACCCCCTAGCTGATGCATTCTGTTGGCCAGCAGTATGATTATGCTGGTAAACACTAAAATCATCTGAAGTTAACATGCTGTTGACATTGAAATGAGTGGCTGAGGGATAATTACAATCATGACCCCTGTGACCATATTCAGGGGAACCCTATTTAGCAACTGAGCTCATCTAAATCCTACAAAATAAATGTCAGAATATGACTATGACATGATCTCTGTGAGTAATGTCGAATACAAAAAATCAATGCATTTCGTAGCATATATGGACAGGTAACAATGATGGGATTAGTCGCAAGGCACAATGAATGTGTAAATATGAGAGAATATCTAATATATAATAGTGAGAATAATTTTACATTCCTATGCTATTATAATATGCATTTTTTTACTTTTAACCAATTCTATATATAGCCCAGAATTGTTCATATTGCTTTCTTAATGATATGTGAAATGAGCTATGAAGTACGGTAAAAAATGCCAGTGGGCAATGAAACATGGGAGCATCTGCTACAAAATTTTCTACTGTATAATCACAGATCTCGTAAAATCATTACCAGAACAAATAATCATATTATTCTCTTGAATGCAGCTGCTTCCATACAAATACCAGAGATTGAACAGCTTTTTAAAGAATCGACGACAAACTAGTTGGAGTTTTGATTGAACCCTTTTGTTATTATCAACTACAGATTTAACAATTGCAGATTTATGACTTGAAAT
Organism: Scyliorhinus torazame; assembly: GCF_047496885.1. Taxonomy (NCBI): domain Eukaryota; kingdom Metazoa; phylum Chordata; class Chondrichthyes; order Carcharhiniformes; family Scyliorhinidae; genus Scyliorhinus; species Scyliorhinus torazame. The sequence continues at coordinate 65,247,213 of NC_092708.1, read as the reverse complement.
GTTGAAATATTGAAAATAACAAGACAAGATTTCCTCGCAGCATGTTAGAGGTTGTAACCATTGGCGAGGGGATTCCCTCCAGTCACCATGGGCAGACCTTTCCCAGCTCCCGTGGTGATAGGCTTGAAGGCAGGAGGGCTAGGAAAGATGTGATAACCCACACAAGACCAATGGGGCTGGAACAATCAGTCTGTCCGTAAGTCTCGCCAGGTGTGAGCTCACCCCCCCGCCCCCTTCCCCACATCCCCCAGCAGGGAGCCCGAGGCTCTTCATGATTAAGTTCTATATGAAGTTAGCCAGGTATGAAACCGACAGAGCAGACCCAGGTGGGATGTATATTGTACATTAACCGAGTTGCAATATTGCAATAAACCTAGTTTTCTTTTTACCAGCTCCATTCGGACTCTTTTTTTGCCAACAAAACTGGCGACGAGGATAAAACTGGATGCCTCTCAATGCTGCTGCACCATCGGATGAACAACCATCTCCTTTCCACTGTTGGATTAAGGTTGCAGTAATTTTTTTTATAACGCAAAATTGCCTCTTTTCAGAAGATGGGACATGGTCAATGTGCAAGCATAGAGGATTGTACACAGTACGCAGAAAGCGTGCAGACAAATTCTGTCACAGACGATGACTGACAGACAGTGATATTGCTGACTGCCTGGGGAGCTCATGCTTCTGGAGTGATAAAAAGTTTTACATATCCTGCAGCTCCGGACACTAAGACTTTTGAAGAATTGAGTCTGTAGAGGGAGAGCCCCAGTGTTCATAGAATCATAGAATTTACAGTGCAGAAGGAGGCCATTCAGCCCATTGAGTCTGCACCAGCTCTTGGAAAGAGCACCCTACCCAAGCCCACACCTACACCCTATCCCCACAACACTGAACCCCACCCAACCTTAAGGGCAATTTTGGACACTAAGGGCAATTTAGCATGGCCAATCCACCTAACCCTCACATCTTTGGACTGTGGGAGGAAACCGGAGCATCCGGAGGAAACCCACGCACACACGGGGAGAACGTGCAGACTCCGCACAGGCAGTGACCCAAGCCGGGAATCGAACCTGGAACTCTGGAGCTGCAAAGCAATTGTGCTAACCACTATGCTACCATGCTGTGGGTTATGTGCGTGCAGGAACACCAGGGAGCGCAAGGCACAGGTCAGCCAGCAACCCTGGTGCCCTGGTCGAGGCAGGCGCCAACCAGGGGCTCACACCTTCCACTTGGAACAGCCAGAGGAGGAGTGCATTAGCTGAATTGCATTGCAGCACCCCAAGTTACCCACCACCAGGGAAGTCTTCCAGGGTGGGGAGGAATGTGGTCACTGCCCATGCCAGGCAGGCAGGCATCTAATTTAAATACTTAAGGCCCACCAGCATTTTCCTACTATGTACAGAGGTTGCCAGCATAATGAAGTGGGCAGAAATGTGGCAGGTAAAATTCAATGCTGAGGTACATGAGGTAGTACATCTGGGAAACATCACCCTGAAGTGTAAGAGTGCAACATTGATCTTTAAAGGAGAAGTGAAGAGACATAGACCATCATATGGCAAATGGGATTCAGTCATCATATATTGAGCAGAAAAGCCAGGATTTTGCCCTGGAGCGAAGGAGGCTTAGGGTTGATCTTATCGAGGTCTATAAAATAATGAGGAGCATAGATAAGGTAGATAGTCAACATCTTTTCCCAAAGGTAGAGGAGTTTAGTACTAGAGGGCATAGGTTTAAGGTGAGAGTGGAGAGATACAAAAGAGACCAGAGGGGAAATTGTTTCGCACAGAGTGTGGTGAGCATCTGGAACGAGCTGCCAGAGGCAGTGGTGGAGGCGGGTACAATTGTCTCCTTTAAGAAACAGTTAGACGGTTACATGGGCAGAGTGAGTATAGAGGGATATGGGCCAAATGCGGGCAAGTGGGACTAGCTTAGTGATAGAAACAGGCCGGCATGGACAAGCTGGGCCGAAGAGCCTGTTTCCATGCTATAAACATCTATGACTCTATGACTCTAAATTAAGTGTTGGCACCTCAATATGAAAAAGGATATTAAAGCCCTGGAAAGGGTGAAAAGACTGACAAGAACAATTTGATAAATGAGAAGAATGCAGTTATGAAGAAAGGCTTGTAAAACTAGGGCATTTTAACTAGAATGGAAAAGCTGAAGGTGGGATCTGACAGCTGTTTTCAATATCATGAAAGGCTTTGAGAGGATAAACAGGGAAATATTGCTTCTACTGTTTGCTGAATCGATTTTTAAAAATCTAAATACAATAATTGCCTCCAGAGGAACAAAGGGACGGGTTAAATAAACATTTTTCATACAGGGGCATGGAATGCCTTATCACACATTTCTATTAAGGCAATATTACATCATCATTTAAAAAGGAAATGGATAACCAATGACACACATTAATGTGCTACATGACATATTTCTGTGCTGTCATTTCTATAATCCTCTGACTGACTAACTGAGGCATTTTCCTTTATTTTTCTCCACAGAAACATCAATTTTAATGGAATCATTCACTACTTAATGGCCAAGGCCAAAATGATAGCTGCAGCATGTTTAAACAATGCATTTTTAATAAAGTTCTCATAAGAGCTATTGCTAAACAGAGAGTGTTTGAAGTGCATTCTTCCTTCAGCTAGAGTAGAATTGTCAAACTTGAATGTATCCCTTCTGCAGCTTAAGGGCCAATGTGTGTTTATATGCTGTTCCAGAAAAATATTACAAATGGTGAACATCTGCCAGACCACGGCTTAGTGAGCAAAGGCAATTAAAATCATCCACTGTCCTCATTTTCAAGAACATGACAGACAAGGCCCTAAAACTCTGTTCCTGATCCAACATTAGCTGATAGGCTAATCAGAGCAGAACATTCTGCTCCCCATGATCGTTCAATGGCATGATATTTTGCAAATCAAAATATGCCATTGGCAAAAAGAAAGTTTTCGACCAAAGAGACAATGGTGTATATTTAAAAGCTTTTTGGGTTTCACGTTGCCATTAAATCGAACATATTTAAGCATCAGTGCATTGTTGTGCATTGATGCATTTTATGCCTATTTAAATTGAGCATTACTTTGTAAAAAACACCGCTCCATAGTTGGTTCCGTAATAGAGTAACTGATGATCAGAATATAAATGGTTGCCTTTTCAAAATGTGTATGAGCATGCTGGAAATTGGGGGAAAAAAACTCAATTTGAAAACATTTATACATTTTATTAATTAGGCAAATAACCAATTATATTTGAGAAAAAGACATTTCTCTGAATTTTTTGACATTACATTAAGTTTATTAATTTGTCAAGAGCCCATTATATTTCAGCATTTAAGTTCAAAGAGTCAGTGGGGGTAGTGAGATAAAATCTGGATTGCCAGGTTGATACCAACGTCCTGTTTTTTTAAATTCTTTAATGTGGACATCATTGGCTGAGCTACCATTGGTTCCCATCTCTAATTGCCCTTGAACTGAGTAACTTGCAAGGTCATTTTAGAAGCCAATTATGAGTCAACCAAAATGCTGCGAGTCTGGAGTCACACGCAGGCCAGACCAGGTAAGGATGGCAGATTTCCTTCTTTAAAGGACATTATTTCACCATTTAACAAACTTATTAGCACTCCCAACTTTTGTCTCCTACTTGCTTTTCATGTATTTATGAAACAACTTTTTTTGTTGTTGATTTTACTTCTGATATTTTTTCATGCCCTCTCTTTCATAGAATCATAGAATTTACAGTGCAGAAGGAGGCCATTTAGCCCATCGAGTCTGCACCGGCTCTTGGAAAGAGCACCCTACCCAACCCCACACCCCTACCCTATCCCATCCCCATAACCCAGTACTAAGGGCAATTTGGACACTAAGGGCAATTTAGAATGGCCAATCCACCCACCAATCCACCATGATTCATAGAATCATGGAATCCCTACAGTGCAGAAGGAGGCCATTTGGCCCATCAAGTCTGCACTAACTCCCTGAAAGAGCACCTTACCGAAGCCCACCCCTCTGCCCCATCCCCAAAATACCACCTAACCTGCACATCTTTGGACACTAAGGTACAATTTAGCATGGCTAATCAATCTAACCTGCACACCTTTGCTCTCCTAATTTCCCTTTTAATTTCACCCCTGCACTTTTTATATTCCTCAAGGCTTTGCCTTATCCTAATGCACTTTGACATCCGGGGAAGTCTAGATTTGTGAATCCCGGCCTTTTTCTCGAAGGAACATATTCCTTTTGAACCCTGAGGAGCATAAATGAAGAAGTAAGCTCTGGGAGGGGAACAGGGCATTGTCGATGCTCAGAGAAAAATCCATTACATATGAAGTCAGTAGTTAACTCATTTGTGAGAAAAGAGTTCAGAAGATGCCACTTACAGTGTACAACTTCCCCTTAAGGTCCTCATTGCCCAGGTGGCACACCTCAGTGATAATCTCCCTGATAACCTTTGGCCTCTTCACGCACTGCCTCTGCCTCGCCCAGAACCAGAAAACAAGTGGCACTCCCCACAGGCACATTACACCTTGGTACCTTGGATTAGATTATGACGAGAGGTTGAGTAGATTGGGACTGTACTCATTGGAGTTTAGAAGGATGCGGGGGGATCTTATTGAAACATATAAAATTATGAAGGGAATAGATAGGATAGATGCGGGCAGGTCGTTTCCACTGGTCAGGGAAAGCAGAACTAGGGGGTATAGCCTCAAAATAAGGGGAAGTAGATTTAGGACCGAGTTTAGGAGGAAATTCTTCACCCAAAGGGTTCTGAATCTCTGGAATTCCTTGCCCAGTGAAGTAGTTGAGGCTCCTTCTTAAAACGTTTTTAAGAAAAAGATAGAATAAAGGGATTCGGGAATATGGGGCGAAATTCTCCTACCCGCCCCGCCACATTTCTGCCCCGACCGGCTGGCGGGAGTCTCCGTAACACCGGCCGGTCAATGGGGTTTCCCATTGTGGGGCAGCCCCACGCCGTCGGGGAACCCCCGGGTGCCGGCAAAACGGAGACTCCCGCCGGCGGAGAATGACGCCCATGGTGTACGGGCCGGAGAGTGGAGCTGAGTCCACAAAGATCAGCCATGATCTCATTGAATGGCGGAGCAGGCTCGAGGGGCCAGATGACCTACTCCTGTTCCTAGTTCTTCTGTTCTTATGTACACTATGCCTGTACCAAGTGTGGCCCAGAGAGCACAATTATCTCCCAGGAATAAGATACTCACTTGCTGATTTGTCAGTACAGTTGCAGAATGTTGCATTATTTCACCATTTAACAAACTTATTAGCACTCCCAACTTACATTTAATGACATCTGTTCTTTAATAAAATTTGTGATTTGAGGAAAATCTATCCTGATAGCATAAGATGTCAATCATGAGTTACATAATATCTCCTGACACTGCTGGCTGAGTTACTTCCACCTGAATGAATTAAGTGAGAACTAAAGATAGTGGGCGGGATTCTCCACTCCCATACCGAAGTGGCCGCGCTGTCGTGAACGCCGTCGAGGTTCACGACGGCGCGGAACAACCCCAGTCCCGACTGATTCAGGCCCTGACAATGGGCCAGGATCGGGGCCGCGTCATCTACACGCGCCAGGCCTTGTCGCCCGCGTAAAAGCGGCGGCGCATAGATGACGCGGCCGGCGCCGCATAACGGGCGTCATCCGCACATGCGCGGATTGGCCGGCGCCAACCCGCGCATGCGTGGTTGTCGTCCTCTCTAAATCCGCCCCGCAAGAAGATGGGGGGCGGATCTTGCGGGGCCGCGGAAGGAAGGGGGTCCTCCTTCAGAGAGGACGGCCCGACGATCGGTGGGCACCGATCGCGGGCCACCCCACATTCCAGGTGAAGCCCAGTGCAGGATCCCCCCTCGTTCCCGCCGCTTGGGAGAATCGCGGGAGGGCGTCGGACCGGCGTCCCTGGAAATTTAGGCAGCCCAGGCGATTCTCCCAACCGGCGTGGGAGTGGAGAATCGCGCCCATGGACTGCTGGTGTCGCAATGTTAAGACTAGTCCCTGATGGGTGTTAGAGTACTAGCTAGTGCTGTATTTTGGTCCACCTGCAAAAAAATGAATACAGAAAATGCATTTTGCCGCCAGAAATGCTGAAATGTTTAGACTGACGTTTGAAGAGTTTCTCATACTGCAGCTCACTGCTATATAGCTATTAAGATATATTCCTGTGCAGCTGTCCTAAGAAATCATTAGAAATTGCACAAAGTCAAATTTAAACACATTATTTAATATTAAAAGCAAATGGCCAGCTCTGAGAAATAAGAACTGCATTCAGACATTTCAAGAAGGTTCTTCTGAGGTATGTGACAAAGCACAGTATAAATCAAGTTACTTCATTTTAACTTTACCCATACTATTTGTGTCCTACATTCTACTTCATTTAGTTCCTGTGTCATTTTCCTCTAATAATTCCATTCCCTAATTTGGGTTTTCTTATTTTATACGTTCTTTGATTTTATTTAACCATTGTTGACTATTTGTTTCTTTTTACTTCAATTCATTTTGATTTTGTTCTACTTTTTAGTTGTCCATTCTGTGAGAATTATTTCACCCTAACTGTGATACCCTAAGTTCCTTTTTAATCCTGGAAAGGGAGGATTGGGAGAGGGTGCAATTCACAGACGGTCCATGGCCATTCCTATTGAGGCAGATAGGAAACTCCATGCTATTTCCTGATTTCCATGATTTTTGCAGTTAAGGATGCACTGCTAGCTGGCTGATGCACAACAGTGCACCTAACAGCACATAAGATTAGCAAGGTTGTAACTAACCTCCAACTCTGAAAGGCAGTCTGTCCCTCTTGAAGGGGAGCTACAATGAATCAAAGGGGGCTGCTGCTGCCTGTCACTGCTACAATAGGTGAGAAAAGAAAGGGAGCACCAGGACAGAGCGAACATACTCCTGGGGCGAAATTCTCCTACCCGCCCCGCCACATTTCTGCGCCGACCGGCCGGCGGGAGTCTCCGTAACACCGGCCGGTCAATGGGGTTTCCCATTGTGGGGCAGCCCCACGCCGTCGGGAAACCCCCGGGCGCCGGCAAAACGGAGACCCCCGCCGGCGGAGAATGACGCCCCAGGTCACAAATGCAGCTGTGAAAGATGTCTTTTTCGGAAGATCATGGAAGAGAAACCCCATTTAGCCACAGGGGCCAGGAGACCCACAAGGCAAGCACTTTGTTGGGAATGGGAGCATGTGACTCCATAAATCTGACCATGAGGACAGGCAGCAGTGCCAAAAAAGGCTTAATGACCGTACAAGTGGTCAAGGACAGTGAATGCATACTTACATAACACCTCTTATCCTCCAATTCAAATTCTTACACTATTCAATGCACAACACCCCCATCACTCAAGCACCAGAACTGCCTGGAACTCAGGACTTGCAACTAACATTCAGATGCTCCTCCTCACCTTCACATACATTTCAATGATGCAAACCGCTTACCCACCTCTTGCTCCCTCCAGGGGCGTCATTCTCCGACCCCCCGCCGGGTCGGAGAATGGCCGTTGGCCGGCGTGAATCCCGCCCCCGCCGAAGTCTCCGCTCCCGGAGATTGGGCGGGGGCGGGAATCCGGCCGCGCCGGTTGGCGGGACCCCCCGCTGGATTCTCCGGCCCGGATGGGCCGAAGTCCCGCCCAGGAATTGCCTGTCCCGCCGACGTAAATCAAACCTGGTATTTACCGGCGGGACCAGGCGGCGTGGGCGGGCTCTGGGGTCCTGGGGGGGGCGTGGGGCGATCTGACCCCGGGGGGTGCCCCCACGGTGGCCTGGCCCACGATCGGGGCCCACCGATTCGCGGGCGGGCCTGTGCCGTGGGGGCACTCTTTCCCTTCCGCCTCCGCTACGGCCTCCACCATGGCGGAGGCGGAAGAGACTCTCCCCACTGCGCATGCGCTGGGAAACTGACAGCGGCCGCTGACGCTCCCGCGCATGCGCCGCATTTCCGCGCCAGCTGGCGGGGCAACAAACGCCATTTCCGCCAGCTGGCGGGGCGGAAATCCCTCCGGCGTCGGCCTAGCCCCTCAATGTTGGGGCTAGGCCGCCAAAGATGCGGAGACTTCCGCACCTTTGGGCCGGCGCGATGCCCCTCTGATTGGCGCTGGCTTTGGCGCCAGTCGGCGGGCATCCCACCATTGGGGGAGAATTTTGCCCCAGATGTCTGCAGCTATTCAGAAATGGGGGAATATCATCCAAATTCAGCACAATACCATCACTGACCTGCTTCTCTCTCTATCCCAGGACAAGGTTTCCCACAATAGGCGGAAGCAAAACTTAATAATCCCTGAGTCTGACAGGGATGGTGCGGCACAGCATAGGGCCACTTGTGAACGAGCCCGTAGCACCAGCATTACTAAGAGCATTCAGGAGGATGGTGTGTCACTGTTATAGGGCCCTTCTCAATTTCTGCAAGTGATGTGGCCACGGCAGATGGTAGCAACATACTGTCATCTTGCAGCTCTCAATCACACTGGGTGCTACAAGCTCTTTGCAGCTGGCCCCATGTTGTGCAGCACCACCTCCTCTGTTGGGCTCAGGAAATGAGGCATGTTTTCCAACCCACCTCCACACTTCCCAACCATTTCTGATGTTAAGCTTTCAGAAAACCGAGAGCCAACGTCAGCCCAGCTGCAGCAGCCCCAAGAGCAGCAGGCTGATCAGGAAGAAGCACTGTCACCTGACTGGCTCTCGCAGTCACCAGTTTACCCACTGACACCATATAAATTTTAGAGTCGAGAATAAGATTGGGATCTGCATGGAATGGGCATTGCTTTAGTCTCCCCTGCAGACCATCACGTTTCCCTCGCTTTGCAGGTCGACAGCTGTTTCTGGATGGTCCCAGGATCCGATGGGAGAGGTCTGATCTTGTGGAAGGTAGGTCATTGCATCTGGCGGGGTCCGGTGCGCAGGTTTCATTTTCGGGGTCTTGTCTGGCAGGGTCCTGGTCGCTGGTTGCGATTTTGGGTTACCCAGGGACCTGTTTGCGATTCGCTCAGGCCTCGGCATTTTGTGAGGATGGTGCTACCTTGCGGCACACTCAGGACCTCGCGCAGAGTCTCCGCTCTTTCCAGGATCTTTATTCCAGGCTTGGGTCACAGGCAGGTGCTTCCTGGGTCAGGTTGGGCCAAGTCCCGTGTTTTGTTCCAGCGTTGGTCGCTCCTGGAGTCGGGCCTTGGTGTAGGCCTGGTCGGGCCTCCACATGGATTCTTCCTCCCATCCCCCAGTAAGTCAGGTCGCTGAGCGGGCTTCTCCAGGTCGGATTGAGCCAGGTCTCATGGGCAGGGATCGGGTCGGATGCTCCAATGGCTGGATTGGGTCCAAATCGAGGTTGTGTCGGACTTCCGGTTTAGGCCTCTTCAACGTCCAGGTTGGCTCATTGGAGTATGTTGCGTTGGGTGCTCTGGATCCGTGGAACACATACAGGCCACCAACACTTAAAATAGTACAACACTATTTTATTAAGTTATAAACTGTTGAACATACTTTCACTGTGGGTTAACACGATGTTAGATTAAATTAAAGACCTATGCCTGTCCTAACCAGTCTATGCACTCAGCACATGGTGAAGATCTGTGCTGTAAGCTGTAAGCTCTGTCCTTCTGAGAGGCTACATCCCGAATGAGCGGGAACTCTGATGCCCTCTGTCTATATAGTGAGTGTGCTCTAACTGGTGATTGGCTGCGGTGTTGATTGGTCTTGCTGTGTGTCCATCAGTGTGTGTATCTGCACCATGATATACTGGTGTATATTATGACAGTGTAGTCAGGTCGGGTCATCCGATCTAGTCCACAGGCTTCTGAGGATCTTCAAATCTGCAAGAGAACACAAAAGAGAAAGGTGAGTGATAGTGTTAGTGTTAGAATTAAGTTTTAAGAGTTTAGTACAGTTAGTGGAGATATAAGAAGAGGATCTGTGTGAGAGAGCTCACAGAGAGTGGCCACGCCATCTTGCATGCCCCGGCCTATAGACCACAATCAGTAAGGATAAACAACAACACCTCCTCCACGATAGTCCTCAATACCGAGGCCCCGCAAGGCTACGTACTTAGCACCCAGCTATACACCCTATACACACACGACTGTGTGGCAAGATGTGGCTGCAACTCCATCTACAAGTTTGCTGATGACACAACCGTAATGGGTCGGATCTCGAACAATGATGAGTCAGAGTACAGGAGGGAGACAGAGAATCTAGTGGAGTGGTGTAACGACATCAATTTCTCCCTCAACGTCAGCAAAACTAAAGAGCTAGTCATTGACGTCAGGAAGCAAAGCATTATACACATCCCTGTCTGCATTAAAGGGGCCGAGGTGAAGGTGTTGGACAGCTGCAAATTCTTTAACCCTACGTTTAATCCCTCTTGCAGTCATGGCCAACTTGCCCATTGCCTCCTTACTTGCTGCCTTCACCTGTATGTTAGCTGAATCGTGCAATTGAACAAAGACAGTCAGTAACAATTGGACAGGCACACACCATCATTCTCCTAGCATCTCGAAAAGGCTCTGGTTTTCAATTGCTCGGACCATAGTGCACACCCTGACTCTTCTAACATTCACACTGCATCTACAGCATTCCTTGTCACTCACAACGCCTGTTTAACTCCTCTTGAGTATTCCATGCATCCACCCATATCTAACATTAGGGAATAGCAGCAGGAGGTGCAGTACGTTCACTAATCACTCTGTGCAGACACCATTATCAAAGCTGCGAACTTGGTGAGCTGCAAGTAATAGATTGCATAATGTGTGTCTAGGGTGCACACTGACAAATGATGGCCAGTGTTTAAGCACACTCATGTCGGAATATTCAGTAATCATGATGTTGATAATGCGAGAGAAGTGACTCTACAGGAGGACGTTATCGGACTCTGATAGGGAATCAAGTTCCATATGTTTAAATGCCCACGAACATTTAAGAAACTATCAACAAGATGAAAATCCAGGAACCACCAAACAATGCAAATGAACATATATTTACAAGTGCCAAAACTATAAAGGTTGTACCTTGCCACCTGTGTGCTTTCAAAACGTACTTGTCTTTCTTTTTCTCCCACTACACCTTGGTGCAGCCCTGGCAGCCACAGCTGAGGTGGAGGCAGCCTGCTGACTGCTATACCAAGATGACTTTGACGGGCAGCTTCTGGTGACCCGAAGGTTAATGAGACCCCAGTCTACTTGGGGTCTCCTGCTGAGGCCCAAGTGCATCCTCCTCGGTCTGACTTGCTGGAGTAGATGGGGCCACTACCAGAGGGGAGATTGAGCGCAAGACACCCTTGGAATGTCCTAGGATGAACTGCCCTGGGGTACGTTGCCGGCTGACCTTCTGCTTGTCGGTACCTCTTAGACTCCTTGAGGAGATGGGGCATATGGAGTGCACATCCAGCAGCCACTGTGCATTCTGCTGGACTTGGGTTTTCAAGGTGGAAACCACACTTTCCACAGAGGCAGCCAAGCGCCTGCATGTAGGAGCTACCACAGCAGATAAAATATTGATAGACTCCTTCAGCCTTTGGTCCACTCTGTGCATGGTTCTGATATCCCTGCCTAATGTTCCCATAGCTTCCTCTGCATCTCCAACATGTCTCTTATGGCCAAGTCCAGAGGCTTCTGATCTTCATGCAGCTGAGATGAGGCCTGACATCCAGTAGTTCTCCAGGTGTCAGGAATTTCAGTAGTCATTCCCTCCACCAGCTGTGGACCCGTGTCTATGAGGAGCTCATCAAGCTCACAAGCCTATTCCGAAATGTATGTCCACTGAGGTGAATGTCGCTGTGCTGGTAAAGAGTCCAGGTGAATGCGGTGACGGTGCATCCTCTGAGGAATCATTATCCTCAGAAGTGTGGTTGGGGATGAAGCTGTAGGTTATCTGGCTTCTTTTCCGCCCCCTTTTCTTGCTGGTACCTGGCGTGGAGAATAAAAGTATTCAATAGATGCCTAAGCAGGCTCCCTGATTAAAACTATGGGCTGGATTCTCCGTTCCTGAGGCTATGTGCCGATGCCAATGGAGGATCCAAGGTGTTTCATGGCGGGAAAATCAGCGTGAAACCTTCACTGATTCCGCTACCGGTCAGGGGCTAGCACCGGTACCGTGTGAAACACCCTCGGAACGTGCGGAAAACGGTTGGAGAATCACTGGGTCCATGCTGCACATGCGCAGGGCTGACAAGCTGCAGCCACATGTATGCCTACACCCCCCCACACATACACCGATCACGCCGGGAAATATGGCGTCGGCTGTGCTGGACCGCGTACCCGCCCGCCCCAACCCCACATCCCACCTCTTGGCCTCCTCCCACCACTCCCCCCTGGCCTGACAGAAGGCCCCCATACAGCAGCACGGATTTTGGCCGAGTATGGCGGTGCTGGACACTGTCCGTACCCCCTCTCTCTCTCTCCGCAGCCGCCATGCCGGGCTCCTGACCACTGAGACCACACGTTGGGAACTCGGCCCATCGGAGGTGGAGCAGCACAGGTGGTCCCGCTAATGACATTCCAACGGCATCTCGATAACACCGAGTTAGAAGGGCGGAGCATCGTGACCCATTGTGAAACGGGCGCCTGCCGCGATTCCGGCGTCGGGAGCCATTCTCCGCCCGATCGCCATTCCCGATTTCGGCATCGGCCAACAGAGAATTCCACCCCATGCCTCACTCAGTCAGCACACCTGACAACTGCAGACTGGAGGCATCCTCACTGGCTTCTTGGGGGATTCCTGTTTTGCCTTCAGCCCAGGCATGGCTAGTTGGGTGACTGCCTCCTCGAAGATGGTAAGGACTCTGATATCTGTTATGCCACAGCCGGTCTAAGCCTGTTACCTTCTGTTGTGTGCGTTCTTGTCCTGCCGTTGTGAACTCGGCCCATCAGAGATGGGTGCAGAAGCAGTTTAGGAGTATGCAGGCCTCTGTCAGCTCATGAGCCCTCCCCAGTGTGTAGTTAAAAAGCAGTGTGTCCTGTAAATTATACAACACTGCCAGCATGAATTGATTGTCACATATTCAGTGCACATGTTCCATCTGCAATCCAAACACCTGTCTCACACTCATACACTTATACTAACTGATATCCTTATGAGTGTCACTTTGAAGTGAGTAAATACGCCACTTACCCTGGTGGAGAACAACAGGTCGTTAATGATTTTTTTGCCACTGCTGGACAGATCTTTTGTGGACCCCATGACCGCTAACCTGTACTACGCCCTCCGCCCAGGTCACCTTGGTCAGTCGGAAGGTGACTCCTGCTGTCATCTCAGGAAATGGGGCACCCCCCCAAACTCCCCCCCCTCCCCCCCCCGCCTCCTTTACTGGGTGGCCTGGCAGAGAACCTGCAGGGAGGCAGCACTGAGAGCTGTGGGGCTGCTGCTTATCTTCTCAGAAGCATTCTGATAGATGCAGAATCTAGAGTGTGGTGAATGTATATTGCTAATAATTCACCAGTGCATTTGTATCATGTTCTGCTGTTGTGTTCTGTTGTTAACCCTGTGGGCTCCACCTATGGGCCATTGTGTGGCATCACCCACAGGGGGATATGTTGGGAACTGTACGGGCTCCGCCCATGGCTCCTCCCTTTGAAAGGAAGTATAAAGACCTGCAGGCGGTTCCCAGTATTGTACCAGTCGCAGGCAGGCACTGTTCTAAGCTGATTAAAACCACGGTTTACTTCTCCTCGTGTCTTTGAGTGAGTTGATGGTCGCATCAATTTAATCAGCATAAATACAACTATGGAATCAGTCCTCAAACCTGACAGACTGGAGCTCAATCCGCAGGCCGCAGAGGCAAAATAAATTTTTTCGCACTGGCTTTGATGCTTCAAGGCCTATCTCGCTGCTTCGTCCACGCCATCCGTCACTGATGAACAGAAGCTGAGCCTCCTCCATGCACGGGTGAGCCATCGCATTTCTGTTCAGCTCGACGAGGCCGCCTCCGATGCAGATGCCCTCGCGATGCTCGAACACCTCTACGTACGGCCTGTGAACGAGGTCTACGCACGACACATCTTCACCACTTGCCGCCAGCGCCCGGGGAGTCACTAGATGACTACCTATGCAACCTCAAAGCCCTCACACGCAACTGTAATTACCAGGCCATTACGGCCACTCAGCACATGGAGCTCGCCGTCCGAGACGTCTACGTGGCGGGAGTCCGGTCAAATTATGTGAGACAGCGCCTGCTCGAGAATGGGGCCCAGGACCTGGACGACACGGTAAAGTTAGCCACCTCACTGGAGGTTGCCTTTCAGAGCCTTACTGCGTTCCCGGCCGACCACGCGACTCCCTCGTGGGCCCCCGACCAGGCCTGTGCCGTGCGGCCGCACGCCCATCATGGGGGGGCTACCCTGCTATTTTTGCGACCAGTCTCAACACCCCCGACAACACTGCCCGGCCCGCCATGCAAACTGCAGCAGCTGTGGGCGAAAAGGACATTCCGCCAAAGTCTGTCTGGCCAGGTCAAAGAACGCTAACTCACAGACCCGATCCTCAGGCTCACAGGCCCGCAGACCCTGCAATGTGGCAGCGTGTCTGCCGACTCCACCTCCTCACAGCACGTGCGACTCATGGGGGCCACCATCTTGGCCATCCTCCCCCACTCGGCTGGCCACGTGCGATCCATGGGGGCCGCCATCTTGGACGCCATCTTCCTCACCACCCGCCACGCTCGACCAAAGGGGGCCACCACCTTGGCCGTCATCTGCTACGCCGCTCGACGTGTACGTTCTACATGGACAGTCATCACAGGGCCGACCCAGCACCTCCGACCATGCCGCCGGCTACCCGCAACTCAACGCGGTCACCCTGGACCAGTCACGACCCAAGCACCTCCGGAGCTCCATGGTGGCTGTGCGGGTTAACGGGCATGAGACGCCTTGCCTCTTCGACACGGGGAGCACAGAGAGCTTCATTCACCCGGACATGGTAAGACGCTGCTCGCTCCCAATTTTCCCGACGCAACAAACCATCTCCCTCGCCTCTGGGTCGCACTCGGTGCAAATCCAAGGGTGCACTACTGCAACCCTAGTGATACATGGCACCGAGTACACTAATTTAAAACTATATGTGCTCCCAGACCTCTGCGCTCCTCTCCTATTGGGACTCGACTTCTAATGTAACCTCAGGAGCCTAACTCTGAAGTTCACGGAGCCCCTGCCCCCACTCACCATATGCAGCCTCGCGACCCTAAAAACCGACCCCCCCCCCCTCTTCACAAACCTCACCGCCGACTGCAAGGCAGTCGCCACCAGAAGCAGGCGGTAGGGCATGCAGGACAGGACGTTCATTAGGTCCGAGGTCTAGCGTCTCTTGCGGGAGGGAGTCATCGAGGCCAGCAATAGCCTCTGGAAAGCTCAGGTGGTGGTCGCCAAGACCGGGGAAAAGTTCCGGATGGTGGTTGATTACAGCCAAACCATTAACCAGTATATGCAACTCGATGCGTACCCACTTCCGCGGATTGCAGACATGGTAAATCAGATTGCACACTACCGCGTGTTCTCCACGGTGGATCTGAAGTCTGCATACCACCAGCTCCCAATCCGCCCGGAGGACCGCCACTACACGGCTTTTGAGGCAGACGGACGCCTTTTCCATTTCCTCCAGGTCCCCTTTGGCGTCACGAATGGGGTTTCGGTGTTCCAACGAGCAATGGACCGAATGGTGGACCAGTACAGGCTGTGGGCTACATTTCCGTACTTGGACAATGTCACCATCTGCGGCCATGATCAGCAGGACCACGACGCCAACCTCCACCGATTTCTCCATACCGCCCAAACCCTCAATCTCACCTACAGCAAGGAGAAATGTGTTTTCCGCACAACCAGACCAGCCATCCTCGACTATGTCGTGGAGAACGGGGTCCTTGGGCCCGACCCTGACCGTATGCGCCCCCTCCTGCAACTCCCTCTTCCTCACTGTCCCAAGGCCCTGAAGAGGTGCATTGGGTTCTTCTCCTATTATGCCCAGTAGGTCCCCCAGTTTACGGACAAAGCCCGCCCACTAATCAAGGCCACCATTTTTCCACTGGCAACTGAGGCCCGCAAGGCCTTCAGCTGCATCAAAGCGGACATCGCCAAAGCCACGATGCGTGCGGTGGATGAGTCCGTCCCCTTCCAGGTGGAGAGCTACGCATCAGAGGTCGCTCTCGCCGCCACCCTCAACCAAGCAGGCAGACCGGTAGCGTTTTTTTCACACACCCTCACCACCTCTGAAATTCGACACTCCTCGGTCGAAAAAGAAGCCCAAGCCATCATGGAAGCCGTGCGGCACTGGAGGCACTACCTCGCTGGTAGGGGGTTTACCCTCGTCACCGACCAACGATCGGTAGCCTTCATGTTCGACAATACGCAGCAGGGCAAAATCACGAACGATAAGATCTTGAGGTGGAAGATCGAACTCTCCACCTACAACTACGATATGGTATATCAAGCTGGGAAGCTCAACGAGCCCCCTGATGCCCTGTCCCATGACACATGCGCCAGCGCACAAGGTGACCGACTACGGGCTATCCACGATGACATGTGCCACCCAGGGGTCACCCGGCTCGCCCATTATATCAAAGCCCGCAACCTGCCCTACTCCACCGAGGAGGTCAGAGCTATGACCAGGGACTGCCAAATCTGTGCGGAGTGTAAACCGCACTTCTATCGACCGGATAAGGCCCACCTGGTAAAGGCATCCCGGCCCTTTGAACGCCTCAGTATCGATAGGGCAGCACGGTAGCATTGTGGATAGCACAATTTCTTCACAGCTCCAGGGTCCCAGGTTCGATTCCGGCTTGGGTCACTGTCTGTACGGAGTCTGCACATCCTCCCCGTGTGTGCTTGGGTTTCCTCCAGGTGCTCCGGTTTCCTCCCACAGTCCAAAGATGTGCAGGTTAGGTGGATTGGCCATGATAAATTGCCCTTAGTGTCCAAAATTGCCCTTAGGGTTGGGTGGGGTTACTGGGTTATGGGGACAGGGTGGAGGTGTGGACCTTGGGTAGGGTGCTCTTTCCAAGAGCCGGTGCAGACTCGATGGGCTGAATGGCCTGCTTCTGCACTGTAAATTCTATGATTTCAAAGGGCCCCTACCCTTCAATAACCGCAATATATATTTCCTCAACATCATAGACGAGTTCTCCCACTTCCCATTTGTCTACCCTGCCCCGATATGACCACTCCCACTGTCATTAAAACCCTGCATAGTGTCTTCACCCTGTTTGGTTTCCCCAGTTATGTCCACAGTGACCGGGGCTCGTCGTTCATGAGCGACGAACTGCGTCAGTACCTGCTCAGTAAGGGCATTGCCTTGAGCAGGACGACCAGTTATAACCCCAGGGGAAACGGGCAGGTGGAGAAGGAGAACGCGATGGTCTGGAAGACCATCCTACTGACCCTGCAGTCCAGGAATCTCCCAGTTTCTCACTGGCAGGAGATCCTCCCCGATGCGCTCCACTGTATCAGGTCCCTCCTTTGCATGGCCTCAAACCAGACTCCTCATGACCGCTTGTTTGTTTTCCCTAGGGGAGCTACCACAGGGGCCTCGCTTCCATCCTGATGAAGTCACCGGGACCAGTCCTCCTCCGTAAAAACGTTCGGAGCCATAAGACCGACCCTCTGGTAGAGAGGGTCCAGCTCCTACACTCCAACCCCCAATATGCTTATGTCGAACACCCCGATGGCCGACAAGATACCGTCTCCCTCCGGGACCTGGCACCGCAGGCTCCACCACCACCACCACCATCGCAGCCCCCACACTATATCCCGTCCAACCTACCATGTCCAGCGCCCCCACCCCTATATGGCTCCCGCGCTCCCTCCCGCCCGCCACACCGGTCCACAGGAATGAAGCTCTAGAAGAGACGCACCCGGAGTCCATGCCTGTGCCCACACCGGGCCCACTTCCACAGCCACCCGGACCGGCTGCAACACCAGTGCTTCAGCGATCGCAGCGCACAATCCGTGTGCCGGACCGGCTGAACTTATGAGCCCGTCACCCTCACCGGACTTCATTTTTTTAACAGCGGATGAATGTGGTGAATGTATAATGCTAATAATTCACCAGTGCATTTGTATCATGTTCTGCTGTTGTGTTATGTTGTTAACCCTGTGGGCTCCATCTATGGGCCATTGTGTGGCATCACCCACAGGGGGATATGTAGGGGCATGTACAGGCTCCACCCATGGCTCCTCCCCTTGAAAGGAAGTATCAAGAGCAGCTGACCTGCAGGCGGTTCCCAGTATTGTGCCAGTCGCAGGCAGGCACTGTTCTAAGCTGATTAAAACCATGGTTTACTTCTCCTCGTGTCTTTGAGTGAATTGATGGTCGCATCATAGAACATCTGTGCTGTTTTTACAATCCTAGTCCCTTTGCTTTGGAGCTTCGAGATCAAATATATCCCCTGATTAATATCCCTCAACTTCGGCCAGGGGAAGACGGGCTCACAAGTAGGTTTATTGGGATAGTGAATTTATCTTCCCACTTAACCAAAACAGGAAAATAACCCAGGAGGTTTACCTTCTTCCTGTTCGTCCAAATGTAATAATATTTTAGCTGGATTGTAATATTCCCAAATATTATAAATGTCCAGGTTACCTCCTCAGTAAATATTCCCCGACCATTAAGGGAGTAGGAGTTAGGTTCGCGAAATGTTTGATACAAAGATTTAGATGAGAAAATCTAAGTTTAAAGAATAAACACAAATTTATTATAAGAAAGCATGTGTTGTGGTGGTTATGCAAAAAGTGTAATTTGCAACGCTAACTAAACTCCAAAAGAACAGATAGCTAGTTTTTATTTCCACAAGAGAATCCAGCAATTACTTTGCTTGGTTACAAATGTACGAATTCTATGAATAAGTAAATAAATATGCAAGTAAGGATATAGGTAATTAAATAAGAATATCCGTCAAATATTAAAGTAATAGCACCTTAATCCCCGAATGAGATTCCATTGGTTCAGAACAGATCTGAAGTCAACCTAATGGGTCTCGCCAATGAATCTGAAGATCCAAGTTTGGGTTGAGATATTTATAATGAATTTTGAGGTTGTATAATTAAGGGTGTTCATTTGTTCAAATCATAGACCACCCCTCATTAGTATTTTGTGGTTCACTTATTGGAGCTAGTATTGTGGTTTACGTGTTTGTGTCTTAGCATGGACTATAGAATGCTATTTTATTATGTGTGTATTTCTTATCAGTAAATTCACATTTGTTGTGAATGGAGTTGACCATGCTATGTTTTCAGGCTAGTTTTGACCCCTGTTAAAATATGCTTTACCGTGAGTTTACCCAAAGTAATTTTTAAATCAATGAAATGAAAGTCACCACAGTCCCAGAGGACCACTGGCTGCTCAAACCTTTGAGGGCTGACTGGTGGTGATTTAACCTCAGGGTCACCACACCTTAGTCAAGGCCATATTGGATTTGGTACTGGGTAATGAACCAGGACAGGTGTTAGATTTGGAGGTAGGTGAGCACTTTGGTGATAGTGACCACAATTCGATTACGTTTACTTTAGTGATGGGATAGGTATATACCGCAGGGCAAGAGTTATATCTGGGGGAAAGGCAATTATGATCCTGAGGCAAGACCTAGGATGCATCGGATGGAGAGGAAAACTGCAGGGGATGGGCACAATGGAAATGTGGAGCTTGTTCAAGAAACAGCTACTGCGTGTCCTTCATAAGTATGTACCTGTCAGGCAGGGAGGAAGTGGTCGAGCAAGGGAACCGTGGTTTACTAAAGCAGTAGAAACACTTGTCAAGAGGAAGAAGGAGGCTTATGTAAAAATGAGACATAAAGGTTCAGTTAGGGCGCTCGAGAGTTACAAGTTAACTAAGAGAGAGCTAAGAAGAGCCAGGAGGAGACATGAGAAGTCTTTGGCAGGTAGGATCAAGGCTAACCCTAAAGCTTTCTATAGATATGTCAGGAATAAAAGAATGACTAGGGTAAGAGTAGGGCCAGTCAAGGACAGTAGTGGGAAGTTGTGCTTGGAGTCCGAGGAGATAGGAGAGGTGCTAAATGAATATTTTTTGTCAGTATTCACACAGAAAAAAGACAATGTTGACGAGGAGAATACTGAGATTCAGGCTACTAGACTAGAAGGGCTTGAGATTCATAAGGGGGAGGTGTTAGCAATACTGTTGAGTAACCTAATTCACTGAAAATAATGACAAATCTAGGCAGAAACATTAACATCATAGAATTTACAGTGCAGAAGGAGGCCATTCGGCCCATCGAGTCTGCACCGGCTCTTGGAAAGAGCACCCTACCCAAGGTCAACACCGCCACCCTATCCCCCTAACCCAGTAACCCCATCCAACACTAAGGGCAATTTTGGACACTAAGGGCAATTTATCATGGCCAATCCACCTAACCTGCACATCTTTGGACTGTGGGAGGAAACCGGAGCACCCGGAGGAAACCCACGCACACACGGGGAGGATGTGCAGACTCCGCACAGACAGTGACCCAAGCTGGAATCGAACCTGGGACCCTGGAGCTGTGAAGCAATTGTGCTATCCACAAGGCTACCGTGCTGCCCAACAACATTGTTGTTGTCATCTTGATGCACTGTAGTCAGTTTCTTAGTAGTTCAAATATACTTTAATATTTATAAACTTTTAAAAGATGCCAATTAGTGTCCTTGCACAGGCAACAAATCTTAATTTTGAAAGTCTCCATGGAGGCCCACAATTTGTGGAAACATGCCCCGGTGATTAATTAGTCCATTTCCTAGCGCAGCAAGTGAATCCAGGGGAGAGGAAAGTAATCTGGAGGAGGCCAGGCAATGGCCCAGAGAGGCCCACAGACAGCCAGCAGTTTAAAATTGGGGAGTAGTCGGAGAATCTTGACTCTCCCTTTGATGCTCGAGACCCCACCTGATAAAAATATAGACAAGCCTGTAAATGGACAAGCATCCCACCGGCCTGAAACAGTCATAAGGCTGTAAATTATTTCCCTTGTAGGACACTGATTTCAAAGATCGGTCACAACTAGAGCTGCAAAGCAAGAGCCCTGATAAATAAGATGCCTGCCCACTTTCTATGTGTAAAAATAAGGGGGTTAAAGAGAGGGGAAGTTAGTGAGCTGTCATACACTTTGATATAATTGCTTTCACAAGGATCTTATCTTGAATGTTTCCTGAGAAAGTTTGTAAGCTCCTGGCTGAATTGCTTTGGCTCAAAAAGAGTGTTCTCCCAGCAGCAAAAAAGATGGAAACAAAACTGTTGTATACACGCACAATCTCTCTGGATTCTGACCCTGCTATAATAATGTGGTCGTAAAGGACACAGAGTCATTCAAGTACACAGGGGTTTTTCTGTTCTCCACATGATAAGCTAAAGGATTTACTGTAACTTCACACAGGGAGCTATTCTGTTACAATTAAGGAATTATCTCACACGATTCGTTTGGAGTGCCAGCATCTCTTTTTTTTGAGCAGAAGTCTGATCGTGATATATCCCAGAAGCACATTCTTGGTATTTTCACACAGTAGAACTGGTGGAAAATCAGACTTATTTTTCATTATCCTCAAGCATTGAAAGTTGATTTCCAAGAGGTGAAGAACATTAGTCTCTGAAATTTTTCTAAATAGTTTTGGATTTTGACCAATTTCTCGAGCAAACGATTGTAGATTCTGCAGCAAATCTTTGCAGGGTGGCTGATGGGAGAAGTTGGTGGGGGGAGGGGAGGAGTTGGTGGATGGTGGGACCCCGAAACAAATATTTAAAATCTCATCTGTCAGCAAATATAGATCATTTTAAATAATTTATATTTGTTTCTCTGGGTATTAGAAATAAGGTATGGCTTGTGATGGAGAATTCGGAGAACAAGGATAAACAGCAGAAATTAATACATCAAGTATTTTAATTCAAAATGGAATAAAAGGTCTTTCAAAAATCACCATTTGCTGCAAGAAACTTTAGCTGACCCCAAGGATCATTGAGCCATTCCAGACAAATGTGGAATGAGGAAGATCCTTGAATTGACAGCCCGTAAATTCCTTTAAATTACCTCCCTGCAATTATAACCGAAACTAGACCGTGGGAAGAATATTCTAAGATAGCAAATAAAAATAAATTAACAATTCCTTCCTAAGCTATATAACTTGTGATACTTAAGATAACATTCTTCGGAATAGTGTCTATATATCTAAGAAACTTGACACATTGAAAATAGACAGAAGTAGAAAGATCTCTTAAACAACTCCCTGTCCAGCCATATATCTTAGACAAGACATTCAAGCAGACACTGAGATTTTAAAGCACACATTGGTGATAAGACAACAAACCTGACCATTTGGCTATATGAAATTAGCAAACATTAAGTGATGAGATAACAGAAAAACCCTTCACTAAATAGGAAATTTTATGTATAAAAAGAGCGGCATTTTGGCAGAACTGGTATCTCATTCTGCTCTGCTGGAGTGGGTCAAAGTCTGTTCTTCGCTTGCCTTGTTCCACAAAGACCATCGTGGTTTTTGTAAGTATGTTTCTGTCAAACATCTTGGAACTGTATTAGAAATTGATATGAGATACTTTAGGATTTTTCATGTTTAGTTATATCATTCTCTTAGAGAAGTTAGTTTGTTAGCCGATAACAAAGGACTGTTAACTGTTTTATATCCTTAACAGATAACAAAGAACTGTTTTTGTTTTTTTTAAAATATTTTTATTCTCCTCCTTTTTCACATTTTCTCCCGCATTTACACCCATCAACAATAAACAATAATCAGCAAGATATGTCAATCTCCATAACAATAACAACGATCCCATCCGCTCACCAACCCCCAAACATCAGCCCGCATGTTTACATAGACAAATGACAAAAAGGAATCAGGGATTACCCATCGTCACCCTTAATCTACACAGCCCCCCTCCCCCCCAACCTTCCCACCCACCCACCCCCAACTAATGTTCGATGTTATCCAGTTCTTGAAAGTGCATAATAAATAGTGCCCATGATTTGTAGAACCCCTCCGAGCTTCCCCTCAGTTCGAACTTAACCTTCTCAAGGGTCAAGTATTCCAACAGGTCCCCCCGCCACGCCAGGGCACTGGGTGGAGAGGCTGCTCTCCATCTCAGCAGGATCCGCCTTTGGGCAATCAACGAGGCGAAGGCTATGATATCTGCCTCCGCACCTGTTTCCAACCCTGGCTGGTCCGACACCCCAAATATGGCCTCCTGGGGACCCGGGTCCAGTTTCACACGCACCACCTTGGAAATTACCCTAAACACCTCCTTCCAGGACTCCCCTAGCTTTGGACAGGACCAAAACATATGAACGTGATTAGTGGGCCCTTCCCGCAACGCTCACACCCATCCTCTACTCCTTCAAAAAATCGGCTCATCCTCGCCCTCGTGAGGTGCGCTCTAAATCCCACCTTCAGCTGTATCAGC
Organism: Scyliorhinus torazame; assembly: GCF_047496885.1. Taxonomy (NCBI): domain Eukaryota; kingdom Metazoa; phylum Chordata; class Chondrichthyes; order Carcharhiniformes; family Scyliorhinidae; genus Scyliorhinus; species Scyliorhinus torazame. The sequence continues at coordinate 65,223,836 of NC_092708.1, read as the reverse complement.
CCAACCTCGCACATGAGGTGGAGGCATTCACTCTCCGGAGCACCTCACACCAGACCCCCTCCTCTATAACCTCTCCCAGCTCTTCCTCCCACTTTACTTTGATCCCTTCCAGTGGTGCCTTATCCTCTTCCAAAATAGCTCCGTACACCGCTGACACTGCCCCCTTCTCCAGTCCACTTGTCGCCAACACCTCCTCCAGCAATGTGGAGGCCAGTTCCTCTGGGAAGCTCTGTATCTCCCTCCTGGCACAATCCCGAACCTGCATGTACCAAAACACTTCTCCCTGCTCTAGCCCATACTTCGCTTCCAGCTCCCTCAATCCTGCAAACCGACCCCGAAGAAACAAATCTTTTAGCGTCTTAATCCCTCTCTCTTCCCATTTCCGAAAACTTCCATCCCACCTCCCTGGCTCAAATCTGTGTTTCCCGAATCGGCATTTCCCTTGACCCAACCCCAACCCGAAGTGTTGGCGAAACTGCCTCCAGATTTTCAATGAAGCTATTATTACCGGACTCCCTGAATATTTCCCCGGAGCTATCGGGAGCGGCACTGTTGCTAGTGCCTTCAGCCCCGACCCCCTGCACAAACTCTCCTCCATTCTGACCCACTGAGAATCAACCACTCTGACCCAGCTCCGCACCTTCTCCACATTCGCCGCCCAGTAGTAGTACAACAGGTTCGGGAGACCTAAACCCCGTGCCTGCCTTCCCCTCTGTCGCAGCACCTTTCTCACTCTGGCCACCTTCCCTCCCCATATGAATGAGGTAATCCTTCCCTCAATCTCCCTGAAAAAAGACTTTGGCAGGAAAAGCGATAGGCATTGAAAAATAAACAGGAATCGCGGCAACACATTCATTTTAACCGCCTGTACCCGACCCGCCAGTGACAGAGGAAGGCCATCCCACCTTGCCAGATCGGCTTTCACTCTCTTCACCAAACTAGTGATGTTGTACCTACGAAGCCTCCCCCACTCCCGGGCAACCTGCACCCCCAGATACCTAAAATGAGTCCCTGCCCTACGGAATGGCAGCCCCCCCACCCCTGCCCCAACCCCCGGCCGAGACACCACAAAATACTCACTCTTGTCCAGGTTCAGCTTGTACCCCGAGAAAGACCCAAATACCCGCAGTAGCTCCAATATTCCTCCTATCGACGCACTCGGCTTCACCTACAGCAGCAAGTCGTCGGCATATAAGGACACCCTATGCTCTATCCCCCCCCCCCGCACTATTCCTTTCTATGCTCTCGAACTTCTCAATGCGATGGCCAACGGCTCAATCGCAAGTGCAAACAGCAGGGGGGACATAGGACATCCCTGTCTCGTCCCACGGTGGAGAGAAAAGTATCTCGAACTGATATTATTTGTGCGGACACTCGCCTTCGGCTCCTTATATAATAGCTTTACCCAGTTCACAAACCTTGGTCCAATCCCAAACCGCTCCAGCACTGCCATCAGGTACCCCCATTCTACCCGATCAAACGCCTTCTCGGCATCCAATGCCACAGCTACCTCTGTTTCCTTCCCTTCCACCGGTGCCATAACGACATTCAAAACCCTCCTAATGTTCGAAAACAGCTGCCTCCCTTTCACGAACCCCGTCTGATCCTCCCCTATCACCTTCGGAAGGCACTCCTCCAGCCTACCCGCCAGTACCTTCGCCAACACTTTTACATCCACATTCAGAAGTGATATGGGCCGATACGACCCATACTCCATCGGATCCTTATCTTTTTTTAGTAACAGTGAAATCGATGCCTGCCCCAAGGTTTGCGACAACACCCCCTTCCCTATCGCCTCCTCAAACATCCCCACCATCAGGGGTGCCAACCTATCCTTGAATTTTTTATAATATTCCACTGGAAACCCATCCGGCCCTCCCACCTTCCCCGACTGCATCCTCCCAATCGCATCGTTTATCTCCTGCTCCACTATTGCTCCTTCTAATGTAGCCCTGTCCCCCTCCCCTAGCCTCGGGTACTCCAACCCATCGAGAAATTCCTGCATCTCACGGTCTCCTCCGAGTGGCTCTGACTTGTACAACCTCTCATAAAACTCCTCAAAAACCTTGTTAATCAGCACTGGAGCCACCACCAACTTCCCTGCCCTATCCCTCACCTGAAGAATTTCCCTTGCCGCTGCCTCCCTCCAGAGCTGACCTGCTAACATACCTTCTCTCCATGTTCATAAACTGCACCCCTTGCTCGTCTCAGTTGCCGCACCGCCTTCCTGGGGGACAGTCGGTCGAAGCTGGCCTGTAGTTCCTTTCTCTTTTCCAGCTTCGCCAGGTCCCCATCCTCTGCATACCTCCTATCTACCTCCAACATCTCATCTATTACCCTCTGCCGCTCCAACCTCTCCTCTTTGTCCACCCTGGCCTTAAACAAAATTACCTCACCCCTCACCACCGCCTTTAGAGCCTCCCAGACGACTGCCTTCGACACCTCACCCATACAATTGCAACCTACATATTCCTTAATTACCTTTTCAATTTTCTCACAGAACACTTGGTTCCCCAAAAGCCCCACATCCAGTTTCCACCCCGGTCTATGCGTTACCCCCTTCTCCAGCACCATATCCACCCAATGTGGAGTGTGATCTGACACTGCAATTGCAGAGTATTCCGACCCCTTGACTCCAGCCAGCAAAGCCTTCCCCACCACAAAAAAGGCGATCGGCAAGTATATCTTATTGACCGCTGAGAAAAACAAGTACTCCCGATCCCTTGGGTGCAGGAACCTCCAAGGGTCCACCCCTCCCATTTCCACCATTAGCCCAGCCAGCGCCTTCGCCCCCACTGATGGGACCAGCGAGCGCGGCCGTGATCTGTCCAACCTTGGCTCCTGCACCAAGTTCCAGCCCCCCCCACAATCAGCTCATGCATGTCCAAGTCGGGAATAGCCCCAAACACCTTCCTCGCGAATCCCACATCGTCCCAATTGGGACCATATACACATGACAGCACCACTAATCTCCCCTCTAGCACCCCTGTCACAATAACATATCTACCCCCCTGATCTGCCACCACCTTCTCCATCTGGAAGCGTACCCTTTTGCTGACCAACACCGCTACCCCTCGAGCCCTTCCATCAAATCCGAGTGAAACACTTGGCTAACCCAGCCCTTTTTAAGTCTCACCTGGTCCTTCACCCTCAAGTGAGTCTCCTGCAGCATTGCTACATCGGCTTTCAAACTTTTAAGATGTGCAAGCAACCTTGACCTCTTGACCGGACTTCCTAGCCCTCTCATGTTCCACGTGACTATCCTTACTGGGGGTCTCTCACCCCCCACACCTTTGTTATCCACCATCACCATACCACCGGGCCCTGCCCCATAAGCCTGACCGGCCCCTGTCCATTGTTAACATCGAACCCCTTCCCTCCTCCCAAGAACCCCCCCTACAAAAACATCCCTCAACATCCATCCCTTCCCCCCCTCTTGCTCGCCGCGTTGGCCCATTGAAGCCTGCTATCTAGGCTCCAACGTCCGCAGCCCTCCTCTCACCTCACCCCCGTTCACTAACTGACTTTAGTTAGCTAGCGCGGGTGGCTCCCCCCGCCAAAACCTCGCGCCCCCTTCCTCCCAGTCCCAGAGAAAGAAACACCAAAACAAAGCCAACAATCCAACCCCAACAATTCACAAACATAACATTTAACCGTCGCAACACAGAACGCCATTAACTTGAACTCTGTAACAATGCAAAGAGAAGTAAATTTCAATACAAATCAGTAAAAAGAAAGTTGTCACATTTATACATTTTCCAGCCGCTCAAACACAGTCCACAGTCTCTCTTCCAGTTCCGCTCTTCACGCCTGTCCCAAGCCTTCTGCCCTCACGAACGCCTCATCTGCCCCTGCTGTCTCAAAATAAAAGTCTTTGGCGTTATATGTTACTCTCAACTTCAGCGGGTACACCACACCAAATCTTGTACAAAGCCGCCTTCACTCGCCCATAAGCATCCTTTAGCGGCTTATTGTTTTTTATCTTTTTTCTTTTCTCCTCTCTCCCCCTTCACCCTCCTGCCCTTCATTAATCTGACTTATTCTTTTTTTGAAAAAAAAGGGGAGAGAAAGAAAAAGTTTCACCAAACTTCCTTAAACCTTCTTTCTTTCTTCTCTGCATTCACCCAGAGCTCCCCTGCGACCAGGCTTCAACCTTCTTTCTTCCTCCTAGGTGGGAGCCATCCGACGTGGAGCACCCTCCCTACATGGTGCCCTGGCCTTGGGCCTGCCGCCTCGGCCTCCTCGTAGCTCCGCTTAATACCTTCTCCTTCATGCAAAACTTACGGAAGCAGATAATTACTGCCCTTGGCTGCTCGTTCACTTTGGGCTTCGGCCTTAATGACCGATGAGCTCGGTCTAGCTCGTACAGGGTGGGACTCTCACCCGCCCCCATCAGCTCCGCCAACTTCTTAGCGAAGTATTGCGTTGGCCTTGGGCCCTCTGTCCCTTCGGGGAAGCCCACAATTCTCAAATTGTGCCGCCTTGAGCGGTTTTCCAAGTCTTCCAGCTTTGCTCTGAGTCCTCTGTTAACCTCCACCACCCTCCGCAGCTCGTCCCCCATCGAGGTGACCTGGTCGCTGTGTCGTGATACGGCCTCCACCACCTCCTTCATCTTCTCACCCTGCTCTCTCACCTCGGCCGATGCCTTTGCCACCTCCACCCTCATCGGGCCGATCGCCTCCTCCACCAATGACCTCAACACGACAACCGTCTCTTTCCTCAAGGCCTCCATGTGCCTCACAAACTGTTTTTCCAGCTCCACCGCCATCACCTCGGTCATCTTCTCCACCGTAAGTAGTGCCTTGCAGTTCGGCTTCCGCCATCCTGTCAACACTTTTGCTAGTCTTCTCCTTCAGCGGTGAACCTGCGTTTCCTCCTTTCTTCTACGCTGTTTTTCGCATCCTTTAGCGGCTTATTGGTTTTTATCTTCTTTCTTTTCTCCTCTCTCCCCCTTCACCCTCCTGTTCTTCATTAATCTGACTTATTCTTTTTTTCAAAAAAAAAGGGGAGAGAAAGAAAAACTTTCACCAAACTTCCTTAAACCTTCTTTCTTTCTCCTCTGCATTCATCCAGAGCTCCCCTGGGACCAGGCGTCAGCCTTTTTTCTTCCTCCTCGACGCCGCGCCGGGCCCAGCGCCTCAGCCCCCGCCGCCCGACACCCGCGCGGGGTTCTTCGCCGGTTATTAAACCGGCCCCGCTGGCTGCTCGTGATGGCCCCAAAGGCTGAGTGCGTGAAGACTCGGGGATTTCCCCGAAATCGCTGTGAATCGCGGCCACCGGCGGGAGCTCTTGTTGCTGCGGCCACCCTGCTCGCCCACGCCACCGGAAGTCTCCGATAACAAAGAACTGTTAACTGATTTATGTTTTTAGCAGATAGCTAAGGACTGTTAATCAATTTATATTTTTAACTCTGCAATTCTGTATGTATCAATTGAGAGTATTTTATAATAAAAGTATTATTATTAGAAATTAAACTGTATAGCCTTACTCTCAATAAGTTTTAGATACTAGACACTCATTTAGGAAGTCTTAAATGGCAAGGATCCACGACCGACAGAGGTGGAGGATTTAGTCATGAGTGACGTACCTGAACTTCTTCCATGACAACATAACTGAAATCTTGTTTGGCTGTTTGAGACACAGAAAGGCAGGGTGCGTGAGAGCTATTCTGAGTCTCAGGAGAGAAACAGATTTCCCTCTTTTGGTTGCTTAACCTAAATAATAGGTTTATAAGATAGTGTTTCGGGTCCGGTGTACCTAAACCGGTCACAGGCTTTAAGTAAGCTTAATTTTGTGCTTCTGTATTTGTGTGCTAAGAAAAGGTTGAAACCTCTGTTTTAGTTTCATTTTTAAAATGTTGCCTACAAGTCTGAAGGTTGGTTTATAGGCCTGCATTGTAATGACAGTTTGGGGACTTTGAAGCAAACACCTGGGTTTAAAATAGAACTATGATTTTATTTCATAATCAGGGGCCCACACTAAGGCAGCTACAGTAATTTTGTCAGTTGGAAACTGGTGCCAGGAGAAGCTGGACACGGGACAGGAAACCTCAGATTTCCGAAAAGAAAGTCTCAGAAACCAAGGAGTGGGAACCAAAGGAATCTCCGGAACACAGTTATGTCAAGGAATGAGAACAGGAATTGGAACAAGGTCCTGTTCAGTGAAGTTAAAGTAAGGAGCAGAGTAAGGGCTCTGAATTAAAGCAGGAAGCAGATTTAAAGTCAGCTTAAAGAAACCAGGGGTCCACAGTGACCAAAATATTGTTGACTCCTTCATACAGCCTGTGAAGCAGGAGTGTTCGGTCAGCATGGCTGGATACCTGAGGGTTACATGGAAACTTTAATACATGTGGCAATCCAGGGTGGAGGAATACGAGAAGGAGAGGTTGAAATCCTGGTGATAGATACATTGTGAAGCTATCCAAGAGAAATCACTGTTTGGGAGGTGATTCCAAGGTATGTTCTTTCAGAGCGGAGTTTGGAAACACTTGTGTAAATGTCAGAGTTCCAGAGAGATCAGCTGTTTCCCAGTGTGACAAGTGTCAGGGGGAATTGATAACAAATCCATGGAAGCGGTTTTGGGTAGCATCTGAAACTTGGTTTCAGAGTGTGGTGTGTCTGACCACAGTTTCTCTATTCGTTTACATAGACTGTGTACTTACTGAGAACATTAGAGTACAACATGGATTGTTTTAACCTGTGTTACCCTTACAAATCTGTACATATCTGTAAAGGTATGGCTGGGGTGAAGGAGTAGTGTATTACAGTTCATCTTAACCTCTTTAGTTAGTCGGCAGTTCTGTGACTGTTCAGCAACCACCCGCCACATATCTAAACAAACAATAAAAGTGAGGATTTAATAATATTTATTGTTACAAGTACGCTTACATTAACACTGAAATGAAGTTACTGTGAAAAGCTCCTAGTCGCCACATTCCGGTGCCTGTTCGGGTACAAAGAGGGAGAATTCAGAATGTCCAAATTACCTAATAGCACATCTGTCGGGATTTGTGGGAGGAAACCGGAGCACCTGGAGGAAACCCACACAGACAATGTGCAGACTCCGCATTAACAGTGACCCAAGCCGGGAATTGAACCTGCGACCCTGGTGCTGTGAAGTCATAGTGCTAACCACTGTGCTACCGTGCTGCCCAAGTCGGGATCTGGCTTGTTCAGTAGTCACATCCGCTGGGATCATAACACATCCTCAATGTAATTATTGTTAGAAGCAGGCCTTTTGTTTAGAAAGTTGGGTACTTTAATTTGTCTAAAAGCAATTTACTGCGCACAGTTTCTAAGAAGTGAAATTAGAACTCCCAGGCACGAAGCTGAGCCTTAATAAGGAAAGTTTTTGCTTTATCACATGAACAGTTTCTTCTTCATCCTGCTCAGCCTCAGTAGGCTACTGAAATGCAATCGGGACTCTCATGATATCATGGGGCCTCATTTTGCCGATTGGTTATTAATATTAATAATTGGCTATATTAATGAGGCTCCAAACGGAGTCAAGCAGGTGGTAAACCGTCTGCAAATTGCAACATTTATCACTCCTCAACACTGCCCATTCCCAACCGGGCTGACACACAAAGCATTATTCATAGTTTACTGCGGAGAGAGAGGATTACCAGCTCATCGACCAGCATTTTTTTTTTTCTGATTGACGAATCTACTGCAGGTCCAAGAATGAACAATGCATTAACCTATGCACGTGTTCCCAAAAAAGAGTGCAACAAAGAGGGTTGGGGATTCAGTCTCATTTTACTTACAAGCAGTGTGCCAGAGGAAAATAAAACTGGCTGTCTGCTGGGCTATTGTTGTCTGTCCTGATTTTCAATTCAAGTGGTATGAAGATTTTAGAAAGTTGCATGGGTTCTGAAATATCATTTACGTGAATGAACCTCTCCGAATAGCTTAGGGGTAAATAAACTGAGAGCACCCTGCTTAATCACATTATGATTTTCTAAGTGCCTTGTTATGACACCCTAATAATAGACTCCAGCATTTTGCCTGCTGCTAATCTTTAGCTAACCAGCCTATTGTTCCCCATTTCTCTCTTTCTCCTTTATTAAATAACAGGATGTCGTTTGCTATGGGGAAACAATAGCATTGTGGTAATACCACTGGACGGATAATCCAGAGGCCCAGGATATTGTTCAACCAAGGCAGTTGGTGGAATTCAAATACAATTAATACATCTGGAATTTTTTTTTAAAAGCTAAGACTCAGTAATGTTGGCCATGAAGGCATTGTCGATTGTCGTAAAATCCATCGGATTCACTAATGTCCTTTAGGGAAGGAAATCTGTTGTCCTTACCTGGTCGGGTGTGGCCTACATGCGGCTCCAGACGCACAGCAATGTGGCAATCTCTTTAGTGCCCACTGAAATGGCCAAACATGCCCTCAGTCGTCTCAAACCACTGTGAAGTCTGACAGGAATGGAACTATGTGGACCACAAGGAATCGACTTCAGCACCAAAAACAATAATGCCAAACATGGTACAGTCAACACTGCAAAGTCCTCCTTAGTAACATATGGTCTTGTGCGCAGCAAGACTTGGACAATATTCAGGCTTGGATGGATAAGTGGCAAGTAACAATCCCACCACACAAGTTCCAGGCCATAACCATCACCAGCAAGAGAAAATTGTTTTATTGCCGCAAATAGAATGTATTTGGAAGTGCCCACTCTCTGGATTCTTGTAAAACACAATAAGAGGTTTATTAAGGTTGTTGCTCGTACAATCAATATGGTGATCTGCTCCAAGCCCACGCATATACTTTGCTGATATCACTACACATCACGTGACACAGAACCAGCAAGAATGTATCCCCAGATGCATTACAAGAATCTAACCATTGACATTTAATGGAATTACCATCACTGAATCGCCCATTATCAACATGGGGTTACCATGGACTAGAAACTGAACTAGACCAGCCATTCCACCACTGTGACTACAAGAGCAGGTCAGAGGCTGAGAATTATGTGGCGAGTAACTCACCTCTTTATTCCCAAAGCAGTCCATCATCTACAAGGTAGAAGTCAAGAGTGTGTTTAAATACACTTACTAGGATGAGTGCAGCATCAGCGATGCTCAATATACTTGACAGCATCCAAAACAAAGCAACCCACTTGATTGGTGCCCCATCCACCACCTTCAACATTAACTCCCTCCACCACTAACTCACAGTTTCAGGCAGCAGTATGTACCATCTACAAGGTGCACTGCATCAATTCACCAAGGCTCCTTAGACAGCACCCTCAAAATCCACAACTTTGGCCTCCTAGAAGGCCAAGGGGAGAAGATGGAAACACACCACTTGCAACTTCCCCTCCAAGTAACAGACCACTCTGACTTGGAACTATATCACTGTTCCTTCACTGTCACTGTGTCAAAATTCTGAAACTCCCTTCCTAACAGCAGTGTGGGTGTTCCTACAACACACAGACTGCAGAGATTCAAGAGGTCAGCACACCAGTACCTTCTCAAGGACAGCCATGATGTGGAGGTGCCGGCGTTGGACTGGGGTGAGCACAGTAAGAAGACTTTAGAAGACTGTAAGAAGTAAGAAGACTGTTGGACTTTAACCTGGTGTTGTAAGACTTCTCAAGGACAATTAGAGTTGGGCAATAAATGCTGGCCTAGCGAACGATGCCCACATACCAAACTAAAGTTTATAACTGTGGGAACTGTTCTAGGATCGGAGGAATTTTGGAAGGTCAAAGCTACTGCATTCACTATCTCTACAGCCATCATTTCTAAAACTCTAGGTTGCAGCTCATTAGGTCCAAGAGCTTTGTCACCACTTATTTCCATTAATTTCTTGAGTCCTATGACGTTTTTACATTTTCTTAAGATCCTCATTGTCACTGGAATGGGGAACCAAGAGGCAAGGCTGGCAACCTATATCATTGTGCCCTAGACATAGCGGGCACAATGATGACACCAGTTACTCATGGGCAGCAGTCGGTAGGCTGCTGTTAATAATAGTGCAGGGCCCAGACTGAGTCTGCTGGGCCATGATTGCCTGCAATGCCTTTGGCAACAGGTCTTCCGAATGGACACTGGAAGACTTTTTGAAGTCTTGTGTAAGCACTCAGAAGTCTTCCAGGAGGGCCTGGGCAAAATTAAGGGGGCCATATATGTAGGCCCTGAGGGCCAGCCAAAATACATCAGTGACCGCCCCCCCCAGCCCCCTATGTATTGCTGGTGAAAGTCGAGGACGAGCTCAGCAATTGGAAGGCCTCAATGTCATCCGGCCGGTATGATTTGCTGATTGAGAGTGCCGGTAGACTCGGTACCAAAACATGACAAACCGCACACCTGTGGGCAGCATGGTAGCATAGTGGTTAGCACAATTGCTTCACAGCTCCAGGGTCCCAGGTTCGATTCCCTGCTTGGGTCACTGTCTGTGTGGAGTCTGCACGTTCTCCCCATGTGTGCGTGGGTTTCGTCCGTTTGCTCCGGTTTCCTCCCATAGTCCAAAGATGCGCAGGTTAGGTGGATTGGCCATGCTAAATTGCCCTTAGTGTCCAAAATTGCCCTTTGTGTCGGATGGGGCTACTGGGTTATGGGGATAGGGTGGAGGTGTGGGCTTGGGTAGGGTGCTCTTTCCAAGGACCGGTGCAGACTCGATGGGACAAATGGCCACCTTCTGCATTGTAAACTCTATGATCTATGAGCTATCATCTGTGCGGTTTTATAAATTGACCATAAACAGGGCCTCCCATCTGGACAGGTACCCAATGCCATGGATAGAAGACCTATACACGAAGTTAGCTGAGGGCCATTCCTTTTCCAAGCTTGATATGAGTCATGCCTATCTCCAGCTGGAGCTGGATGCCAATTCCAGACATTATGTAACCATAATACCCACAGGGGCCATTATGAATGTACAAGGTTGTCATTTGGAGTGTTGTTGGCTTGCGTAATTTTCCAGCACAGTGAAGAACATCCCGAGAGGGCTACCGCGCGTGGCGGTCTACTTGGACGAGGTCCTGGTCACCAGAGCCATGGAAAGGGAACACCTGAGCAACCTGGAGGAAGTCCTCTGCCAGTTTATGGAGTCAGGTGTCCTCCTCAAGCGAGGAAAGTGCGCTTTCCACACCAAGGAAGTCACGTACTTGGGGTATTCAGTTGTTCAAAACGGCCTACATGCAGTTGAGGAAAAGGTGAGGCAGATAAAGCAAGCCCCCACTTCAGAAAATACGAGAGAGTTGCAGTCATTCTTAGGTCTTGTAAACTGCTATGGAAAATGTATTCCTGGCCTAGTGACCATCCTCGCCCCACTACACACATTGCTGAAGAAGCACCAAGAATAAGCGTGGAGAGTCCTCAGGAGCGAGCCTTCGCTAGGATAAAGCAGTGGGTTGTTGACCCATTGTGACCCTTCCAAGCCCCTTAATATAATCTTTATTGTCGCAAGTAGGATTACGTTAACATTGCAATGAAGGTACCGTGAAAAGCCCCTAGTCACCACATTCTGCCGCCTGTTCGGGTACAAGGGAGAATTCTGTAAGGTGAGGCGTTGCAAGTCACTTTTGGTGACTTACGATGCCTCACAATATGGAATCGGCGCAGTGCTATTCTACTGCATGGCTGATGGATGGGAAAGGTGGATAGCGTACTCATCGCTGACTTTGGCCGCTGTGGAATGCAATTATGCCCAAATCGAGAAAGAGCTGGCCATAATATTTGCGGTGAATAAATTTCATCAGTATGTGTATGGGCGTCGATTCACTATTGTGACGGACCACAAGCCATTGCTAGGGCTATTTAAAGAGGATAAGGTGATCCCATCAATAGCGCCTGCCGAGTATAGCGATGAGCCCTATTGTGAGCAGCATATGACTAAGTGTTTGAGCATTGCCTTGGCACACAGATTGAAAATGCGGATGCGCTGAGCTGGCTACTGCTGCCGACATGCCTCTCATCCCCACCACGAGCTAATAAAGTCATTTCAACACTTAACGTCACTTAATACCTTGCCAGTCACGCCGCCCAGATACGTGACTGACGCAAAAGGACTCAGTATTGACAAAAGTGCATCCCATCGCCTTACAGGGGGGCCAGCAAGAGAAGCTGCCCAAAGAACTATGGCCCTTTGAAGTTAAGATGCAGGAGCTCAGAATGAAAGGCGACATCCTCTTAGGGGGGGCTCGCATTGTGTTCCCATGCCAGGGCAAACAGGCCATACTCCAGGATTTACACAACGGACACCCAGGCTTGTCGAAACCAAAGATGCTGGCCAGAAGCCAGATGTGGTGGCCAGGCCTGGATAGTGCGATCAAATGACTGGTCCAACAATGTACCACATGCCAGGAACAATGAAAGCTGCCACCAGTCTCCCCACTATGTCCGTGAGAATGGCCAGGCCAGTTTTGGGCAGGCCTGTACACCAATTTTGTTGGGCCTTTCCAAAGGCCCATGTTTTACGCATGGTAGACACACATTCCAAGTGGCTGGCCCTCTATTGGATGTCTTCCACCACATCGAAGGCTACTGTTGAGAAGCTACAGCTCTCCTTCAGCACCCACGGCATCCCGGAGGTGCTAGTGATCGGCAATGGTACTCTGTGCACCGGTGACAAGCTTGAACATTTCATAAATGGGCAGCATGGTAGCACAGTAGTTAGCATTGTTGCTTCACAGCTCCAGGGTCCCAGGTTTGATTCCTGGCTTGTATCACTGTCTGTGCGGACAGTGATTGTTCTCCTCGTGTCTAGGTGGCTTTCCTCCGGGTGCTCCGGTTTCCTCCCACAGTCCAAAGATGCGCAGGTTAGTTACTGTTAAGCTATTTTGCTGGTAGGGACAGCTGGTTTTCAAACAGTCGTGCAAGATTGATTTCAGCAGTCATAGGATGTGGAATTTTAGGCTCGTTGAAGAGACCAGAGAGGCCATCCTAAATTGCCCTTAGTGTCCAAAAATGTGGGGTGGGGTTACTGGGTTACGGGGATAGGGTGGAGGTGTGGGCTTGGGTAGGCTGCTCTTTCCGGGGGCCGGTGTAGACTTGATGGGCCGAATGGCCTCCTTCTGCACTGTACATTCTATGATAAAGGCGAACGGGGTGATGCACAGCTGCATGGCCCTTGTATCTCCCTTCTGTGAATGGGCTGGCTGAACAAGTGGTGCAGACCTTCAAGGGAGAGATGAAGAAACAGACCACAAGATCCGTGGAAACGAGGTTACCACAATTTTTGTTTAGTTACCAGACCATGCCGCATGCCACGACCGGTGTAACACCAGTGGAACTGTTGATGGGCCGGACGCTCAGGACTCACCTCAGCCTCACATTCCTCGATATTGACTGGAGAATGGAATGTGGTCAGGACCTGTAGAGGCGTGGCCATTGCAAGTGGACACTGACTAGAAGTTTGCAACCAGTGGAGGCAGTGTATGTCTGAATCTTCGGGGACGGTGTCCGTTGGATTCCAGGGACAGTGATACGATGACCAGAGTCGTATCAAGTAAAGGCTCACGAACAGACAGTGCGGAAGCACCTTAGTCACCTCAGGAGAAGGGGGCCAGTGTTCGGACACCCACCAGAAGAACCGTCTTCCAGCCACATTGCCCCAGCAAAAGGGAACCTAGGGGTGTTGCTCCCCCGGGGACCCTGACACAGAGATGCAAATGCCGATGGACTCGGACTCCAAGATGGAGACCCAGGCATCCGAAGATTGCGATGGCAATCTTACCAGGGATCAGTATGAGCAGTACCCCCCCCCACCCCCCAGACAGTCATTGTGGAAACGCCGTTCCCCAAGATGCTACACACCTCCCCGACCCAGACCCACAGCCGGCAGAGTGCAGTCACTGGCAAAGAGGAGCCCATCTGCACTCCCTTCTTTCGAGGAACTTATGGACTTCAGGGGGCAGGGATGTTATAACTCGCATGTGACCCATGGGGGTGACCCAATTAATCTCCCCATGAGCCTCATGGAGTACGATCTCCCCCGCTGAGGGGCGGAGGCCCATTCCCGTGCTCCTTGATTCATTTCCATTAAGGTAGGGGCGGCGTTGCAGAATTGTCCCGGCTGGGACTTGGACTGTTGCATGTAAATACTTTGCTTGTGGAAATAAACCATTGTTTGACTCTCCTTTCCAGACTCCTCCTTGACTACTAAAATTACTTTCAGTAATTGCTTCCTATTTACATATCGATAGAAATGAGCAGAACCTGTTGATTCACAAATTCTCTTTCCTCTTACTTTGTCATTTCTTGGCTCTGAGTTCAAAAATCTTCCTAATCCCCAGGGTTTCTGCTCTTTTCTACAACATTGTAAGACTCTTCCTTTCAAATAATACTATCTTTAACTCCTCTTGTCAGCCACGGTTGGAGCTTGGAGCACTTATCCTTCAAGGTTTTTTGTACTTTACAGGAATTTGCATTTGTTGTAAATTATATGTTAATTCTTTAAATGCTAGCCAATGCTTCTGTTCTGTCAAATATTTTAATGTATTTCACCAATCTACCGTAGTTAATTCATCTCTCATAACTGGGTAGGTTGCGTTGATTTAAGACCCTAGTTTCAGATTTCACAAAATCATTTTCAAACTCACTATGCAATTCCAGCATATTGTGGTCACTTATTGCTGGAGGCCTCCTTACCACAAGGTTATTAATTAACCTTTTCTCATTGCACAATACTAGTACCAAAATAATTTGTTCCATAGCTCATTCCTCGACATACAAATCTCGAAAACTGTGTTGCATACAATCTATAAACTTAGTTTTCACATTATTACAGGTAGAGGATCCAATATTCGAAATGCTTGGGTCCGAGAGTGTCTCAGAATCTGGAATTCTTAGAATTTTGGAATACCAAGTTGCAAAGTCCCTCGGACACTGCCCGGAGTCGCTGGTCGGCGCTGTGCCTGACAGTGGAGCATGTGGCTTCCCTCCCGACAGGCCTCACGAACAGGACAAGTGCTAGGAACAGCTGACACTGAGGGCTCAGAGTTGTGAAACATTGCATAGCCAGCGGATCTCGGGTAAACACCATGTTATTTTTTATTAGAAACATAGGGCGGGATTCTCCGTTTCCTGACTCCGATTTCCTAATCGGTGATCGGACGGAGAATCCGTTTTTACCACCAAATTGAGGGTGGCGCCTCTTTTACGCAGGTTGAGCATGCTCCACCCCCTCCAAAACGGCGACATCGCAGCGCTCACCGCACACCATTGGGACGGCATCACCTGAAGGCCTTCCCCCGATGCTCCGCCCCCGATGGGCCAAGGTCCCGACCCCCTGCCCCAATCTTTGTGGGCAGCACGGTAGCATAGTGATTAGCACAATTGCTTCACAACTCCAGGGTCCCAGATTCGATTCCCAGCTTGGGTCACAGTCTGTGCGGAGTCTGCACGTTCTCCCCGTGTGTGCGTGGGTTTCCTCCGGGTCCTCCGGTTTCCTCCCACAGTCCAAAGATGTGCAGGTTAGGTGGATTGGCCATGCTAAATTGCCCTGAGTGTCCAAAATTGCTCTTAGTGTTGGGTGGGGTAACTGGGTTATGGGGATAGGGTGGAGGTGTGCGGTTGGGAAGGGTGCTCTTTCCAAGAGCCGGTGCAGACTCGATGGGCCGAATGGCCTCCTTCTGCACTGTAAATTCTATGAATCTATGAAAAAAAAAACCTCTCCATTTAACTCTAGCTGCACAGGTGCTGCCTGAAAATTTCCTAATTTCTGCTTTGATTTCAGATTTGCATCATCTGCAGTGTTTTGCTTTTCTATTAATTTCTACCTGTGATATTAATTCAAAAAATTTGTTGTAAATGACTCCTGCATTTTGTAATGGAATCCATGTTTTCAGCTTGTTTTTTGAGACAGATCCTAATTGAACAGGGAAATTAAGAAGGAACCTGACTCTTCGGTCTAAGAAAACAAAGGCTGAAACTGAGATTGGAAATCAAAACTTCCGGAAAGACTGAAACTGATGGAAAGCATGCAAAAGGACACAGAGCCGTCAGTGGTCAGATGATGATCCCAATGGCAGCCTGAAGAAGATAGAGACTTGATACAGAAACTGAGAATAGGCAAATGTACAGTTGCTAAGGTTGTTTATGTTACTTGGCAGCAAGACTATTGAAAGCAGAGTTGAGGAGGTTCTGCGGATATTTGCCGTTTATGGTGAAGACTGTGCCCATGGAAACTCGGGTTGACTTTGTGCTGTTCTCAGCTGACGATCAGGCAAAATCATAAAAAAAGAAGAGCTTAAAATCTTCTGAGGAAGATAGAGCTTTGAAAGACTTTGTAAGTGAGATTGATGACATATATGCTGAGTGAACTGCTGAGTCAATTCGTAAGATCTGTCTTAGTTGCGTCTGGCATTCAATGCATAGTTTATAGTTTATGATTGACAGCAATTCATGTTTAATTTATATTGGTTCTGGGTTTCAGAGTATAGGTGGCTGTCCAAGATAATATTTGTTTTTTGTATTGTTTGACTCTTGTATGGTAAAAATTATTTCATTTTAAATGGTGTAAGTTTTGGCTTCATTCTTTCAGTGAACAACTAAGATCTTAAATTTTTTCCTCTTCAAAAACACTTTACCTATCACGACCAAGACCATAACAATTCAGATATAGTGGACTGGCCAGAGGGCAGCACGGTGGCACAGTGGTTAGCATTTTTGCCTACAGCACTGAGGACCCGGGTTCGAATCCCGGCCCTGGGTCACTGTCTGTGTGGAGTTTGCACATTCTCCCGTGTCTGCGTGGGTTTCACCCCCACAACCCAAAAGATGTGCAGGATAGGTGGATTGGCCACGCTAAATTGCCCCTTAATTGGAAAAAATAATTGGGTACTCTAAATTTATATTTAAAGAAAATATATCGCAGCCAGCGCCAGGGCAGAGAATCCAGTTTTACGCCGTAACCGGGCTCGCGCCAGTTCGGCGATTCCCCGGGCACTGAAACTCAGCATCACCGGGGACTATGCCGCGCCACCGGGGAGCCATTGCCAGAGGCCCACTCAGCAATTTACCGCCCCAGACCGGCCAAGTTCCCAACGCTGTGGAACCAACCTGCTGGTCGGAATGCTCGCGTGGCAGCTGCTGGCTCAGTCCGCACGGCACCCTGATCGGGGGCGGGCAGATCGGAGACCAGGGGGTCTTTATAGACGGCAGGGGAATTAATGTGTGGGGTTTGCGGGTCAGGCGCCCGCCTGATCAGGGGGTCTCTTTCTTGGGTCTGGCTCCGCAGTCCAAGTCTGCCATGGAGCATGGTGCAGCCGCTGGAGGCCGCCGCCGTGCACGTGCGCAGCCTCTGACCCGGAAGTGCGGGGGCCCGAATCTGCAGCAAAAGCTGTGAGATTCACTCTGGGTCCCTGCGAGCCCCCTGCAGGGCTAAGAATCTGTTTCACTTTTTTGCAGGAATTTCAGGAGTAAATCTCCACTGTTTTGACACCGGCATGGGGACATAGTCTCAGTAATGGAGAATCCAGCCCAGTGCCCTTTATCTTTTGCTTCGTTTCTCATTTTCTCCTGATGTTACCATGATCATTAATGTTCTATTATCTTTGTTGCTTCACTGTCCCGTCCGAAACAATCTGCTTATTTTTATCCAAAATACTATTCTGGTCTGGAGTCGTGCCATTTCCCTTGCTCCTTTTAAATTTTCCCTTTCCTGAATTCTCCCATCCTCACTTCCTGATGAACAGCCACCTGGGCGATCAGACTCCTGAACTAAACCAGGGCTTCTATTGTAAGGGAAGAGAAACAAATAGGAACAAATATCTGGTTAGATCAGCCACAATAGCATTGCTCCAAAAACCATACAATTCAATGAAACTTGGGGAAATGAAAAGTTGCTTTCCCTTTCCAACTGCAGTTTTTTTTAATGCATTCAATTTCAGCCTCAAGAAAGCTGTAAATAAAAATAAAAATCAATTAGGCTTTGAAATATGGGACTTCAGTGGGGTATGGCATCCTGGTCTTATTGCAAGCGGGTTTCCTTTCATAAATGCATTACATATAACTGTTACAAATAAGGTTGATAAGATACAGACCCAAGTTGTCACATGCGGTTATCTTCTAATTGTAATAATGGAGACCTGGATTAAACATAGGTAGGCATGGAAATTAAGGATTCTTGGTTACAATGTATTCGGGAGGGATAAAGGAGATGAAAAGATGAAGGGCTAATAGCAGTATTGAACAAGGATAACATTACAATTC
The DNA here is from genome assembly GCF_047496885.1 of Scyliorhinus torazame. NCBI lineage: Eukaryota > Metazoa > Chordata > Chondrichthyes > Carcharhiniformes > Scyliorhinidae > Scyliorhinus > Scyliorhinus torazame. Next base: position 65,205,664 of record NC_092708.1, on the reverse strand, counting down.
TACTAAAGGCTTAATGACTGAATATATTTAATTAGAGTGAGGAAGAGAAAAGGATTTGTTATTGGATGATTGCTACAGATCCACAAATAGTGACAAGGAGATAGAGGAGCCAGTCTGTTTGCTAATTATAGGGGAATGTAAAATAATAGGAAGGATAAGAATTCCTACCAGGTCTACAGGAGCATTTTCACAATCAAGTTGACATGACTCTTCTTGGCAACTCAAGTTACATTCAGCTCTAAATGTTTCCCACCCTGCCTGAGACGATGCCCACCGGTCAGATCTGGAAATTCCTGCCCATTAACTCTGTTACTTTCTCCACAGATGCTGATATGCTGAGATTTATGGCAACTGCACAACCCAAGACTGCAAGAAACTTCAGAGAGTCATTAACACAGCCCAGTCCACGAACCTACCTCCCATCCATTGACTCCATCTACACCTCCCACTGCCTGGGGAAAGCGGGCAGCACTCTTCCAACTTCTTCCATCGGGCAGGAGATACAAAAGTCTGAGAACACACACGAACAGACTCAAAAACAGCTTCTTCCCCGTTGTTACCAGACTCCTAAACGACCCTCTTATGGACTGACCTGATTAACACTACACCCATGTATGCTTCACCCAATGCCGGTCTCTATGTATTTATATTGTGTACCTTGTGTTTTTCTATTATGTATTTTCTTTTCTTTTCTTTTCATGTGCTTAATGATTTGTTTGAGCTGCTCGCAGAAAGATACTTTTCACTGTACCTCGGCACACGTGACAATAAACAAATCCAATCCAATTTCCCAGCACTTGCCAGCAGGATCTTCTGTTCCCATCTAAGCCAACGGAGGTTTGAATGGCTCACCACATTATACTGCCCCACTCTCACCATGATGAGGCTGTAAATTTCTGTCCAATATTAAACCTTTACAAATTTGTGGTTAGGTCGCTGCAGGAGTATTATATAGAATTCTAAGCAACACACTTTACGAAGGACATCGATAGGACAGAGAGGAGGTTCACCAGGATAATACCATGAATGAGGGAATTCAGTTGTGCGAATAAGTTTGAGAAGTTTGGATTCTTCTCCTTAGAGCAGTAAAGTTTAAGAGGAAACCCAATAAAGATATTCCAAATTTATGAGATTTTGATAGAGCAAGGTGAGAAAAACGGTTTCTTCTGGAAAATTGGTCAGAAACTTGAGAGCATAGATTATAAAATACATGGCCAAATATTTAAGGGGGAATGCGAAAAAAAGTCTTCAAACAAGAGGGTTTTAAGTTCTGGAACTAATTATCTGAAAGAGTGGTGGAAGAAAATTCCATGGGCAATTGGACATGTACCTGAAGATGACTAGCTTGAGTGGGTAAATATGATAGCTCTTTCAAAGGGCTAGCATAGACAAGATGGAACAAATAGCCTTCGTTTGTGTTGTAAGACCCATAATTCTGTGATCCTATTCTATCGAGTGTCAAGTTCACGCAATATGGACCCATTTCTTCTGGGTATAAATTCAAAATGGGGACTTCAATTTAAAGCAAAATGGAGAATGAACACTTTACCTTAAAACAAAATGAAGTTGAGGGCTCAGGTGACTTTTCCTTTCCTGTCAATACAGGGAACTACTCAGGACCCTCAAACCCATCTTCATGTCTGGGTGAGATATGAAAATGCAGATAAAACTTTGGGACATATCTTGAAGAAGTCATTAAAATCCAATGGACCTTTCCTGTGGTGAATGGCTTATCCATATAATTAAAGAAACTGGTTCACAATGCAGCTTGTAGACTTTTCAACTTTGGAGTGGAATTCAAAAGAATGGGTGTGAAAAAAGATCCGATTCCTTCACAATGATATGTAAATGAGTGAAACTTGGGCCCACCCCATTGGGTAACAACTGCCTAGTCGGCCTAGTCGTCAGAAACCATTGTCACGACAATAGCCAGAAACACTCTGATCAAAGGACAAAAGCTAGGTTTCAGATCGGGACATTTAATAAAGCACATTTTTAGACAGTTAGACATTAGCAAAAAGAAGAAAGATCAGGCCAGAGAAGGAACAGGACTCTGGCTAGGAACTATCAACAATAGAGAAGTAGGTTTGGCTTTACCTCTCTACATGAGGAACCAAACCAGGTTTTCGCTGCAGGGATACGACTGCACCTCACCTGGAGTGGAGCTAGATAAACCTGTTATAGCAAGCAGTAAACCACAGCAAATTCATCTTCTTAAACCTCCAGACTCTCGTGGACCACAACAGGAACGGCAGGCCTGCAACCTTTCAAGACTTCATCTCAGGGAGAAGCTAATGCGACAAAGAACGTTTGAACTTTTAAGACTTAAGTGCATGCTACCTTTTGTAATCCCAATTTTTTCTTGAGTGTGTCTGTATGAGTGTGTGAGCTTGTATCGTTGTGAATACATTTGGATATTAAAAAATAAAGCATCTTCCCTTCAATATTGTAGATGAATTAAAACTATTTGAAAGGTTTTCCTTTCATTTTCCGATTTCTCAGAAATGTCTATAAACACATGTCATCAATTACTTTGAAGTGCAGTAGCTGTTGTTTCAGGCAAATATAATTAATTTGCACACACCAAGATTTCACAACAGTCAACGAAATACGTGACAAATCAATCTGTTTTTTATAGTGTTTGTTGAGGGAGACATGTTGGTCAAGACATCGTGAGAGCTATCTGCTCTTCTTTGAATAGTGCCATGGGATCTTTAATATCCACATGAACAACTAAATCAGTCAGATAGCTCCTTGGCAATATCTCATTTGAAGACCATAATCTAACAAAGCTGGTTTTCATGAAGAAAGCTATTCGTCGCATTTATCAATCCAGAAAACCATATTTTGTCTCCTCTTTATAACATTGAGCTATTGTCTAAGTTAAGAGTTCTCTAACCTGTCCACAAGCAGCCTTGCTAGGAATCCATTCCAATCGTTGATCCATCTCTGCATCTGCCTATGTGCTGCATTGGCAATAATGAAAGTATTTTTAGAGATCCCAATAAATTTCTTCTGTAAACCTATAAAGCCACCTCTACGACACTTCATTTCGGAACTGAAGAGGACCTTGCTCTGTGTATATTGGCTGCTTCATTTCTGTGTCAAGTACTTTTGGACATTCTCAAATCATGGAAAGTACTGTATAGATGGAAATCTTTGCTATTTTTTAAAGCTGATTGTACAAACCAGCACATTTAAGAAGCACTGATACTCTACCGCATTTCAGATTCCCTTTACCATTTGAGTAGATAATTTAAAGTAACATTTAAGAAAGATACTTTTACGAGTTTTTCCATTGGAGAAAATCCTTTTTTAATTATAATTATTTCAGCAGATTGTTAGTTCAAGGTTTCCAAGCCTCGTAAATCACAAGCTGAAAGATCATCTAAACTGTTCATTATTATTAAATTCATTGTTATAAATAATTAACAGATACCTGAAGCACACAAATTTACACAATCTGCAAGAAGAAACCCGAACGCTCGATTGCAGCGCTATCTCTTTTGTTAAAAATTAAAGTAAATATGACCACCCTTGTCAGTCATAACATTACAAAATCACACTAAAGGTACCTCGATTTGAATAAACTATTTTGCATGTTGCTTGTGTAAATAGAAAGATTAGATGAAACTCACAACCGTGGGAAGTAACTATGTTTAGCAATTGAAAAATATTTCATATGATTTTCTTTTCACCCATAAGGATTCCAGAACAATAAGGCTAGCCCACGAAGAAGCTAGGCACCTAGCAGCACACAGATTTCTTGGTGCCATCAAGAAGAAGTGGCCTTTGAGATGATCTAATGAATGCGTGGAAATGCAATAAGTTGTAATTGAGCAGAGAGTCAACCCTTTCAGTCAAATGCCTGCCCTTAATTATAATCTACACAAATCCTGGAAATAATTCATCAGTGCAAACTAATTAGTTTTTAATATTTTTTTTAAATGTTGTGAAGGGTTTTTATAAATCGCATTTTCTTTTGTATGGTCTCTGGTGGAATTAAGACAGCTCAATTAAATAACCTCTCACAGTGGCGTCATAACATCATAATCAATATTTTTCTGAGTTTTTAAAATCTCTTCCTTTGGATCCATCAGCACTATCAGACGAATGGTAATTTGTGTTAATTTGGACATCTATATGCAAACCATTGTGCCTGTGATGATCTCAACTCCTCAACTGGAATTGTTTTCTCTCTTCTTCTTTCCCATTCCCATTATATCATTTCTGTATTTTTTTCCTTTCAAAATACTGATAAACTTTTTTAAAAACTATATCTTTAATAATACCTTCCAACATTTTCCCTGTGACAGACATTAAGCTAACTGGCCTGTAGTTTCCTGCTTTCTATCTCCCTCCCTTGATGAATAAAGGCCTTTTTAAAAATTCAGTCAAGGGATGTGACCAGCATCTACTGCCATCGGTCATTTCCCTGAAGAAGTTGGTAGTGAGCTGCCTTCTTGAACTGCTGCAGTCAATGTGGTGTGGGTACACTCACAGTGCTGTTAGGGAGGGAGCACCAGGACTTTGACCAAGTGGCAGTGAAGGAACAGCGATTTAACGTCCAAGTCAGTATGGTGACTGGCTTGGAACAGAACTTGCGGAGTGGTGTTCCCAAGTACCTGTTACCGTTGCCCTTCTAGATGGTAGTGGTCGTGAGTTTTGTAGGTGCTGACCAAGGCATCTTGGTAAGTTCCTGCAGTACATCTTGTAGATGGTACACACTGCTGCTACTGTGCGGCGGTGGTGGAGATAAGAGTTGCATCTGCTATTTTAAAATCTTCTTCGAATCTCAGCAATTTTGGAAAATTAAAATAAATTTTGGAAAATTAAAACCAACGGAAGAATTATTTCCCAAGCCACTTCTTTTAAGGCTCAAGGATGATGTTCATCAGGACCCAGAGACTTGTAAGCTCACAGCATCAACAATTTGCTCAGCACAACTTCCCCAGTGATCATATTTTTCTTTAGTTCCTCCCCCACTTCCAATTCCTGATTTACAGCTACTTCTGAGATGTTACTTGCACCCTCTCTAATGAAGACCGATGCAAAATACTTGTTCAATTAATCCACCATCTCTTTATTTGCATTTTAATTCCCCAGAATCACTTTCTACAGGACCAATGCTTGTTAACTTTCTTAATTCTTCCTTTTTTAAAGATCTATAGAAATTCTTACTATCTGTTTTTCGATTTCTAGATAGCTTTCTCTTGTACTCTGATTTTTTTCCCTCCTTGTTGAACGTTTAGTCATCCTTTGCTGTTTTTTATATTCTGTCCTGTCTTCTGACCTCCCACTGATACTTGTGCAATTATGAGGCGGATTTTCCAGTCATGCCCACCCCGAGACCAAAATTCCTCTTGGGGTCAACGGACCTTTAAATGGTCTGTCAAATTTTCCATCCCACCCGCGCCGATTCCCGTGGTGGGTGAGAGCAGATAATATATCCGTATATGTTTTTTCTTTAAGTTTGGTACTATCTTTAACATTTTTAGTTGACCATGATTGGTGGGTCCTCACCTTGGAAGTTTCATTTCTTAGTGGAATATATCTATTCTGTGTAGTGTATAACCCTATTCCTGGCCAAAACATTCTTCTGCTAGCCGGAGTCTGTCGTCATCGTTAATCTGTTGACAAATTCTCCTTGCGAGACTTCTGAGTGACTGACCAAAACACTCTAACCAACTGCAGCTTGAATCGTTCTGTGGACTCTTTCTTCATATCTTTCTCTGTTATCGCCCTGTTGTGCCAAATAAGGTAATACCTGTTTTTCAGGTTGGTTTTTAATTACGTAATTGCCTTTTCCCTTGTTCTTATATCCTGGGCCTCTTTCAAGGTCATACTTGATGGAATAGAGACCGCCTGACTCCACTTTCTTATCTCGTACATGACTATCAATATCCAGGCTGGTATAAACAGACATCTTTATTACCTCTAACCCGCACAAAAGAGGTTTTATCATTCTCACAGATCGAGGCTAGTTTTCCTGCACAATTTAATCCATTTTGCGAACCTTCCTTAATCTGGCAAGGCTGTGACTTGTCCAAATTGACCAGGATGATTCGCATTTTGAGCCCACAGTGCAGGTCCGTACTGTTCTCCAGATATTGTTGGTCTGTGTTCTCCTTTCATCTCAATGTTCTATGTTGCCAGCATGGGACAGACTTCACACACAAGGTTACATCACAATCAGTCTACACTGTTTAATCTAAAATAAAGAAAGAAACAGTCACATAAGTTAAAAGTAATTAATATGTTAAAAGAAAGTAAATAGTACATTGACTTATGGTAGCCTGAAATCTCCCTTTCAAATGTCTGCCACTGCATCTCTATTGACCTATCCCTGAACTTAATTTGCCAGTTCACTTTTGTTAGCTCTGCATTCATATCCCGTCATATCCCGCACGGGACTTGCAGGTTGGGAATGATTATCTTCCCCGTAGTTCTCGCAGAGTACAAGCCCCTCCACTGAGGGGCGGAGGAACTCCATTCAGCTATGTTAAATGGTCGGCCAGTAAGGCACCGACCATGAAGAGATCTGGTAGGATATACCGGGATGTGTACATAACATAACTGTAAATAAACCAAAGTTCTTTATTCTTACTCAGTGTGGGCTCCCGGTGTCCTTATTAAAGCCCATAATTGCATTAATTTAAGTCTAAAATACTAGTCTTGGACCCACTTTTCTCTCCCTCAAACTGGCTTACTCATGCTCCTAATGTGTGCGCTCATATGTTTGTAGGTTTCTCATTTCCCATAGAAGTATATCTCTCCCTTGCCTTATCTCCATTCCTTGATTTACCACAGCTTCCCAAATTTGATTCCTTGTACCCACTATTTAGTCTAAAACCCTCACTACTTCCCTAGTTATGCGATTTGCTGGGGCACTGGTCCCAGCTTGGTTCCGGTGTAGACCATCCCAACAATATAGCCCCCATTTTCCCCAGCTCTGGTACCAGTACCCATTAGGTTAAACCCACTTCTCCCATACCAGCCTTTGAGCCACATTTTTGTTTCTCTAATCTTATTTGCCCTATGCCAATTTTCCACTGGCTCAGTAAATAATCTAGCGATTATTACCATTGAGATTCAGCTCCTCATACTGACTATGCAAAACCTCTTTCTTTGTCATGCCTATGTCATTGGTGTCTCCATGGACTGCAACAACTGGATTGTGCACCTCTCACTCCAACTTCCTTTCCAGCCCTGAACATATGTCCTGAACCCTGGTACGGGGTAGGCAGTACAACCTCCCGGACTCTTGTTCTTTGGTCCAGAGAACAGTGTCAATCTCCCTAACTATACTGCCCCCTACTAATCCACCATTCCTTTTATCTCCCCTCACTTTAATGGTTTCCTGTATCACAGTGCCATGGCCAATCATCGGATCCACCCTGCAATCCCCACTCTCATCCAAACAAGACCTCAAACCTGTTGGGAAATTGTAAAGCCTGAGGCTCCTACAGCCTTGCCCACCGGGTCTCCTTACCTGCCTCATTTGCAATTACACCCTCCAGTCCCTGACCACTGACCAAGTCAGAAAACCCTATCCTCAGGAGTGTGACCACCTCCAGGTACAAAGTGTCCATATAACCTTCCCTTCCGAGATGCATCGCAGTGCCTGCAGCTCAGCCTATATAGCTCAATAATTAAGTTGAAGCTCCTCAAACCGCAAACACTACTGCAGACATGGTTGCTCTGGATCATACTGGCATCCAGGAGCTCCCACATGTTGCAGCCATGACACATCACCTGTCTTGCCTTCCTTAATATGTTTTAATGAACTACTTAGTTATTTATTCAATTCATTATTTTCATTTGTTTATACATTTTATTAAACTTTACCATCGGTTTGTGTACTAAATAAGTGATTATTATTTTAAATCTTAGGGATAGAATAGACCTCAACCACTTACCAGATATTCACCAAAAAGTCACCAAACAGCGAACGTCTTCCCCTGTAGTAGAGTAAGAACCAATTGCTACATGATGAAAAAGTTAGAAAAAAATCAAAAGAACATCTTCTGCCCCTTTTCACCTAACCCCCTCACTCACCCAACTCCCAGCACTCTGTTCAAAGTTGCATTCAGTGAAAGTAAACTGAAAAACGCCAACCAACCACTATTTTCCAATGTCCCCACTACAGCGGAAAAAAGGTCCATGGGTACAAAGAATACTCTGTCTGAATTGCACAGTGTCATGTGTTTGGCAAGCTCAGTTAGTTTAAAACAGCGTGCCACTCAAAGAAACCTGTGCTTACAAAATGGAAGGAGGAACCGACTAAAGAATGCACAATGCAAGAGATAAAGGAAACAGACAACAAGGGAATCAACCTCTGAAGAGAGAATTTTAAAAGTAAAAGCCAATGCTGAAGTCAGTGGTCGTTATACAGAATTTAAATTAGATCCAGGAGCCAGAGGCTCAGTTTTATCCGGCAGAGTTCAATGGCTACAAAACATTATTCTGTAGCCTTCCTCAATCTAACTGCAAGGACCAAAACCAATGGTTCTATCTGAATTTGCGTTGTTTGAAGCAACTGACCAAATGGTGAATCAAAAAATACATCCAAATGCATTGACAAGAACCTATTAAAACTCACAAAGGGTACAATGTTTACCACGCCAGACACAAATAGTGAATTCTGCCAGTTGCCACAGGAAAAACAATCAAAACCCCAAACTACCTTCATAAAACTCTTTGGATGTTACTACCAACCTTGATAATAACCGTTGGCTATTATTAACCACCTTCATAAAACCCTTTGGATGTTACCAACTACCTTGACAATGCCCTTTGGATGTTACTAACCACCTTGATAATGCCCTTTGATGTTACTAACCACCTTGATAATGCCCTTTGATGTTACTAACCACCTTGATAATGCCCTTTGGATGTTACTAACCACCTTGATAATGCCCTTTGGATGTTACTAACCACCTTGATAATGCCCTTTGGATGTCACTAACCACCTTGATAATGCCCTTTGGATGTCACTAACCACCTTGATAATGCCCATTGGATGTTACTAACCACCTTGATAATGCCCTTTGGATGTCACTAACCACCTTGATAATGCCCTTTGGATGGTACAAACCACCTTGATAATGCCCTTTGGATGTCACTAACCACCTTGATAATGCCCTTTGGATGTCACTAACCACCTTGATAATGCCCTTTGGATGTCACTAACCACCTTGATAATGCCCTTTGGATGTTACTAACCACCTTGATAATGCCCTTTGGATGTCACTAACCACCTTGATAATGCCCTTTGGATGTCACTAACCACCTTGATAATGCCCTTTGGATGTTACTAACCACCTTGATAATGCCCTTTGGATGTCACTAACCACCTTGATAATGCCCTTTGGATGTCACTAACCACCTTGATAATGCCCTTTGGATGTCACTAACCACCTTGATAGTGCCCTTTGGATGTTACTAACCACCTTGAAATGCCCTTTGGATGTCACTAATCACCTTGATAATGCCCTTTGGATGTTACTAACCACCTTGATAATGCCCTTTGGATGTCACTAACCACCTTGATAATGCCCTTTGGATGTCACTAACCACCTTGATAATGCCCTTTGGATGTCACTAACCACCTTGATAATGCCCTTTGGATGTCACTAACCACCTTGATAATGCCCTTTGGATGTCACTAACCACCTTGATAATGCCCTTTGGATGTTACTAACCACCTTGATAATGCCTTTTGGATGTCACTAACCACCTTGATAATGCCCTTTGGATGTTACTAACCACCTTGATAATGCCCTTTGGATGTTACTAACCACCTTGATAATGCCCTTTGGATGTCACTAGCCACCTTGATAATGCCCTTTGGATATTACTAACCACCTTGATAATGCCCTTTGGATGTTACTAACCACCTTGATAATGCCCTTTGGATGTCACTAAACACCTTGATAATGCCCTTTGGATGTTACTAACCACCTTGATAATGCCCTTTGGATGTCACTAACCACCTTGATAATGCCCTTTGGATGTCACTAACCACCTTGATAATGCCCTTTGGATGTCACTAACCACCTTGATAATGCCCTTTGGATGTTAATAACCACCTTTATAGTGCCCTTTGGATGTCACTAACCACCTTGATAATGCCCTTTGGATGTTACTAACCACCTTGATAATGCCCTTTGGATGTCACTAACCACCTTGATAATGCCCTTTGGATGTCACTAACCACCTTGATAATGCCCTTTGGATGTCACTAACCACCTTGATAATGCCCTTTGGCTGTCACTCACCACATTGATAATGCCCTTTGGATGTCAATAACGACCTTGATAACGCCCTTTGGAAGTCACTAACCACCTTGATAATGCCCTTTTGATGTTACTAACCACCTTGATAATGCCCTTTGGATGTCAATAACCACCTTGATAATGCCCTTTGGATGTTACTAACCACCTTGATAATACCCTTTGGATGTTACTAACCACCTTGATAATGCCCTTTGGATGTTACTAACCACCTTGATAATGCCCTTTGGATGTTACTAACCACCTTGATAATGCCCTTTGGATGTCACTAACCACCTTGATAATGCCCTTTGGATGTTAATAACCACCTTGATAATGCCCTTTGGATGTCACTAACCACCTTGATAATGCCCTTTGGATGTCACTAACCACCTTGATAATGCGCTTTGGATGTTACGAACCACCTTGATAATGCCCTTTGGATGTTACTAACCACCTTGATAATGCCCTTTGGATGTCACTAACCACCTTGATAATGCCCTTTGGATGTCACTAACCACCTTGATAATGCCCTTTGGATGTTACTAACCACCTTGATAATGCCCTTTGGATGTCACTAACCACCTTGATAGTGCCCTTTGGATGTTACTAACCACCTTGATAATGCCCTTTGGATGTTACTAACCACCTTGATAATGCCCTTTGGATGTCACTAACCACCTTGATAATGCCCTTTGGATGTCACTAACCACCTTGATAATGCCCTTTGGATGTCACTAACCACCTTGATAATGCCCTTTGGATGTTAATAACCACCTTTATAATGCCCTTTGGATGTCACTAACCACCTTGATAATGCCCTTTGGATGTCACTAACCACCTTGATAATGCCCATTGGATGTTACTAACCACCTTGATAATGCCCTTTGGATGTTACTAACCACCTTGATAATGCCCTTTGGATGTCACTAACCACCTTGATAATGCCCTTTGGATGTCACTAACCACCTTGATAATGCCCTTTGGATGTCACTAACCACCTTGATAATGCCCTTTGGATGTTAATAACCACCTTTATAATGCCCTTTGGATGTCACTAACCACCTTGATAATGCCCTTTGGATGTCACTAACCACCTTGATAATGCCCTTTGGATGTCACTAACCACCTTGATAATGCCCATTGGATGTTACTAACCACCTTGATAATGCCCTTTGGATGTCACTAACCACCTTGATAGTGCCCTTTGGATGTTACTAACCACCTTGATAATGCCCTTTGGATGTTACTAACTACCTTGATAATGCCCTTTGGATGTCACTAACCACCTTCATAATGCCCTTTGGATGTCACTAACCACCTTGATAATGCCCTTTGGATGTCACTAACCACCTTGATAATGCCCTTTGGATGTCACTAACCACCTTGATAATGCCCTTTGGATGTTACTAACCACCTTGATAATGCCCTTTGGATGTCACTAACCACCTTGATAATGCCCTTTGGATGTCACTAACCACCTTGATAATGCCCTTTGGATGTACTAACCACCTTGATAATACCTTTTGGATGTTACTAACCACCTTGATAGTGCCCTTTGGATGTTACTAACCACCTTGATAATGCCCTTTGGATGTCACTAACCACCTTGATAATGCCCTTTGGATGTCACTAACCACCTTGATAATGCCCTTTGGATGTTACTAACCACCTTGATAATGCCCTTTGGATGTTACTAACCATCTTGATAATGCCCTTTGGATGTTACTAACCACCTTGATAATGCCCTTTGGATGTGACTAACCACCTTGATAATGCCCTTTGGATGTCACTAACCACCTTGATAATGCCCTTTGGGTGTCACTAACCACCTTGATAATGCCCTTTGAATGTCACTAACCACCTTGATAATGCCCTTTGGATGTCACTAACCACCTTGATAATGCCCTTTGGATGTTACTAACCACCTTGATAATGCCCTTTGGATGTCACTAACCACCTTGATAATGCCCTTTGGATGTTACTAACCACCTTGATAATGCCCTTTGGATGTCACTAACCACCTTGATAATGCCCTTTGGATGTTACTAACCACCTTGATAATGCCCTTTGGATGTCACTAACCACCTTGATAATGCCCTTTGGATGTTACTAACCACCTTGATAATGCCCTTTGGATGTCACTAACCACCTTGATAATGCCCTTTGGATGTTAATAACCACCTTTATAGTGCCCTTTGGATGTCACTAACCACCTTGATAATGCCCTTTGGATGTTACTAACCACCTTGATAATGCCCTTTGGATGTCACTAACCACCTTGATAATGCCCTTTGGATGTCACTAACCACCTTGATAATGCCCTTTGGATGTCACTAACCACCTTGATAATGCCCTTTGGCTGTCACTAACCACCTTGATAATGCCCTTTGGATGTCAATAACCACCTTGATAATGCCCTTTGGATGTCACTAACCACCTTGATAATGCCCTTTGGATGTTACTGACCACCTTGATAATGCCCTTTGGATGTCAATAACCACCTTGATAATGCCCTTTGGATATCACTAACCACCTTGATAATGCCCTTTGGATGTCATTAACCACCTTGATAATGCCCTTTGGATGTCAATAACCACCTTGATAATGCCCTTTGGATGTCACTAACCACCTTGATAATGCCCTTTGGATGTTACTGACCACCTTGATAATGCCCTTTGGATGTCACTAACCACCTTGATAATGCCCTTTGGATGTCAATAACCACCTTGATAATGCCCTTTGGATGTTACTAACCACCTTGATAATGCCCTTTGGATGTTACTGACCACCTTGAAAATGCCCTTTGGATGTCACTAACCACCTTGATAATGCCCTTTGGATGTCAATAACCACCTTGATAATGCCCTTTGGATGTCAATAACCACCTTGATAATGCCCTTTGGATGTCACTAACCACCTTGATAATGCCCTTTGGATGTCACTAACCACCTTGATAATACCCTTTGGATGTTACGAACCACCTTGATAATGCCCTTTGGATGTTACTAACCACCTTGATAATGCCCTTTGGATGTTACTAACCACCTTGATAATGCCCTTTGGATGTCACTAACCACCTTGATAATGCCCTTTGGATGTTACTAACCACCTTGATAATGCCCTTTGGATGTCACTAACCACCTTGATAATGCCCTTTGGATGTCACTAACCACCTTGATAATGCCCTTTGGATGTTACTAACCACCTTGATAATGCCCTTTGGATGTTACTAACCGCCTTGATAATGCCCTTTGGATGTCACTAACCACCTTGATAATGCCCTTTGGATGTTAATAACCACCTTGATAATGCCCTTTGGATGTCACTAACCACCTTGATAATGCCCTTTGGATGTCACTAACCACCTTGATAATGCGCTTTGGATGTTACGAACCACCTTGATAATGCCCTTTGGATGTTACTAACCACCTTGATAATGCCCTTTGGATGTTACTAACCACCTTGATAATGCCCTTTGGATGTCACTAACCACCTTGATAATGCCCTTTGGATGTTACTAACCACCTTGATAATGCCCTTTGGATGTCACTAACCACCTTGATAATGCCCTTTGGATGTTAAAAACCACCTTTATAGTGCCCTTTGGATGTCACTAACCACCTTGATAATGCCCTTTGGATGTTACTAACCACCTTGATAATGCCCTTTGGATGTCACTAACCACCTTGATAATGCCCTTTGGATGTCACTAACCACCTTGATAATGCCCTTTGGATGTCACTAACCACCTTGATAATGCACTTTGGATGTTACTAACCACCTTGATAATGCCCTTTGGATGTCACTAACCACCTTGATAATGCTCTTTGGATGTTACTAACCACCTTGATAATGCCCTTTGGATGTCACTAACCACCTTGATAATGCCCTTTGGATGTCACTAACCACCTTGATAATGCCCTTTGGATGTCACTAACCACCTTGATAATGCCCTTTGGATGTTACTAACCACCTTGATAATGCCCTTTGGATGTTACTAATCACCTTGATAATGCCCTTTGGATGTCACTAACCACCTTGATAATGCCCTTTGGATGTTAATAACCACCTTTATAGTGCCCTTTGGATGTCACTAACCACCTTGATAATGCCCTTTGGATGTTACTAACCACCTTGATAATGCCCTTTGGATGTTACTAACCACCTTGATAATGCCCTTTGGATGTCACTAACCACCTTGATAATGCCCTTTGGATGTCACTAACCACCTTTATAGTGCCCTTTGGATGTCACTAACCACCTTGATAATGCCCTTTGGATGTTACTAACCACCTTGATAATGCCCTTTGGATGTTACTGACCACCGTGATAATGCCCTTTGGATGTCACTAACCACCTTGATAATGCCCTTTGGATGTTACTAACCACCTTGATAATGCCCTTTGGATGTCACTAACCACCTTGATAATGCCCTTTGGCTGTCACTAACCACCTTGATAATGCCCTTTGGATGTCAATAACCACCTTGATAATGCCCTTTGGATGTCACTAACCACCTTGATAATGCCCTTTGGATGTCACTAACCACCTTGATAATGCCCTTTGGATGTTACTGACCACCTAGATAATGCCCTTTGGATGTCAATATCCACCTTGATAATGCCCTTTGGATGTTACTAACCACCTTGATAATACCCTTTGGATGTTACTAACCACCTTGATAATGCCCTTTAGATGTTACTAACCACCTTGATAATACCCTTTGGATGTTACGAACCACCTTGATAATGCCCTTTGGATGTTACTAACCACCTTGATATTACCCTTTGGATGTCACTAACCACCTTGATAATGCCCTTTGGATGTTACTAACCACCTTGATAATGCCCTTTGGATGTCACTAACCACCTTGATAGTGCCCTTTGGATGTTACTAACCACCTTGATAATACCCTTTGGATGTCATTAACCACCTTGATAATGCCCTTTGGATGTTACTAACCACCTTGATAATGCCCTTTGGATGTCACTAACCACCTTGATAATGCCCTTTGGATGTTACTAACCACCTTGATAATGCCCTTTGGATGTCACTAACCACCTTGATAGTGCCCTTTGGATGTTACTAACCACCTTGATAATGCCCTTTGGATGTCACTAACCACCTTGATAATGCCCTTTGGATGTCACTAACCACCTTGATAATGCCCTTTGGATGTCACTAACCACCTTGATAATGCCCTTTGGATGTCACTAACCACCTTGATAGTGCCCTTTGGATGTAACTAACCACCTTGATAATGCCCTTTCGATGTCACTAACCACCTTGATAATGCCCTTTGGATGACACTAACCACCTTGATAATGCCCTTTGGATGTACTAACCACCTTGATAATGCCCTTTGGATGTTACTAACCACCTTGATAATGCCCTTTGGATGTTACTAACCACCTTGATAATGCCCTTTGGATGTCACTAACCACCTTGATAATGCCCTTTGGATGTTACTAACCACCTTGATAATGCCCTTTGGATGTCACTAACCACCTTGATAATGCCCTTTGGATGTTAATAACCACCTTGATAGTGCCCTTTGGATGTCACTAACCACCTTGATAATGCCCTTTGGATGTTACTAACCACCTTGATAATGCCCTTTGGATGTCACTAACCACCTTGATAATGCCCTTTGGATGTCACTAACCACCTTGATAATGCCCTTTGGATGTCACTAACCACCTTGATAATGCCCTTTGGCTGTCACTAACCACCTTGATAATGCCCTTTGGATGTCAATAACCACCTTGATAATGCCCTTTGGATGTCACTAACCACCTTGATAATGCCCTTTGGATGTTACTGACCACCTTGATAATGCCCTTTGGATGTCAATAACCACCTTGATAATGCCCTTTGGATGTCACTAACCTCCTTGATAATGCCCTTTGGATGTCACTAACCACCTTGATAATGCCCTTTGGATGTCAATAACCACCTTGATAATGCCCTTTGGATGTCACTAACCACCTTGATAATGCCCTTTGGATGTTACTGACCACCTTGATAATGCCCTTTGGATGTCACTAACCACCTTGATAATGCCCTTTGGATGTCAATAACCACCTTGATAATGCCCTTTGGATGTCACTAACCACCTTGATAATGCCCTTTGGATGTTACTGACCACCTTGATAATGCCCTTTGGATGTCACTAACCACCTTGATAATGCCCTTTGGATGTCAATAACCACCTTGATAATGCCCTTTGGATGTCAATAACCACCTTGATAATGCCCTTTGGATGTCACTAACCACCTTGATAATGCCCTTTGGATGTCACTAACCACCTTGATAATACCCTTTGGATGTTACGAACCACCTTGATAATGCCCTTTGGATGTTACTAACCACCTTGATAATGCCCTTTGGATGTTACTAACCACCTTGATAATGCCCTTTGGATGTCACTAACCACCTTGATAATGCCCTTTGGATGTTACTAACCACCTTGATAATGCCCTTTGGATGTCACTAACCACCTTGATAATGCCCTTTGGATGTCACTAACCACCTTGATAATGCCCTTTGGATGTTACTAACCACCTTGATAATGCCCTTTGGATGTTACTAACCGCCTTGATAATGCCCTTTGGATGTCACTAACCACCTTGATAATGCCCTTTGGATGTTAATAACCACCTTGATAATGCCCTTTGGATGTCACTAACCACCTTGATAATGCCCTTTGGATGTCACTAACCACCTTGATAATGCGCTTTGGATGTTACGAACCACCTTGATAATGCCCTTTGGATGTTACTAACCACCTTGATAATGCCCTTTGGATGTTACTAACCACCTTGATAATGCCCTTTGGATGTCACTAACCACCTTGATAATGCCCTTTGGATGTTACTAACCACCTTGATAATGCCCTTTGGATGTCACTAACCACCTTGATAATGCCCTTTGGATGTTAAAAACCACCTTTATAGTGCCCTTTGGATGTCACTAACCACCTTGATAATGCCCTTTGGATGTTACTAACCAACTTGATAATGCCCTTTGGATGTCACTAACCACCTTGATAATGCCCTTTGGATGTCACTAACCACCTTGATAATGCCCTTTGGATGTCACTAACCACCTTGATAATGCACTTTGGATGTCAATAACCACCTTGATAATGCCCTTTGGATGTCACTAACCACCTTGCTAATGCCCTTTGGATGTTACTGACCACCTTGATAATGCCCTTTGGATGTCAATAACCACCTTGATAATGCCCTTTGGATGTTACTAACCACCTTGATAATACCCTCTGGATGTTACTAACCACCTTGATAATGCCCTTTAGATGTTACTAACCACCTTGATAATGCCCTTTGGATGTTACTAACCACCTTGATAATGCCCTTTGGATGTCACTAACCACCTTGATAATGCCCTTTGGATGTTACTAACCACCTTGATAGTGCCCTTTGGATGTTACTAACCACCTTGATAATGCCCTTTGGATGTCACTAACCACCTTGATAATGCCCTTTGGATGTACTAACCACCTTGATAATGCCCTTTGGATGTCACTAACCACCTTGATAATGCCCTTTGGATGTCACTAACCACCTTGATAATGCCCTTTGGATGTACTAACCACCTTGATAATGCCCTTTGGATGTTACTAACCATCTTGATAATGCCCTTTGGATGTTACTAACCACCTTGATAATGCCCTTTGGATGTCACTAACCACCTTGATAATGCCCTTTGGATGTCACTAACCACCTTGATAATGCCCTTTGGATGTACTAACCACCTTGATAATGCCTTTTGGATGTTACTAACCATCTTGATAATGCCCTTTGGATGTTACTAACCACCTTGATAATGCCCTTTGGATGTCACTAACCACCTTGATAATGCCCTTTGGGTGTCACTAACCACCTTGATAATGCCCTTTGAATGTCACTAACCACCTTGATAATGCCCTTTGGATGTCACTAACCACCTTGATAATGCCCTTTGGATGTTACTAACCACCTTGATAATGCCCTTTGGATGTCACTAACCACCTTGATAATGCCCTTTGGATGTTACTAACCACCTTGATAATTCCCTTTGGATGTCACTAACCACCTTGATAATGCCCTTTGGATGTCACTAACCACCTTGATAATGCCCTTTGGATGTTACTAACCACCTTGATAATGCCCTTTGGATGTCACTAACCACCTTGATAATGCCCTTTGGATGTTACTAACCACCTTGATAATGCCCTTTGGATGTCACTAACCACCTTGATAATGCCCTTTGGATGTTACTAACCACCTTGATAATGCCCTTTGGATGTTACTAACCACCTTGATAATGCCCTTTGGATGTCACTAACCACCTTGATAATGCCCTTTGGATGTCACTAACCACCTTGATAATGCCCTTTGGATGTCACTAACCACCTTGATAATGCCCTTTGGATGTTACTAACCACCTTGATAATGCCCTTTGGATGTTACTAACCACCTTGATAATGCCCTTTGGCTGTCACTAACCACCTTGATAATGCCCTTTGGATGTCAATAACCACCTTGATAATGCCCTTTGGATGTCACTAACCACCTTGATAATGCCCTTTGGATGTTACTGACCACCTTGATAATGCCCTTTGGATGTCAATAACCACCTTGATAATGCCCTTTGGATGTTACTAACCACCTTGATAATACCCTTTGGATGTTACTAACCACCTTGATAATGCCCTTTAGATGTTACTAACCACCTTGATAATACCCTTTGGATGTTACAAACCACCTTGATAATGCCCTTTGGATGTTACTAACCACCTTGATAATGCCCATTGGATGTCACTAACCACCTTGATAATGCCCTTTGGATGTTACTAACCACATTGATAATGCCCTTTGGATGTCACTAACCACCTTGATAATGCCCTTTGGATGTTACTAACCACCTTGATAATGCCCTTTGGATGTCACTAACCACCTTGATAATGGCTTTGGATGTTACTAACCACCTTGATAATGCCCTTTGGATGTCACTAACCACCTTGATAATGCCCTTTGGATGTCACTAACCACCTTGATAATGCCCTTTGGATGTTACTAACCACCTTGATAATGCCCTTTGGATGTTACTAACCACCTTGATAATGCCCTTTGGATGTCACTAACCACCTTGATAATGCCCTTTGGATGTTACTAACCACCTTGATAATGCCCTTTGGATGTCACTAACCACCTTGATAATGCCCTTTGGATGTCACTAACCACCTTGATAATGCCCTTTGGATGTCACTAACCACCTTGATAATGCCCTTTGGATGTTACTAACCACCTTGATAATGCCCTTTGGATGTTACTAATCACCTTGATAATGCCCTTTGGATGTCACTAACCACCTTGATAATGCCCTTTGGATGTTAATAACCACCTTTATAATTCCCTTTGGATGTCACTAACCACCTTGATAATGCCCTTTGGATGTTACTAACCACCTTGATAATGCCCTTTGGATGTTACTAACCACCTTGATAATGCCCTTTAGATGTCACTAACCACCTTGATAATGCCCTTTGGATGTCACTAACCACCTTTATAGTGCCCTTTGGATGTCACTAACCACCTTGATAATGCCCTTTGGATGTTACTAACCACCTTGATAATGCCCTTTGGATGTTACTGACCACCGTGATAATGCCCTTTGGATGTCACTAACCACCTTGATAATGCCCTTTGGATGTTACTAACCACCTTGATAATGCCCTTTGGATGTCACTAACCACCTTGATAATGCCCTTTGGCTGTCACTAACCACCTTGATAATGCCCTTTGGATGTCAATAACCACCTTGATAATGCCCTTTGGATGTCACTAACCACCTTGATAATGCCCTTTGGATGTCACTAACCACCTTGATAATGCCCTTTGGATGTTACTGACCACCTAGATAATGCCCTTTGGATGTCAATATCCACCTTGATAATGCCCTTTGGATGTTACTAACCACCTTGATAATACCCTTTGGATGTTACTAACCACCTTGATAATGCCCTTTAGATGTTACTAACCACCTTGATAATACCCTTTGGATGTTACGAACCACCTTGATAATGCCCTTTGGATGTTACTAACCACCTTGATAATACCCTTTGGATGTCACTAACCACCTTGATAATGCCCTTTGGATGTTACTAACCACCTTGATAATGCCCTTTGGATGTCACTAACCACCTTGATAGTGCCCTTTGGATGTTACTAACCACCTTGATAATACCCTTTGGATGTCACTAACCACCTTGATAATGCCCTTTGGATGTTACTAACCACCTTGATAATGCCCTTTGGATGTCACTAACCACCTTGATAATGCCCTTTGGATGTTACTAACCACCTTGATAATGCCCTTTGGATGTCACTAACCACCTTGATAGTGCCCTTTGGATGTTACTAACCACCTTGATAATGCCCTTTGGATGTCACTAACCACCTTGATAATGCCCTTTGGATGTCACTAACCACCTTGATAATGCCCTTTGGATGTCACTAACCACCTTGATAATGCCCTTTGGATGTCACTAACCACCTTGATAGTGCCCTTTGGATGTAACTAACCACCTTGATAATGCCCTTTCGATGTCACTAACCACCTTGATAATGCCCTTTGGATGTCACTAACCACCTTGATAATGCCCTTTGGATGTACTAACCACCTTGATAATGCCCTTTGGATGTTACTAACCACCTTGATAATGCCCTTTGGATGTTACTAACCACCTTGATAATGCCCTTTGGATGTCACTAACCACCTTGATAGTGCCCTTTGGATGTCACTAACCACCTTGATAATGCCCTTTGGATGTCACTAACCTGCTTGATAGTGCCCTTTGGATGTTACTAACCACCTTGATAATGCCCTTTGGATGTCACTAACCACCTTGATAATGCCCTTTGGATGTCACTAACCACCTTGATAATGCCCTTTGAATGTCACTAACCACCTTGATAATGCCCTTTGGATGTCACTAACCACCTTGATAATGCCCTTTGGATGTTACTAACCACCTTGATAATGCCCTTTGGATGTTACTAAGCACCTTGATAATGCCCTTTGGATGTCACTAACCACCTTGATAATGCCCTTTGGATGTTACTAACCACCTTGATAATGCCCTTTGGATGTCACTAACCACCTTGATAATGCCCTTTGGATGTCACTAACCACCTTGATAATGCGCTTTGGATGTTACTAACCACCTTGATAATGCCCTTTGGATGTTACTAACCACCTTGATAATGCCCTTTGGATGTCACTAACCACCTTGATAATGCCCTTTGGATGTTAATAACCACCTTTATAGTGCCCTTTGGATGTCACTAACCACCTTGATAATGCCCTTTTGATGTTACTAACCACCTTGATAATGCCCTTTGGATGTTACTAACCACCTTGATAATGCCCTTTGGATGTCACTAACCACCTTTATCGTGCCCTTTGGATGTCACTAACCACCTTGATAATGCCCTTTGGATGTTACTAACCACCTTGATAATGCCCTTTGGATGTTACTAACCACCTTGATAATGCCCTTTGGATGTCACTAACCACCTTGATAATGCCCTTTGGATGTTACTAACCACCTTGATAATGCCCTTTGGATGTCACTAACCACCTTGATAATGCCCTTTGGCTGTCACTAACCACCTTGATAATGCCCTTTGGATGTCACTAACCACCTTGATAATGCCCTTTGGATGTTACTGACCACCTTGATAATGCCCTTTGGATGTCAATAACCACCTTGATAATGCCCTTTGGATGTTACTAACCACCTTGATAATACCCGTTGGATGTTACTAACCACCTTGATAATGTCCTTTAGATGTTACTAACCACCTTGATAATACCCTTTGGATGTTACGAACCACCTTGATAATGCCCTTTGGATATTACTAACCACCTTGATAATACCCTTTGGATGTCACTAACCACCTTGATAATGCCCTTTGGATGTTACTAACAACCGTGATAATGCCCTTCGGATGTCACTAACCACCTTGATAATGCCCTTTGGATGTTACTTACCACCTTGATAATGCCCTTTGGATGTTACTAACCACCTTGATAATGCCCTTTGGATGTCACTAACCACCTTGATAATGCCCTTTGGATGTACTAACCACCTTGATAATGCCCTTTGGATGTTACTAACCACCTTGATAATGCCCTTTGGATGTTACTAACCACCTTGATAATGCCCTTTGGATGTCACTAACCACCTTGATAATGCCCTTTGGATGTTACTAACCACCTTGATAATGCCCTTTGGATGTCACTAACCACCTTGATAATGCCCTTTGGATGTTACTAACCACCTTGATTATGCCCTTTGGATGTCACTAACCACCTTGATAGTGCCCTTTGGATGTTACTATCCACCTTGATAATGCCCTTTGGATGTCACTAACCACCTTGATAGTGCCCTTTGGATGTTACTAACCACCTTGATAATGCCCTTTGGATGTCACTAACCACCTTGATAATGCCCTTTGGATGTCACTAACCACCTTGTTAATGCCCTTTGGATGTCACTAACCACCTTGATAATGCCCTTTGGATTTTACTAACGACCTTGATAATGCCCTTTGGATGTCACTAACCACCTTGATAATGCCCTTTGGATGTACTAACCACCTTGATAATGCCCTTTGGATGTTACTAACCACCTTGATAATGCCCTTTGGATGTTACTAACCACCTTGATAAAGCCCTTTGGATGTCACTAACCACCTTGATAATGCCCTTTGGATGTTACTAACCACCTTGATAATGCCCTTTGGATGTCACTAACCACCTTGATAGTGCCCTTTGGATGTTACTAACCACCTTGATAATGCCCTTTGGATGTCACTAAACACCTTGATAATGCCCTTAGGATGTCACTAACCACCTTGATAATGCCCTTTGGATGTACTAACCACCTTGATAATGCCCTTTGGATGTTACTAACCACCTTGATAATGCCCTTTGGATGTTACTAACCACCTTGATAATGCCCTTTGGATGTCACTAACCACCTTGATAATGCCCTTTGGATGTTACTAACCACCTTGCTAATGCCCTTTGGATGTCACTAACCACCTTGATAGTGCCCTTTGGATTTTACTAACCACCTTGATAATGCTTTTGGATGTCACTAACCACCTTGATAGTGCCCTTTGGATGTTACTAACCACCTTGATAATGCCCTTTGGATGTCACTAACCACCTTGATAATGCCCTTTGGATGTACTAACCACCTTGATAATGCCCTTTGGATGTTACTAACCACCTTGATAATGCCCTTTGGATGTTACTAACCACCTTGATAATGCCCTTTGGATGTCACTAACCACCTTGATAATGCCCTTTGGGTGTCACTAACCACCTTGATAATGCCCTTTGGATGTCACTAACCACCTTGATAATGCCCTTTGGATGTTACTAACCACCTTGATAATGCCCTTTGGATGTTACTAACCACCTTGATAATGCCCTTTGGATGTTACTAACCACCTTGATAATGCCCTTTGGATGTCACTAACCACCTTGATAATGCCCTTTGGAAGTCACTAACCACCTTGATAATGCCCTTTGGATGTCACTAACCACCTTGATAATGCCCTTTGGATGTACTAACCACCTTGATAATGCCCTTTGGATGTTACTAACCACCTTGATAATGCCCTTTGGATGTTACTAACCACCTTGATAATGCCCTTTGGATGTCACTAACCACCTTGATAATGCCCTTTGGATGTACTAACCACCTTGATAATGCCCTTTGGATGTTACTAACCACCTTGATAATGCCCTTTGAATGTCACTAACCACCTTGATAATGCCCTTTGGATGTTACTAACCACCTTGATAATGCCCTTTGGAGGTCACTAACCACCTTGATAATGCCCTTTGTATGTTACTAACCACCTTGATAATGCCCTTTGGATGTCACTAACCACCTTGATAATGCCCTTTAGATGTCAATAACCACCTTGATAATGCCCTTTGGATGTCACTAACCAACTTGATAATGCCCTTTGGATGTTACTAACCACCTTGATAATGCCCTTTGGATGTACTAACCACCTTGATAATGCCCTTTGGATGTTACTAACCACCTTGATAATGCCCTTTGGATGTTACTAACCACCTTGATAATGCCCTTTGGATGTCACTAACCACCTTGATAGTGCCCTTTGGATGTCACTAACCACCTTGATAATGCCCTTTGGATGTCACTAACCACCTTGATAGTGCCCTTTGGATGTTACTAATCACCTTGATAATGCCCTTTGGATGTCACTAACCACCTTGATAATGCCCTTTGGATGTCACTAACCACCTTGATAATGCCCTTTGAATGTCACTAACCACCTTGATAATGCCCTTTGGATGTCACTAACCACCTTGATAATGCCCTTTGGATGTTACTAACCACCTTGATAATGCCCTTTGGATGTTACTAACCACCTTGATAATGCCCTTTGGATGTCACTAACCACCTTGATAATGCCCTTTGGATGTTACTAACCACCTTGATAATGCCCTTTGGATGTCACTAACCACCTTGATAATGCCCTTTGGATGTCACTAACCACCTTGATAATGCCCTTTGGATGTTACTAACCACCTTGATAATGCCCTTTGGATGTTACTAACCACCTTGATAATGCCCTTTGGATGTCACTAACCACCTTGATAATGCCCTTTGGATGTTAATAACCACCTTTATAGTGCCCTTTGGATGTCACTAACCACCTTGATAATGCCCTTTGGATGTTACTAACCACCTTGATAATGCCCTTTGGATGTTACTAACCACCTTGATAATGCCCTTTGGATGTCACTAACCACCTTGATAATGCCCTTTGGATGTCACTAACCACCTTTATAGTGCCCTTTGGATGTCTCTAACCACCTTGATAATGCCCTTTGGATGTTACTAACCACCTTGATAATGCCCTTTGGATGTTACTAACCACCTTGATAATGCCCTTTGGATGTCACTAACCACCTTGATAATGCCCTTTGGATGTTACTAACCACCTTGCTAATGCCCTTTGGATGTCACTAACCACCTTGATAGTGCCCTTTGGATTTTACTAACCACCTTGATAATGCTTTTGGATGTCACTAACCACCTTGATAGTGCCCTTTGGATGTTACTAACCACCTTGATAATGCCCTTTGGATGTCACTAACCACCTTGATAATGCCCTTTGGATGTCACTAACCACCTTGATAATGCCCTTTGGATGTCACTAACCACCTTGATAATGCCCTTTGGATGTCACTAACCACCTTGATAATGCCCTTTGGATGTACTAACCACCTTGATAATGCCCTTTAGATGTTACTAACCACCTTGATAATGCCCTTTGGATGTCACTAACCACCTTGATAATGCCCTTTGGGTGTCACTAACCACCTTGATAATGCCCTTTGGATGTCACTAACCACCTTGATAATGCCCTTTGGATGTTACTAACCACCTTGATAATGCCCTTTGGATGTTACTAACCACCTTGATAATGCCCTTTGGATGTTACTAACCACCTTGATAATGCCCTTTGGATGTTACTAACCACCTTGATAATGCCCTTTGGATGTCACTAACCACCTTGATAATGCCCTTTGGAAGTCACTAACCACCTTGATAATGCCCTTTGGATGTCACTAACCACCTTGATAATGCCCTTTGGATGTACTAACCACCTTGATAATGCCCTTTGGATGTTACTAACCACCTTGATAATGCCCTTTGGATGTTACTAACCACCTTGATAATGCCCTTTGGATGTCGCTAACCACCTTGATAATGCCCTTTGGATGTACTAACCACCTTGATAATGCCCTTTGGATGTTACTAACCACCTTGATAATGCCCTTTGAATGTCACTAACCACCTTGATAATGCCCTTTGGATGTTACTAACCACCTTGATAATGCCCTTTGGAGGTCACTAACCACCTTGATAATGCCCTTTGTATGTTACTAACCACCTTGATAATGCCCTTTGGATGTCACTAACCACCTTGATAATGCCCTTTAGATGTCAATAACAACCTTGATAATGCCCTTTGGATGTCACTAACCAACTTGATAATGCCCTTTGGATGTTACTAACCACCTTGATAATGCCCTTTGGATGTACTAACCACCTTGATAATGCCCTTTGGATGTTACTAACCACCTTGATAATGCCCTTTGGATGTTACTAACCACCTTGATAATGCCCTTTGGATGTCACTAATCACCTTGATAGTGCCCTTTGGATGTCACTAACCACCTTGATAATGCCCTTTGGATGTCACTAACCACCTTGATAGTGCCCTTTGGATGTTACTAACCACCTTGATAATGCCCTTTGGATGTGACTAACCACCTTGATAATGCCCTTTGGATGTCACTAACCACCTTGATAATGCCCTTTGAATGTCACTAACCACCTTGATAATGCCCTTTGGATGTCACTAACCACCTTGATAATGCCCTTTGGATGTTACTAACCACCTTGATAATGCCCTTTGGATGTTACTAACCACCTTGATAATGCCCTTTGGATGTCACTAACCACCTTGATAATGCCCTTTGGATGTTACTAACCACCTTGATAAT
Source organism: Scyliorhinus torazame (assembly GCF_047496885.1). Lineage (NCBI taxonomy): Eukaryota > Metazoa > Chordata > Chondrichthyes > Carcharhiniformes > Scyliorhinidae > Scyliorhinus > Scyliorhinus torazame. Next base: position 65,178,752 of record NC_092708.1, on the reverse strand, counting down.
GCCCTTTGGATGTCACTAACCACCTTGATAATGCCCTTTGGATGTCACTAACCACCTTGATAATGCGCTTTGGATGTTACTAACCACCTTGATAATGCCCTTTGGATGTTACTAACCACCTTGATAATGCCCTTTGGATGTCACTAACCACCTTGATAATGCCCTTTGGATGTTAATAACCACCTTTATAGTGCCCTTTGGATGTCACTAACCACCTTGATAATGCCCTTTGGATGTTACTAACCACCTTGATAATGCCCTTTGGATGTTACTAACCACCTTGATAATGCCCTTTGGATGTCACTAACCACCTTGATAATGCCCTTTGGATGTCACTAACCACCTTTATAGTGCCCTTTGGATGTCTCTAACCACCTTGATAATGCCCTTTGGATGTTACTAACCACCTTGATAATGCCCTTTGGATGTTACTAACCACCTTGATAATGCCCTTTGGATGTCACTAACCACCTTGATAATGCCCTTTGGATGTTACTAACCACCTTGATAATGCCCTTTGGATGTCACTAACCACCTTGATAATGCCCTATGGCTGTCACTAACCACCTTGATAATGCCCTTTGGATGTCACTAACCACCTTGATAATGCCCTTTGGATGTTACTGACCACCTTGATAATGCCCTTTGGATGTCAATAACCACCTTGATAATGCCCTTTGGATGTTACTAACCACCTTGATAATACCCTTTGGATGTTACTAACCACCTTGATAATGCCCTTTAGATGTTACTAACCACCTTGATAATACCCTTTGGATGTTACGAACCACCTTGATAATGCCCTTTGGATATTACTAACCAACTTGATAATACCCTTTGGATGTCACTAACCCCCTTGATAATGCCCTTTGGATGTTACTAACCACCTTGATAATGCCCTTTGGATGTCACTAACCACCTTGATAATGCCCTTTGGATGTTACTAACCACCTTGATAATGCCCTTTGGATGTTACTAACCACCTTGATAATGCCCTTTGGATGTCACTAACCACCTTGATAATGCCCTTTGGATGTTACTAACCACCTTGACAATGCCCTTTGGATGTCACTAACCACCTTGATAGTGCCCTTTGGATGTTACTAACCACCTTGATAATACCCTTTGGATGTCACTAACCACCTTGATAATGCCCTTTGGATGTTACTAACCACCTTGATAATGCCCTTTGGATGTCACGAACCACCTTGATAATGCCCTTTGGATGTTACTAACCACCTTGATAATGCCCTTTGGATGTCACTAACCACCTTGATAGTGCCCTTTGGATGTTACTAACCACCTTGATAATGCCCTTTGGATGTCACTAACCACCTTGATAATGCCCTTTGGATGTCACTAACCACCTTGATAATGCCCTTTGGATGTCACTAACCACCTTGATAATGCCCTTTGGATGTTATTAACCACCTTGATAATGCCCTTTGGATGTCACTAACCACCTTGATAGTGCCCTTTGGATGTTACTAACCACCTTGATAATGCCCTTTGGATGTCACTAACCACCTTGATAGTGCCCTTTGGATGTTACTAACCACCTTGATAATGCCCTTTGGATGTCACTAACCACCTTGATAATGCCCTTTGGATGTCACTAACCACCTTGATAATGCCCTTTGGATGTACTAACCACCTTGATAATGCCCTTTGGATGTTACTAACCACCTTGATAATGCCCTTTGGATGTCACTAACCACCTTGATAATGCCCTTTGGATGTCACTAACCACCTTGATAATGCCCTTTGGATGTTACTAACCACCTTGATAATGCCCTTTGGATGTTACTAACCACCTTGATAATGCCCTTTGGATGTTACTAACCACCTTGATAATGCCCTTTGGATGTTACTAACCACCTTGATAATGCCCTTTGGATGTCACTAACCACCTTGATAATGCCCTTTGGATGTTACTAACCACCTTGATAATGCCCTTTGGATGTCACTAACCACCTTGATAGTGCCCTTTGGATGTTACTAACCACCTTGATAATGCTTTTGGATGTCACTAACCACCTTGATAGTGCCCTTTGGATGTTACTAACCACCTTGATAATGCCCTTTGGATGTCACTAACCACCTTGATAATGCCCTTTGGATGTCACTAACCACCTTGATAATGCCCTTTGGATGTCACTAACCACCTTGATAATGCCCTTTGGATGTCACTAACCACCTTGATAATGCCCTTTGGGTGTCACTAACCACCTTGATAATGCCCTTTGGATGTCACTAACCACCTTGATAATGCCCTTTGGATGTTACTAACCACCTTGATAATGCCCTTTGGATGTTACTAACCACCTTGATAATGCCCTTTGGATGTTACTAACCACCTTGATAATGCCCTTTGGATGTTACTAACCACCTTGATAATGCCCTTTGGATGTCACTAACCACCTTGATAGTGCCCTTTGGATGTTACTAACCACCTTGATAATGCTTTTGGATGTCACTAACCACCTTGATAGTGCCCTTTGGATGTTACTAACCACCTTGATAATGCCCTTTGGATGTCACTAACCACCTTGATAATGCCCTTTGGATGTCACTAACCACCTTGATAATGCCCTTTGGATGTCACTAACCACCTTGATAATGCCCTTTGGATGTCACTAACCACCTTGATAATGCCCTTTGGATGTATTAACCACCTTGATAATGCCCTTTGGATGTTACTAACCACCTTGATAATGCCCTTTGGATGTCACTAACCACCTTGATAATGCCCTTTGGATGTCACTAACCACCTTGATAATGCCCTTTGGGTGTCACTAACCACCTTGATAATGCCCTTTGGATGTCACTAACCACCTTGATAATGCCCTTTGGATGTTACTAACCACCTTGATAATGCCCTTTGGATGTTACTAACCACCTTGATAATGCCCTTTGGATGTTACTAACCACCTTGATAATGCCCTTTGGATGTTACTAACCACCTTGATAATGCCCTTTGGATGTCACTAACCACCTTGATAATGCCCTTTGGATGTTACTAACCACCTTGATAATGCCCTTTGGATGTCACTAACCACCTTGATAGTGCCCTTTGGATGTTACTAACCACCTTGATAATGCTTTTGGATGTCACTAACCACCTTGATAGTGCCCTTTGGATGTTACTAACCACCTTGATAATGCCCTTTGGATGTCACTAACCACCTTGATAATGCCCTTTGGATGTCACTAACCACCTTGATAATGCCCTTTGGATGTCACTAACCACCTTGATAATGCCCTTTGGGTGTCACTAACCACCTTGATAATGCCCTTTGGATGTCACTAACCACCTTGATAATGCCCTTTGGATGTTACTAACCACCTTGATAATGCCCTTTGGATGTTACTAACCACCTTGATAATGCCCTTTGGATGTTACTAACCACCTTGATAATGCCCTTTGGATGTTACTAACCACCTTGATAATGCCCTTTGGATGTCACTAACCACCTTGATAATGCCCTTTGGATGTCACTAACCACCTTGATAATGCCCTTTGGATGTCACTAACCACCTTGATAATGCCCTTTGGATGTACTAACCACCTTGATAATGCCCTTTGGATGTTACTAACCACCTTGATAATGCCCTTTGGATGTTACTAACCACCTTGCTAATGCCCTTTGGATGTCACTAACCACCTTGATAATGCCCTTTGGATGTTATTAACCACCTTGATAATGCCCTTTGGATGTCACTAACCACCTTGATAGTGCCCTTTGGATGTTACTAACCACCTTGATAATGCCCTTTGGATGTCACTAACCACCTTGATAGTGCCCTTTGGATGTTACTAACCACCTTGATAATGCCCTTTGGATGTCACTAACCACCTTGATAATGCCCTTTGGATGTCACTAACCACCTTGATAATGCCCTTTGGATGTACTAACCACCTTGATAATGCCCTTTGGATGTTACTAACCACCTTGATAATGCCCTTTGGATGTCACTAACCACCTTGATAATGCCCTTTGGATGTCACTAACCACCTTGATAATGCCCTTTGGATGTTACTAACCACCTTGATAATGCCCTTTGGATGTTACTAACCACCTTGATAATGCCCTTTGGATGTTACTAACCACCTTGATAATGCCCTTTGGATGTTACTAACCACCTTGATAATGCCCTTTGGATGTCACTAACCACCTTGATAATGCCCTTTGGATGTTACTAACCACCTTGATAATGCCCTTTGGATGTCACTAACCACCTTGATAGTGCCCTTTGGATGTTACTAACCACCTTGATAATGCTTTTGGATGTCACTAACCACCTTGATAGTGCCCTTTGGATGTTACTAACCACCTTGATAATGCCCTTTGGATGTCACTAACCACCTTGATAATGCCCTTTGGATGTCACTAACCACCTTGATAATGCCCTTTGGATGTCACTAACCACCTTGATAATGCCCTTTGGATGTCACTAACCACCTTGATAATGCCCTTTGGGTGTCACTAACCACCTTGATAATGCCCTTTGGATGTCACTAACCACCTTGATAATGCCCTTTGGATGTTACTAACCACCTTGATAATGCCCTTTGGATGTTACTAACCACCTTGATAATGCCCTTTGGATGTTACTAACCACCTTGATAATGCCCTTTGGATGTTACTAACCACCTTGATAATGCCCTTTGGATGTCACTAACCACCTTGATAGTGCCCTTTGGATGTTACTAACCACCTTGATAATGCTTTTGGATGTCACTAACCACCTTGATAGTGCCCTTTGGATGTTACTAACCACCTTGATAATGCCCTTTGGATGTCACTAACCACCTTGATAATGCCCTTTGGATGTCACTAACCACCTTGATAATGCCCTTTGGATGTCACTAACCACCTTGATAATGCCCTTTGGATGTCACTAACCACCTTGATAATGCCCTTTGGATGTATTAACCACCTTGATAATGCCCTTTGGATGTTACTAACCACCTTGATAATGCCCTTTGGATGTCACTAACCACCTTGATAATGCCCTTTGGATGTCACTAACCACCTTGATAATGCCCTTTGGGTGTCACTAACCACCTTGATAATGCCCTTTGGATGTCACTAACCACCTTGATAATGCCCTTTGGATGTTACTAACCACCTTGATAATGCCCTTTGGATGTTACTAACCACCTTGATAATGCCCTTTGGATGTTACTAACCACCTTGATAATGCCCTTTGGATGTTACTAACCACCTTGATAATGCCCTTTGGATGTCACTAACCACCTTGATAATGCCCTTTGGATGTTACTAACCACCTTGATAATGCCCTTTGGATGTCACTAACCACCTTGATAGTGCCCTTTGGATGTTACTAACCACCTTGATAATGCTTTTGGATGTCACTAACCACCTTGATAGTGCCCTTTGGATGTTACTAACCACCTTGATAATGCCCTTTGGATGTCACTAACCACCTTGATAATGCCCTTTGGATGTCACTAACCACCTTGATAATGCCCTTTGGATGTCACTAACCACCTTGATAATGCCCTTTGGGTGTCACTAACCACCTTGATAATGCCCTTTGGATGTCACTAACCACCTTGATAATGCCCTTTGGATGTTACTAACCACCTTGATAATGCCCTTTGGATGTTACTAACCACCTTGATAATGCCCTTTGGATGTTACTAACCACCTTGATAATGCCCTTTGGATGTTACTAACCACCTTGATAATGCCCTTTGGATGTCACTAACCACCTTGATAATGCCCTTTGGATGTCACTAACCACCTTGATAATGCCCTTTGGATGTCACTAACCACCTTGATAATGCCCTTTGGATGTACTAACCACCTTGATAATGCCCTTTGGATGTTACTAACCACCTTGATAATGCCCTTTGGATGTTACTAACCACCTTGCTAATGCCCTTTGGATGTCACTAACCACCTTGATAATGCCCTTTGGATGTACTAACCACCTTGATAATGCCCTTTGGATGTTACTAACCACCTTGATAATGCCCTTTGAATGTCACTAACCACCTTGATAATGCCCTTTGGATGTTACTAACCACCTTGATAATGCCCTTTGGATGTCACTAACCACCTTGATAATGCCCTTTGTATGTTACTAACCACCTTGATAATGCCCTTTGGATGTCACTAACCACCTTGATAATGCCCTTTAGATGTCACTAACCACCTTGATAATGCCCTTTGGATGTCACTAACCAACTTGATAATGCCCTTTGGATGTCACTAACCACCTTGATAATGCCCTTTGGATGTTACTAACCACCTTGATAATGCCCTTTGGATGTTACTAACCACCTTGATAATGCCCTTTGGATGTCACTAACCACCTTGATAATGCCCTTTGGATGTTACTAACCACCTTGATAGTGCCCTTTGGATGTCACTAACCACCTTGATAATGCCCTTTGGATGTTACTAACCACCTTGATAATGCCCTTTGGATGTTACTAACCACCTTGATAATGCCCTTTGGATATTATTAACCACCTTGATAACATTCTTTGCACATTCCTGTTTCAAATGTCTGTCTTTTGGCATCAGGCCTGTGTAGGAAATTTTCCAAAGACCGATGACCAACATACCCAGGGGTATGTCAGGTGTCATGTACCACATGAATGATGGTTCAACAAAGGAGGAACTTGACAAAGAGGAAGAAGTCTTACGAGTGCCACTGCCTGGGGAAAGTGGGCAGCATAATCAGTGACCTCTCCCACCCAGCTTACTCACTCTTCCAACTTATTCCATCGGACAGGAGATACAAAAATCTGAGAACACTCACGAACAGATTCAAAAAGAGCTTCTTCCCCGCTGTTACCAGACTCCTAATTGACCCTCTTGTGGACTGACCTCATTAACACTACACCCCTGTATGCTTCACCTGATGCCAGTGTTTATGTAGTTACAAGGGGCGTCATTCTCCGACCCCCCGCCGGGTCGGAAAATGGTCGTTGGCCGCCGTGAATCCCGCCCCCGCCCCCGCCGAAGTCTCCGGTACCGGAGATTGGGCGGGGGCGGGAATCGGGCCGCGCCGGTTGGCGGGACCCTCCGCTCAATTCTCCGGCCCGGATGGGCCGAAGTCCAGCCGAGAAATTGCCTGTCCCGCCGGCGTAAATCAAAGCTGGTATTTACCGGCGGGACCAGGCGGCGTGGGCGGGCTCCGGGGTCCTGGGGGGGGGGGGGCGCGGGGCGATCTGACCCCGGGGGGTGCCCCCACGGTGGCCTGGCCCGCGATCGGGGCCCACCGATCCGCGGGCGAGCCTGTGCCGTGGGGGCACTCCTCCCTTCCGCCTCCGCCACGGCCTCGACCATGGCGGAGGCGGAAGAGACTCTCCCCACTGCGCATGCGCGGGAAACTGTCGGCGGCCGCTGACGCTCCCACGCATGCGCCGCATTTCCGTGCCAGCTGGCGGGGCACCAAACGCCATTTCCGCCAGCTGGCTGGGCACCAAACGCCATTTCCGCCAGCTGGCGGGGCGGAAATCCCTCCGGCGTCGGCCTAGCCCCTCAATGTTGGGGCTCGGCCACCAAAGATGCAGAGCATTCCGCACCTTTGGGCCGGCGTGATGCACGTCTGATTGGCGCCGTTTTTGGCGCCAGTCGGCGGACACCGCGCCGTTGGGGGAGAATTTCGCCCATTGTGTACCTTGTGTTGCCCCATTATGTATTATCTTTTCTTTTCATGGACTCAATAGTTTGTTGAGCTGCTCGCAGAAAAATACTTTTCACTGTACTTCGGTACACGTGACAATAAACTATTCCAATCCAATCCAATCCAATGCTGGCTTGACACTCGATGTGATGTGTAAGTTTTCCAAATCCACATTAAATTTCCTAGACTATAATATACAGGCAACAGGAGTCACTGCCAATGCACAGATGTCAACGGCCATCAAAGAAATCCTGCCGCCCAGAATGTCAACGAACTACAAAGGTTTCTGGCACTTGTAATTCAATCGAGAAAATTCTTACCTCACTTAGCTCAAGTAAATGAACCTCGAAGACATCTTTTGCAGCGAGGCAAGTTGTTGGACAGCAGCATTAATTTGAATAAATCAAAACAATGTTAATCTCATCAGAGATCGTAGCTCACTACATGGAGTTAGTTAAATGAAGGACAAAACAAACCTCTCTGTAAAATAAAGTAAATTAGCACGGGCAAGAAAAATGTGATGTATATACACAACAACTGTTTATAAGTAAGAGAAAAGCCAATAAAAAGATTTTTTTTTGAAAAGAGATCCTAGCTCACTTGTGATCCCAAACTTTCTCATAGCAGTCAATTATTTCTCTCGCTGGATAGAGGGGCAGAAACTATACAGCCTCAACTCTGAAGCTGTCGTAACCACCTTGAGAAGAATGTTTTTCACACATGGCATTCTGCACATTGCCATTTCTGACAATAGGCTGCAATTCATCAATCAGTGTTTCTAATCGTTTGCAGCATCATATGGATTTGTCCACATCACAAGTTCACCAGCATATCCTCAGTCCAAGGGGAAGGCCAAGAGAGGAGTATATACCATTAAAGATCTGCTGAGGAAAAATGAAGACTACGAGCTAACCCTTATAGTTATAGCTCTACACCATTGCAGGATGGTGTAAGATTTTAGGGTTTTGAGGTGTAAAACCCTTCTAATTAAATTTCTATGTTCCAAATTAATTAATTTGTAACAGTAGAGTCCCCAGTTGTGCTTGACCTAACAAAATATGAAATGTGATAAAGGAGAAGAATAAAACAATATTATTTTAAAACTTGTATGTATGAATCAACCAGAATTTATTAAGCAAGATTATTTCTATACTTAACACAAAGTAGAAAATATAACATGGAAGTCCATCATCCCTCAAGTTCCTTGGTGTTTTGAAGCGTTGCCAGCACAGGCGATGTCTTTCTTTTTTCTGCTTTTGAAATGATGTTGAACTGTATCCAGCAGAGTCATACCCCAGAAGCCATGATAACACTGTGCCAACAAAGATTATGATTTCCCAATTTTTTCCATCACTTCTCATTCTTCCTTCTCCCTGATTTGGAAATGGTCTCAATTCACTTCTTCCATTGGCTAGAGGTTGTCATCTCATGCCACCCCACCTCTGGAACTAGAGTCAAATAGAAGAAAGACAAATATTCATTCCTTGTTTCACTGGGCCTTCAGAGTTCACATTCAAATACAAATAAAATATGCATTTCCTTTAGATACACAACAATCACAAAGTCACATCCTCTTGTCTTTAGTACACCTATCATAAATATTCCCATGAACATATTGTAATTCATTCCCACAAATACTAAAACCATTAAGTACAAAATGTTGGAAAACATTTCCTATCATAATGTCAAAACAACAAGAACAGTGTCCTTTGTCATGTGAGAGTACCTTTAAGAAATGGGTGTTTATAAATGGGTGTGTATATAAGTATCTGTAGTGAGAGTACCTTTAAGAAATGGGTGTTTATTACTGCAGTGATGTCAGAGAGTGGGTGGAGCTGGGCTGTCTGTCAGCTTTTTACTTTCACTTTAGGCTTTTTTGCTGCAGGGTGGGTTTGGTTTCATTTTAATTTTGGAGAAGCTGTAATCACAGCAGGATGTGTGTGAATCTCTGCAAGCTTATGGGTGTTCATTTGCTGCTTTCAACGTCGTAACTGTTCTCAGTAGTGAAGTTAAGCCTGCTGTCTTTCTGTAAAAAGGTGTTTTTAAGTCTTATGGATGTTAAAAGGAAAGCTTAAAGGATTACTTAGTGTTGTAGTCTTTGGGGGTTGTATTTGAATTAATGGTTGCCAAGATGTTCACTGTATGTTTTAAAATGGTTAACTTGAGTTCATAGAATAAACATTGTTTTGCTTTAAAAAATACTTTTCCATTTCTGCTGTACCACACCTGTAGAGTGGGCCGTGTGCTCCCCATACCACAATCTATTAAAAGTTGTGGGTCAGGTGAACTCCGTGATACACTTTGGGGTTCTCTAAACGCTGGTCCATAACACCTTTGACTATAGATGTTCTGCCCTACAAACATAGGTCAGTAAATTAAATCAATGCATGAGTTTTATTTAAAGATAAAATCATCCAAAGTTCAACCTACTTTTAAGCAGTCCTACAAAGTTGGTTAAATAAAAGACACTTAGTTGTATTGTGGGCAATTAAGACAGCAGACAGCTGTTCAAACTCAAGGCCCATGGCAACTTCAAAGCAGAAAATAATTAAGTTCAGTTTCTCATAAACAGCAGCCTTCCTGTAAAGAATCCCAACTGCCTTGACTGCCCATTGTCTAACTAAAATAAATTCAAACAAACCATTCAGTTTAAAGTTAACAATAAAATTCATAGACTTTACAGTCCAACAGCAAACCCGAAAAATTAGTAGAATTATCAAAATTCTACAATGGTCTTTCCCCATGTGAGCTTTCAACGGGGTGCAGGCTAACAACACAACTCACTTTCCTTCTCCACACAGTGAACGAAATATCACAGTAGAAGATCATGGTTGTGCCAGGCATAAAGAAGAAATTTACAAAGCAGGTCAATCCCACACTTCAATCAACGACACCGGACTCATGATTTCGCACTCTCGACAAGAACAAGAGGTCTTGAGTAAGGAGGTGCCATAATCAAGAAGTTACAACTGAGACGGATATCACCCGAAGAAATGTTTTAAAAGTACTGTTAATTGTCTCAAAGCGTTCTTGTTTTTAAATTCCTTTTTTATTTCTTAATTTTATAAATACTTCACTTTAATATGAAATCATCACAGTTGGACTAAGAAGTTACTTCCTGATTTTGCAAAACTGTTCTGGCAGCTAATTCAAGTTTCCCTTGAGGATTTGGGTAGCTTGGCAATTACCATCTGCCATACCATAACATCACCCAGCCACTTAATCCTCTCACATTGATTCACTAACATACTGCAAAGCTACTTAAATGTCCCACAACACTTCATTGTGATAGTAAAAGTAGGTTTTATTGAAAAGGACAGATAGTGGGATAAAAAGGGGCATGACTTGGTTTTCAGTGACAATCCTGTGCTATGAGGAAGGACTTTGATATCAGGATGCGCCACATTTCTGAGGAGGCTCAGTTTGGTAGTCCGGGCCAAAAATGCAGAGTTACGTTGTGTAAAAAAATAAGAGGCCCGATTCAGCGGACTTGAGTTAAATGATTCAATTGCGAGATTGACTCCCTACTGAACGACAGGTCTGAGGCGTTCAAGTCAGATGACCCTGACCTATACAAGAAATCCAGGTACGACCTCCACAAAGCCATCCGTTTTGCCAAGAGAGAATATCAAACCAAGCTAGAGTCACAGGCAGGCTCTCAGCAGTTGTGGCAAGGAGTAAACAACGTAACGGGCTACAAAGCGAAGCCGAGCAGTATCTCCGGCAGCAGCGCACCCCTCCCCGATGAACTCAATGAATTCTACGCTCGGTTCGAGCAGGAAACCAAGAATCCGCTGTTGTGTACCCCAGCAACCCATAATTCACCCATACCCACCATCACAGCTTCCGAAGTCAGATCGGCCTTCCTGAAAGTGAACCCTCGAAAGACGATGGGCCCAGACGGGATCCCTGGTCGTGCACTCAGAGCCTGCGCGGACCAGCTGGCAGAGGTGTTCGCGGACATCTTTAACCTGTCCCTACTCCACTCCGATGTCCCCACCTGCTTCAAGAAGACCACCATCATACCGGTGCCAAAGAAGAACCGAACCAGGCAACGTGCCTCAATGACTACCGTCTGATGTCCCTGACTTCAGTCGTAATGAAGTGCTTCAAGAGGTTGATCAAGAAGCACATCACCTCCATACTCCCAGAACGCCTTGATTCACTGCAATTCGCATTCCGCCGCAACCGGTTGTTGCCCTTTTTAATAATGAGGCTCTATTTATAATATGATGTTATGTCCCAACAGCGTCGCCAATAATGTGGGTATTTCTATTTATCTCAGTGAACCACAAGTCTTTCCCTTATATCGGTCAAATGACCACACAACTAGTTAGTCAGTTCAAAAGATGGTTTATTTACACACATAAGGATTACTTCGACATGCAAACACAATATCTACTACGAGTTAAACTACACCTATCAGCTACAATAACCTACACTTAACTTCAGGAGGATCGGCACTGTGCAAGTGGATAGGACCTTTACCTTGATCTCGCGTGGCTGGTTTGAAGAAGTGGCTCTGTCTCTGCTGGGCTCATCCATCAGGTAGCGATCATTGGTCTTGAACTTGGCTGGCTGTTCCTGCGACAGTTCGCTGGCACGGGCCGGATTCAAAGGAGGCTGGCACAGGCCGGATCCAAAAGAGACAGCACATGGTTGTGCTCTCTTTTATCTCTCTGGGATTTTGTGCTCTTTGGGGCGGTCCTTAACCTTGGACCCAACAGTTCGACAGGGCTCTGATCACTGTCTTCGATTTCGGCCAATAAAGGGGTGGATGCCTTGGTAGCTGGGAGGGTCCTTAGTGGTCATTGACGTTGGCAGTTGGGCTCGCTGAGTAAAGGGAGTGGCGCTGATCAGTCTGTGGCTGTACCTGTTTCTTGTTTGGAGTTCTATTGTCCTGGGAAAATGGGCCATTGAAATGCAAAAGAGCAGAGGTTTCAATCAGACTTGGTTACCTGCGTTTCAAATACACATAGGCTCTGTATCTGCCTGAGTCCTGGGTTGGCCATAATTCCCATGGTGCTTTGTAGGTGGCCATCTTAGATGACTACACGGTCCACAGCAGACGCCATTTTCCTGGCACTACACTCATCCCTAGAGCATCTCGAAAACAAGGACTCCTACATCAGACTCCTATTTATTGACTACAGCTCCACCTTCAACACCATAATCCCAGCCAAGCTCATATCAAAGCTCCAAAACCTAGGACTTGGCTCCCCGCTCTGCAACAAGATTCTCGACTTTCTGACCCACAGACCACAATCAGTAAGAATGAAGAACAACACTTCCTCCACAATAGTCCTCAATACCGGGGCCCCGTAAAGCTGCGTACTTAGTCCCCTACTCTACTCCCTGTACACACACGACTGCGTGGCAAAATTTGGTTCCAACTCCATCTACAAGTTTGCTGATGATACGACCATAGTGGGCCGGATCTCGAATAACGACGAGTCAGAATATAGGAGGGAGATAGAGAACCAAGTGGAGTGGTGCAGCGACAACAATCTCTCCCTCAATGCCAGCAAAACTAAAGAGCTGGTCATTGACTTCACGATGCAAAGTACTGTACACACCCCTGTCAGGGCCGAGGTGAAGATTGTTAGCAGTTTCAAACTCCTGGGGGTGCACATCTCCAAAAATCTGTCCTAGTCCACCCATGTCAACGCTACCACCAAGAAAGCACAACAGCGAACTAAGGAAAGTCGGCATGTCCACATTCACTCTTACCAACTTTTACAGATGCACCATAGAAAGCAACCTGTCTGGCTGTATCACAGCCTGGTATGGCAACTGCTCGGCCCAGGACCGCAAGAAATGTCAGAGAGTCGTGAACACAGCCCAGTCCATCACGTGAACCTGCCTCACATCCATTGACTCCATCTACACCTCCCGCTGCCTGGGGAAAGCAGCAGCACAATCAAAGACCCCTCCCACCCGGCTTACTCACTCTTCCAACTTCTTCCATCAAGCAGGAGATACAGAAGTCTGAGAACACGCAAAAACAGACTCAAAAACAGCTTCTTCCCCGCTGTTACCAGACTCCTAAATGACCCTCTTATGGACTGACCTCATTAACACTACACCCCTGTGAGGCACGATCAATTGAACAAAGACTAGAGTTGGATACAACTGAGGCTTTATTGCTCCAAGATGTGTGGCCTCCCACAGCAGCTGGCGAAATGGCTGATGAATGGAGGACACGCATATTTATACTCCGCCTACTGGACGGAGCCAGCAGGCAGGGACTACCGGCGAACCTGGAGTACAGGTCCTACCTTACATCACCTAATACAGCCGCAACAGTGGTTTACCACATTCACCCCCTGTTATAATTGAGTCCAGCGGGGGTGGTGGAGAACTATATACAGCAATGAATTTATATTTACAGTATTTGATCAGAAAACAAATTCCTTTTGAAGTCCGGTGCCAGTTAGAGAATTAATCGGTCTGGTGCGCTGATGTTCCGCTGGGAACGACGTAGCGGTGGCGGCGATGTCGATGCTGGCCCCATGTTCGGTGACTCTGGGAGCGTGCCGAAATCCTCTTCATCCTCGGGCGTGGGCAGGGGAAGGACGGATGGTCCTGGTGGGGTTAATGCTGGGAGCGCCAGGGGAGGGGAGAGTGGCGTCGGGTCAGAGAGGTGTGGGTGTGTGGAACCTGCTGGTGCCAGGTCCCTGAGGGAGACAGTATCTTGGCGGCCGTCGGGGCAAGCCACATAGGCATACTGGGGGTTGGCATGGAGCAATTGCACCCTTTCCACCATCGGGTCCGCCTTGTGGAGGCGGACGTGCCTACGGAGCAGGCCTGGTCCTGGAGCTGCGAGCCAAGTCGGGAGCGACAGCCCGGATGTGGACTTCCTGGGGAAGGCAAAAAGACATTCATGGGGTGTGTTATTCGTAGCGGTGCACAGTAGTGACCGGATAGAGTGTAGTGCATCAGGGAGGACCTCCGGCCAGCGAGAGGCTGGGAGGTTCCTGGACCGTAGGGCCAGTTGGACGGACCTCCATACCGTCCCGTTCTCCCTCTCTACCTGCCCATTTCCCCGGGGGTTATAGCTGGTCGTCCTGCTGGAGGCGATACCCCTGCTGAGCAGGAACTGACGCAGCTCATCGCTCATGAATGAGGATCCCCTGTCACTGTGGATATAGGCGGGGAAACCGAACAGAGCGAAGATAGTGTTTAGGGGTTTGATGACGGTGGCAAATGTCATGGGATGGCGAAGGGGAACCTGGAGTACTCATCGACCACACTGAGAATATACGTGTTTCGGTTGCTGGAGGGGAGGGGCCCTTTGAAATCCACGCTGAGGTGTTCAAAGGGGCAGGAGGCCTTCACCAGGCGTGCAAGGTCCGGCCGGTAGAAGTGCGGCTTGCACTCCGCACAGACCTGGCAGTCCCTGGTGATTGTCCGTATTTCCTCGACGGACTAGGGAAGGTTGCGGGCCTTTATGAAATGGTACAACCGTGTGACTCCCGGGTGACAAAGGCTGTCGTGCAGGGTCGGTCTACTTGTGCGCTGGCACATGTACCTCGGGATATGGCGTCTGGGGGCGCATTGAGTTTGCCAGGGCAATACAAAATCTCGTAATTATAGGTGGAGAGCTCGATCCTCCACAGCAAGATTTTATCGTTTTTGATCTTGCCCCGCTGTGTGTCATTGAACATGAAGGCAACCGACCATTGGTCAGTGAGGTGAGTGAATCTCCTGTCGGCCAGGTAATGCCTCCAATGCCGCACAGCTTCAACGATAGCTTGGGCCTCTTTTTCGACGGATGAGTGCCGAATTTCTGAGGCATGAAGGGTGCGGGAAAAGAATGCCACGGGTCTGCCTGCCTGATTGAGGGTGGTGGCTAGGGCACTGTCCGATGCGTCGCTCTCTACTTGAAAGGGCAGTGTCTCGTCCACAGCGTGCATCCTGGCCTTGGCGATATCGGCTCTGACACAGGCGAAGGCCTGTTGTGCCTCGGCCATCAGAGGAAAATGGGTGGACTGAATGAGTGGGTGGGCCATGTCTGCATAGTTTGGGACCCACTGGGCATAGTACGAGAAGAACCCCAGGCAGCGTTTGAGGGCCTGAGGCAGTGGGGGAGGGGAAACTCCATGAGGGGGCGCATGCGGTCGGGATCGGGCCCCAGAACTCTGTTCTGGACCACATAGCCGAGTATGGCTAAGCGGGTCATGCTAAACATGCACTTCTCCTTGTTGTAGGTGAGGTTGAGGAGAGTGGCGGTATGGAGAAATTTGGCAAGGTTGGCATCGTGGTCCTGCTGGTCATGGCCGCAGATGGTGACGTTGTCTAGGTATGGGAAGGTGGCCCGCAAACTGGGGAACATTCGGTCCATCTCCCTTTGGAAGACAGAGATCCCGTTAGTGACGCCGAAGGGAACCCGTACCAGCCTCCTCGAACTGGCGCCAGAATGTGGCGACTAGGGGCTTTTCACAGTAACTTCATTTGAAGCCTACTTGTGACAATAAGCGATTTTCATTTTCATTTCATTTCATTTCACCCTGAGGAAGTGATAGAGACGACCGTCTGCCTCGAAGGCAGTGTATGGATGGTCTGATTTACGAATGGGGAGCTGGTTGTAGGCGGATTTGAGGTCTACCGTTGAGAAGACCCAGTACTGTGCAATCTGATTGACCATATCAGATATGCGTGGGAGGGGGTACGCGTCGAGCTGCGTGTACCGATTGATAAGAACATAAGAACATAAGAACTAGGAACAGGAGTAGGCCATCTGGCCCCTCGAGCCTGCTCCGCCATTTAATGAGATCATGGCTGATCTTTGTGGACACAGCTCCACTCTCCGACCCGTACACCATATCCCCGAATCCCTTTATTCTTTAGAAAGGTATCTATCTTTTTCTTAAAAACATTTAAAGAAGGAGCCTCAACTGCTTCACTGGGCAAGGAATTCCAGAGATTCACAACCCTTTGGGTGAAGAAGTTCCTCCTACACTCCTTCCTAAATCTACTTCCCCTTATTTTGAGGCTATGCCCCCTAGTTCTGCTTTCCCCGACCAGTGGAAACAACCTGTCCACATCTATCCTATCTATTCCCTTCATAATTTTATATGTTTCAATAAGATCCCCCCGAAGTACAGTCCCAGTCTACTCAACCTCTTGTCATAATCTAATCCCCTCAACTCTGGGATCAACCTAGTGAATCTCCTCTGCACTCCCTCCAGTGCCAATATGTCCTTTCTCAGGTAAGGAGACCAAAACTGAACACAATACTCCAGATGCGGCCTCACCAACACCCTATACAATTGCAGCATAACCTCCCTAGTCTTGAACTCCATCCCTCTAGCAATGAAAGACAAAACTCGATTAACCTTCTTAATCACCTGTTGCACCTGCACACCAACTTTTTGCGACTCATGCACCAGCACACCCAGGTCCCTCTGCACAGCAGCATGTTTTAACATCTTACCGATTACATAATAATCCATTCTGCTGTTATTCCTCCCAAAATGGATAGCCTCACACTTGGCAACATTGAATTCCACCTGCCAGACCCTAGCCTATTCACCTAACCTATCCAAATCCTTCTGCATACTTCCGGTATCCTCTGCACTTTTTGCTTTACCACTCATCTTAGTGTCGTCTGCAAACTTTGACACATTGCACTTGGTCCCCAACTCCAAATTGTCTATGCAAATTGTGAACAACTGCGGACCCAACACTGATCCTTGAGGGACCCCACTAGTTACAGGTTACCAACCAGAGAAACACCCATTTATCCCCACTCTCTGCTTTCTGTTAGTTAACCAATCCTCTACCCATGCTACCACTTTACCCTCAATGCCATGCATCTTTAGTTTATGCAGCAACCTTTTGTGTGGCACCTTGTCAAAAGCTTTCTGGAAATCCAGATATACCACATCCATTGGCTCCTCGTTATCTACTACACTGGTAACGTCCTCAAACAATTCTACCAAATTAGTCAGATACGACCTACCCTTTGTGAACCCATGCTGCGTCTGCCCAATGGGACAATTTCCCTCCAGGTGCCCCGCTATTTCCTCCTTAATAATAGATTCCAGCATTTTCCCTACAACCGAAGTTAAGCTTACCAGCCTATAATTACCCGCTTTCTGTCGACCTCCTTTTTTAAACAGCGGTGTCACGTTTGCTACTTTCCAATCCTCTGGGACCACCCCAGAGTCTAGTGAATTTTGATAAATTATCACTAGTGCGTTTACAATTTCCCGAGCCATCTCTTTTAACACTCTGGGATGCATCCCATCAGGGCCAGGAGACTTGTCTACCTTTAGCCCCATTAGCTTGCCCAATACTGCCTCCTTAGTGATTACAATCATCTCAAGGTCCTCACCTATCATATCTTTATTTCCATCAGTCACTGGCATGTTATTTGTGTCCTCCACTGTGAAGACTGACCCAAAAAACCTGTTCAGCTCCTCAGCCATTTCCCCGTCTCCTATTATTAAATCTCCCTTCTCATCTTCCAAAGGACCAATATTTAACTTAGCCACTCTTTTTTGTCTTATATATTTGTAGAAGCTCTTACTACCTTACTATTGGGGGGGAAGGGAAAGTCAGGGAACCAAGAGGTGAAGTAATCAGTGGGAAGGGTAGCTGCTTAGGAATACAAAAAAGCACAAAAAGACAGAACTCAGGAGAGGTTACAATAGTCCCCATCCCACAAAATATGACACAGTGTATGGAAAGGCTCAGTGAACCAAGGTCCACCACACTAAGAAAACAAAAAGGGACGGTCAATAGAGAATTAAAGGTGCTATATTTAAATGCGCGCAGTGTACGGAACAAGGTAGATGAGCTTGTGGCCCAGATTGTGACTGGCAGGTATGATGTGGTAGGCATCACAGAGACATGGTTGCAGGGGGTTCATGACTGGCATTTAAACATCCAGGGATTCACAACCTATCGAAAAGACAGAGAGGTGGGCAGAGGGGGCGGGGTTGCCTTGTTAATTAGGAATGAAATTAAATCAATAGCACTAAACGACATGGGGTCGGATGATGTGGAGTCTGTGTGGGTAGAGTTGAGGAACCACAAAGGCAAAAAAAACATAATGGGAGTTATGTACAGGCCTCCTAACAGTGGTCAGGACCAGGGGCACAAGATGCACCGCAAAATAGAAAGTGCATGTCAGAAAGGCAAGGTCACAGTGATTATGGGGGACTTTAATATGCAGGTGGACTGGATAAATAATACTGCCAGTGGACCAAAGGAAAGGGAATTCATTGAATGTTTACAGGAGGGCTTTTTGGAACAGCTTGTGATGGAGCCCACGAGGGAACAGGCCATTCTGGACTTAGTGTTATGTAATGAGCCAGGCTTGATTAAAGATCTTAAAGTAAGGGAGCATTTAGGAGGCAGTGATCATAATATGGTCGAATTCAATCTCCAATTTGAAAGAAAGAAGGTAGAATCAGATGTAGAGGTGTTACAGTTAAATAAAGGTAACTACAGGGGCATGAGGGAGGAACTGACGAAAATCGACTGGGAGCAGACCCTAGTGGGAAAGACAGTAGAACAGCAATGGCAGGAGTTTCTGGGTGTAATTGAGGACACAGTACAGAGGTTCATCCCAAAGAAAAGAAAGGTTATCAGAGGGGGGATTAGGCAGCCATGGCTGACAAAGGAAGTCAGGGAATGCATCAAAGCAAAAGAGAAAGCCTATAATGTGGCAAAGAGAAGTGGGAAGTCAGAAGATTGGGAAGGCTACAAAAACAAACAGAGGATAACAAAGAGAGAGATAAGGAAAGAGAGGATCAAATTTGAAGGTAGGCTAGCCAGTAACATTATGAATGATAGTAAAAGTTTCTTTAAATACATTAAAAACAAACGGGAGGCAAAAGTTGACATTGGGCCGCTCCAAAATGACGCTGGTAATTTTGTGATGGGAGACATGGAAATAGCCGAGGAACTGAATGAGTACTTTGCGTCAGTCTTCACAGTAGAAGACATGAGTAATATCCCAACAATTCCGGAGAGTCAGGGGACAGAGTTGAATATGGTAGCCATCACAAAGGAGAAAGTGCTAGAGAAACTAAGAGGTCTAAAAATTGACAAATCTCCAGGCCCAGATGGGCTACATCCTAGAGTTCTAAAGGAGATAGCTGAAGAAATAGTGGAGGCGTTGGTGATGATGTTTCAACAATCACTGGAGTCAGGGAAAGTACCAGAGGATTGGAAAATCGCTGTTGTAACCCCACTGTTCAAGAAGGGAACAAGAAAAAAGATTCTAGAATCCATTGTTAAGGATGAGATTTCTAAATTCTTGGAAGTGCAGGGTCGGATTAGGACAAGTCAGCATGGATTTAGTAAGGGGAGGTCGTGCTTGACAAACCTGTTAGAGTTCTTTGAAGAGATAACAAATAGGTTAGACCAAGGAGAGCCAATGGATGTTATCTATCTTGACTTCCAAAAGGCCTTTGATAAGGTGCCTCACGGGAGACTGCTGAGTAAAGTAAGGGCCCATGGTATTCGAGGCAAGGTACTAACATGGATTGACGATTGGCTGTCAGGCAGAAGGCAGAGAGTTGGGATAAAATTCCAGGAGCGTCAGACGTTCATCGTATGTTAGGCCTACCATTCCTGTGATCATCCGTGTGAATCTCCGCTGGACCCGCTCCAGTGCCAGTATGTCCTTCCTGAGGTGTGGGGCCCAAAATTGCTCACAGTATTCTAAATGGGGCCTAACTAATGCTTTATAAAGCTTCAGAAGCACATCCCTGCTTTTATATTCCAAGCCTCTTGAGATGAACATTTTGAGATGACAACATTGCATTTGCTTTCTTAATTACGGACTCAACCTGCAAGTTTACCTTTAGAGAATCCTGGACTAGGACTCCCAAGTCCCTTTGCACTTCAGCATTATGAATTTTGTCACTGTTTAGAAAATAGTCCACGCCTCTATTCTTTTTTCCAAAGTGCAACACCTCGCGTTACTATTTGGTGGCCTATAGACTACTCCTATCAGTGACCTTTTCGCCTTACTATTCCTGATTTCCACCCAAATTGATTCAACTTTGTCCTCCATAGCACCAATATCATCCCTTACTATTGCCCGGATGCCATCCTTAAACAACAAAGCTACACCACCGCCCTTACCGTCCATTCTATCCTTTCGTATAGTCTGATACCCTTGGATATTTAACTGCCAGTCATGACCATCTTTTAACCATGTTTCAGTAAAGGTCACTAAATCATAGTCATTCACGATGATTTGCGCCATCAACTCATTTACCTTATTTCGTATACTCCGAGCATTCAGGTAAAGTACACTTATGCTGTTTTTTATGTCTTTGTTATGAATCCTAACACCTTGATCAGTAACTTTTCGCAATTTATTTTTCCTCTTACCCTTTCTCCTAATTTTCCTTGTCTTTGAACCCATATCTCTACATAATAACCTGTCACGTAACCTGCTGTCTTGTTCTCCATTAACCATTATACTGTCCATAGCTTTACATTTCCCTTCCCCCCAACTTGCTAGTTTAAAGTCCTTGTGACCAACCTATTTATCCTATTCGTTAGAACACTGGTCCCAGAATGATTCAGGTGAAGACCGTCCCAACGGTACAGGTCCCTCCTGCCCCAGTACTGATGCCAATGCCCCATGAAATGGAATCCCTCTTTCCCGCACCACTCCTTCAGCCACGTGTTAACTTCCCTAATTTTCTCAACCCTATGCCAATTGACACGTGGCTCGGGTAGTAATCCAGAGATTATAACCCTGGAGGACCTGTCCTTTAATTTAGTCCCTAGTGTTTGATCATCCCCAAACAGGTCCTCTTTCCTAGTCTTACCTATGTTGTTAGTCCCAACATGGACCACAACAACTGGATCCTCCCCCTCCCTCTCCAAAATCCTTTCAAGCCGATCAGAGATGTTCCTCACCATGGCACTGGGCAGGCAACATACCATGCGGGACTCTCAATCTGGCTTACAAAGGATGTCATCAATCCCCCTAATTATAGAATCCCCTACAACTACCACTTGTCTTTTTGCTCCCCCCTCTTGAATGGCTTCCTGTACCACGGTGCAGTGGTCAGTCAACGCATCCTCCCTACAGCCCTCTTCCTCATCCACACAGGGAGCAAGTACCTCATATCTGTTGGACAAGGTCAAGGGCTGAGGCTCCTCAACTCCTAAACTCAGGATCCCCCTACCTGCCTCCCTTGCAGTCACACTACTCTGTCCCTGACCACTGTCCGAATTAACAGTACTTATTCTACCGGGTGTGACTGCCTCCTGAAACAAAGCATCCAGGTAATGTTCCCCCTCCCTGATGTGCCACAGTGTGTGCAGCTCGGTCTCCAGCTCATCAATTCTGAGCCAAAGTTCCTCGAGCAGCCAACACTTGCTGCAGATGTGGTCACTGACGGTCTCCATGGGATCCACCAGTTCCATCATCATACAGCAACAGCAAATCACCTGTCCAGCCATATTCCATTAGTTAATTAATTTAAATAATAATTTTTTTTTATTTTTAAAATTTTTTTTATAGAACCTCAAGGATAAACCCGAACACCAACAAAAACACAGCCCTCTCTCGCCACTCACCCAAACTCAGTCACTCACCTAAACTCAGATGCACTCTGTTCCAATCAGCACTCAGTCACTCACCTAAACTCAGGTGCACTCTGTTCCAATCAGCACTCAGTCACTCACCTAAACTCAGATGCACTCTGTTCCAATCAGCACTCAGTCACTCACCTAAACTCAGATGCACTGTCCCAACCAGCACTCAGTCACTCACTTAAACTCAGATGCACTCTGTTCCAATCAGCACTCCGTGTCTAAAGGCACTCCTGCCACACCTTTTGTGCACTCACCTCTCCCAGCACTGTCCCGGCCCTCTCTCCTCCCGCACTTTTAAAATCTCCCGGCTCTCTCCTCCCGCGCTGTTTTCGCTGTCCCAGCTCTCTCTCCTCTCGCGCTGTTTTCGCTGTCCCGGCTCTCTCCTCTCGTGCTTTTTAAATCTCCTGGCTCTCTCCTCCCGCGCTGTTTTCGCTGTCCCGGCTCTCTCTCCTCTCGCGCTGTTTTCGCTGTCCCGGCTCTCTCTCCTCTCGCGCTGTTTTCGCTGTCCCGGCTCTCTCCTCCCGTGCTTTTTAAATCTTCCGGCTCTCTCCTCCCACGCTGTTTTCGCTGTCCCTGCTCTCTCTCCTCTCGCGCTGTTTTCGCTGTCCCGGCTCTCTCTCCTCTCGCGCTGTTTTCGCTGGCTGGCTGTAGTCCACAACCATTCTGTGTTTCTCCCCAGTTTTAACGACTACCTCTTGGGCTCTCCAGGGGCTGTTGCTGGCCTCGATAATGCCTTGGACCTGATGAAAGTCCTGTCCTGGGTGCTGTACCGTCTGCTCCTGGTGGCGACGGGTTTGCAATCCGGGGTTAGTTTGGCAAAGAGGAAAGGCGGATCGACCTTTAGGGTCGCGAGGCAGCACACAGTGAGGGGTGGTAGGGGTCCGCCGAATTTGAGGGTTAGGCTCTGAAGGTTACACTGGAAGTCCAGGCCAAGTATAGGGCAGCGCAGAGGTTAGGGAGGACGTAGAGACGGAAGCCGCTGAATTCTACGCCCTGGACCATCAGTGTGACCGTGTGTGGTAGTATGCATTAGGGGTCATGTGGGACTGTGAAGCCGTGATGTCATTGGCTGACAGATCCCGGGTCCTGGCTGGCTGTTGATCCCTAGCTCCGCCCTGAAGGCAGAGTATAAGAACCAGGAGTTCTCCCCCGCAGGCCAGTCTGTTGCTGAACTGCGGGGAACAAGTCACGCTTAATAAAGCCTCATCGACTTCATCTCTATTCGTCTCTCGTGAGTCTTTGTGCGCTACAATGTGCAGAACCCCCGGATCGCGACGGAATGGGATACGGAGGCCAGGGAAATTCTTTGGTTGGCGGGGTGTATCGCGAGGTAGCAGCGCCTTACCGTATCCGGGTGTATGAAGCTTTCGCTGCTCCTAGAGTCCAGCAGGCAAGAGGTCACGTGGCCGTTGATTTTCACACTGGTCGATGCGGTGGCCAGGTTGTGCGGACGAGACTGGTCGATCATCACTGAGGCGAGTCGTGGTCGGTCGTCGCTGACGTCGGATGATGGGGAGCCTGGGGGGCACAGGTCCTGGAATGCTGTCGGTGTCCATGTCCCATGGGGGAGACAAGATGGCGGCGCCTGAAGATCCTGCGGGGGACAAAAT
The DNA here is from genome assembly GCF_047496885.1 of Scyliorhinus torazame. NCBI lineage: Eukaryota > Metazoa > Chordata > Chondrichthyes > Carcharhiniformes > Scyliorhinidae > Scyliorhinus > Scyliorhinus torazame. The sequence continues at coordinate 65,154,897 of NC_092708.1, read as the reverse complement.
GGCGGCGCCCATGGGCCGCACGTTGCGGGGGTTGGACAAGATGGTGGCACCCATGGGCCGCATGTGGACTGAGGGGGAGAAGGTGGTGGTGCCCACTGGCCGCGCATGGCCCCGGGAGGTGGGTGGGGCAATAGCGGCGACTGCGCGGGCCTGGCACACCGCTGCGAAGTGCCCCTTTTTGCCGCAAGCCTTGCAAAGGGCCGCGCGGGCCGGGTAGCATTGGCGAGGGTGCTTCTGCTGGCCGCAGATGTATCATCGGGGACCCGCGGGGTGCGCAGGCTGGCGTGTGGCGCAGGCGTACTGGCTGGGTAAGACCCCCGCTCGGGCGGCTGTCTGTGGGGTCCATGAGGGGCAGGAGGGGAGGGCCGCGCGGCTGGTGGGGTAGGCCTGAATGTTACGTGAGGCAACCATCATGGAGAGCGCTAGCTTCTTTGTTTCAGCTAGGTCGAGTGTGACCACTTCTAACAGTCTTTGGCGTATGAGGTCCGACCCAATCCCCGTTACGAACACATCCCGCATAAGAAAGTTGGAATGTTCGGTGGCCGTAACGGCCTTACAGTCACAGTCCAGGACGAGTGGGATTAGGGCCCGCCAGAAGTCTTCTATGGACTCACCAGGGAGTTGAGAGCGAGTGGCGAGTGCGTGCCTGGCGAAGAGCCTGTTTGTTTTCTGTGCGTAGTTTTCTTTGAGAAGCGCGATGACGTCGGCGTAGTTCGGGGCGTCCTGGATCAGCAGAAACACGTTGGAGCTCAGCCTTGAGTACAGGATCTGTATCTTCTGAGCCTCCGGAGCACGGGTGATCGCTGAGTTGATGTATGCCTCAAAACAAGCTAGCCAGTGATTAAAGTCCTTTTTGGCATCGCTTGATTGTAGATCCAGCTGCAGGCGATCTGGTTTGATTCGGAGGTCCATCTTTTAGAAAATCTTAGAGTAATGAATTGATGCACGATCAATTGAACAAAGACTAGAGTTGGATACAACTGAGGCTTTATTGCTCTAAAATGTGTGGCCTCCCACAGCAGCTGGCGAAATGGCTACTGAATGGAGGACACGCATATTAATACTCCACCTGCTGGGCGGAGCCAGCAGGCAGGGACTACCGGTGAACCTGTAGTACAGGTCCTGCATTACATCACCTAATACAGGTGCAACAGTAGTTTGCCACACCCTGTATGCTTCATCCGATGCCGGTGCTTATGTAGTTACATTGTATACCTTGTGTCGCCCTATTATGTATTTTCTTTTATTCCCTTTTCTTCCCATGTACAAAATGATCTGTTGAGCTGCTCGCAGAAAAATACTTTTCATTGTACCTCGGTACACGTGACAATAAACAAATCCAATCCAATCCAAGTCCGCTGAACAGCACATTTAGCGGGGTGTTCCTCGGCACCTGCAGCCAGGTTTAAACGACACTTTGCCGGGTTTTTTGCCTCAGAGAGATTCTCTCCACCGAGGCTGCACTTTGAGGGATATCCCGCTGGTGAGATCGGGTTGCCATTTTGGAAAGCTGCCCCAATCTTCCACCCCCCTTTCAGGCCCACAAGAACCCCTCACCTGACAATCCCCCCTTCCCCAATCTACCGGGCAGGACCCCAAGGGCTAGGCTGGCAGTGCCAAGGTGCCCGGCTGCCAGGGGGACTACGAGGGTGCCACCCTGCCCTGTCCCCGACCACCCCGAGGCCTCCAAAGGCCTGGGAAATCCCCCCATTGCCACATGTTTGTGTGGACTAGTAGTAAATGGAGCCCTGGCGAGGTCCACCAGGTGCAGCATTTGAGCCCCAAGCCTGGGTGAATCCGAAGTCCGGGTATGACACTCACTTGAATATTCAGATACGGATTTCACCCAGCGAGGGCAAGATCCAAATCGTGACGTCTTGCGATATTCCGTTTCGACCGTCGTGAATCTCATTGGAGGCCTCTCATGAGATTCAGTGGCTTCGTTCCGCCACCAAGGATAGTGCGACGAGTTCTCTGAATCAGTCCCCAGGAGCATTGTGGCAATCCGGCAGTGAGATGTGACTCATTATATTCCATAGCACACTGCCCCAAAATCTGATTTTACTGAATGTGACTGGCAAACCTATATTTCCATTTGCAAATGGACTAACATATGGCTCAGACATAACTTTTAGACATAGATTTAGATTAAATTTAGATTTATTGTCACATGTACCGAGGTACAATGGAAAGTGTTGTTCTGCAAACAGTCCAGGCAGATCGTTCCACACATGAAAAGCATAGGGCATACAATAAATACACAATGTAAAGCAGGGGAGGCAGTGGCATAGTGGTATTGGCCCTGGACTTGTAGACCAGAGTCCAGAGTAATGCTCTGGGGACCCAGGTTCAAATCCCACCACTGCAGTTGCAATTTGAGTTGAATGAAATCTGGAATTAAGGAGCGGCAAGTAGTTAGCACTGCCTCATGGTGCCGAGGACCTGGGTTTGATCCCGCCCCTGGGTCACTGCCTGTGTGGAGTTTGCACATTCTCCCCGTGTCTGCGGAGGTTTCACCCCCACAACCCAAAGATGTGTAGCTTAGGTGGATTGGCCATGCTAACTTGCCCCTTATTTGGAAAAAAATAATTGAGTACTCTAAATTTAGAAGATGAAACAAATCTGGAATTAAAAATCCACAAAAACATTGTCGATTGTCATAAAAACCCATCTGGTTCACTACTATCTCTTAGGGAAGGAAATCTGTCTTTCCTACCTGGTCTGGCTGTGACGCCAGACCCACAGAAATGTGGTTGACTCTTAACTGCCCCCTCAAGGGCAATTAGAGATGGATAATAAATGCTGGCACGGCCTGCGATGCCCACACTCTATGAACAAATAAAAAAAATACAGAGGCATCGGGTGAAGCATACTGTTGCTAACAACAGTAGAGAAGATACGTAAAGAGATCAGGTCAGTCCATAAGAAGGTCATTCAGGAGTCTGGTAACAGCGGAGGAAGAAGTTGGTTTTGAACCTGTTAGTGTGTGCTCTCAGACATTTGTATCTTCTGCCCAATGGAAGAAGTTGGAAGAGAGAATAACCCGGTTGGGAGGGGTCTTTGATTATGCTGCTCGCATTCCCAAGGCAGCGGCAGGTGTAGACAGAGTCAATGGATAGGAGGCTGGTTCGTAGGATGGACGAGCAGTTGCCATACTTTCTATGATGCATCTGTAAAAATTGGTCAGGGTTAGTGTGGACATGCCCAATTTTCTTAGTTTCCTGAGGAAGTATAGGCGCTGTTGTGCTTTCTTGGTGCTAGAGTCGATGTGGGTGGACCAGGACAGGTTGTTGATGATGTGTACACCTTGGAATTTGAAGCTGTCAACCATCCCCACCTCGGCCTCGTTGGTGCAGCGAGGGGTGTGTACGATACTTCGCTTCCTGAAGTCAATTACCAGCGCCTTATTCTTGCTGACGTTGAGGGATAGATTGTTGTCATTGCACCATGCCATAGATTCTCTATCTCCCTCCTGTACGCCGACTGATCGTTGTTTGAGATCCGACCCACTACGTTCGTGTCATCAGCAAACTTGTAGATGAAGTTGGAGCCGCATTTTTGCCACATAGTCGTGTGTGTACAGGGAGTATAGTAGGGGTTAAGCCCACAGTTTTCCAGGGCCCCAGTATTGAGGACTATCATGGAGAAGGTGGTGTTGTATATTCTTACTGATTGTGGTCTATGGGCCAGAAAGCTGAGGAACCAGTTGCCAAGTCCTAGGTTTTGGAGTTAAGATATGAGCTTGGTTGGGATTATGGTGTTGAGGGCGGAGCAGTAGTCAATGAATAGGAATCTGATGTAGGACTCCTCGGTGTCGAGCTACTCAGGGATGTCTGTAGGGTCAAGGAGATAGCATCTGCTGTGGACCTGTTGTGGCTGTATGTGAATTGCAATGGTTCTAGGCATTCTGGATGTATGCAGTTGATGTGTCTCATGACCAACCACTTGAAGCATTCAAAATGACAGATGTCAAGGCCGCTGGACGGTAGCAGTTGAGGCACGTTGCCTGGCTCTTCTTTGGCACTCATATGATGGTGGTCTTCTCAAAGTAGGTGGGGACCTCAGGGTAGGGAGAGGTTGAAGATGTCCACGAACACACCCGCCAGTTGGTCCACGCAGGATATGAGTGCATGACCAGGGAGGACCCGTTGCTTTCCATGGGTTCACTTGCAAGAAGGCCAATCTGACTTCTGAGGCTGTGATGGTAGGTATGGGTGTGTCCGAGGCTGCCGGGGCAGTTGACAGTGATTTGTTGGTTTTCTGCTCAAAATGAGCAGATAATGCATTGAGTTCATGTGCTCTGTCACCGGAGATTCTACTCGGCTTTGCTTTGTGACCCTTCATATTGTTTAGGCCTTGCCACAGCTGACGAGAATCCGTGTCGCTGGTCTGTGACTCTAGCTTCGTCTGGTATTGTCTTTTGATATCCCTGATGGCTTTGTGGAGGTCGTACGTAGATTTCTTGTATAGGTCAGGGTGCTGGTTCGTCTGTCTTGACCGCCTCAGACCTGGACTACAGTAGGGAATGGATTTCCTGGTAAAACCATGTTTGCAATTGTACAGGGTGTTGGTGAGACCCCATCTGGAGTATTGTGTCCAATTTTGGTTTCCTTATTTGAGGAAGGATGTGGTGGCATTGGAGGCAGATTGATTCTGGGGATCAAAGGGAGTCTGAGGAGAGGTTAAACAGTTTGGGTTTATTCTCACTGGGTTTTTGAAAAATGAGCGGGAATCTGATTGAAGTATATTAAATACTAAAAGGGATTGATATAGTAAACCTAGACCAAATGTTTCCCCTTGTAAGTAATCTAGAATGTTAGGTCATGGATATAGGTTGAGCGCAGTCGATTTATTTGATTTGATTTTTGATTTGATTTATTGTTACATGTACCGAAGTACAGTGAAAAGTACTTTTCTGCGGCCAAGGGAACGTACACAGTATGTACATATAAACAAAAAAAGAATAATCGACAGAGTACATTGACAAATGGTACATCGACAAACAGTGATTGGTTGCAGTGCGGAACAAGGAGCCAAACAAAGCAAATACATAAGCAAGAGCAGCATAGGGGGTTGTAAATAATGTCTTACAGGGAACAGGTCAGTCCGAGGGAGAGTCGTTGAGGAGTCTTGTAGCTGTGGGAAAGAAGCTGTTCCTATGTCTGAATGTGCGGGTCTTCAGACTTCTGTACCTTCTGCCTGATGGAAGGGTCTGGAATAAGGCAAAGCCTGGGTGGGAGGGGTCTCTAATAATGCTGTCTGCCATCCACTGGCAGTGGGAGGTGTAGACAGAAACAATATGAGGGAGGCAAGCTTGTGTGATACATTGGACTGAGGTCACCACACTCTGCAGTTTCTTGCAATCTTGGGCTGAGCAGTTGCCATACCAGGCTGTGATGCAGCCAGATAGGATGCTCTCTATCGCACATCTATAGACGTTTGTGAGAGTCGACGCAGACATGCCGAATTTCTTTAGCTTCCATAGGAAGTAGAGATGCTGTTGGGTTTTCTTGACTGTTGCATCAACGTGAGTGGACCAGGACAGACGTTTGGTGATGGTGACCTCCAGGAACTTAAAGCTATCGACCATCTCCACTTTGGAGCCAATAATGCAGATGGGGGAATGTGTCGTGCTTCGCTTCCTGAAGTCGATGATTAATTCCTTGGTATTTCCAACATTTATAGAGAGGTTGTTTTCGGTACACCATGCAACCAAGTGATCTATCGCCCTTCTGCAGTCTGATTCGTCATTGTTTGAGATACGACCCACCACAGTCTTATCATCCACAAACTTATAGGTTGAGTTGGAGTTAAATCTTGCCACACAGTCTTGTGTGTATAGGGAGTACAGTAGAGGACTGAGCACACATCCTTGCGGGGGTCCCGGTGTTGAGGACTATTGTGGAGGAGGTGCTGTTGCCTATCCTGACAGATTGCGGTCTGTTGGTGAGTAAGTCAAGGATCCAGCTGTACAAGGAGGGGTCAAGTCCAAGATTGTAGAGTTTGGTTATAAGTCTTGTTGGGATAACAGTGTTGAAGGCGGAGCTGTAGTCTGTGAACAGCAGTCTCATATAGGTGCCCTTGTTGTTGAGGTGTTCGAGTGTTGATTGTAGAGCCAGGGAGGTAGCATCTGCAGTGGACTGGGTGTGGTGATAGGTGAACTGCAATAGATTGAGCCCGTCTGGGAGGCTGGCATTGATTTATCTTATGACTATCTTATGACTATCTTATGACTAGCCGCTCGAAGCATTTCATGATAAAAGACGTCAGGACCACGAGTTGGTAGTCGTTGAGACAGGCTACCTTGGTCTTCTTTGGTACTGGTATTATGATAGTCTTCTTGAAGGAGGTGGGGACCTTAGATTGGAGGAGTGAGGTATTGAAGATGTCTGCGAATACACTAGCCAGCTGGTCTGCGCAGGCTCTGAGTGCTTACCCAGGGACTCCGTCGGGGCCCGTCGCTTTCCGTGGATTCAATTTCAAGAAGGCAGCTCTTACCTCTGAGGCTGTAACAGTGGATATGGGTGTGTCCAGGGTTGTTGAGACAGGTAGCACTGATGCATTGGCTGACTGTTCAAAGCGGGCATAGAACTTGGTCAGTTCATCGGGGAGGGATGCTCCAGCCCCAGATATTCCGCCTGGCCTTGCTTTGTAGCCTGTGATATCGTGTAAGCCCTGCTTAGATTTAGAACTGAGATGAGGAGAAACCACTTCTCACACAAGGTGGTGAACATAGAACATAGAACATAGAACATTGCAGCGCAGTACAGGCCCTTCGGCCCTCGATGTTGCGCCGACCTGTGAAACCACTCTAAAGCCCATCTACACTATTCCCTTATTGTCCATATGTCTATCCAATGACCATTTGAATGTCCTTAGTGTTGGCGAGTCCACTACTGTTGCAGGCAGGGCATTCCACGCCCTTACTACTCTCTGAGTAAAGAACCTACCTCTGACATCTGTCTTATATCTATCTCCCCTCAATTTAAGGCTATGTCCCCTCGTGCTAGACATCACCATCTGAGGAAAAAGGCTCTCACTGTCCACCCTATCCAATCATCTGATCATCTTGTATGCCTCAATTAAGTCACCTCTTAACCTTCTTCTCTCCAACGAAAACAGCCTCAAGTCCCTCAGCCTTTCCTCATAAGATCTTCCCTCCATACCAGGCAACATTCTGGTAAATCTCCTCTGCACCCTTTCCAATGCTTCCACATCCTTCCTATAATGCGGCGACCAGAATTGCACGCAATACTCCAAATGCGGCCGCACCAGAGTGTTGTATAGCTGCAACATGACCTCATGGCTCCTAAACTCAATCCCTCTACCAATAAAAGCTAACACACCGTATGCCTTCTTAACAACCCTCTCAACCTAGGTGGCAACTTTCAGGGATCTATGTACATGGACACCGAGATCTCTCTGCTCATCCACACTGCCAAGAATCTTACCATTAGCCCAGTACTCAGTCTTCCTGTTATTCCTTCCAAAATGAATCACCTCACACTTTTCTGCACTAAACTCCATTTGCCACCTCTCAGCCCAGCGCTGCAGCTTATCTATGTCCCTCTGTAACTTGCAACATCCTTCGCACTGTCCACAACTCCACCGGCTTTAGTGTCATCTGCAAATTTACTCACCCATCCTTCTACGCCCTCCTCCAGGTCATTTATAAAAATGAAAGTGGCCCCAAAACAGATCCTTGTGGTACACCACTAGTAACTGGACTCCAGTCTGAACATTTCCCATCAACCACCACCTTTTGTCTTCTTCCAGCTAGCCAATTTCTGATCCAAACTGCTAAATCACCCTGAATCCCATGCCTGCGTATTTTCTGCAGTAGCCTACCATGGGGAAACTTATCAAACGCTTTACTGAAATCCATATACACCACATCAACTGCTTTACCCTCATCCACCTGTTTGGCCACCTTAATTTGTGGAACTCGCTACCCCATAGTGCAGTGGAATTAGAGTCATTAAATGGTTTCAAGAAGGAGATAGATATATTTCTGACTTTAAAAATGGGTTAAAGGGATATGAGGAAAGGTGGGGAGCTGGATTTGAGATCAGGAAGAATTAGCCATAATCTGATTGAATAGCGGAGCAGATTGAAGGGCTGAATTGCCTACTTCTGTTTCTAATTCCAATGTTCCCATGTTCCTCTGTTTCCGGTTGGGGAACGCACGCACTACCTTCTTTGACACGCAATCTTCGACATGCTTACTAATGAAGTCTGTGACGATGGTGACATACTCGTCTAGGTTGGTCGCTGAGTTCTGGAATATGGACCAGTCCACTGACTCCAACCTCCACTTGTGTAGGAGCTCTTCTGCTGCCTCAGACCAGCATTGCCTGACTTCCTTCCGCCAAATTCTCCCGCTTAAATTTCTGCTTATATGCCAGAGGAAGGGGCACCATCCTGTGGTCTCATTTTCTACAATGCGGTCGGGGGATGGATCAAAGATGTTGGGGCCTCTGGTGGAATTTTGGCAGTACACTCTTGAGGTTGGCCTGGTGAAGTCTCCGGCCACGATGAACAAGGCCTCCGGGTATTCTGTTTCATGGTTATTTATAATGATGTACAATTCATCAAGAGTCTTCCTCACTTCCACCCGGGATGGCATGTAGACCGCTGTGATAATGGTAGAAATGAACTCTCGTGGAAGGTAGTACGGACGGCACTTCACAGTCAGGTATTCCAGGTCCGGGGAGCAGTAGGTCGCCAGGGTCTCCACGTCTGAGCACCAGGAGGAGTAGAGAAGGAGGCAAACCCCTCTATTCTTCGCCTTGACCGATGCCGCCGTGCGTCCATCCGGTGAAATGAGGAGCCATCAGGTTCTATGGCACAGTCCAATGAGGCAGGTGTGAGCAATGTCTCTGTGAAATAGACCACACAGCAGTCTCTCACTTCCCTCTGATAGGTACGTCTAGCGTTAAGCTCATCCAGCTTGTATTCGATCGCTTGGACGCTTGCCAAGCTGGGTGGAGAAGACTTGAAACCACATTGTTTTAGTCTCACCTTCAGACCACTGCATTTCCCTGCTTCCAAGGTCAGCGGCTGCTTCTGGGTGATCCCAGGATCCAATGGAAGAAGTCTTACCTTGTGGAAGGTAAGTGGCTGCATCAGGTGAGGTGCCGGGCACTGGTTGCGATTTAGGGGTTGCTGAGAGGTGGGGTACGCTTATGATCCGGTTGGGCCCTGGGGTTCTGCAAGGACGGGTCGACCTTTCAGTGGGTTCAGGACCTTGCTTGAGGTCTTCGCTTTTTTTGGGGTGTTTAGGTCGAGTTTGGGTCGCAGGCCAGGGTCTTCCTGGGTCAAGTTGGGCTGGTCACATGGTCGGTTCCAGCATTGGTGATCGAGTCGGACGTTTCTGAGGTTAGGCCTCCAGCTAGGCCTGGTCAGGCCTACTCATCGATTCTCTTCTCCTCCTGCTGGTGAGTCGGGGCGTTGGAGGCCTCTCCGGTTTGGATCGGGCTGGGTCTCGTGGTTGGGAGTCAGAGGTGCTTTGTAGGCTGCGTCGGGCACTCCGGGAGCCGGGTCGATTTCTACACGAAGTCGGGGTCGGGCCTCTACGTCGGGCCTCTTCCAGGTTGAGGTCAGGATCGGGTGCTGGATGAGTCTTGCCAGGTCGGTTTGTGTCGGGTCATGCGGTTCGGTCCATGAATGTTGGAGGATCTCCAGACCTGTAAGTAAACATAAAAGAGCATGGTGAGAGATAGTATTAGTTTTGGAATTACATTTTAAAAAGGTTAGTACAGTTATAAGAGATGTAGGAAGAGGATCTGTGGGGGAAAGCCCGCAGAGAGTCACCACGCGCTGGAGGCATCTTGGATCAAGACTTTGAAATGTCCAATACAGCACCTCTGGCTAAAAATGGGCCTAGGTTTCAACCCACCATAATGGGGTCTTAGGAGTACAGCTGATGCCTGTGAAATAGATGTGAATATCAGAGGATGAGGCATTAAATATTTAAAAGGAGTGAGAAAAGTTACAAAGGATTAACCTGTAAATACCTAATGAAAATTGAAAAGGCATTCAAACCCCTGTGTACCAAATTTTGAATCAATCACAATTCACTTTTTTACCGATAATGTATCTGATCTGTCAGACAAGTTTTGTTTGCCATGAAATATCTTCCTATTTAAAATGAATCCCACATTCAGATAGTTTTTTTTATGCGGTTGAATGTTAACACATATGCTCCAGTAAAGTGGTGGACAACCTGCGGCCTGTGGGGCACATGTGGCCCATGAGGCATTTTCTATCCCAGGGGCAGGGTTACTAGCTTCCACCGGCTTTCATCCGTGTAGTTTTATTTCCTATCGGCATGACTAAAGTGATATGTGCGTAAAGCAAAGGCAAGTGAAGTGAGGTGCATGCTGATTGCACACAACATTAACTGTGAGAGCCATGCACTCATTTTGCATGTAATTGAAATGTAAACATTTCTTTTGCTTTCACCATTTGAAGTTGATGACAGTTCTATTAATAATATATGAATGACTAGGTATTTTCTATAACTCGTTATAAAATATTTGCCGTGTATTAAATATATTCATTCTTATTCATGTGGTCACGGTTAGTGAATGTACCCGATTTCAATCTTGCAGCCCGCTGAGACGCAGAAAGACTACTCATGCGACCCACTCACTAGCCTAGGTTGATGAGGAGGAACTACTTCTCACAGAGGGTGGTGAATTTATGGAACTCACTGCCCCATAATGAGTTGGAATCTGAGTCATTAAATGGTTTCAAGAAGGAGATAGATATATTTCTGGGGGGAAAGGGGGTTAAAGGAATGGGAAACAGGTGTAGAGGTGGATTTGAGACCAGGAAGAGATCAGCCATGATCTGATTGAATGACGGAGCAGGCTCGAAAGGCTGAATTGCCTACTTCTGCTCCTAATTCCTATGTTCCTATGCCGATCACTGCTCTAGAAACTGGTTTTCACGTAGCATTATTATGAAAAATGTACATTTCGTCCGGTCATGTTATTTTACTGTGTTGGTGACTTGTATCAGGAGCTGGCATTGCTAGTTTGAAAGACCTAAAATTTATTTATTTATTTTCCTATAATGTCCTCTTTCTGTGAGTTTGCAAACTCCTTTAACAAACCGTAAATTCAAGAACAACGTGGACAGGTAAAACAAAAAATTGCATTTTTCTTTGCTAACATTAAAGTCAATATTCAATCTAGTTTGTTCAATATGCTAATTCAAATCTCAACATTGAGCATTGCTCTTAATTGATCTCATACTTGTTGAATTTCTTGCATTTTGGCCTCTTGGTCCAGTGTTTGTTTGGATTACCACAAGAAGCCTGGACTACCTCACAAATACATGTGTGTCATTGGCATCAGCTTATATTTCTTTTATAATACCAGTTCAAAGGCAGCCCAAAAGATGCGCTGAAGGACTCCTCAGAAGCCCCTATACAAGGACTATACCAGAGTTGCCCAGGAAGTTCAAACTTTGAAGGTGCAATTATCTTGCACTGGGAAACATTCAGGTGGCTCCGTCTCCTTAGCAGAGTAGTTATCCAGGAATTATTGAAAGGATTAAAAGCCGTTCTAACTCCTGGTTAATTATAATACTGACCCCCCTCTGATTCACCCACTGGATGCCCCAACTACCCTCCCAAATCCCCGACTACCCTACACACCACCAACTAAACCCACCACCCTCCTATACTCCGTAACCATCCTGACCACCCTCCTGACCCCCTGAGAGCCCACAAGCCCCCAGCTAACCTCCCACCCACCCGACTACCTTCTCACTTCTCCACTGTTCCCACGTCCCCACAACTACCTTCCCATCTTCCAGACTAACCCCCACCCACAACTGACCCATAACAGGGTGGCACGGTAGCACAGTGGTTAGCACAATTGGTTCACAGTGGCAGGGTCCCAGGTTCGAATCCCAGCTTGGATCACTGTCGGTGCGGGGTCTACACGTTCTCCCCGTGTCTGTATGGGTTTCCTCCGGGTGCTCCGGTTTTCTCCCACAGTCCAAAGATGTGCAGGTTAGGTGGATTGGCCATGATAAATTGCCCTTAGGTTAGGTGGGGTTGCTGGGTTACGGGATAGGGTGGAGGTGTGGGCTTGGGTGGGGTGCTCTTTCCGGGAGCCGGTGTAGACTCGATGGGCCGAGTTGCTCCTTCTGCACTGTGGGTTCTATTCGATGACCACCTGACTGCCCTGACACATCCTATCCCTGCCCCAACTGACAGCCCCAGCACTCCCAACCTATCTTACCCCCCAACAGACCACCCAATTCCCCCTGCCCATTCTACCCACACTAGCAAACCCACCAGCAACGGTGTTAGTCCCGTTGTTGTTCAGATGTAGACCGCTCTGCTTGTACAAGTCCCACCTTCCCCAAAAATGGTCCCAATGGTCCAGGAATCTAAAACCCTCCCTCCTGCACCAATTCTTAAGCCACGCATTCATCTGTTCTCCTATTCCTGTACTCACTAGCATGTTGGACTGGGAGTAATCCAGAGATTACAACCCGCAAGGTCCTGCTCTTTAGTCTATTGCCTAACTCCCTTGATTCTTGATGCAAGACCTGATACCTCTTTCTACCTTCTGTCATTGGACCAACATATACCATGATCTCCGCCTTATCATCATCCCCCTTCAGGGTGCCCTGCAGAACTTCAGTGACATTCCGGACTCTGGCACCAGGGAGGCAACACACCATCCTGGAGTATTATTCACGATCACAGAAGCGCCTATCTGTGTCCCTGACTATGGAGTCACCTATAACTATTGCTCCTCTGCACTTTGACTCTCCCTGCTGCACAACAGAACCAGCCGTGGTGCCACTGTTGTTGTTTTCCCCCGATAGGCCATCCCCCCCAACAGTATCCAAAATGGTATACTAGCCACGGTGGATTCCTGCACTGACTGCCTGTCCTTTCTAGTGGTCACCCATCTGTCTGCTTGCAGCTTGGGTGTGATCACGTCTCTACAGCTCCTGCCTATGATGCTTTCCGCCATCTGCATGTTCTTCAGTGCATCCAACTGCCGCTCCAACTGAACCACGCGGTCTGTGAGGAGCTGCCATTGGATACATTTCCTGCAGATGTAGTCGCTTGTTAGGTGAATTGGACATCCTGAATTCTCCCTCAGTGTACACAAACAGGCGCTGGAGTGTGGGGACTAGGGGCTTTTCACAGTAACTTCATTGCAGTGTTAATGTAAGCCTACTTATAACAGTAATAAAGATTATTATTATCTGGAATGCTGGAAGCGTCACGGACCTCCCACATCTCACAGTTAGAGCACTGCAGCCTGCAGACTGACATTTCTGGCACTAATTAATTAATTACATCAAAATATGAGTGGAATGGTAGCTTAGTGGGTAGCACTGTGCTTCACAGCTTCAGAGTCCCAGGTTCGATTCCCGGATTGGGTCACTGTCTGTGTGGAGTCTACATGTTCTCCTTGTGACTGCGTGGGTTTCCTCTGGGTTCTCCGGTTTCCTCCCACAAGTCCCGAAAGTACTGTTAGGTAATCTGGACATTCTGAATTCTCCCTCTGTGTACCCGAATAGGCGCCGGAATGTGGCGACTCAGAGCTTTTCACAGTAACTTCATTTCAGTATGCCTGTATTAATGTATGCCTACTTGTGACAATAAAGATTATTATTATAAATAGTTATTACATTTTGTAATAATTAATTAATTACATCAAAATAAGTACTTATCAAATTTAGCACTAAATAATCAATTATATTAAAATAAATACTTATTAAATTTAAGTTAAAATTAACTTCATGGTCCATTGCACTACATTTCTCCGATAACTATTAAATGCTAAATATACTAATCTGCTAGTTACTCCTCTACTTAGTAAATTACTTTCGTTTTTCAAATTTAGAACAGATTCCCAACCAGCCAATCAGGTCACAGCTTTACTATAATGTCACTTTTCAGGTTTTTTCCCAGTCCACGGGGATTCGTGGCCTAGTCGGCAGGGAACAAATTCACGACAACTTCGTTCCCTGTCAACTTGGCCACGAATCCCCGAGGTACGTTATTTATACTTACTGTTCCGAAGCTCCCCCTCCCCGAGTTCACACCAACTCCACTCCCTGCTGACTAGGCCACAAATCCCTGAGGTAATGTGGTGAATGTATTATGCAAATAATCCACCATTGTATTTGTATCTGTGCTGTTGCCCTTGTAATTGTATCTGTACTATGCTGCTGCCCTTGTGGGCTCCTCCTTTGGCCCATTGTATGGCATTATCCATAGGGGAACATGTTGGGGCCTGTATGGGCTCCGCCCATGGCTCCTCCCCTTGAAGGGAGGTATAAACCTGTAGGCGGTTCTCAGTATTGGATCAGTCGCAGGCAGGCACTGTTCTAAGTTGATTAAAGCCATGGTTTACTTCTACTCTTGACTCGAGTGAATTGATGGTCGCATCAATTTAATCAACTTAAACGCAACTATGGAATCAGCCCTCAAGCCTGACCACCTGGAACTCGATCCACAGGCTGCAGAGGCGAAATAATTTTTTTCACACTGGCTCCACTGCTTCAAGTCCTATCTTGCAGCCTCCTCCACGCCTTCCGTCACTGACGAACAGAAGCTGAGCCTCCTCCACGTACAGGTGAGCAATCGAATCTCTGTTCAACTTGACGAGGACTCGTCCTATGCAGATGCCCTCACGATGCTCGAACGCCTCTATGTACGGCCGGTGAACGAGGTCTATGCGCGACACATCCTCACCACTCACCGCCAGCGCCCTGGGGAATCGCTAGAGGACTATCTACGCGACCTCAAAGCCCTCGTATGCAGTTGCAACTACCAAGCCGTTACGGCCACTCAACATATGGAACTCGCCGCCCGAGACGTCTACGTGGCGGGAGTCCGGTCCAACTACGTGAGACAGCGCCTACTCGGAAAGCGGGCCCTGGACCTGGATCAGACGGTAAAGTTAGCCTCCTCTCTGGAAGTAGTGTTCCAAAGCCTTAACGCGTTCCCGGCTGATCACGTGACCCCCTTGTGGACCCCCGACCAAAGACTACCCCAGGACTGTGCTGCGCGGCTGCCCGCCCACCATGGGGGGCTACCCTGTTATTTCTGCGGCCAGTCCCAACACCCCCCGCAACACTTCCCGGCCCATAACGCGAACTGCAGCAGCTGCGGGAGAAAAGGACATTTTGCCAAAGTTTGCCTGGCCCGGTCCAAGAACTCTAACTCACAGGCCCGAGCCTCAGGCTCACAGGCCCGCAGACCCCGCAGGGTGTCAACGTGTCTGCCGACTCCGCCCCTGTAGACCCGTCATCAGCCTCGTGCTATCCGTGGGTGCAGCCCTCACAGCACATGCGACTCATGGGAGCCGCCATCTTGGCCATCCTCCCCCACGCGGCCGGCCACGTGCGATCCATGGGGGCCGCCATCTTGGCCGCCATCTGCTGAGCCGCTCGACGCGTACGATCAACAAGGGCAGCCATTGGGGAACCGCCCCAGCACCTCCGACCGCGCCAGCTACCCACAACCCAGCACGGTCACCCTGGACCAGTCGCGACCCAAGCACCTTCGGAGCTCCATGATGACCGTCCGGGTAAACGGGCACGAGGCGCCTTGCCTTTTTGACTCAGGAAGTACAGAGAGCTTCATTCACCCGGACATGGTAAGACGCTGCGCGCTCCCAATTTTTCCGGCGCACCAAACCATCTCCCTCGCCTCTGGGTCGCACTCGGTGCAAATCCAAGGGTGCACTACTGCAACCCTAGCGATACAGGGCGCCGAGTACGCTAACTTTAAATTATATGCGCTCCCAGACCTCTGCGCTCCTCTCCTATTGGGACTAGATTTCCAATGCAACCTCAGGAGCCTAACCCTGAAGTTCGGGGGGCCCCTACCCCCACTCACCATATGCAGCCTTGCGACCCTAAAAGTCGACCCTCCCCCACTCTTCGCAAACTTCACTGCCGACTGCAAACCAGTCGCAACCAGAAGCAGGCAGTATAGCATACAGGACAGGACTTTTATCAGGTCCGAGGTCCAGCGACTCATGCGGGAGGGAATCATCGAGGCCAGCAATAGCCCCTGGAGAGCTCACGTGGTGGTCGTCAAGACCGGGGAGAAGAACTGGATGGTTGTAGATTACAGTCAAACCATTAACTGGTATACGCAACTCGATGCGTACCCCCTTCCCCGGATTGCAGACACGGTAAATCAGATCACACACTACCGCGTGTTCTCCACGTTGGATCTGAAATCTGCATACCACCAGCTCCCAATCCGCCCGGAGGACCGCCACTACACGGCTTTTGAGGCAGACGGCCGCCTTTTCCACTTCCTCCGGGTCCCATTTGGCGTCACGAACGGGGTTTCAGTGTTCCAAAGAACAATGGACAGAATGGTAGACCAGTACGGGCTGCGGGCCACATTTCCATACTTGGGACAATGACACCATCTGTGGCCATGATCAGCAGGACCACGACGCCAATCTCCACAGATTTCTCCAAACCGCCCAAACCTCATGTACAACAAGGAGAAATGCGTTTTCTGCACAACCAGACTAGCCATCCTTGGCAGTAGAGCGGAGCTGCTGATTGGTCGTTGCAGGGGAAATTTGCATACGTCTGTGTGCTCACCCTAACTTGGAGGCTTACCTGAACAAGAGACCCTAGCTGTTCAAGTGAAGACATGATGAGGAGATGCCGGCGTTGGACTGGGGTGAGCACAGTACGAAGTCTTACAACACCAGGTTAAAGTCCAACAGGTTTGTTTCGAAAGCTAGTGACATCGAAACAAACCTGTTGGACTTTAACCAAGTGAAGACAAGCATCCAGCAGAGGGCAGTGGAACGGAGCTGCTGATTGGTCACTGCAGGGGAAATTTGCATATGTCCGTCTGCTCACCCTAACTTGGAGGTGTACCTGAACAAGAAACCCTAGCTGTTCAAGTAAAGACAAACATCCAGCAAAGGGCAGTAGAATGGAGCTTCTGATTGGTCGTTGCAGGGGAAATTTGCATACGTCCGTGTGCTCACACTAACTTGGAGGCGTACCTGAACAAGAAACCCTCCCTGTTCAAGTGAAGACAAGCATCCAGCAGAGGGCAGTGGAGCGGAGCTGCTGATTGGGCGTTGCAGGGGAAATTTGCATATGTCCGTCTGCTCACCCTAACTTTGAGGTGTACCTGAACAAGAAACTCTAGCTGTTCAAGTGAAGACAAGCATCCAGCAGAGGGCAGTAGAACAGAGCTGCTGATTGGTCGTTGCAGGCAAAATTTGCATACGTTCGTGTGCTCACCCTAACGTGGAGGCATACCTGAACAAGAGACCCTAGCTGTTCAAGTGAAGACAAGCATCCAGCAGAGGGCAGTAGGACGGAGCTGCTGATTGGTCATTGCAGGGGAAATTTGCATACGTCCGTGTGCTCACCCTAACTTTGAGGTGGTTTGTGGAGGAGCTCTTGTCAAGTGACACTTAAACCCGAAACACTTCTTCAGTGTTTTCCTCCCTACCCCCTCCTTAACCAAAAAAAACAACCGCTGTAAGGATCAAGAGGAAGGCTCGAGGGCAGGTAGAAGCGGAAAGTTGAACCGTGACGTCACAGCCTGCAGGTAAGGGATTGGTTGGTGACTGGTAAATAGTTTTTATTTATTTTCCCTCAGGTGTTATCGTGTGGGGCACAGAGGTTGCTGAGTGAGTGCTTGCTGAGAAGGTGAGTGAATAACAGGTAAGTTCTTTCTTTTTTTTTTTTTAGAAGGGATGGCATGGAAGGTAGTGCAATGCTCCTCCTGCAGAATGTTTGAGGTGAGGGCCGCCGTCAGTGTCCCTGCTGATTTCATCTGTGGGAAGTGCACTCATCTGCAGCTCCTCAGAAACCGCGTTAGGGAACTGGAGCTGGAGTTGGATGAACTTCGGGAGGCAGAGTTGGTCATAGATAGAAGCTTCAGGGATGTAGTTACTCCAAAGAATAAAGATAGATGGGTGACAGTGAGAGGGGCTGGGAGGAAGCAGTCAGTACAGGGATCCCCTGTGGCCATTCCCCTTAGTAACAAGTATACAGCTTTGGATACTG
Source organism: Scyliorhinus torazame (assembly GCF_047496885.1). Taxonomy (NCBI): domain Eukaryota; kingdom Metazoa; phylum Chordata; class Chondrichthyes; order Carcharhiniformes; family Scyliorhinidae; genus Scyliorhinus; species Scyliorhinus torazame. The sequence goes on along the minus strand of NC_092708.1, from coordinate 65,136,846 downwards.
TTGGGGGGACGACTTACCAGGGTTAAGCCATGGGGTACAGGTCTCTGGCACAGAGTCTGTCCCTGTTGCTCAGAAGGGAAGGGGGGAGAGGAGTAGAGCATTAATCATCGGAGACTCCATAGTTAGGGGGATAGATAGGAGATTCTGTGGGATCGAGAGAGACTCACGGTTGGTGTGTTGCCTCCCAGGTGCCAGGGTGCGTGATGTCTCGGATCGTGTTTTCGGGATCCTTAAGGGGGAGGGGGAGCAGCCCTAAGTCATGGTCCACATCGGTACCAATGACATTGGTAGGAAAAGGGATGGGGATGTAAGGCAGGAATTCAGGGAGCTAGGGTGGAAACTTAGATCTAGGACAAACAGAGTTATTGTCTCTGGGTTGTTACCCGTGCCACGTGATAGAACATAGAACATAGAACGATACAGCGCAGTACAGGCCTTTTGGCCCACGATGTTGCACCGAAACAAAAGCCATCTAACCTACACTATGCCATTATCATCCATATGTTTATCCAATAAACTTTTAAATGCCCTCAATGTTGGCGAGTTCACTACTGTTGCAGGTAGGGCATTCCACGGCCTCACTACTCTTTGCGGAAAGAACCTACCTCTGACCTCTGTCCTATATCTATTACCCCTTAGTTTAAAGCTATGTCCCCTCGTGCCAGCCATTTCCATCCGCGGGAGAAGGCTCTCACTGTCCACCCTATCTAACCCCCTGATCATTTTGTATGCCTCTATTAAGTCTCTTCTTAACCTTCTTCTCTCCAACGAAAACAACCTCAATTTCATCAGCCTTTCCTCATGAGATTTTCCCTCCATACCAGGCAACATCCTGGTAAATCTCCTCTGCACCCGCTCCAAAGCCTCCACGTCCTTCCTATAATGCGGTGACCAGAACTGTACGCAATACTCCAAATGCGGCCGTACCAGAGTTTTGTACAGATGCAACATGACCTCCTGACTCCGGAACTCAATCCCTCTACCAATAAAGGCCAACACTCCATAGGCCTTCTTCACAACCCTATCAACCTGAGTGGCAACTTTCAGGGATCTATGTACATGGACACCGAGATCCCTCTGCTCATCCACACTTCCAAGAACTTTACCATTAGCCAAATATTCCGCATTCCTGTTATTCCTTCCAAAGTGAATCACCTCACACTTCTCTACATTAAACTCCATTTGCCACCTCTCAGCCCAGCTCTGCAGCTTATCTATATCCCTCTGTAACCTACTACATCCTTCCACGCTGTCGACAACACCACCGACTTTAGTGTCGTCTGCAAATTTACTCACCCACCCTTCTGCGCCTTCCTCTAGGTCATTGATAAAAATGACGAACAGCAACGGCCCCAGAACAGATCCTTGTGGTACGCCACTTGTAACTGAACTCCATTCTGAACATTTCCCATCAACCACCACCCTCTGTCTTCTTTCAGCTAGCCAATTTCTGATCCACATCTCTAAATCACCCTCAACCCCCAGCCTCCGTACTTTCTGCAATAGCCTACCGTGAGGAATCTTATCAAACGCTTTACTGAAATCCATATACACCACATCAACTGCTCTACCCTCGTCTACCTGTTCAGTCACCTTCTCAAAGAACTCGATAAGGTTTGTGAGGCATGACCTACCCTTCACAAAGCCATGCTGACTATCCCTGATCATATTATTCCTATCTAGATGATTATAAATCTAGTCTCTTATAATCCCCTCCAAGACTTTACCCACTACAGATGTGAGGCTCACCGGGCTATAGTTGCCGGGGTTGTCTCTGCTCCCCGTTTTGAACAAAGGGACCACATTTGCTATCCTCCAGTCCTCTGGCACTATTCCTGTAGCCAATGATGACATAAAAATCCAAGCCAAAGGTCCAGCAATCTCTTCCCTGGCCTCCCAGAGAATCCGAGGATAAATCCCATCAGGCCCCGGGGACTTATCTATTTTCAGCCTGTCCAGAATTGCCAACACCTCTTCCCTACGTACCTCAATTCCATCTATTCTAATAGCCTGGGTCTCAGCATTCTCCTCCACAACATTATCTTTTTCCTGAGTGAATACTGATGAAAAATATTCATTTAGTATCTCGCCTATCTCTTCAGACTCCACGCACAACTTCCCATCCCTGTCCTTGACTCTTTCCCTAGTCATTCGCTTATTCCTGACATACCTATAGAAAGCTTTTGGGTTTTCCTTGATCCTACCTGCCAAATACTTCTCATGTCCCCTCCTTGCTCGTCTTAGCTCTCTCTTTAGATCCTTCCTCGCTACCTTGTAACTATCCATCGCCCCAACTGAAACTTCACACCTCATCTTCACATAGGCCTCCTTCTTCCTCTGAACAAGAGATTCCACTTCTTTGGTAAACCACGGTTCCCTCGCTCTACGCCTTCCTCCCTGCAGAGATAGCGAGACGAGGAATAGGGAGAGAGAGGAGTTGAACACGTGGCTACAGGGATGGTGCAGGAAGGAGGGTTTCAAATTTCTGGATAATTGGGGCTCATTCTGGGGTCAGTGGGACCTCTACAAACGGGATGGTCTGCACCTGGACCAGAGGGGTACCAATATTCTGGGGGCGAAATTTGCTAATGCTCTTCGGGAGGGTTTAAACTAGTTCAGCAGGGGCTTGGGAACCTCAATTGTAGCTCCAGTGTACAGGAGGTTGAGAGTAGTGAGGACATGAGTAGAGTTTCAAAGTTGCAGGAGGGCACCAGCAGGCAGGAAGGTGGTTTAAAGTGTGTCTTCTTCAATGCCAGGAGCATCCGGAATAAGGTGGGTAAACTTGCGGCATGGGTTGGTACATGGGACTTCAATGTTGTGGCCATTTTGGAGACATGGATAGAGCAGGGGCAGGAATGGTTGTTGCAGGTGCCAGGATTTAGATATTTCAGTAAGCTCAGGGAAGGTGGTAAAAGAGGGGGAGGGGTGGCATTGTTAGTCAAGGACAGTATTACGGTGGCAGAAAGGACGTTTGATGGGCTGAGGTTAGAAACAGGAACGGAGAGGTCACCCTGTTAGGCGTTTTCTATAGGCCTCCGAAAAGTTCCAGGGATGTAGAGGAGAGGATTGCAAAGATGATTCTGGATAGGAGCGAAAGCAACAGGGTAGTTGTTATGGGCGACTTTAACTTTCCAAATATTGACTGGAAACGCTATAGTTCGAGTACATTAGATGGGTCCGTTTTTGTCCAATGTGTGCAGGAGGGTTTCCTGACACAGTATGTAGATAGGCCAACAAGAGGCGAGGCCATATTGGATTTGGTACTGGGTAATGAACCAGGACAGGTGTTAGATTTGGAGGTAGGTGAGCACTTTGGTGATAGTGACCACAATTCGATTACGTTTACTTTAGTGATGGAAAGGGATAGGTATATACCGCAGGGCAAGAGTTATATCTGGGGGAAAGGCAATGATGATGCGATGAAGCAAGACTTAGGATACATCTGATGGAGATGAAAACTGCAGGGGATGGGCACAATGTAAATGTGGAGCTTGTTCAAGGAACAGCTACACTGCGTGTCCTTGATAAGTATGTACCTGTCAGGCAGGGAGGAAGTGGTCGAGCAATGGAACCTAGGATTCTCTGGGAAGCTAAGGAGGAGATTGCTGAGCCTTTGGCTTTGATCTTTAAGTCACCTTTGTCTACAGGAATAGTGCCAGAAGACTGGAGGATAGCAAATGTTGTCTCCTTGTTCAAGAAAGGGAGTAGAGACAGCCCAGGTAACTATAGATCAGTGAGCCTTACTACTGTTGTGGGCAAAATCTTGGGAAGGTTTATAAGAGATAGAATGTATAATCATCTGGAAATAAATAATTTGATTAGAGATAGTCAACACGGTTTTGTGAAGCGTAGGTCGTGCCTCACAAACCTTATTGAGTTCTTTGAGAAGGTGACCAAACAGGTGGATAAAGTTAAAGCAGTTGATGTGGTGTATATGGATTTCAGTAAAGCATTTGATAAGGTTCCCCATGGTAGGCTACTGCAGAAAATACGGAGGCATGGGATTCAGGTGATTTAGCAGTTTGGATCAGAAATTGGCTAGCTGGAAGAAAACAAAGGGTGGTGGTTGATGGGAAATGTTCAGACTGGAGTCCAGTTACTAGTGGTGTACCACAAGGATCTGTTTCAGGGCCACTGCTGTTTGCCATTTTTATAAATGGCCTGGAGGAGGGCGTAGAAGGATGGGTGAGTAAATTTGCAGATGACACTCAAGTCGGTGGAGTTGTGGACAGTGCGGAAGGATGTTACAAGTTACAGAGGGACATAGATAAGCTGCAGCGCTGGGCTGAGAGGTGGCAAATGGAGTTTAATGCAGAAAGGTGTGAGGTGATTAATTTTGGAAGGAATAACAGGAAGACAGAGTACTGGGCTAATGGTAAGATTCTTGGCAGTGTGGATGTGCAGAGAGATCTCGGTGTCTATGTACATAGATCCCTGAAAGTTGCCACCCAGGTTGAGAGGGTTGTTAAGAAGGCGTACGGTGTGTTAGTTTTTATTAGTAGAGGGATTGAATTTCGGAGCCATGTTGCAGCTGAACAAAACTCTGGTGCAGCCGCATTTGGAGTATTGCGTGCAATTCTGGTCGCCGCATTATAGGAAGGATGTGGAAGCATTGGAAAGGGTGCAGAGGAGATTTACTAGAATGTTGCCTTGTATTGAGGGAAGATCTTATGAGGAAAGGCTGAGGGACTTGAGGCTGTTTTCGTTAGAGAGAAGAAGGTTAAGAGGTGACTTAATTGAGGCATCCAAGATGATCAGAGGATTGGATAGGGTGGACAGTGAGAGCCTTTTTCCTCGGATGGTGATGTCTAGCACGAGGGGACATAGCCTTAAATTGAGGGGAGATAGATATAAGACAGATGTCAGAGGTAGGTTCTTTACTCAGAGAGTAGTAAGGGCGTGGAATGCCCTGCCTGCAGCAGTAGTGGAATCGCCAACACTAAGGGCATTCAAATGGTCATTGGATAGACATATGGACAATAAGGGAATAATGTAGATGGGCTTTAGAGTGGTTTCACAGGTCGGTGCAACATTGAGAGCCGAAGGGCCTGTTCTGCGCTGTAATGTTCTATGTTCTAAGCAGGTAGGCCAGTAGCGTTTTTTTCGCTCACCCTCACCACCTCCGAAATTCAGCGCTCCTCAGTCGAGAAGGAGGCCCAAGCCATCGTGGAAGCCATACGGCACTGGAGGCACTACCTCGCTGGTAGGAGGTTTACCCTCGTCACCGACCAACGATCGGTAGCCTTCATGTTCGACAATACGCAGCGGGGAAAAATCAAGAACAATAAGATCTTGAGGTGGAGGATCAAACTCTCCACCTATAATTACGGGATAATATATCGTTCTGGGAAACTCAATGAGCCCCCAGATGTCCTGTCCCACGGCACATGCGCCAGCGTGCAAGATGACCAACTACGGGCTATCCACGATGACCTCTGCCACTCGGGGGTCACCCAGCTTATCCACTATATCAAGGCCCGCAACCTGCCCTACTCCACCGAGGAGGTCAGAGCCATGACCATGGTCTGCCAGATCTGTGCAGTGTAAACCGCACTTCTATCAACTGGATGAGGCCCACCTGGTAAAGGCATCCCAGCCCTTTGAGCGCCTCAGTATCGATTTCAAAGGGCCCCTCCCCTCCAATAACCGCAATACATATTTCCTCAATATTATTGATGAGTTCTCCCGCTTCCCCTTTGCAATCCCTTGTCCTGACATGACCACGTCTACTGTGATTAAAGCCCTACATAGTGTCTTCACCCTGTTTGGTTTCCCCAATTATGTCCACAGTGACCGAGGCTCGTCGTTCATGCTCAGTAAGGGCATCGCCTTGAACAGGACTACGTCAGAAGCCATCAGTCCGATCCTCTGGTAGAGAGGGTCCAAATCCTACACTCCAACCCCCAGTACGCTTATATCGAACACCCCGATGGCCGACAGGACACGGTCTCCCTCCGGGACCTGGCGCTTGCCGGTTCCACCACCACCACCGCCCCTCCATCATATCCCGCCTAACCGATCATGAACAGCACCCCCCCTCCCCCAAATGGTTCCCATGCTCCCTCTCGCCCGCCATCCCCCCTTCACCGATCCACAGGAATGAAGCTCCAGAAGTGACGCTCCCGGAGTCCACGTCTGTACCCGCACCGGCGCCATCACTACCGATGCCAGCACGGACGAGCTCGACACCCGGGCCAGCAACAACGCCAGAGCTTCGGCGATCACAGCGCACAATTCGTGCGCCGGACGGGCTGAACTTATGAACCCGCCACCCCCGCCGGACTTCATTTTTTTAACAGGGGGTGAATGTGGTGAATGTACTATTCCAATAATCCACCATTGTATTTGTATCTGTGCTGTTGCCTTTGTAATTGTATCTGTACTGTGCTCCTCCTATAGCCCATTGTATGGTATTATCCATAGGAGAACATGTTGGGGCCTTTATGGACTCCGCCCATGGCTCCTCCCCTTGAAGGGAGGTATAAAGAGCAGTCGACCTGTAAGCGGTTCTCAGTATTGGATCAGTCGCAGGCAGGCACTGTTCTAAGTTGATTATAGCCACGGTTTACTTCTACTCTTGACTCAAGTGAATTAATGGTCGCATCAGGGAAGATATTTATACTGAGTGTTCTTTTTTTTAATATAAATGTTTTTTATTGGGTTTTTGAACAAAGTATATTTACCGTTATGTACACAGGTTAAGAAACATACATATATATGTATATATACACACATATATAGAAGAGAAGGGCACACCCAAACATACCAAAGAGAAGAAAATAGTGAATAGTTAAAAAAAAATACAATAAAAAAAAAATAGGATAACTGGTAGGATATTGTGCACCAGCTCAACAGCAGCAACTCTGTACAACTGGCAAAATTATTTAGAACACATAAGTAGGCGACTGTTTGCAGGAGGGAGGAAGGGGGGGTGTGGGGGTGGTGGAGACCGGGGAGGTAAATATACATTCGGGTGCCCGAGAGATAATTACAGTGGACAATAGTCGAATGAGTTTGGCGTTGTTGTCGCTTCTCCCGGACGGATCTCACTGCTGTCTCGCGCTCACCGCCACTTCTGCCGTTCCTCCCGTTTTTCGTCTTCATTCCCCTCGTTCCCTGCTTCTGGAGATGCCCTGTTCGTTATTGTATCCCGTGCCTTCCTTCTGGCTCTCATTTCCCTACCTCCCTCCCCACCTCCCTGATTCTCCTCTCTTGTTCCCTATCTCTTCCCTCTTCCCTCCCCCTCTCCCGTGGTTCGCCTTTCTTTCCTCGTAGGCTTAGCTGTCCTCCCCCCCCCCCTCCCGGTTCATCCCCCCCTCCCCCTCCCCCCATGCCCCAGCTACTCCCTCCTGATTCTTGGCTACCTGGCTAGTCTTCCTCTCGTTCGTTGGCCACAAACAGGTCCCGGAACAATTACGTGAATGGCTCCCATGTTTTGCGGAAGCCTCGGATGGCAAATTTGATTTTCTCAATTTGGAGAGATTCCGAGAGGTCGGACAGCCAGTCTGCAGCTTTGGGTGGTGCTGCTGATCGCCAGCCGAACAGGATTCTACGGCGAGCAATCAGGGAGGCAAAGGCAAGGGCGTCCACCCTCCTCCCCAGGAATAGATCTGGCTGGTCCGAAACCCCGAAGACCGCCACTCTCGGGCATGGCTCTACCGTCATCCCCACCACTTTGGACATTGCCTCGAAGAAGGCTGTCCAGTGCCATGCAAGTCTGGGGCAAGACCAGACCGTGTGGACGTGGTTGGCCGGGCCTCCTTGGCACCGTTCACATCTATCCTCCACCTCCGGGAAGAACCTACTCATACGGGTTCTTGTTAAGTGGGCTCTGTGTACCACTTTTAATTGCATCAGGCTGAGCCTTGCGCACGTGGCGGTGGACTTGACCCTATGCAGTGCTTCGCTCCAGAGTCCCCACCCTATTTCAATCCCCAGATCCTCCTCCCATTTCTTGTTGCGTTCAGTACGGTGTCGGCCCTTTTTATCAGTCGGTCATACATGTCACTACCGTTTCCTTTGTCTAGTATGCTTGCATCCAGTAGTTCTTCCAGTAGTTTCTGTCGTTGCGGTTGTGGGTACGTCCTTGTCTCCTTTTGTAGGAAGTTTTTGAGCTGTAGATACCTTAGTTCGTTCCCCCGGCTAGCTGGAATTTCTCTGTCAGTTCGTCCAGTGTTGCGATCCTGCCGTCCGTGTATAGATCCCTGACTGTCAGTGTCCCTCCGTCCTGCCCCCACCTTTTGAAGGTGGCGTCAGTCAGTGCTGGTGTGAACCTATGGTTGTTACAGATGGGAGCTTTGTCTGACATTTTGGTCAGGCCAAATTGCTGCCGTAGTTGGTTCCAGGATTGGAGGGTGGCTATCACCATCGGGCTACTGGAGTGTTTTTTGGGTGGGGATGGGAGTGCCGCCATGGCGAGGGCCCGGAGGGAGGTCTGCATGCAGGAGGCCTCTTCCGCGCGCACCCACCCGGCTTCTGGCTCCTTGATCAAACCCATTATTCGCTTGGCCGTCGCCGCCCAGTGATAGAATTGTAGGTTTGGGAGGACTAGCCCCCCCCCCGGATTTTGTTTTTTGTAGGACCTTCTTTGGGGCCCTAGCATTTTTCACCCCCCATACGAATGCCATGATTAGTTTGTCCAGCGCTTTGAAAAAGACCTTGGGGATGTAGATCGGGTTGGATCTAAGTAGGAAGAGGTACCTGGGCAGTACGTTCATTTTGATCATCTGGACTCTCCCCGCGAGGGAGAGTGGGTCTGTGTTCCATCTTTGCAGGTCCTTTTTTACTTCCTCCGTCAGACTGATGAGGTTCCATTTGTGGATCCCTTTCCAGTCATGGGCTATTTGGATCCCCAGGTAGCGGAATTTGTGTCGGGATTGTTTAAACGGCAGTCCCGTTAGTGCTGCCCCCCCCCCCCCCACCCCCCTCTACTTGTGGGTGTACTGGGAAGATCTCGCTTTTGCTCATGTTGAAATTGTAGCCCGAGAAGGTGCCAAACTCTTTCAGGAGCACGATGATTATACTTAGTGTTCTGAAGCTCCTCCTCCCCAAACTCGCGCCAACTCTGCTCCCTGCCGACTAGTTAGATTAACTCTAATTTTCTATGGCCCTTCTTTGCTTGTCCCCATTACTACTAATTAGAGCCCTTACAGATTATAAACGACAAAACATATTTTCAAGCTATAATTGATGAAAGTTGTAAAGACTTACAAACCTTGTCCACTACTTACTAACCAGTATCCTCAGCTGCAGCAGTGCAAGATCACGCTCTGAAGATTTGAAAGTAACAAAGCAAGGAGAAAATGCAAAGAACACCTCTTCTTGCTCTGCAGCGAACCTCTAATCTGCTTCAAATTTCCAAGTCTTAAGTTTAAAACTTATTCTGCCTGTGGCATCACTCTAGATATGGCCTCTCTACCACTGCCCGTGCACAAAGCTCACTATGAGTGCTCTTTACTTAAATAAAGCTGAGACTGTCTGAGATAGAACATAGAACAGTACAGCACAGAACAGGCCCTTCGGCCCTCGATGTTGTGCCGAGCTTTGTCAGAATCCAAGATCAAGCTATCCCCCACTGTCATTCTGGTGATTAGATGACCCACACTGTGATGATCTTTGAACCAGAAGTGCTACAGTAAGGAAAATTTGTAATTTCTTGAAAAGGTTTGTAATTGGGTTTAAGAATATTTGAAAATGCTTTATAAGAGTTTGCATCAGTTGTAAAGAGATCAGTTGTAATTAATTGGATAATAAGTGTGGTGCTCTGGCCCCAGTGATGGGCGATCCTTCGTTGGCCATGAGGCAGCTGGAGCACAAGCATGGAACCCAGCGCTGAAGGTTGGCAGTTGGTGCCAGGCTGTTGTTAGGAGTAGACCTATATAGTTGTGCTGTTAATGCCCTCAGTGTATATAGTTGTTCTTGATCAATAAATCCTTTGACCAGTTACTGCTGCATTGAATAATTGCCACATTGAATCACTTGGAGTTATTATAATAAGAAATATTGGTCCATGTGACCTGGTGACCCTTGGACCGGAGGCAGTATGAACCATAAGAAATAGGAACAGGAGTAGACCATTCTGTACTTCGAGCCTGCTCTGCCATTGAATGTGGATCCCCAAATTTCTTTCTCTGTCAGTCTGGCCTCAATAAAAGTTGAGATGGATTCGCACGTAAAAATAAGTTATTTATTTAGCTTGCAAGCTTGATTCATTTCATAGAAATATAAGAGACATCCAGTTTCCTATATCCCAGAAAGCGAATGAACAAAGAAACAAAGGGATCTCTGCAAATCAATTCAAATGGTATCAAGTTTCACAGACTCGACGGACATAGGTCAGCCTATGTCCCTCCTGACCTGTTCGATCTATTCTGATTGGCTCACTTCCAATCCCTTTCTCTGGCCCCTATCAATGCAGCATCACTCTCATAGACACACCTCTTGCTGCTTTTTCCATGCGGTCTCAAACCCCTTTGTCCCTAACTGCCAGAATCAAAGTGGCTTATTTCTACATTACATTAACTAGTATCTCTAAAGTAACTATTTTATATCACATTCGTCATTCCCTCCTTTTATCATTCCATGATAACCGAACTATCCAATCCATAGCTACGGTTCCTCATCTAAAAAGATCTGTCGCTGCATTTCCAATTCCTGTCTTAGCCCCCCTTCATCTGCCTCACCCTCATGGATTTTAACAGTTACATTTTTTTTTCCGGTGATTGGGGCGGTGATCTGATCTAGTGCACCCCGCATTCTACCCATCACACATTTAAGGATGGCCAGGCCCACAAAGATGCAGCCGATAGCTACCACTAGATACATGGCCATATTTATCAACCAGTCCTTCCATCCTCCAAATCCCCAGTTACCCCAAGTCAGGATCCTGCATCCCGTCCAAGTGATCCCGTATGCGATCCATAAATTTAGTAATGTTAGCGGTCAAGTCCTGAACACCCATGATACACTTGCCCTGTACTATGGCGCATACCCCACCCTCACGGGCCAGAAGATAGTCAAGAGCATACCGGTTCTGCATTGCAAACAACCGTAGCTGAGACAACTCCTTGGTTATTGCCCCGAGGGCTCCCAAGGTTTACTACCCGGGTTTTCCTCAGTTTGGCCTTTAACTAACTTAAGTGTATCTCCCGGTAACCTACGTTCTAGCTGTACTTCCCTTCTCATACGCCCCGTCCTCTCTCTAGTCCCTTTCTCTTTCTCATGGTCTCTTCCTACACTCTTCTGACAGCCTGATTTTACCTTTATTGTACCACTCTTAACACATCCAAAATCAAATTTACATGTATTCCAAAAACAAGGCAATGTCCATATAATGTTCCCTTCCCATCGCCGGGACCGGTGCAGCTGCTTCATGACTCCTGCATTCTCCTTAACTTTGATGACCTTCCATGAGTCGATACCATGTCCTCGTATATGGGGGCAGCGAAGAACATCACCTTTGCATAGGTGATGTATCCTTGTAGATTGGTTGGGGCTACACAGATACATAATATTCCCCTTTTCCATGTCCATCGCCAATAACACGCCAAGCGAAGTGAGGCCAAATATCAGACAGACGATGCGTAGCCACTCCATCATGCTCCACACCTGTAAAATAGCACTGGAGAAGGGAGGCAGGTTAGTATCCGACCTTTTATAGTAGTGGAGATGGACTCAATTTACAGTGATGTAGGTGGAACCAAGCACTTCGCCCCTCCACTTTAACTGCTGTGGGGGTGGTAAGGAGAACTTGGAAGGGCCCGTCCCATCGCGGCTCCGACCCCTTCCTAGTCCAATTTTTGACCATGACATAACTATCGGGCTGGACTGAAAGTGAGCTAGGTACTGGGGCAATGGCTCGTGAGCCGCGCGGACTTGGCCATGGAGTTCCTTGAGCACTTGCGTAAGGGCTAGAACATAGGCGGTCATTTCTTCAGTCATCTGATGAAACTGAACCCGTCTGGGAACCTGCAGGCTCCAAGGAGTTCTAAGAGGCCTGCCATAAAGAATCTCGGCGGGAGAGAGCCGGGCTGGTCCCGCAGGTGTAACCCGCAGCTGGAAGAGGGCAACGGGGAGCAACTTAAGCCATGTCAGTTCCGTGTCTGCTCTTAATTTAGCCAATTTAGTTTTGAGGGTCTGATTGTGTCTCTCAACCAACCCGGCCGCCTGCGGTCTGTAATCACAGTGTAACTGCTGGCGTATGCCCAACTGGGAGCAAAACTCCTTGTTAATTTGTCCAATAAAATGAGGCCCATTATCAGAACTTAACTGAGCTGGTATACCGTACCGGGGAATGATTTCCCTCATCAAGACTTTAACCACAGGAGCAGCTTTACTATAGATAGTCGGATACGCCTCGACCCATCTGCTGAACACATCCACAATGACCAAAACATATTTGTAACATTGACACCTTTCCAACTCAATGTAATCTATTTGGAGCGTCTCAAAGGGACCACTGGGCAACGGGGTTTGCCCCTTCCCACAAGGGATACCTTTTCCGGTGTTATATTGCTGACAAATCAAACACCGATTACTGATACTTTGGGCCAACCCCTGCATTTTAGGGTGCCACCAAGTGTCCAGCAACAAATCACTAGTCCCTCGAGCCCCACAATGAGTTGCAAAGTGTACACATTCAATGACCCATAAAGCCAGCACATCAGACATACAAGTCTGATGTGCAGGCGTGGTCCATAAAGAGGAAATAGAATCATATGTACAACCTAACCGTTTCCACATTTGTTTATCACTCTCAGGAGCGTCCTCCTGTAACCTTATGACGTCTTGGATGGTTGGCATTGGCTTGTCAGAAGCAGACATATTCATAGTAGATCGTTTAGTCTGACTTAACATTTTAGGCACCATCACTTGCTGAATTTGTGCGGCTGTGCGCGCTGCACGATCTGCTCGTTCATTACCAACGTCAACTGGGGTTGTACCATTCGTGTGGGCAGCGCATTTAATGACGGAAATCTGCGCGGGCATAAGGAGGGCCTGCAGTAGGTCATTAACTAAACCCCGGTGGGATATTTGACCACACATAATCATGTCAGGTTGTTCTGACGAAATGTCACTCAAATCGCCCCTTATTGTGGTAGTTTCCTGAATCAAGGCTAAACAGTCGTGGCCAGGTGCGTCTTCATGGACAGGGGGACCACTAAGAAAACAGGCTGGATTGATAGTGGTACAGTATTTAAATGTCAGACGTGGATTGTTCAAAAGGTATATCTCATACCTATTCTGACGAGCTGCGGTAAGATGCTGACCATTCGCCCCATATCCCTGGCATGGTACTGGTCATGGACCTGACGTGTAATATGAGGGCTTACCGAAACTGACTGTGGCCATAAATGTGGTGATATTGTAACAAAATCGGCTGTACCTTCTTTTCCCGTGACTGTGGCTGTAACCTTGACTGGCCATTCGGTCTCAAGTAATGGCCGGTATTTGTCCTCCAACTCCCTGTTTCGTCCAGTTCTGTCATAGGCCAGGGTAACGTGATGCAGTGACTGTTCAACGTCTAACGTCCACCACTGGGGGGTGATAGAAATATAGCACTGTTGTCTCATCCTCCTCTTCGCTGATCCACCCACCCAAAGTCACTATATTGGGGCTCCTGCTGGTAAACTACCATTTCTGCCGCTTGTTGGGGTCGCAGATCATCCTTTTTCATTACATACTCAGTCTTAACCTTTGTAACTGAGCCTCCTTCTTGGCCTACACCCTCCTTCCAGTAAAATCTGACTGCCCTTGCCATCTGGGAAGGGTCGTTCTCTGTCCAATTCATGTTATTACATTTCACAGCAGTAACCACAGAAGGTGGTAGGCAATGCATTAACATAGCACAGTATTGAGGGGAATTCTGACCATTTTGATACAGCAAATCGTCTGACTGCCCCCGGTGGATTTCATTAAAATGCTCCAGAAATTCCTCTGGCTCTTCAATCTTCCTAGGTTTTAGGTCTAAGATAACAGAAAGATTTATGGGCCTTTGAAATGTGCTATTCAACGCATTCAAGATCTGTGTCCTTCTTTTCTCTATTTGCTCTCTTTTTTTTAAAACTTAAAAATGTTTGAAAATTCAAATTGAATTACTGCAACTTGCAAGCTTAGCTCTGATCTCAACTCAGAACTAAATTTACAATTTGCTTAACACAAACTTGTATAACATTTACAACTTAATTATTTCTTTATCTTAACAATTTTTCTTTTAACAAGTTTTTTTTTTTCTTTTACATACACATAAGTATTAGCAAAATCAACTATCATCTCCAGATTGACACTTTTTAAAATGGTGTCCATGATCTTCTTTAAGTTTCTATTAATCTCCAGATAAAATGAGATAAACCTTATTTCAAGTAAGTAAAACTTAAGATTCTGGCAATTTCAATCAATTGCTTTCGAAAATAATAACTTTTATCAAAGAGGTGGAGAAACCCACTGGTTACCTTTAATTAATTCAAAACGTAACTTTGCTGGTGTTCACTGACTCAAAGGAAAGGTATCCGATTACACTACGGCTGCTGCTGTTATCTCAAAGCCTGAGTGAGAAGCACTGTCTGTTTTCAACTCCGCCTGCTGCTGTTAACCCTTTGAGAGACTTCTGCTTCAACCAATATGCAGCATTCCTCACAATCTCAACTAGACCTCGGAACTTTACAGTCCAAGGAGACAATTTTAGCTTAATCAACTATATATTTAAAACACTCACACATAGAGTTGAACCATCTTCAGATTTAAAAACAGTTATACTGGACTGAACCTCCATCTATTGAAGTCCCATCAGCCCCTGAACCCATATAATAGACTGAACCTTCATTAATGAAGTCACATCAGCCTCTGAACCCATATAATAGACTGAACCTTCATTAATGAAGTCACATCAGCCTCTGAACCCATATAATAGACTGAACCTTCATTAATGAAGTCACATCAGCCTCTGAACCCTTATAATAGACTGAACCTTCATTACTAAAGTCCCATCAGCCCAAAACCCTAACCCAAGCCGAAACAACAATATGAAATCCCATCAATTAAAGTGCTAATCCCCAGACTGACCTGTGATTTCGTCGAGGCGGTCTTTCTGTGCCAACCGCGAGTGACCAGACTAATCAGACGATAAGAAGAGGGGAACAATCAATGCGTGGTCGTTTTCCAGTTCTACATTGAGGGCCCTTTGTTCCCCATCCTCCTGTTCATAATCAGTCTAATTCTGATTTCGCAGTTGGATCAGGATCGCCCTGAGAAATCCCGGTTTTCGGCACCAAATGTGGATCCCCAAATTTCTTTCTCTGTCAGTCTGGCCTCAATAAAAGTTGAGATGGATTCGCACGTAAAAAGAAGTTATTTATTTAGCTTGCAAGCTTGATTCATTTCATAGAAATATAAGAGACATCCAGTTTCCTATATCCCAGAAAGCGAATGAACAAAGAAACAAAGGGATCTCTGCAAATCAATTCAAATGGTATCAAGTTTCACATACTCGACGGACATAGGTCAGCCTATGTCCCTCCTGACCTGTTCGATCTATTCTGATTGGCTCACTTCCAATCCCTTTCTCTGGCCCCTATCAATGCAGCATCACTCTCATAGACACACCTCTTGCTGCTTTTTCCATGCGGTCTCAAACCCCTTTGTCCCTAACTGCCAGAATCAAAGTGGCTTATTTCTACATTACATTAACTAGTATCTCTAAAGTAACTATTTTATATCACATTCGTCATGAATAAGATCAAGGCTGAGCTTATATTCATTAAGTCTACTGTCCTGCCTTCTCTCCATAACCTTTAATTCCCCTATTGATTAAAAACCACAATCTCAGCCTTGAAAGTGTTCAAGGACTCGGCCTCCACAGCTTCCTGAGGTAACGAATTCCAAAGATTCACCAGAAAGGAAATGCTGGAAAATCTCAGCAGGCCTGGCAGCATCTGTAGGGAGAGAAAAGAGTTCAAAGAGTTTCAAGTCCAAATGACTCTTTGTCACAGCTTTGACAAAGGATCATCTGGACTCAAAATGTTATCTCTTTTCCCCGTGTCCAAAAGGGCCTCCGAACCTCTGGGAGACATCCACGAGTGCCATTCCATCAAGTATGCAGATTTGCCAAAAATGATGGGCGGGATATACATCGCAACGTCTCGCAAGATCGCTTTTGATCTCGCGAGGCATTGCGAGCTGGGTAGGTCTCGGTAGCCGGGTCTCCCGGCCTTTATCGGCACAGAGCACAGTGGTTAGCACCGTTGCTTCACAGCTCCAGGGTCCCAAGTTCGACTCTCGGCTTGGGTGACTGTGCAAAGTCTGCACCTTCTCCCCATGTCTGCGTGGATTTCCTCCGAGTGCGTTTCCTCCCACAGTCCAAAGATGTGCAGGTTAGGTGGAGTGGCCTTGCTAAATTGACTTGAGTGTACAAAAAGGTTAGGTGGGGTTACGGGGTTGCGGAGACAGGGTGGAGGGTGGGCTTAAGTGGGGGCTCTTTCCAAGGGCCGGTGTAGACTCGATGGGCTGAATGACCTCCTTCTGCACTGTAAATTCTGTGATTCTATGATTAGCGGCCATGCTGCGCAGTGGGGAGCTGTTTTCCGGATGCAGCGCTGCCGTTGGCTCACGCCCATAGGGTTACAGCACTGATCCCTGTGGCACACTGCTGGTTACTACCCTCAAACATGAGAAAGACCCCCTTCTCGCTACCCGCTGCTTCCTGTTCGTTAGCTAATCCTCAATCCATCCAGAATATTGCCTCCACCATCATTTTGCGTCATAGCCCTTTGTGAGGCGCCTTATCAAATGTCTTTTGAAAATCCAAATATACAACATCGACTGGTTCGCTTCGCTCTACTCCGGCTGACACTTCCTCAAATAACTCTAGTAAATTCATCAGACATGATTTCCCCTTCATGAAACCATGTTGACTCTGCTTGTCCAGATTATGACTTTCCAACTGCACTGCCATTTTCTCCTTAATAATCGATTCCAATATTTTTCCAATGACTGAAGTTAGACTAACTGGTCTGTAGTTTCCTACATTTTGGCTCCTTCCCTTTTTGGACAAGGTTACTGCATTGTTTCCAATCCTTTGTGGCACAGTTCCACAATCCAAGGTTTTTTGAAAAATAACGAACAATGCATCCACGATCTCTGTAGCTTCCACCTTTAAGATCCTTGGGTGCAAACCGTCAGGTTCAGGGGACCAATAAATGTAAGTAAAAATCCACATGGCCAGAGTTAGAACTGGCACAGGGTGGAATTTTACGGCCTCTCACATCGGCAGGATCCTTGGGAAAATGCGGTGGATATCGGCGGGTCAGAAAATCCTGTCCATGGAAACTGCTGCTAATAATAATAATCTTTATTGTCACAAGTAGGCTTACATTAACACTGCAATGAGGTTACTGTGAAAAGCCCCTAGTCTGCACATTCCAGCGCCTGTTCGGGTACATGGAGGGAGAATTCAGAATATCCAAATTACCTAACCGCACATCTTTAGGGACTTGTAGGAGGAAAACGGGGTACCCAGAGGAAACCCAAGCAGACACGGTGAAAATGTGCAGACTAGGCACAGAGTGACTCAAGCAGGAATCAAACCTGTGACGCTGGTGCTGTGAAGCAACAGTTCTAACCACTGTGCTACCGTGTCGTCCAGATGTTGTCTTCTCTTAGAGAAGTTAGTTCGTTAGCAGACACCAAAGGACTGTTCACTGATTTATATTTTTAACGAAGGACTGTTAACCAATTCATATTTATAACTCTGTACTTCTGTATGTATAAATTGATATAAATACTATTAGAAATAAACTGTGCAGTCTTACTTTAAATAGGTTTAGATCCTAGACACTCATTTAGGGAGTCTCAAATGTCAAGGATTCATAACCGACAGAGGTAGGGGGTTTAGTTATGAGCCACGCATCCGAATATCGCCCATTAGAACATAACTGAACTCCTGTTTAACTGTTTAACACACAGAAAGGTAAACTCTCTCGTGAAAGCTAGTCTTAACAGAGAAACAGATTTCCCTCTTTCGGTGGCTTAGCCTGATATAGGCTTGTAATATGGACCCTTCAGGTCCGGAATACCTAAACTGCTCACACCTGCATCATGAATCAGACGTCCAGCTAACTGACCCCCGTCCACTATATAATAATTCCTTAAATATTAGCTACTGCCTGTCTCCCGTAATACCATATAATATATGCGATAAAGAACAAAGGAGAGTGGAAGCAGAGGAGAGAAGAGAAGAGGTGCATTAACAAGCAGCTGGGTGCTTTTAATAGCACAGAAAGCTGAAGACAGGGTTAGAGCACAAATTGTGAATTGAACAATTCGAGTCACTGCATCAGTTTTGCCAGAGCCAACCAGATCATTTAACAAGGTTTATTAAAGGAATTGGATAAAGTAAGTCTCTAAGGAATCTGTGCCATCAACTTTGCCATAGACCTAGGTAATGATGACCATGAAATCGTTGACAATTGTCGTAAAAACCCATCTGGTTCACTAATGTCCTTTAGGGAAGGAAATCTGTCGTCTTTACCTGGTCTGGCCTACATGTGACTCCAGACCCACATCAATGTGGCTGGCTCTTAACTGCCCCCTCAAGGGCAATTAGGGATTGGCAATAAATGCTGGCACAGCCAGCAACGCCCACATCCCATGCACAAACAAATAGTCAGAATGAGTACGTGGCTTGAGAGATGGTGCAGGAGGGAGGGGTTCAGATTTTTGGGACATTGGAACCGGTTCTGGGGGCGGTGGGACAATTACAAATCGGGTGATCTACACCTGGGCAGGACTGGAACCAGCGTCTTAGGGGGTGCTTTTGCTAACACTGTTGGGGAGATTATAAACTAATGTGGCAGGGGGATTTGATCCAGATTAGAAAGTCAGAGGTCAGTAAAGAGGCAGCAACTAAAGCCAGTAAGGTACTAGATAATAAACTCAATGTGACTAAGGGGAAGAGTAGACAGGGAAGAGATGATGAACACAAAGGGACAGGTGGTCTGACGTGCATTTGTTTCAATGCGAGAAGTGTAGCAGGTAAGGCACATGAATTTAGGACTTAGATTAGTACCTGGGAATATGATGTTATTGGTATTACGGAGACTTGGTTGAGGGAATGGCAAGACTGGCAACTAAATATCCCAGGGTATAGATGCTTCAGGAGGGATAGAGAAGGAGGTAAAAGGGGTGGAGGAGCTGCATTACTGGTCAGAGATGATATCACAGCTATGATTAAGGAGGGCATGATGGAGGATTCGAGCACTGAGGAAATATGGGTAGAGCTAAGAAATAGGAAGGGTGCACTAACATTGTTGGGACTTTACTACAGGCCTCCCAAAAGTGAGCGTGAAGTAGAGGTACAAATATGTAGACAGATTATAGAAAAATGTAGGAGCAATAGGGTGGTCGTGATGGGAGATTTTAACTTCCCCAACATTGAATGGGACTCATGTAGTGTTGGAGGCGTAGATGGAGCAGAATTTGTAAGGAGCATCCAGGAGAGTTTTTTAGAGCAGTATGTAAACAGTCCAACTCGGGAAGTGGCCATACTGACCTGGTATTGGGGAATGATCCCGGCCAGGTGGCTAAATTTTCAGTTGGTGATTACTTTGGGAATAGCGATCACAATTCCGTAAGTTTTAGAATACTCGTGGACAAAGGCGAGAGTGGTCCTAAAGGAAGAGTGCTAAATTGGGGAAAGGCCAAGTATAACAAAATTCGGCAGGAGCTAGGGAATGTGGATTGGGAGCAGCTGTTTAAGGGTAAATCCACATTTGAAATGTGGGAGTCTTTTAAGGAAAGGTTGATTAGAGTGCAGGACAGACATGTCTCTGTGAAAATGAGGGGTAGAAATGGCAAGATTAGGGAACCATGGATGACGGGTGGAATTGTGAGACTCGCTAAGATGAAAAAGGAAGCATACATAAGATCTAGGCGACTTAAATCTGATGAAGCTTTGGAGGAATATCGGGAAAGTCGGACAAATCTCAAATGCGCAATAAAGAGGGCTAAAAGGGGTCATGAAATATCTTTGGCTAACAGGGTTAAGGAAAATCCCAAAGCCTTTTATTCGTATATAAGGAGCAAGAGGGTAACTAGAAAAAGGGTTGGCCCACTCAAAGACAAAAGAGGGAATTTATGCGTGGAGTCAGAGGAAATGGGTAGGATTCTTAATGAGTACTTTGCATCGGTATTCACCAAGGAGAGGGACATGACGGATGTTGAGGCTAAGGATGGATGTTTAAATACTCTAGGTCAAGTCGGCATAAGGAAGGGGGAAGTTTTGGGTATTCTAAAAGGCATTAAGGTGGACAAGTCCCCGGGTCTGGATGGGATCTATCCCAGGTTACTGAGAGAAGCGAGGGAAGAAATAGCTGGGGCCTTAACAGATATCTTTGCAGCATCCTTGAGCACGGGTGAGGTCCTGGAGGACTGGCAAATTGCTAATGTTGTGCCTTTGTTTAAGAAAGGTAGCAGGGATAATCCAGGGAATTATAGACCTGTGAGCTTGACGTCAGTGGTAGGCAAACTGTTGGAGAAGATACTGAGGGATAGGATCGATTCACATTTGGAAGAAAATAGACTTATCAGTGATAGGCAGCATGGTTTTGTGCAGGGAAGGTCATGTCTTACAAACCTAATAGAATTCTTTGAGGAAGTGACAACGTTAATTGATGAGGGAAGGGCTGTAGATGTCATATACATGGACTTCAGTAAGGTGTTTGATAAAGTTTCCCATGGCAGGTTGATGGAAAAAGTGAAGTCGTATGGGGTTCAGGGTGTACTAGCCAGATGGATAAAGAACTGGCTGGGCAACAGGAGACAGAGAGTAGTGGTGGAAGGGAGTGTCTCAAAATGGAGAAAGGTGACTAGTGGTGTTCCACAGGGATCCGTGCTCGGACCACTGTTGTTTATGATATACATAAATGATCTGGACGAAGGTACAGGTGGTCTGATTAGCAAGTTCGCAGATGATACTAAGATTGGTGGAGTTGCAGATAGGGAGGAGGACTGTCAGAGAATACAGCAAAATATAGATAGATTGGAGAGTTGGGCAGAGAAATGGCAGATGGAGTTCAATCCAGGCAAATGCGAGGTGATGCATTTTGGAAGATCTAATTCAATAGCGGACTATACGGTCAGTGGAAGAATCCTGGGGAAAATTGATGTACAGAGAGATCTGGGAGTTCGGGTCCATTGTACCCTGAAGGTGGCAACGCAGGTCAATAGAGTGGTCAAGAAGGCATACAGCATGCTTGCCTTCATCGGACGGGGTATTGAGTACAAGAGTCGGCAGGTCATGTTACAGTTGTATAGGACTTTGGTTAGGCCACATTTGGAATACTGCATGCAGTTCTAGTCGCCACATTACCAGAAGGATGTGGATGCTTTAGAAAGGGTGCAGAGGAGGTTCACCAGGATGTTGCCTGGTATGGAGGGTGCTACCTATGAAGAAAGGTTGAGTAGATTAGGATTGTTTTCGTTGGAAAGACGGAGGTTGAGGGGGGACCTTATTGAGGTCTACAAAATTATGAGAGGTATGGACAGGGTGGATAGCAACAAGCTTTTTCCAAGAGTGGGGGTGTCAATTACAAGGGATCACGATTTCAAGGTGAGAGGGGGAAAGTTTAAGGGAGATGTGCGTGAAAAAATTTTACGCAGAGGGTGGTGGGTGCCTGGAACGCTTTGCCAGCGGAGATGGTAGAGGCGGGCACAATAGCATCATTTAAGATGCATCTGGCCAGGTATATTAAGCACATGAAAAGAAAAGAAAAAGAAAATACATAATAGGGCAACACAAGGTCCATAATGTAAATACATAGACACCGGCATCGGATGAAACATACAGGTGTGTAGTATTAATCAGGTCAGTGCATAAGAGGGTCATTTAGGAATCTGGTAACAGCGGAGAAGAAGCTGTTTTTGAATCTGTTTGTGCGTGTTCTCAGACTTCTGTATCTCCTGCCCGATTGAAGAAGTTGGAAGAGTGAGTAAGCAGGGTGGGAGGGGCCTTTGATGTGGCTCATGGATCACATCAACTGAGCAAGGAAAGTGAGAGATCCTACATTCTAGAGGCTGAGTTTGAAAGGCTGTGAATTGCACGTGATGCCACATTTGTGCAGGGAGGAATACGATGACTTGTAATCTTGTGGGGTAATCTCTGCTATATCTGTTATTCCATGTGATTGATCATTTGCACTGATCATTTATGATCTGCCAGATGGTCATTCTGATTCATGTTAAAATGAAAGCTACAAACAAGTGGAAACTTGTTGGCAATTTCTTCATTCAGTAAATTATGATATTTTGGTTTCTAGTGCTCCTGCAGGAATCATAACAACTCTCCCAAAAAGCAAGGCAAACCACATTTTTAGGCTGAAAACTGTGAATTGAAAATTTTCATAACCTTGGCACTTTTTTGTGGAATCTCTCTGCAATGTAAATTGAATGAATTCCACACCACTCGAATGTCAAGACTTTTACCAAGCTGCTTTTTACTTTGAACTTTTATGTAAATATGGTGTTAAATTCTTCAGCAAATTATGGTCACACCATCTGCTATCAGTGAGAATTTCCTAAAGCAGTACCTGAGGGGTGACTCTTTTTAGCCAAGAGTTTGCATTCGGCAGTTTGTTTCTTGGCAGTTACAGTAGTTGGTCACTTTACCACAGGTGCACTATCACCACCGATGCAAAACAAATTGCTTATTGATGACTCATTAAAACATGCCTGTTGCTTAAAATTTAATTTGCATATATCTACAAAAGATTAGACCTGAGCTGAATTCCAAAAGCAAAGTGGAGCTATTTTTCTTATGAATGCACAGATCGTCAAACGTTGACAAATTTGGACCATTTCAAGTTTTGGTTGCTTATCCTGTTGTAGAATAAATGCTGAGAAACATGAATTGTTCCCCTTTACTGTGACTTTTTGCCTCTCTAATAGAGAAAATCCATTCTTTTCAGATCTTCAGCATTTGTTTTCTTTGTTTTTGTCTGCAATGGCATTTTAGAATGGCTGATTCTCCGTGAACTTTTGAAATGGGAACAATTTTGATGAAATCAATTCCAAGGTAAAAGATGTTTCTTGCTACATTCAGCTAACTTGCAAAAGGCAGGAATAATGTTCACACATTTCCCGGAAAAGCATTGGGAAATTGGCACAGACAATTTTGGCAATTTAAGTTAATTAAAATGTGTTTTGAAGTCTTAATGGGACTCTACTGGCAAGTTGAAAACTCTTCTGCCCCACGGCCCCCACCTGTGGGAGACATTGGAAAATAAGCCCTTTCATTTCTTAAAAGTGAAATGAATTAAAAGTGCCACTTTGATCTCATTTGGATTTATCTGTTGTTATGTCTTGAAAAGCGATATTTGCACGATAGCTTACTTATCAAGAGCACATCAGTCTCATGCTCATTTACATGGTAATGAAGTATTTGAACATATCAAATTTTTATCCAGAGAGCAATGTTTGGATTAAATAGTTCCAGTGTTCAACTTTTATTGAAAAATAAAACTTTTGCTGCAATGAATGATTTGAACTCTCAAGGGGGATTTCAATTCCACAAACTGGGCAGGTTTGGGTTGGGTGGGATGTAAACCTAAAGCCAACGCCACCTCCAATCCTGCACCAACTTCTATTTGAAGAGAAATGGTCAGGCGGGCACCCAATACTCAGGAGGTAGTTGCACATTTAATTAATTTCCTGAGGCCACATGCCTCTGATTTGTTCTTCATTTTAAGTTGATCTAAACGGAGGGAAGGAATGCTGCCTTTCCACCACTATTTCTGGACAAGAGTGCTTCATTCTGGCCCACCAAGCTAACCCACTTCCTTCCCCAAGATTGCAACTCATCCCACTGCAATCTTCACCCCTCACCCCGACAGTGGTATCCCACCCCCAAGCAATTGCCCCATTCAGCCACCACAAAACTCTCTACCCGACCTATCTCTAATATGCCACCATCACCTCGCCCTCAACCACATCCCTGAAACCATCGTGGTTTCTGCCCCCAACCTACTCCTAGGCTACGACCCCCGCTGCAGCATTCCCCACTCTACAAGTAGCCAAACCTGTCAATCAGGCTGGCCTCTGGACAGGCTCCCTTTTAAATACGATGCACATGCTATAGAATACAAATTACGCAGCATCCAAGAAAATACAGGCTTCTGGGGACCATGGGCTGAATTTTCAGATCCTTCTGAAGTGAGCAATGGAGGTGGGGAAGCAATGGAAATACCTGCAGTGTGTCAATTTCCAGTCTCTGATCCTGACACCGGCAATAATCACCATGGCAGGAGGGAGAGTGCGGCAGGAGTCTCGCCCTCTTCCCATTAAAGTCCAATTAAACTTGTGAAAAACCCATTTGCAGCTTGTCGGGGTCTGAAGGTCAAATTTCTAAAGCACTGGGAGCTTACCCAAGTCTTCAGAAGCTGACCAGTTGAAGGGAGGCAATTCCAAAGTGGGGAGCCAGTCATGGCCACCCCAGGGCTTCATCCTGGCCTCAGAAGGTCAGCGGCACAACGGGCAACTGGGCAGTTGGCCAGGAGGCGCCCTTAGGAACATAGGAATTAGGAGCAGAAGTAGGCAATTCAGCCCCTCAAGCCTGTTCTGCCATTCAATCAGATCATAACTGATCTCTTCCTGATCTCAACGCCATAATGTGGATAACCCGGCATTGGACTGGGGTGGGCTCTCACCTGATGAAGGAGCTGGACTCCGAAAGCTAGTGATTCCAAATAAACCTTTTGGACTTTAACCTGGTATTGTAAGACTTCTTACTGGTCTCAAAGCCACCTGCCTACCTGTTCCCATATCCCTTAACCCGTTTTTTAAATGAGAAATGTATCTATCTCCCTCTTGAAACCATTTGATGATTCATGCTCCATCGCATTATGGGGCAGCAAGTTCCACAAATTCACCACTCTCTGCGGGAAGTAGTGCCTCCTCATCTCGGTTTTAAATCTACCACCTCTCAACCTATATCTTGTTCTAGATTGGCCACAAGGGGGAACATTTGGTCTACATTTACTTTATCAATCCCTTTTAGTATTTTATGTACCTCGATCAGATCCCCTCATCCTTCTAAACTCCAGCGAGTATAAGCCCAAACTGAGTTTCTAATATGTACAGAACTCAAAAGCCTAATAAAAATATTGGGAAGACTCTGAGGTGCTCATGAAATTCAAAAACCATTTGAGAAAAACATTGTCATGTTAAGAGTTTATAAAACTGTCAAAATAATCAAGCTCACCATCACCTGAACAGCAGAACCCACAATGCTTTCTGAGTTGAATCCATTCATGGGTTTGAAGCTCAGCCAAGCATTCATAATGAGATTCCATAGTACAATTGTATGAACAAAACTTCCAGAGCTGAATACATTAAAACCTTTGAAGTCATCCAAGAACTCTATCATCTGGTCAAGCTTTGAAGCGGTGAATCAGGTGGCTGAGTTGAATTAAATGAAAAGATTAAAGCACAAGTGACAATTGACACAGTCAAATCTGAATTTCAATATTGTTCAATGTTTTATATTGTTCACTTTAGCCAGTGAATAATATATGCATCAGAAAACTTTTCTACCATCGCAATGCTGGTCAATTTAATCTTCACTTAAATTTTAAGAACATAGACCCATCACCAATCACTGTATTAAAGATATATACAACGTATCATACAGCAGATCATTCTGACATGTGAAGTTCGCAACATCTTTTGAACTCAGCTGTCAAAATGTTCCTGACTCCAGAACAGATATCGCCCATGGTTCATGACACCTTAGTGTTGGTGAAAACCATGGCGCCTTCAAATGCCTGCCCGACTTGATGGAAATTGGGGGGCGTCTGAAATACCCACCTCTGCAATGGTACCAGCAATGTCAGGATGCCCACAGGTAGGCTCGTTACACATGCCCTTACCCTGGGACTTTCAAAATAGCCACTGGCTGAACTGAAGGGCAGGAATCCTGGAATCTGGTTCCATCCACCACTTTAAAGCCCTCCTCACACACATTGGTTCCACACCAGGGAATATCTGGCCCTCTGAGAGCAGTCCTATCCATAGGGATTGAGAGAATAAGGAATTGTCTCTGGAATGAAAGTGCACGCTAACAGCAATCCATCGTTTCAATTTGGCTCCACTTTCAGATAAGTACTTTTATTTGTTTACTTTTCGGTACCAGCCAGGAGCAATCCCTTTAAGGAATGCTGACTTGTCTGTTCTACACCCAAGAAAACTGATCTCAGTATGCATGGTGCATGCTGTGATCAGTCACAATCAAGTTTGGATTAGGTGCAAACAAGCCCGAATTTGCTTCAGTTTCGGACATGTCCCACAACCAATTTGACATGTTGCTCTCTAGAATGCTACGTTAGAACTCATTGCAACCTTTTTATCCATAAAGCAAATGATTTATCTTGTGCACATTACATTATGGGCAGCACGGTAGCACAGTGGGTAGCACTGTTGCTTCACAGCTCCAGGGTCCCAGGTTCGATTCCCGGTTTGGGTCATTGGCTGTGTGGAATCTGTATGTTCTCCCTGTGTCTGTGTGGGTTTCCTCCGGGTACTCCGGTTTCCTCCCACAAGTCCTGAAAGACGTGCTGTTAGGTAATTTGGACACTCTTAATTGTCCCTCAGTGTACCCGAACAGGAATGTGGCGACTAGGGGATTCATTGCAGTTGCTCTAAGCCTACTTGTGACAATAAAGATTATTATTATTATACAAAGTGCAATATCATTTTGCGTATTATTACCTTGTATTTTTAGTAAACCTGATGGCCGTAGGGTTAGTCACTGAGCTTCTCTACCTCCTGTTACTACGGAAATCAACTCAGTTTAAATTAATAACAAAAGTGAAACAGCTCATAGATATGACTCCTTATCGTCTGACTCCCAGCTGGGTTTGCATGATGGTGGTGCTCCATTCTTCTTCAGGCCAAAGTTTGATTTCTTGCAGCATTGCTACTAATTAGCAACACGCAAGGATCTGTAGTTTAATCCCTCCGTTAGCAGCACTGTGCGCTTTCCACATCATGCTGTGATGCAGAGGGCAATGCAGACAGATGTCCTTTTATACAATGCAAAAATGTACTGCGAGTGTTATTTGAACCTCAAGGTGGGATTTTCTAAGTAATTATTTGTGCTTGAAAATGTTGTCCATCATATTCTAGTAATTGGAAATGACAAAATTACATCAATTGCATTCTCCTCAGTGGCTCAGAGACCCGGCATAGAATATGTCCGGCAGCACAGTTACTGGAGTATTAATCTAGGTGTATGATGACAATCTTCAGAGCTTCCAGCCTCCCAAAACCTGGGAAATGCTGCTATGACAACAGCTTTCATCCCAAGGATCATTGAATGTAAGAACTTTTTATCCAGAATTTAAAAAGAAACCCAATTATTTTTCACGGATGTGGTTTTTTGCCAGCTTTTTGTCTCTCCTTTTCTAAAGATGCCAGGCGACATCAGCCCTTTGATACCTCACTCCAGTAACCAATGAGCTGCTAAAGGGTTGTGATGAACGGTTACTGCCTTATCATCATGTAAGGTGATGTCCCCTTTAAGACCGGGCTTGGAACCCTGGGGACTCCGCCTCTGGCTCCGCCCATCTGGGAGCCATACATAAAGGCCTGCCTCATGGTCTGTGTAACAGTCAGCTCTCGTCTCTAGCTGTAGTATAGTTATTAGTCTAATAAAGCCTTCTTTACAGTTTAATCTCTAAGCGTCGTTATTGAGGGTACCTCAAGGGTATTCTATGGTAGGGAAGCATCAAGCCCAAACTGTGTTGACTTCTGACCCAACATTTACATGGCCACTTTCCAACTGGGTCACTTGAAAATTGATCAGAAGCTGAAACCCGTCCCTGGCTGATTTTTTTTGTTTCATCGCTAACCAAGGGTGCTCAATTATAAAATTGATTGAAATATAATCAAACCTACCAAGATAGCCCCTGTGAAGATCTAGTCCCTGTGCTAATTCTTGAAAGCCCATGACCACAGTAACAACAGAGAGCAAGAACAGGAGATGTGACAGTTTCTCCAGTATATTGGTGACTAGTGAAACAGATTTCCACATATCCTCTAACTGTTAGTTCCTTAACTGATAGCAGTAAAGCTTCTTTAGCTTGTAAGGTGTCAACCTTAAATGAGTGACAGCACTGAAGATCCTATATCAGCAAGGTGTTGGTTCAAGCCTCAACCAGAATAAATAATTTAGGCTGACACTTGGGTGCAATATTGAGGGAGTGTTTTATGGTTGGAGGTGTTGGTTTTTTGATGAAATGTTAAACTTAGACTTTCTGCCTGTTCAGGTGGCCATAAAAGATCCTGTGGTGCTGTGCAAAGTAGAAAATGGTGTTTTTCTGCTGTCTTGGCCAGAATCTATCCTTGAGCAAAAACCAGTAAAATGTTTTCTCTTCTTTTTGGGATGATGTTTTGGGACCATGCTGCTTGAAAATTGGCATAAAGATTAAGATAGGAACATAGGAATATAGGAATTTCAGGTTGATCTCTTCCTTGTCTCAAATCCACCTCCCTACCTGTTCCCCATATCCCTTTAACCCGTTTTTTAAATCAGAAATATATCTATCTCTTTCTTGAAACCATTTAATGACTCAGATTTCACCGGAGGTGTTTCTGGCAGGGGTTTGCTGATGTCATGTCAGAGGTATTACAAATGAGGGTAGTGCCAAGTCTAGAGGTGGCAATCTTTGGGTGTCAGAAGACCCGGGAGCCCAGGGGTCGAGAGAGGCCGACGTCTGTGTCTTTGCCTCCCTGGTGGCCCGGAGATGTATCTTACTAAGATGGAGGGAGTCGGAGCCCCAGAATTCGGGAGTGTGGGTTCGCGACATGGCGGGGTTTCTCAGACTCGAAAAAATAAAATTTGCCTTGAGGGGTTTGTTGCAGGGCTATGCTTGGAAATGGCAGCCGTTCATTGATTTCTTTGAGAAAAATTAAGCTGTCAGCAGGGAGGGGGGGGGGGGGGGGAGGCATGGGAGGTGGTGGGGGAAGGTGGCACAGCTTGTGTAAGTCATGTTGGCTAGGGTTTGTGCCCGGGGGGTGGGGGAGGGTTGCTGGGTATATTATTGTGGGTTTGTTTTTATTGAAACTTGACGTTTAAAATTGTTAAAATTATGAATGCCTCAATAAAATATTTTCTAAAAGAAAAATAATCCTTATTGTCACAAGTAGGCTTACATTAACACTGCAATGAAGTTACTGTCAAAAGCCACATTCCGGGCAGCATGGTGGCGCAGTGGATTAGCCCTGTTGCTTCACGGCACCGAGGTCCCAGGTTCGATCCCGGCTCTGGGTCACTGTCCGTGTGGAGTTTGCACATTCTCCCCGTGTCTGCGTGGGTTTCACCCCCACAACCCAAAAAATGTGCAAGGTAGGTGGATTGAACACGCTAAATTGCCCCTTAATTGGAAAACAAAATGAATTGGGTACACTAAATTTTTTTTTAAAGCCACATTCGGTGCCTGTTCGGTAAACCCACGCAGACTAAGGGAGAACATGCAGACTCCACACAGACAGTGACCCAAGCCGAAAATCGAACCTGGGACCCGGGTGCTGTGAAGCAAAAGTGCTAACCACTGTGCTACCGTGCGCCCACTATGGAACAAGTTGCTGCTTCAGACAATGAGTGCTGACCCACTGTCTAGCTTTAAAAAAGAGCTGAACAGATTCTTGGCTGGAGCATTGATCACTTCTTACAAGAGGAGTGCCAAATCATGAAGTCTTATCTGAGTAACAAACTGCACATCCCCATTTGGACAGGACCTCTTCCTCCACTTGTATGACTGCCACCAGAAACGTCGCAATCAGGAATGAAGCGACATTCAATTAGATAAAAAGGAAGCAGCCCTTTGGATTTCGGCAGCAGCGGTGCGCAGGGGCCTTCTTGGAGGTGAGTAGTGAGTTTAAAAACCTTACCTTTACAGGAGCAGCCCTTTGGATTTCGGCGGCAGCGGTGCGCAGGGGCCTTCTGGGAGGTGAGTAGTTAGTTTAAAAGCTCTTACCTTTACAGGAGCAGCCCTTTGGATTTCGGCAGCAGCGGTGCGCAGGGGCCTTCTTGGAGGTGAGTAGTGAGTTTAAAAACCTTACCTTTACAGGAGCAGCCCTTTGGATTTCGGCGGCAGCGGTGCGCAGGGGCCTTCTGGGAGGTGAGTAGTTAGTTTAAAAGCTCTTACCTTTACAGGAGAAGCCCTTTGGATTTCGGCAGCAGCGGTGCGCAGGGGCCTTCTTGGAGGTGAGTAGTGAGTTTAAAAACCTTACCTTTACAGGAGCAGCCCTTTGGATTTCGGCGGGAACCGGAAGTTCGACCTCTGGCAAGTCCCCCCCCCCCCCCCCCCCCCCAATAAATTCTGGTGGAGAGGAAACCCGAGACACTACACGTGTAGTGTCTCCCACCCACCCTCCTCCTCTAACCTAATAATAAGACCCATTGGTGTAAGGTAAGTGCCATATTATATTATATATTATTAGCATTGTGCAGGCCAAGGATTGGGGGTGGAGGAGCAGTCTCTGTCAGCGAGAGAACCTGAGAACATCTCAGAAGGTAAGCAAGTGATTTTTACTTTTATACCTTTTTTTCAAATTGTGTGTGTCGGGGGGAAACTGAAGTGACATCACAGAAAAGCTGTGACCTGAGTGGCTGGTTGGGATTCTAACCTAAATTTTTTTTGAGTATTTGGGAACTAATTAAACATAATAACTTAATTATAATTTAGAGGATATCTAAGCCAGAGATCGGAGGATATTATAGTTAGCTATCGCATTTCTAAATCTAGTGCTAGGAAACAGATAGTTGACAGTAACTTTGTAATTTAAAAAAAAAAAGTATTTATAAAAAAAAAAGACAAATTTTAATTTTAATTAATTGACGCAATGTCAGTTAGAGGGGTGCTGTGCTCTGACTGTGAGATGTGGCAGGTCCGGGAGGCTTCCAGCGTCCCGGATGGCTTCATCTGCAGAAAGTGCACCCAACTGCAGCTCCTCACAGACCGCATGGTTCGGTTGGAGCAGCAATTGGATGCACTTAGGAGCATGCAGGTGGCGGAAAGCGTCATAGATCGCAGTTATGTAAGTGTGGTCACACCCAGGGTGCAGGCAGAGAAATGGGTGACCACCAGAAAGGGCAGGCAGTCAGTGCAGGAATCCCCTGTGGTTGTCCCCCTCTCGAACAGATATACCCCTTTGGATACTGTCGGGGGGGATAGCCTATCAGGGGAAAACAGCAGCAGCCAGAGCAGTGGCACCACGGCTGGCTCTGATGTTCAGAAGGGAGGGTCAAAGCGCAGAAGAGTAATAGTTATAGGGGACTCTATAGTCAGGGGAACAGATAGGCGCTTCTGTGGACGTGAAAGAGACTCCAGGATGGTATGTTGCCTCCCTGGTGCCAGGGTCCAGGATGTCTCCGAACGGGTAGAGGGAATCCTGAAGGGGGAGGGCAAACAGGTAGAGGTCGTTGTACATATTGGTACTAACGACATAGGCAGGAAGGGGCATGAGGTCCTGCAGCAGGAGTTCAGGGAGCTAGGCAGAAAGTTAAAAGACAGGACTTCGAGGGTTGTAATCTCGGGATTACTCCCTGTGCCACGTGCCAGTGAGGCTAGAAATAGGAAGATAGAGCAGACAAACACGTGGCTAAACAGCTGGTGTAGGAGGGAGGGTTTCTGTTATCTGGACCACTGGGAGCTCTTCCGGGGCAGGTGTGACCTGTATAAGATGGACGGGTTGCATCTAAACCGGAGAGGCATAAATATCCTGGCCGCGAGATTTGCTAGTGTCACACGGGAGGGTTTAAACTAGTATGGCAGGGGGGTGGGCACGGGAGCAATAGGTCAGAAGGTGAGAGCGTTGAGGGAGAACTAGGGAATAGGGACAGTGTGGCTCTGAGGCAGAGCAGACGGGGAGAAGTTGCTGAACACAGCGGGTCTGGTGGCCTGAAGTGCATATGTTTTAATGCAAGGAGCATTACGGGTAAGGCAGATGAACTTAGAGCTTGGATTACTACTTGGAACTATGATGTTGTTGCCATTACAGAGACCTGGTTGAGGGAAGGGCAGGATTGGCAGCTAAACGTTCCAGGATTTAGATGTTTCAGGCGGGATAGAGGGGGATGTAAAAGGGGAGGCGGAGTTGCGCTACTTGTTAAGGAGAGTATCACAGCTATACAGCGAGAGGACACCTCAGAGGGCAGTGAGGCTATATGGGTAGAGATCAGGAATAAGAAGGGTGCAGTCACAATGTTGGGGGTATACTACAGGCCTCCCAACAGCCAGCGGGAGATAGAGGAGCAGATAGGTAGACAGATTTTGGAAAAGAGTAAAAACAACAGGGTTGTGGTGATGGGAGACTTCAACTTCCCCAATATTGACTGGGACTCACTTAGTGCCAGGGGCTTAGACGGTGCAGAGTTTGTAAGGAGCATCCAGGAGGGCTTCGTAAAACAATATGTAAACAGTCCAACTAGGGAAGAGGCGGTACTGGACCTGGTATTGGGGAATGAGCCCGGCCAGGTGGTAGATGTTTCAGTAGGGGAGCATTTCGGTAACAGTGACCACAATTCAGTAAGTTTTAAAGTACTGGTGGACAAGGATAAGAGTGGTCCGAGGATGAATGTGCTAAATTGGGGGAAGGCTAATTATAACAATATTAGGCGGGAACTGAAGAACATAGATTGGGGGCGGATGTTTGAGGGCAAATCAACATCTGACATGTGGGAGGCTTTCAAGTGTCAGTTGATAGGAATACAGGACAGGCATGTTCCTGTGAGGAAGAAAGATAAATACGGCAATTTTCGGGAACCTTGGATGACGAATGATATTGTAGGCCTCGTCAAAAAGAAAAAGGAGGCATTTGTCAGGGCTAAAAGGCTGGGAACAGACGAAGCCTGTGTGGCATATAAGGAAAGTAGGAAGGAACTTAAGCAGGGAGTCAGGAGGGCTAGAAGGGGTCATGAAAAGTCATTGGCAAATAGGGTTAAGGAAAATCCCAAGGCTTTTTACACTTACATAAAAAGCAAGAGGGTAGCCAGGGAAAGGGTTGGCCCACTGAAGGATAGGCAAGGGAATCTATGTGTGGAGCCAGAGGAAATGGGCGAGGTACTAAATGAATACTTTGCATCAGTATTCACCAAAGAGAAGGAATTGGTAGATGTTGAGTCTGGAGAAGGGGGTGTAGATAGCCTGGGTCACATTGTGATCCAAAAAGACGAGGTGTTGGGTGTCTTAAAAAATATTAAGGTAGATAAGTCCCCAGGGCCGGATGGGATCTACCCCAGAATACTGAAGGAGGCTGGAGAGGAAATTGCTGAGGCCTTGACAGAAATCTTTGGATCCTCGCTGTCTTCAGGGGATGTCCCGGAGGACTGGAGAATAGCCAATGTTGTTCCTCTGTTTAAGAAGGGTGGCAGGGATAATCCCGGGAACTACAGGCCGGTGAGCCTTACTTCAGTGGTAGGGAAATTACTGGAGAGAATTCTTCGAGACAGGATCTACTCCCATTTGGAAGCAAATGGACGTATTAGTGAGAGGCAGCACGGTTTTGTGAAGGGGAGGTCGTGTCTCACTAACTTGATAGAGTTTTTCGAGGAGGTCACTAAGATGATTGATGCAGGTAGGGCAGTAGATGTTGTCTATATGGACTTCAGTAAGGCCTTTGACAAGGTCCCTCATGGTAGACTAGTACAAAAGGTGAAGTCACACGGGATCAGGGGTGAACTGGCAAGGTGGATACAGAACTGGCTAGGCCATAGAAGGCAGAGGGTAGCAATGGAGGGATGCTTTTCTAATTGGAGGGCTGTGACCAGTGGTGTTCCACAGGGATCAGTGCTGGGACCTTTGCTCTTTGTAGTATATATAAATGATTTGGAGGAAAATGTAACTGGTCTGATTAGTAAGTTTGCAGACGACACAAAGGTTGGTGGAATTGCGGATAGCGATGAGGACTGTCTGAGGATACAGCAGGATTTAGATTGTCTGGAGACTTGGGCGGAGAGATGGTAGATGGAGTTTAACCTGGACAAATGTGAGGTAATGCATTTTGGAAGGGCTAATGCAGGTAGGGAATATACAGTGAATGGTAGAACCCTCAAGAGTATTGAAAGTCAAAGAGATCTAGGAGTACAGGTCCACAGATCACTGAAAGGGGCTACACAGGTGGAGAAGGTAGTCAAGAAGGCATACGGCATGCTTGCCTTCATTGGCCGGGGCATTGAGTATAAGAATTGGCAAGTCATGTTGCAGCTGTATAGAACCTTAGTTAGGCCACACTTGGAGTATAGTGTTCAATTCTGGTCGCCACACTACCAGAAGGATGTGGAGGCTTTAGAGAGGGTGCAGAAGAGATTTACCAGAATGTTGCCTGGTATGGAGGGCATAAGCTATGAGGAGCGATTGAATAAACTCGGTTTGTTCTCACTGGAACGAAGGAGGTTGAGGGGCGACCTGATAGAGGTATACAAAATTATGAGGGGCATAGACAGAGTGGATAGTCAGAGGCTTTTCCCCAGGGTAGAGGGGTCAATTACTAGGGGGCATAGGTTTAAGGTGAGAGGGGCAAAGTTTAGAGTAGATGTACGAGGCAAGTTTTTTACGCAGAGGGTAGTGGGTGCCTGGAACTCACTACCGGAGGAGGTAGTGGAGGCAGGGACGATAGGGACATTTAAGGGGCATCTTGACAAATATATGAATAGGATGGGAATAGAAGGATACGGACCCAGGAAGTGTAGAAGATTGTAGTTTAGTCGGGCAGTATGGTCGGCACGGGCTTGGAGGGCCGAAGGGCCTGTTCCTGTGCTGTACATTTCTTTGTTCTTTGTTCTTTGAAAGGTCTCATAAGACATGGTATCAAATTATGTACAGCGTCAGTATAAAAATCCATTGGCTGGATTTCAAGATTTTCTGCAAAGCAATAATGAGGGGCTGGTTTAGCACAGTGGGCTAAACAGCTGGCTTGTAATGCAGAACAATGCCAGCAGCACAGGTTAAATTCCCGTACCGGTCTCCCCGAGCAGGTGCCGGAATGTGGTGACTAGGGGCTTTTCACAGTAACTTCATTGAAGCCTACTTGTGACAATAAGCTATTGTTATAATGTACACTGATAATCTGGAAGAAAGCTGTACATCAAGATCCAGCGATCATCATAGCGTGGACTTGCCCTTTTCCCAAGGCAGTTTGAATCTGGTACCAAGAAGCTCCAGGTTTCCAGCAACAGTGATGTCATCAGGCAAGGTAAGCAATTAATCAAATTGAAGTATTCTCACGATCAGCAAACCAGGAAGTAAAAACTTCTGAATCCCCTCACCTTTAATTCTGAATGTTATAGGCAGTGAAATAAACAAATAGAATTTTTGGAGACCTTAAAATACAATAAACAACATTATAAAATGTTATTTAAAGGTATGTGTAATTTCTTATCAAAATGGAGAAATTTTACCTTCAATGAATGTGAAATTATTCTTTCAGGGCCAGTGAGGGTATTTATTAATAAGTAGGAACATAGAAACAGAAGCAGGTATTCAGAACCTCGAGTATGGGCAGCACGGTGGCGCAGTGGGTTAGCCCTGCAGCCTCATGGTGCAGAGGTCCCAGGTTCGATCCCGGCTCTGGGTCACTGTCTGTGTGGAGTTTGCACATTCTCTCCGTGATTGCGTGGGTTTTGCCCCCACAACCCAAAGATGTGCAGGCTAGGTGGATTGGCCATGCTAAACTGCCCCTTAATTGGAAAAAATTAATTGGGTACTCTAAATTTATATTTAAAAAAAGAACCTCGAGTATGTTCAGCCATTCAACCAAATCAATAGCTAATCTACGACTTAACTCCTTTCTCACCTTTGCCCCATGCCCCTTAACACGTTTGGTGAACAAAAATATATATTTTGTAGACCACAAAGGAGCCGACACCGAGCTGTTAAAAGAAAATAAAGATTTATTATGATAACTATTATTTACACAGCACAAAAGATCCAGCCGGGTCTCTCCCGTCGGTACCCAAACTGGCCGATTTTATAAGGAAAATAACAATGCATGCTTTAGGATTCCCTGCCCTCTTTAAGAATAATAATCTTTATTATTGTCACAAGTAGGCTTACCACTGCAATGAAAATCCCCTAGTCACCACACTTCGGCGCCTGTTCGGGTACACAGAAGGAGAATTCAGAATGTCCTATCCGCCTAACAAGCACGTCTTTCGGGACTTGCGGGAGATCCCGCTCTCAGTCTCCCAAACAGAGAATCCAGAAGGGAAAGTAAGCTTTTCACTATATACAACGTCATATTTCAAATTATGAACGCAGTACACCTTCTGATAATGCCATCGCAAAATGTAGGGCAGGTGAATATGTGGAATGGGCACCTGGGCCTTTAACAGCACAACAGGGGCACAAATTCCTCTGAGGTTCCAGAACTTAGAGAAATACCCCTCCGCCCAAAGTGGGAGAATCAGAGGCCCACTTCAGGCTGAAGAAAATTATTCCTAAACGCAACCCATAAAGCCTCATTCGTTAACCCGTTTTGTGTATCATCCCTTCTCACAACTATAATTGATTCTTTTTTTATATAAATTTAGAGTACCCAATTAATTTTTTCCAATTAAGGAGCAATCCACCAACCCTGCACATCTTTGGGATGTGGGGGCGAAACCCATGCAAGCACGGAGAGAATGTGCAAACTCCACACGGACAGTGACAGTGCAGGATCGAACCTGGGACCTTGGCATCATGAGACAGCAGTGCTAACCACTGTGCCACCGTGCTGCCCTAACTATAATTGATTCTTAACTAATAATGCTACCCTCTTTTGTCGCCCATTCTATCCTGACTGAAAATTCTACATTCAGAGATGTTGAGCTGCACATTTTGCCCTTCTTTAGTCAGGTTTCCGTTATAGCAACAACATCTGTCTATCTGGTCCGTAGTTCTTCTGCCTTGCTTGTAATACTACTTGCATTGAAGCTTAAACTTTTTAACTCTTGTCTATTTTGTCTTTCTGAGTCACTGACTACATCACTAACCAATGTTCTACCTCCTGTTTCCTGATCTGAATCTGACCCATCTACCCTTGGGTTCCCATCCCCCTACCATACTAATCTAAAACCTCCCCAACAGAGCTAGTAAAAGCCCCCGCAAGATTATTGGTCCCAGCTCGGCCCGGGTGTGATCCGTCCGGCTTGTACAGGTCCCATCTTCCCCAGAACCTGTCCCAATGCCACAAGAATCAAAAATCCCTCTCTGGCACACCATTTCTCCAGCCACACATTCATCTTGCTATTCCTGCTCTTGGTAGTGCGTAGCACTGGAGTAATCCTGAGATTACAAGATTTGAGTATCTGCATTTTAATTTATCTCCTAACTTCTTTTTGTCAGCATGCAGATCCTCATCCCATTGCTTACCTATGTTGTTGGTATCTATGTATACCACAACCACTGTCTGTTCACCTTCCCTCTCCAGAATGCCCTGCAGCCATTACATGACATGCCTGACCCTAGCACCAGGGAGGCAAAATATCATCCTGGGTTCATGTCTGCGGCAACAGAAGTTCCAGTCTGCACCCTTTACTATTGAATTCCCTGGGCAGCACAGTGGCGCAGTGGGTTAGCATTGCTGCCTCACGGCGCCGAGGTCCCAGGTTCGATCCCAGCTCTGGGTCGCTGTCCGTGTGGAGCTTGCACATTCTCCCTGTGTTTGCGTGGGTTTCACCCCCACAACCCAAAAGATGTACAGGGTAGGCGGATTGGCCACACTAAATTGCCCCTTAATTGGAAAAAATGAATTGGGTACTCTAAATTTATTTTTAAAAACTATTGAATTCCCTATCACTTTAGCCCTGTCACTCTTTTTCCTCCCCTGCCGTGCAGCAGAGCGACTTGTGGTACCGTGAACTTGGTTGTTGCTGCTTTCCCCTGATAGGCTATCCCCGTCAACAGAACCCAAAGCAGTATATCTATTTGAAAGGGGTATGACCACAGGGGACTCCTGCATTTCCTTCCTAAGCCTTTTACTTTGTCTGATGGTTACCCATTCCCTATCTGCCTTTGCAATCCTCACCTGCGATGTGACCACCTTGCTAAACATGCTATCCATGACATTCTCAGCATTCTGGATGCTCCACAATGAGTCAACCTGCAGCTCCTACTCCAAAATGTGGTTAGTCAGAAGCCGCAGCTGGACACACTTCCTGTACACGTGGTGATTAGGGACACTGTAAGTGACCCTTATTTCCCACATTGTGCAGGAGGAACATATCATGGGTCTGAGGTCTCCTGCCATGACTTCTCTCTAGATTAAGATAGTCACAACCTTTCAGATAATTTAATTAAGCAACGACCTTTCTTCATTTCAAAACACTCCCGTTATAATCAAAAGTCACCTTGCTCCCTCCTCACTGAACTCCCTCAGTCACCAACTTAAGCACTCAACTGCAGCCCAACACTCCAGTTCAAGGCAGCACTGTAAGATGGCCTGATTTTATACTGTCTGAATCTAGCCTCTGAAAACCTGATAAGCCAGTTATCTAATTGACTAGTTGCAGCTACAAGCAAAGCCTGTATGAGCCCTGTTTTAAAGCTGGCTGTAAACTCACATTCTCCAACCCAAATAGCAACTTTTAGTTAATTACTAAATTAGACAAAGACTAGACTTTAGATAGAAATCAACTCTTAAATTATCTCAGTCACCAAATTCCAACTTAAGCACTCTACTGCAGCCCAAAGTAGCATTCCAGTACCTATGGGCGCCTTCTCTGTGAGGTCATTAATTAATCCTGTCTCATTGCACATGACCACATCTCTAGTCTGCTCTCTGGTTGGTTCTAGAATGTGCTACTCCAAGAAAATGTCCTGAAAATACTCTATAAACTCACCATGCAGACTACTTTGTCAATCTGATTCATCCAATCTACATGTAAATTGGAAACACCAATAATTATCACCGTACCTGCTCCCAAGCTCCTGTTCTTTCTTCCTGCTGTGACCTGCTGGGTTTTTCCAGCGTTTTTTTGTTTTAATATTTGCGTATTCTTCAATAGTTAAGTGTTTATTTCTATAAACAGATGAACGACCAAACTA
This sequence comes from Scyliorhinus torazame, assembly GCF_047496885.1. NCBI lineage: Eukaryota > Metazoa > Chordata > Chondrichthyes > Carcharhiniformes > Scyliorhinidae > Scyliorhinus > Scyliorhinus torazame. The sequence goes on along the minus strand of NC_092708.1, from coordinate 65,097,775 downwards.
AAATAGAACTGCCTCTGTGTTATGTTCCTTGTCTATTGAAACCTGCAGGGAAACCAAGAAAAGAGCTCCAGTGAATAATTCAGGCAAAATAGTCTTTAGCCAGATGTACACAACAATTGAATAAGCAAGCCACCTGGCATAAACAAAAATTTGGAAATGTCTAGTCTTCATGAATGGCATCAGCAATTCAACCCAGATGTTAATGAGAATTTTAATGGAATGAAATTTGAGCACATTCACATGATAAAGTAAAAATAACTCAACAATGCAGTAAATCTTTTCTCCATGCTTCACATCACTGGCTTTTTGATTATGTTCGAAGTGAAAACCATTGTAAGAGTGAGTGAATATAATGTACCAGTCATCAGAAGTCATTGTAAAGAAATGTAAAGCATTCGGATAATTTTTAACTAACTAGATACATTAGTTGAGGTTATTTTCCCCAGTGGGGCTAAATTGGACGATGTAGAACCTGTTTTCAGGCTATACCTGAGCAGCTATGGGGTGGACCTTTGCCAAAAGTGGTGCAAGTCTGATTGAGGGGGGTGGTCTTTGGCTGGCTGGCACATTCAGGGGAGGGCAGAATTTTCCCAATCATATTGCCAGGAGGAAACAACTAAAAGCTGACAGCTGAGGGAGGTAGCAGAATAAGGCAGCAGATGAAGGCTGACACAGTCATAGAATCATGGAGTCATAGATGTTTACAGCATGGAAACAGGCCTTATGGCTCAGCTTGTCCATGCCTCCCAGTTTCTATTACTAAGCTAGTCCCACTTGCCCGCATTTAACCCATATCCCTCTATACCCACCCTGCCCATGTAAATGTCGAACTGTTTTTAAAAGGAAAAAATTGTACCCGCCTCTACCACTGCCTCTGTTAGCCCGTTCCAAATGCTCACCATCCTCTGTGTGAAAAAATCTCCCCTCTGGTCTCTTTTGTATCTCTCCCCTCTCACCTTAAACCTGTGCCCTCTAGTTCTAGACTCCTCTACCTTTGGGAAAAGATGTTGACTATCTATCCTCCAATAGAACATAGAGCATACAGTGCAGAAGGAGGCCATTTGGCCCATCGAGACTGCACCGACCCACTTAAGCCCTCACTTCCACCCTATCTCCCTAACCTAATAGCCCCTCCTAACCTTTTTTTTTGGTCACTAAGTGTGGTAAAGCACTGTTGCACCTGTATTAGGTGATGGACGGTAGGACCTGTACTGCAGGTTCGCCGGTAGTCCCTGCCTGTATAAATATGCGTGTCCTCCAGCCAGCAGCCATTTCGCCAGCTGCTGTGGGCGGCCACACATCTGATAGCAATAAAGCCTCAGTTGGATTCAACTATCATCTTTGTCCAATTGACCGTGCCTCAATTTATTGCTATCAGTTTCTAAGGATGGACCTCCGTATCAAACCGGATCGCCTGCAGCTGGATCCTCACTCAAGCGACGCCAGAAAGGACTTCCAGCACTGGCTAGATTGCTTCGAAGCGTATATCAACGCGGCACCAATCCCTGTTCCGGAGGCTCAAAACATTCAGATTTTATATTCCAGGTTGAGCTCCAAAGTCTTTCTGTTAATCCAGGACGCGCCAAACTACACCAAAGCCATGACTCGACTCAAGGACAACTACGCACAGAAAACAAACACGCTCTTCGCCAGGCACGCACTCGCCACTCGCTCTCAACTCCCTGGTGAGTCCATGGAAGACTTCTGGCGGGCCCTAATCCCACTAGTCCAGGACGGTGACGGTCAGGCTGTTACGGCCACGGAACACTCACACCTCCTTATGCGGGACGCTTTTTTGACTGGAATTGGGTCAGATCTTATACGCCAGGGAATCCTCGCAGAGACTAAAACGCTAGCGCTCTCCCTGAGGGTCGCCCTGCGCAACATCCAGTCCTACACCCCCAGCCGCGCGACCCACCCCTCCTACATTTCGTGGACCCCACAGACAGCCGCCCCAGCGGGGGCGCTGCCCACCCAATACGCCTGCGCTGCACGCCAGCCTGCGAACCCCGGGGGCCCCCGATGCTATTTTTGCGGCCAACAGAAGCACCCCCACCAACGATGCCCGGCCTGCGCTGCCCTTTGTAAAGCCTGCGGGAAGAAGGGCCACTTCGCCGCGGTATGCCAGGCCCGCACAGTAGCCGCTATCGCCCCCACCCCCCTCGATCACGGACATTGGGCGCCGCCTTCCCCCCCTCAGACCACGTGCGGCCAGTGGGCGCCGCCATCTTCCACTCCGCGCAACACGTGCGTTCCATGGGCGCCGCCATCTTGTTCCACCCCGCAACATGCGTTCCATGTGCGTCGCCATTTTGTAACCCTCAAGATCTTCGGGCGCCGCCATCTTATCTACCCCTCAGCACATGGACACCACCAGCATTCCAGGACCTGGGCTCAACAGCCGCCCCATTACCCGACGACCAACCAAGACTCGTCTCCATGTCAATCGACCAGTCTCATCCGCATAACCTGACCAACGCATCCACCAGCGTGAAAGTCGACGGACATGTAACCTCCTGCCTGCTGGTCTCCGGGAGCACCGAAACCTTCATACACCTGAATACGGTAAGGCACTGCTCCCTCACGATACACCCCATCAACCAAAAAATCTCCCTGGCCTCCGGATCCCATTGCGTAGCGATCCGGGGGTACTGTACGGTCACGCTCACGGTCCAGGGCGTAGAATTCAGCGGCTTCCGCCTCCATGTCCTCCCTAACCTCTGCGCTGCACTATTCCTCGGCCTGGACTTCCAGTGCAACCTCCAGAGCCTAACTCTGAAATTTGGCAGGCCCTTACCACCCCTTACTTTGTGAGGCTTCGCAACCCTTAAGGTCCTTCCCTCTTTGCCAATCTAACTCCAGATTGCAAACCCGTCGCCACCAGGAGCAAACGGTACAGCACCCAGGACAAGACCTTCATCAGGTCCGAAGTCCAGCGGCTGCTTCGGGAAGGCATCATCGAGGCCAGCAACAGCCCCGGGAAAGCTCAAGTGGTAGTAGTTAAAACTGGGGAGAAACACCGAATGGTCGTGGACTACAGCCAGACCATCAACCGGTACACGCAGCTCGACACGTACCCCCTCCCACACATATCTGGCCAATCCCGACCGCATGCGCCCCCTCATGGAGCTCCCCCTCCCCCACTGCCCCAAGGCCATCAAAAGCTGCCTGAGGTTCTTTTCGTACTACGCTCAGTGGGTCCCAAACTATGCAGACAAGGCCCGCCCACTCATACAGTCCACCCAGTTTCCCCTGATGGCCGAGGCCCAACAGGCCTTCGCCCAGATCAGAGCTGATATTGCCAAGGCCACAATGCACGCTGTAGATGAGACACTGCCCTTCCAAGTAGAAAGCGACGCATCGGACGTCGCCCTTGCCGCTGCCCTCAATCAGGCAGGCAGGCCCGTGGCATTCTTTTCCCGCACCCTTCATGCCTCAGAAATTCGGCACTCATCCGTTGAAAAGGAGGCCCAAGCTATCGTTAAAGCTGTGCGGCATTGGAGGCATTACCTGGCCGGCAGGAGATTCACTCTCCTCACTGACCAACGGTCAGTAGCCTTCATGTTCAACAACACACAGCGGGGCAAGATCAAAAATGATAAAATCTTGTGGTGGAGAATCAAGCTCTCCACCTATAATTACAAGATTATGTATCGCCCAAGCAAACTCAACGAACCTCCAGACGCCCTATCACGAGGTACATGTGCCAGCGCACAGGTAGACCGACTCCGGGCCCTGCACGACAGCCTTTGTCACCCAGGAGTCACACGGTTGTACCACTTCATTAAGGCATGAAATCTGCTCTACTCCGTCGAGGAAGTAAGGACAATCACCAGGGACTGCAGGTCTGTGCGGAGTGCAAGCCGCACTTCTACCGGCCGGACTGCGCGCGCCTGGTGAAGGCCTCCCGCCCCTTTGAACGCCTCAGCGTGGACTTCAAAGGCCCCCTTCCCTCCACTGACCATCACACATATTTTCTCAGTGTGATCGACGAATACTCCAGATTCCCCTTGCCATCCCATGCCCCGACATGATGTCTGCCACCGTCATTAAAGCTCTCAACACAATCTTCACTTCGGTTTCCCCTCATTCATCCAAAGTGACAGGGGATCCTCATTCATGAGTGATGAGCTGCGTCCATTCCTGCTCAGCAGGGGTATCGCCTCCAGCAGAACGACAAGCTATAACCCCCGGGGAAACGGACAGGTAGAAAGGGAGAATGGGATGGTATGGAGGGCCGTCCAGCTGGCCCTACGGTCCAGAAACTTCCCGCTGGCAGGAGGTCCTCCCTGATGCACTCCACTCCATTAGCTCATTACTCTGCACTGCCACGAACAACACACCCCATGAATGTCTTTTTGCCTTCCCCAGGAAGTCCACATCCGGGGTGTCGCTCCCGACTTGGCTCGCAGCTCCGGGAACCGTGCTTCTCCGTAAGCACGTCTGACTCCACAAGGCGGACCCGTTGGTGGAGAGGGTGCACTTGCTCTACACAAACCCCCAGTACGCCTACGTGCCGTTCCCCGACGGCCGCCAGGATACTGTCTCCCTCAGGGACCTGGCACCAGCAGGTTCCAACCCCACGCCCCCGGCGCCACCCTACCCTCTCATGTCACTCCCAACAGCACCCCATCCCAGGACCATCCGCAACCCCCCCCCCTCCCCCCCGCCCATGCCCAAAGATGAAGAGGATTTTGGCATGCTCCCAGAGTCACCATCGATCAGATCAGCACCAACATCGCCGACACCACTGCGTCGCTCCCAGGGGAACATCAAGGCCCCAGACCGGCTTAACCTCTGACCAGTCCACCGGACATCAAAGGACATTTGTTTGCTCAAAGTTTGTAAATATTAACTCATTGTTGTATATAGTTATCCACCACCCCCGCCGGACTCAATTTTTAACAGTGGGTGAATGTGATAAACCACTGTTGCACTTGTATTAGGTGATTTACGGTAGGACTTGTACGACAGGTTCGCCGGTAGTCCCTGCCTGTATAAATATGTGTGTCCTCCAGCCAGCAGCCATTTCGCCAGCTGCTGTGGGAGGCCACACATCTGATAGCAATAAGCCTCAGTTGGATTCAACTATCGTCTTTGTCCAATTGATCATGCCTCACTAAGGACAATTTATCATGGCCAATCCACCTAACCTGCACGTCTTTGGACTGTAGGAGGAAACCGGAATACCCGGAGGAAATCCATGCAGACACAGGGAGAACGTGCAGACTCTGCACAGACAGTGACCCAGCGGAGAATCAAACCTGGGACCGTGGAGCTGTGAAGCCACAGTGCTATCCACTTGTGCTACTGTGCTGCCCAATCTTCAGGCACCTCTCCTGTGGCTGTCGATGATTCAAATATCTCAGCTGGGGGACTGGAATATCCTCCCTAGTTTCCCACAATGTCCTGGGATACATTTCATCGGGTCCTGGGGATTTATCTATTTTGATGCGCTTTAATACCTCCAGAACCTCCTTCTCTGACAGATATTGCTGCTGCCAAAGCAGCAAGGAGAATGGGAGGGTGCCTCCATTTTGAAGTGCTTTCGAAAGGGTGAGCATTATTTATTTCTCCCCCACAGAGAACGGAGAGGAAGCATTGAGACCACAGGATTGCCATTTGCTGCCAGTGGTGACATGGGGCCTCTGGTGAGTCACTCTGTCACTCATAAAATGTGATCAGCCCAAGAAAATCTCCCGTAATTGGTGCATTAATCATTCAATTTGGCTGCCTGCCTCTTCTCATCTGAGTCTCTGTTGTTTCCACCATTCAGATGTGGGTATTCTTCGAGGGGGCCTTCTCAATCTGGCTCCCCGTTTTACTAGCTCCCTCAGCTCCATTACCGCCTTCTGAGAGGCGGGTAAAGACCCTCCACTGGGATTCGGAGATGGTACATGTGCAAATCCCATGGGAAATGTGTAAAAAACCACATTGGTAAATGGGTCTGAGTGTGAGCACGAAACCACATACAGGGCAGCAAGGTGCTGGCACAAAGGAGTGTGCAATACTGACTTGATGAAGTGAAATGAAATGAAAATCGCTTATTGTCACAAGTCGGCTTCAATGAAGTTACTGTGAAAAGCCCCTAGTCGCCACATTCCGGCGCCTGTTCAGGGAGGCCGATATGGGAAGTGAACCGTGCTGCTGGCCTGCCTTGGTGTGCTTTAAAAGCCAGCGATTTAGCCCAGTGTGCTAAACCAGCCCCTGTCACCACTGTCATTCCCCTCTCCAGCCAAATGCCCTGACGGAGCCATGCAAAGTTATACATGATGTTAAACCTGGTGGAAGACCCAGCACCAGAGCTATATAGAATCATAGAATCATAGAAGTTTACAGCATGGAAACAGGCCCTTCGGCCCAACCAGTCCATGCCGCCCAGTTTTTACCATTAAGCTAGTCCCAGTTGCCCGCACTTGGCCCATAACCCTCTATACCCATCTTACCCATGTAACTATCTAAATGCTTTTTAAAAGACACAATTGTACCCGCCTCTACTACTACCTCTGGCAGCCCATTCCAGACACTCACTACCCTCTGAGTGAAGAAATTGCCCCTCTGGGCCCTTCTGAATCTCTCCCCTCTCACCTTAAACCTATGCCCTCTAGTTTTAGACTCCCCTACCTTTGGGAAAAGATGTTGACTATCTACCTTATCTATGCCCCTCATTATTTTATAGACCTCTATAAGATCACCCCTAAGCCTCCTACGCTCCAGGGAAAAAAGTCCCAGTCTATCCAGCCTCTCCTTATAACTCAAACCATCAAGTCCCGGCAACATCCTAGTAAATCTTTTCTGCACTCTTTCTAGTTTAATAATATCCTTTTTATAATAGGGTGACCAGAACTGCACACAGTATTCCAAGTGTGGCCGTACCAATGTCTTGTACAACT